>NW_026526688.1:50022886-51222886 GCF_024362965.1 Panthera pardus | reverse complement strand
CAAATGGTTTGAAAAAACATTTATGAGACAATAGTGGAAATATGGACTCATGGCATACTTGATGATATTAAATAATTGTATTTTTTGGTGTGATAATGGCATTATGGTATGTTTTCTAGACAGCTGCTCTTTTTAGAGATATGTACCCCAAATATTCATGGATAAAGTGAGATGATATGTAGGACACCTGGGTGGTTCAGTCAGTTGAGGGTCTGACTCTTGATTTCAGCTCAGGTCATAATGTCTCCTGTTTGTGGAATTGAGCCCTGCATAGGGCTCCACACTGAGCGTGAAGCCTGCTTGAGATTATCTTTCTCCCTCTCCATCTGCCCTTCCCCAGCTCATGCTCTCTCTCTCTCTCTCTTTCTATAAAATAAAATAAAATAAAATAAAATAAAATAAAATAAAATAAAATAAAATAAAACATAAAATAAACAAAATAAAACAAAACAAAACAAAATTAAATTTAAAAAATTAGAGGATATGTGAGATTTGCTTTGAAATAACCTGAGATGGTGGAGAGCAACTGAGAATATACATGAAAAACACTCAGCCCTAACTGATAACCTGAAACTGAATAAGGAAGGCTTCCTTATATCAGTTTATTTTTAGTATGTTTGAAATTTTTCACAATAAAAAACTAAAAGGTAAATATTTTTTAAAATCCATTAAAGAAATAATATTGATAGAAAATTCCTTATAAGATAACCAGTCTATTGATTGTTTTAGATGCATTACAAGTAATTTATGGGTTAAGCCAGAGAAGCATACTGTGCAACCCGTCACAGTGTGTGGCCTAAATATTCCCTGGTGTGTGTCAGCAGTCCAAAGAAAAGAGCAGTGTGACCAACAGCTCACAAATCTCCTCATGCTGCTCACTCTAAAGGGTTAGCAGTAGTACTGTTGACTGTCTCACATTACAGTGTTCTCCTTACACATACCCTTAAAAGAAATTTCTTTCTGGTTCTAGAATCAGGAAATTTTAAGATTCCCCCAAGCATGAAGATTTTCAATATCAGTAAGTAAAACGTTGAAACCCATCACCACTTCACACATCGGGATGGCTATGGACAAACAAAATAACAAGTGTTGGCAGGGAGGTGAAGAAATTGGAATCCTTGTGCTTTGCCAGTGGGACTGTAAAATGGCTCAACCATTGTAGAAAATGGGTTGGCAGTTCCTCAAAAAGTACAACAGCGGATTACCATTTGATCCAGCAATTCCACTTCTAGGTATAAAAGACTTGAAAGTAGGGTCTTCAAGAGATATTGGCACTTCCATGTTCATACCAGTATTATTCACAATAGCCAAAAGGTGGAAGCAACCCAAGTGTCCTTTGATAGATGAATGGATAAACAAAATGTGGTATATATGTTTGGTGGAATACTACTCAGCCTTAGAAAAGGAAGGAAATTCTGGGGCACCTGAATTCTGGGGCTTAGATGGTTAAGCATCCGACTTTGGCTCAGGTCATGATCTCACAGTTCATGAGTTCAAGCCCCTCACTGGGTGAGCTCGAACCCCACTTCAGGCTCCATGCTGACAGTGCAGAGCCTGCTTGGGATTCTCTTTCCCTCCCTCTCTCTCCCCCTCCCCCTGCCCCTTGCTCACTCACACTCTCTCTCTCTCTCTCAAAAATAAATAAAAATAAATAAATTCCGATACACATCACAACATGGATGAACCCTGAAGACAGTATGCCAAGTGAAATAAGCCAGTCACAAAAGAATAAATATTGAATGATTCCACTTATTGGAGATATCTAGAGTAGTGAAACTCACAGAGACAGAGAGTAGAATGAGGGTTGCTGGGGCTTGGTGGAGACAGAATCGAGAATAATTATTTAAGGTATACAGAATTTTAGTTGGGAAGATGAAAAAGTTCAGGAGATGGATGGTGGTGATGGCTGCACAGCCATGTGAATGTACTTAATGCCACTGAACTTTACATTTAAAGATGGTTAAAACGGCAAATTTTATATTATGTGTTTTACCACAATTTTTAAAAACGGAAACCAATCATACAACTAATTGGTCTTCACAATGCTGCTAGAAAATATAGAGCCAAATCTGTGACCAACTTTAACAAATTATATCGTATCGTGGCACGTACTATTTGTATTTCATTTCTCATATTTTTCTTTGGTCTAACATTTAGCTAATTCTAATGTATGCAATTTTTCCATGTCTTGTATCTATTTTAATTTTCCTTTATTTTGTTTTATAACAAGGCCAAAGATAAATTATTGGGAAGAGTAAGAGCAAGAGAGAATATATTAGCTGTCTTATATCATCTGCAACATGGGGCTCAGTATTTTTCTTAAAAATGCTAGTTGAGCTAAACTGATTAACGATTAACTTCAGTTTTTGTCATTCTCCATATCTACATTTTTCTTCTAAAAAAGCTAAATCACAGAGAAGCAGTAGATACATAATTGTTTCTCTAGCACATCCTCTTGAGCATATTTTTTCGGTAGAAATTTAAGAAATTACTGCCATATAGGTAAAATAAATTCTATAAATCTTCATTTTCAAAAGTTTACAAAAAGTTGGTCAATTGGATGGTCACTATATACTAGCAATAACAGTGAAATAATTAGCCACAACTGATCAACTCAATAGGTGAGGCCAAAAGAGAAATCATGGCATTTTCTGAGAGCTCTGTGTTGATTCATAAGGAAGCAACCAGTCTCATTTAGACCCATAATGAGAGTGGCCTACTAGAAAGTTTTAACAAGGGCTGGTCAGTACTGGGCCAGTATTAGTTGAGTTCTCCACCAATGCAATCTGTTATCCTTCAAAATCCCTGAGTTACAGCGCTCATCAGGTATTATGCAAGAGAGATTATGGATCAAATGGAACTGACTAATGTTGGGGTCAATCGCCTGGGGCCTGGATCACAGTGCATTCTGGCTGAGGAGAGCAGGTGGCCTCCCGGGGAACACTGCACAGGCTGTCCTATGAGCAGCAGTGCCTGAGATCTGTCCCATCTGTCCCCCATACCCTAAATGCCTTGAGGCATTAGCTCATGACATTCTGAAAACAACCCTGTGAGGTAGACATTCTTCACCTCATTTTACAGATGAGGAATGGGGCTTAGAGCAGGTAAGGTACTTGTCTAGAGTCATGTACCAAGGTTTATCTGACTGCAAAGGCCTCTGTGAGTTCAGAATTATTTATAGACTCCTCCATAACTTTCATGTGTGTGGTGGGAGGTGGGGGGTAGAGCTTATTTTCTGGTTCTCACATGCATTCCAAATGGTTGAGGTTGGTGGATACACGATTATCAAACATTACTGGATTTGGGTTTACTCCTTTCTACAATGGGTTCAGTTCCATTCTCTAAGCACAAAAATCCCCACCCACACTCCAGCTTCCCTATTCTAAATATATCCCCCTCTCACACCCTCCCTGCCCCAGGATACCCTCTCCACCTCCACACCTGTGCTCTTCCTGACTGGGACGAGGTGTGCTGTGCCATAACAAGCAATGTCATACAATCCAAATGGGATTTTCAGGGAGGTCTCTTCCCCTCTCCCTGTATTATCTAACCTCTCCACGCTCAAAAAGGAAATAAAAATTGAGAACATCACACACACACACAAAAGATAAATAAAATAAAATATATCTTAAAACATGTCCCTAAATGACCAATTATTGTCCCTTGAAGGTGCTTCAGATTATCATGGGAGGAAGGCCTATTTTTGTTTCCCCAAGTGCCTCATCACTTAAGAAGTTTGCACCAGTTAGCAGCCTGCTGTTCTAACAGTCTTGTGAATTTAGATTGTTTAGTTAATTATAAACACATTTCAAAGTCATTCTTTCTGGCCTTTTTCCTAGAATGAGTGACTGCCACTCTACAGCTCACAGAATGGTCTTCAATGGTTTTCAGTCAAGGTTCAGGGAGAAATATGCCACACCGGGATTTGATTATTTACCAACATAATGTTGGATTCAAGCCAATGAGCCACCAATATATTTTCCTTTGAAGTCTGACATATTGCCTGCTGCTTTCAATGCTGTTTTCTTGGCTAGCAGACAAAATAACTGTGGCTGTTTCAAAATTCACCTCCAATTGAAGTCAGGGGGAAAAAATGTCTTATGATTGGTTCATCTTACAGACATGGATCTCATTCTCCTTTGGAGTGCTCAAGGTGAGTCACTTGGACTGGGGTGCATCTGTGGCCCTAAAACAGTCACTAGCCCTTGCTCTGGAATCAGCCCTTCCACACACCTATTTGAGAAACAGTCTGGTAAATTCTTGGCACCTTGGCTATAAACAGAGATAAACAAGGTCATCAGCACATTTTCATGATGTCTTGGATTGTCTTTTGCTCCCTCTCATTTGAGAAGCCCTAAGAGAACCTGACAAAGAAAACATGTTTGAGATCACAGAGCCATTGCTGTCAGGATACTGAGAGCCTAAAAACCCACCCTAAGAATTCATGGAGATACTCCTAGTGTTGTCACTGATATCAATTCCTATACATTAAGATTCCTTGCTACAGAACCTTACCTTTCTGCAGACAGGCTTGGTGTGGGTTTCTAAATGATAGGATCAAAGAATTTCTTGCTAGAAGGAATTTTTTCAAAAGGGTTTAACATTCTGAAATAAAGTAAATGCTCATTAATTGAGAAGAAAGACTCTTATATGCTATTTAGTCCCATTTTCCAATTTGTTAGGAATGACCACTCTATCATTTAAATACCTCTAGTGGTGGAGAACTCACCACCCTACGTTATTGGATACTATAAGTACAATATTAAAACTGCAAAGGCATGACCTGTGATGATCAATTCTCCATCTCTTATGAAAGAGCTATGAACCTGGTTTTATAAATATGAATTAACTTTTAATTTCAAGTCATTCAGAAAGATATAACAATATTTACTGAGGAAAATCTTGGAAGTTAGTGAAACTACTGGTGCTGATACTACATCATATATAATATAGTATAGTCTGCATTGTTTTTTTCACTTGTTTACTTCATTTTATATATCTAAGTTCAATTTCAACTTGACTCAATGTGTATTTATTACTCTTGGCACAATATTTTACAATATACACTCTCGTTATAGGGTGACATTATATCCCAATTGGCTGAAACCCTTCAGGTTTGCACCTCATTATCTAATGTAATTTTTAACAGCACCCTTTCACTCTCAAAAGTATACTACTTTGGATGACAAATTTTATGGCACGGTACTGTATTTTAAAGTTTTTAAAAGTTGTATTTCATTTTTTTAAGTTGTACTAAAAACCTTCGCAAATTCACACATCTTCCCAACCCCCAGCTTCTCTGCATTTTCCTCAATTAGTAAGTTTTTATTTTATTTGAAAATGATAAATCTTCTTGACTACAGAGTATATTTAATAAAATGAATAGCTGTTCTGTGCTTTATTTATTTATTTTTTTTGTTCTGTGCTTTAAAAAAAAAAAAAAACCACCACAGAATGGCTGGAGCCTCTGTGCTCTCTGCATGGATGGAGTGGCTCACTGCCAATGGGATGTCACTTTCATTAAGTTATTGAGAGCTGGAGAGAACCTTTCTAAGTCAGGCACAGCATGCTGGCAAATGTAATGTGGATGTGTCCTCATGCCCGAGAAAGCATTCCCTCCACTTGACCAGATTTCTTTCATCTTTGGGTGCCTCAGTTTCTCTGTCTCTAACAGAGCACAATAATGCCCACTTCACAGGGCTGTTGTAGGATTAAAGGGATGATAGCCATAGGGCACTGTCAGCCACCGGGAACAAAGGCATGAAGTAATTGCAAAATGTTCGGTTCTGCTTCTCCAGCTTGTGGAAAAAGGGCTCCCACTGACTTGAAAGACAGCATCATACACAGACGAGGAGAAGCCCACTGGGAGAGCAGAGCCTATTACCTTCATTATCATTGTCCTAAAGTACAGAGGAGAGAAAGAGCAACAAAGAAGCTTAAGAACTGTGGCCACACAAAAACAAGACGAGGACTAACAAATGGGCTACGAAAGAAAATCTGAAAAAATAAACATCTTAGCTTAAAAATAATCTGTGACGATTACATGCCAGAAACTAAGGGACACCTATATATTCTTTGGTCACGTGACACAATGACGCACTTGTGTATTTTTTACAATGGAGCGTACCCTGTCCTTTATACTTCCTTACATTATCCACTCTAAATGCCTAATGGCAGTTCAACGACCACTTTCAGAGTGGATTTAATTTAAAAGTTCCTATGTAGATAGCATTCTGTAAAGCATTTTCAAATGATTAACCAATAGATAATAAAATTGCAACTGGCGATACTATTTTGTCATAAAATATTAACACCTCCAAGGCTGAAGAGTAAGTTGGGACAACTAGAAAGTGCCACTGGTGTTTGGTGAGCTCACAGTCAAGTAGATGTAAGACATTCCCCTGTATATTAACACATGCTACTAAAATCAAATGGGTAAAAGTGATAAGTAGTAGGAGATGTCATTCCAAGCAGTATTTTCCCAGCAAAAGCTATATGTCAAGAGTCCTTCAGCACACTCTGGGAATGCACAGAAATTCACAAATCAATTTGCTAAATTGGCTTGGCTGGAAATCGTGCATTTGTGCATGGATCCAGCTGAAAGACATTTCTGAATCTACCAGACTTGCCCACAGCTTCTTCAACCAGTGCTAAGAGTCAGGGGACATCATAAGAAGAGCGTGGGCTTCAGGGTTAGTTACACTTGGACTCTAATTCTCCCTCCACTATATCACTGGCTGAGTGACTTCAGGTAAGTCACATGAGCTCTCTGAGAAGAGGATTACATACTCATACCAGGATTGCAAGGTGCCAGGAGGATTAAATGTCCAACATATGTCAAAGAGCCAAGTGCTATATACTTGGTTTAACCTTTTCAGTAGAGCTATAAACAACCCAGAATGAGAGAAGCCCACCCCAAAAGCCATCTGCTCCTTCTCTTTACTGCAGGCCAGGTGGACAAGTGATATAAAATGAGAACAGTTTTTAAAACATTAATATAAAATGCTTGCACCTACTTAACCCAAATAGGGCCTTAATTTAAGCATCTGGAAGAGTCAAACTGAAGTTCTAATAATGTAAACATTCTTAGATGTCAAAAGATATTCTAGTTTACAATCTGTATATTTCTGAACTTGCAGAAATGATACACGATTCACCTCTTAAAACCACACACCTTGGCCACTCACAGTGGGTTTCCTGAGGACTGCCTATCGCCAGATAAGCCTTGGGTCTTGAATATGTAAGATGGAGAAGCAAAGGCAAGTGTCTCAGAGCAGTCAATTCTCATCCTATTGGTGAAAAATGCTAAAGCCTGGAAAGGGAAAGGTGCTTGCCCAAAGCCAAGCAATGCCACGGGTTAGGATTTTTAGGAAAGCCACTACAAACCAAAACTGTGACAAATTATAATAATAATCTCATCACAGAGCTTTATTCACTGATATTTCCAATTCTGTGGCCAAACAACATCCATACCTGCCTGGTGCTGGGTCTGTCCCTTGGGAAGGAAGCTCTCCTCTAATAGCAAAACAGAGGAAACCCTGCTATATAGGTTAGCCTTATTTTATATTGCCCAATATGACATGGAACTGAGTGTGTAACACGTCTGGGGGGTGAAAAATCTGAAATACAAAAAAAAATTATCAAAATAACCCATTGCACACTGATGTGACATTTGCTGTCCCCTGGTAACTGTCCCCTGATAGTTTCAAACCTACAACTCCAGAAAAATGGCATCGTGTGAACATAAGTACACAGAGGAAAAGTAACAAAGCAAATATTTAGCACACATTTTTAGAGTGTCCATTATGCTTTTTTCTACAAAAATCAAATTCTCTGTTTAAATTTCTGAGCATAATAACTTCTAACCACTGATAAGCACATTTTAAAGGGTGCTAGCCCATATGGAGCAAGATTTACAAACACCCAGGCAGAATTAGTTCCCTATTTCATAACTCTCCAACCGTTAATCATCATTGATTACTAATTCTGGTTCCATCTCTGTGAATAAGTTAATACTTTATGCTGAATAGGCTAATTTAGAGGTGGGTGATCCTGAAGCTAATTTGCAGCTCAAGGAGAACTCCATGCTTTAAAGCAGCTTTACATCAAAAGCCTTACAGAAGAGGATCATCAAGACCAGGGTAGAATGGGAACTAGAAGAAGGCATAAAATCAGGGACTTCAGGTTTTTAGGATGGGAAAGACCATAAAACCTGTCTAAAGGCTGAGGGGAAGGATCCAGAAGCTACAAGAAAATGAAAATTCAGGGGACAGAGGAAGTGACCCCAGAGAGGGTGATAAGGGATGGACCCCAGGGCATTGCTGGAGGGAAGAGTGAGGGGGGAAGGCAAAAACAAGAGGAAAGAGGATGTCAGCAAGAAAAGGGAAGGAGGGAGAAAAGGAGGAAGGTAGGCAAAGAAAGTGCCAAGTGTAGGGACATTTTAAAGGAAGTTTAGGTGACATTAAATATGGAGGTAAGGAACAATGAATTAAAAAGGACCTCATCACCAAAAGGTTTGGAAGCTAACAGAGAAGTTCTGCTCAACCACATAATTGTATATGGTAAATATATACTCAGAGATTAGATTTTCTGTTTAAAACACTTTAATTAACTTCTTTTCTAAGGAACATGCTGAATTCATAATGGAGGAGAAAGAGATTATTCAATTAGATTGATTTTTGTGGAATAACAACTCAAAACTACTTGAATCCCAGCCTTTGACAAAGTTACGTATCAATGTGGCAGGTGGGGGGAGCCTTCAAGGAAAGAAAAACTCAAACTGTAAATTATCAGGTTAATTCACAGTGTGGACATAAGAAATAGCAAAGACACAGTTTGATATTTGGTTTGCAAAGTGAGAAAAGAAAGCATATTAAATTCTATAGAATAATCTTTTCTGATCCCAGAAATACTAGGAACTCAATAGTTTTTTGTTTTTTTTTTTTTGGCTCCAATGACTTGTAAATATCTACAAGAGCCCAGATTTTGAAGCCCTGAGGACACTTGCTAAAACTCAGAAATTTGGCACTAGTCATTGCACACAATTTGGGTTTTCTTTCAGAGTTGATATCTTACCAAATACAGCCATCTGTGTTCCCTCTGGGAAAGGTTCAACTGTTCTATTGCCATTGACATGATGTTTGGCTAGAAAAAAAAAAGAGGGAGAGAAGGAAAGAAAGAAATACAAGTTAAGTGTAAAGTTCCACACACATACTAACACATGTCATTAAATGTGTCAAAGAGTCTATTTCTCATTTTTAGTTAGAAGTGGCACCAAAGCTTACCCTTTTTAAGAGAGCTCCAATTATTTTGTTTTTAGTCTCAGTGACTGAAGAGCCTAGAAATGATCTAGTTGAGTGTGTGGCTTTACAAAGAAGGGTGCCAGGGCCCGAGCTCATGCAGAGCCATACAGCTAGTGGCCACAGAGCCAGCCCAGCCCCAAAGCTCCCGACTCCTAGCCACAGGGCCCCACTGCACCAGGCCAGGTCCTAAAGAACAAGGAAGCTCCAGGTTCCAGGGAAAATTGGGGAGGCTTCATCTGAAGACTCTTGATGATCACAATATTGACCCAGTCAAGGAAGTGAGCCGTGAAGACAGCAGGATAACATCAGGGCCAATTTTCAAAAAATAGAATAGCAGAACACATCACTGCACTACATTTCAAGTACTATTTCCAGGAGCCACAGACACTTGGCTTCTTAAAGACAAGATGGATGTCCCAGTGCTTCTTACTACCTACCCTTCATCCACCCTGGTTCCCTCCACCAATCATCCTTCCCACCCTGTGCATATCAAGGACTTAGAAATAAAATGTGACCAGGTATTGGTTTTCCAGCATTAACTTGTTCTCAAAACCTCCCAAAATGCAGTCAGGTAGAGAAAATCTGAGTATGTCCAGCTATGAGTATTTTTAAAATATCCTCAGCAATTTTTGCATGTGGGCATTTATGTTGAAAATACATAAGAATGGCTCAGAAGCTTTGACACCGCATCACATAGCACATATATTTTGATTTCATGGGTCACATTAGATTTATGGAGCACTGGCAAGGGCTTAGCACCATAGCTAGGCTCTGAGGGGACTGGGGAGAGTAAGACACGGCCCTCTTGGAGAGTATAATTATCTTCAAGAGGTAAAAATGTCAAACTTTACCAGAAGCTTACAATTATGTGCTAAGTCTTGGAATGGAGACTAAAGGTACTGTAAAAGTTCATGGCAGTAACAGCAAGCTGGGAAGTGGGAGCCAGCAACCTGGAGGAACTATAACTAGTGCAGAATCTTAAAGGAGAGGCAGGGTTTGGAAAGGCAGAGGGTGAGGAAGCACCTTGAATGAAAGCCAGGAGTGTGTATGTAACCAAGGCATCATCCAGGGCCAGAATAAAGTCTAGCCTGGGCATCGCCAAGGTGATATGTTGGGAGGCAGTGGCAAAGAAGGACAGATTGGTAGGCAGGGACCAGGTCATGGAAGGTCTTGAGAACCCCATCTAAGCTCAAAGGAACCCAAGGCAGGCCCTGCAGCACACTGCAAGTCTTTTGGAATCTGGAGGCTCAGCCAAGTTTAGACAATCTCTTCAGCATACCATCAATTCAGGGGCTCTCACTGGTTCCTAAGTAATGGTGGCACTATCCTAGGAACAGAAAACCTGGAGGAAGGGAAGAGGCTAGCCCAAGTCCCAGGTAGCCATGGGACCTTGTCAAGCACTCATTAATATTAGCACCCATTGGTTGCTAAATCCAAAGGAGTGTGATGAGGCTTGATGTCGAGGTCAGAGTTCTGTTCTATGGTCAGCTCCCCACAGTCCCTGCCAGCGGTTCTAAAAGTGTTTGCCTTTACACAAATCAAGAGTTTTAAACCCATTCAAACTCTTTAATCCACTCATCTCACTCATAAGAAACTCTCACTCTAAAGAAACATGGGGGGGGGGGGAAGGTGACACACGTAGCAATATTTATTACTTACAATAATGAAATCTTAAAATCAACTTAATATCTAAAAGTACTAAAATTGCTTAGAAAATTATAGTTTGTGATTTATCAAAAGCATGGAAAAAAACCATGGAATATTATGCAACATATTTTATTTTTTTAATGTTTGTTTATTTTTGAGAGAGAGAGACAGTGTGAACAGGAGGAGAGGCAGAGAGAGAGGGACACACAGAATCCAAAGCAGGCTCCAGGTTCTGAGCTGTCTGTCAGCACAGAGCCCGACGCAGGGCTTGAATTCATAAATGTGAGATCATGACCTGAGTCGAAGTCAGACACTTAATTGATCAAGCCACCGGGGTTGATGTAACATATTTTAAATACAGCATTTGAGAGTTATATAGAAATATATATAGAAATGTGAAAAAAATACTTGGGATAATGGTAATTGAATACAATCCTATTACAACACTAGAGGTAGATTATAATGACAACTAATTAAAATATGAATGCTTATAGGAAAAGAGAAATGCTGCTCTGGCAGAGAAACATACAAAAATAAAAATGACCAGGGTGATTATGCACGATATTTACCTTTAGTATTTTCCTTTGTTACTGTTAGATTCTTATTTTCTAAATGAAAATACGTTTGGAATTTTAAAAATCAATGAAATTATAGATTAAAAAAATTTTTTTTGCCACAGTAAGTACTTGGTTTCCCAGAACAAAGCTTATTTATAGCCGGTTGAAATGCTACACATTTACAATGAAAAGCGTACCCTATTTGACATCTCTTCTCAGACAGCTCAAAAGCACCTCCAACAAAAGATGACCTTCCACTCTAAACATGGTGCTCTTCCAGCATCCCCAACTCTGGGAATAAGACTGCCATTCTACTTTCTAGGCATCCTTGCCCATTCTCTAGCCCTCACTACCCACATCTAGTCTATCACCAAATCTAGTTAGTTTCACCTTCCAGACATCCAGAATCCTTCTACTTCTTCCCTTCACCATCCAAATTATTCCAATCCAAACTATCGTGGCCTCTTTGCCCAGACTCCTATGAATGCCTCTAGTTCATCTATGTCCCCTCTCCAATTCACTCTTCCCAGTGCAGTCACAATTACCTTTCAAAAAAGAAGGAAAAATTCTGACTGCATGACACAAACTCCCCAACCTTCTCCCACCTTCCATGGCTTCCCAATGCTCTTATGCTAAAGTGAAAACTCTAACATGGCCTTCAAGGACCCATGTGGTATGACCACCTCAGTCCCTCATTCCTTCTACCACAGTCATGTGGCTTTCCTGGGACCAAAGGCCTTCTTCTACAACACTCACCAGAGCTGCACCTCACATTTAGTCATTACCTGGACAAGCAGACTATAAGCACAGGGAGGACAGGGCTCATAGCTCCTTTGGTTCACCATTTCTATAATTCTAGTCCAACAGGGACACAGCATAGGTTTCAATAAATAGCTGTTACATTAATGAAGGAAGAAAGAAACAGTATAAAAAGAGAGACTAAAAAGTCTTTCTTCAGCCATTATGAAAGCTTTATTATTTGCTATACTAATGACGTAGTTCTCTTTATACGTACATGTCCTTTACACAAAAATGATCATTGAAAATGATCTGGGCCAGGTGGCCCAGAGTCCAAGGAACTCCTCTCTGTTCTACTCTATAAATGTCTGCCCCTCTTCCCTCCCCATTCATCTTCTCTCATCTGACAAGGCGACAGTGCCGGTAGAGGCAGGAAGACTAAAAATGCTACTTGAACTGGAGAGGAAGGAGGAAGTTCATATGCAACTCTTGCCTCAATGCTAAGGTTCCCTTGGGCCCTGTCTTTTATTCTAGCACCTGAGGCCCAAAGATAACAGGGTCCATAAACCTGATTTTGAATTTTTTTTAATATTTATTTATTTTTGAGAGAGAGTACAAGCAAGGGAGGGACAGAGAGAGAGAAAGAGAGAGAGAGAGACATAAACAGAATTCGAAGCAGGCTCCAGGCTCCGAGCTATCAGCATGGAGCCCGACAGGGGGCTCAAACTCACGAACTGTGAGATCATGACCCAAGCCAAAGTTGGACGCTCAACCGAGCCACCCACGTGTCCCTGATTTTATATTTTCTTCTGAACTGCAGCTGAGTCAGTTACTAGACAGCAAAGACACAGCATCAGCCAAGAAGAGATAGCACAGTATCAGCAGCTAAGGCCATGGGCTCTGAAGCAAGACTGCCTTGACTTTGAGCCTCAGTGCTCCCACTTCCTAGCTGTTGGAATATGGCTTAGTTACTTAACCTCTTTGTGCCTCAATTTCCTCATTTGTAAGAGTTTCCTCATTGTAAGTTTCCTCATTTGTACCTACCTTGTGGGCTGCTTTGAGAATTAAATTAGTTAATATATTTAAAGCACTTAGATCAGTGCCTGGCACTTGGTAAACACCTCTTAACTGTTACACTAGCATTATTATATGTGTGAACTTTATTTTTCACAAGATCCGAGTCAGGAATGACAACTACATGACACGTGATGTACCTCGCCTCCATTTCCATGCTCATGGAAGACATCACCAATCAACCAAAGCATACTTTCTTGGTCCCCAAATGTGACCACAGAATCTTTTCTCAACCTAGCATCCCATAGAGTCTCTTATTATTTAGATATATGTGTATGTATGATGAAATTCTTTTGTCATTCCTGGTCTAAGTGAATAAAACAGAAAAATGGACCAAAACAGAAGCCATTTTCCTTCTCGTTTCTATATGAAAAAATGCAATTAAAAAAAAAAAAAGATCCTTTGGAAATCTCCAAAATTCTATATACAGCTTTAGGGATAAAAGAACAGGGGGAAATCTGACTGCTACTTTCCATTCCATAATGCGAGAATGGTGAGTTCTTAAAAACCAAGCAATGGCAGTTCTACTCCTGGAAACCGAGGCTTAGCTCCCAAGGGCACTTTCCTATTGAAGCTCTGCTGAGGCAAGTATTTGGGGGACAAAGAACCAGAGATCCTTTAAACACATTAAATAGGTCAAATAAGATTGGGGGGGAGAGGGGCTAACTTGGGGACCTAAGGAGCATTTTTTTTTTCCAAAATTGGTGGCACATGTCACCACAGAAACAATCACACTGACTAAACAGAAAAGTCATTCATTGATTGGGTACTAACTATTGATTACCAGCAGAGCATGAAATGGAGACGGGAGAGGGTCACTGACAGGGACATCTGTTGCACAGCCACAGCAGGGTGGATGCTTCCAATCTGGCTAGATGGGCAGATGTCCCTGCCCCCACTCCATGGGGGCACGTTCCAAAGCCACATGCTCCAGAAAGACAACCTCTGCTGATGGCCATGACGTGTCCTCAGTCAAGGGTATATGAGGACAAGGAATAGATTTTCATTTATCTTGAAAGCCCAGTGCTTGTGGAACAGCGAGGTTAATTAGAGCAAGATTGGGTCAAAGTCAACTATCAGAGAGATTTTGAAGGGGATCTGGGGGACACGTTTAAAAGCTTCAGAAGATGATACTAACACATTTTTTTCTTTTGTTTTATGAATATCTAATGCACTTCAAACTTTGTGACTGTTTTATTCCTTGAAAATAATACAATGAAACTGTTCAATAATATACCTGCGATAATACAAATTCAGACATAAACCAACAGTGATTAGCTCCATGTCTTGTGCTCAAAGCGAGAGAGCTAAAATTTGTACCTTCTGGGTGAGGGGGAGAGTGCAGAGACGAGAGGTAAATGGTAGGAAGTGGGGGACTGCAGGGTGGGCCCCCAGACCCTCCCTATCTCCTGTAGGGCCAATCCCCTCCAGTCTGGGTGATCATGGTTACACTCCCGAATTCGAGACTCCAGGAACTATTTCTGCTATCCTGGGAGTCCTGGTCAGCTGCTGGACCCAGAACCATCCCAGGACTGGAAGAGCCTTGTGTCCCAGTCACATTATTAATCCTGCAAACACCCAACCCATACTTGTCAAGTGTTACTATCAATCATTCATGCTGAGACAAAACCTATTGGTGATGATTAGCTTCAGCTGGGGCCCAGAGTAAGAGTACCTTTATTTCATTCATATGGTAATAAAAATCTGTCAAGCCCCAAAGCAATATATGGTCTCACATTCCCTCTCATTGTCTGTTTCTTTGTGGCTCTTTTGCCGGGTCACAAATTCCTGGGGTTCTCAAGGTACAAGTCAGGCTGGAATTAAGCAGGGTTCGTATTTGGCCCCCAAGTCCTAGCTTTGGACCAGCTTCTCCTGTCTCCAGTAAAGGGGCCCTGGATCACATTGACCGAGCATTCAGGGCCCTAGGTCCTGCCAAGCTGCCTTCCATAGCATTTTAAGGATGATCTGACAAGTGTGACTGTTGGTTTTTAAAGAAAGGGGAGTTGGAGTCCTGAGGGTGTGCCTGTCACCAGGTCACTGAAATATAGGACAGGTGCACTAGAAAAAGAGAGGTAATGATGCTTCTAGTCACCTATGCCCAGAGGCACTGTGGTTCTGTATTGTTCCTATACATTGTGGTCCTTTACACTTGCTATAATTTTTAGCTATGGTGTTTTAAGGTGAAAGTCAAGCCAGAGTGGGTTTTGGCCCCAACAATGTACTCTGTATGTGAGGAGAGAAAGACTGGGAAGTGAGGTGGCAGTGGGAATGCTACTGAGACACTGCTCAGCCTGAGGGCCAGCCTCTGCTCTCCATGCATCCTGTGGCCAAAGAAGTCTGTGTCTTTCATATCGATGGGTGAGGTGCACTACTAGAGGCAGATGGAATCTGTGGCTAGGAGAGGCTAGCAAGGAGCCCCCAGTAAAGGCAATGGTGGGAATGAGACAAAAGTCCTCAACTGACATGGGCAACGAGAGGTGAACTTTCCTCTCGTTGCTCTAGGAGGAGGGGAAGCCAGCCCTCAATGTCTTCCTCACATGGTGACCAACAACTATGTATGAATGGGAGCTGTTCTAAAAACAAAAGATAAGCTGCACAAAAAGCAGAAGAAAATCAGGTGGAACAGTTTATGATTGTAGCTCTAAGGAAAAAATTCATATATCACTCAGGATTTTATCCTCATGCCCTGACTGCTGTCCTTCCTTCAGTTAAATCCAACACAACTCCAGTCTCCCTTCTCCTTTCACTCCACATGCTGCAAACCTAAGCTGCATGTCTTAGCCAGGAAAGGAGCTGACACCCCAGGTCAAGCAGCTCTTGCACCTCCCAGTGTACCTCTGCTGAAGGTTGAACTTCACAATGTCAGAGCAGAACAGGGCAGCACAAGGCAGGGTCTAAACCCCAGCCCATGCAATAACACATTTTGAAGCATCAGCTAATACTTATGGCTGGGGTCTTTGGCTCGTATCCACAGGCAATTACATCTTGAGTGTTTAGTATGTGCAGGAAACCTGGTGTTGTGGGAACAAAGATAAATTTCATAGATCCCACACTAAGGATCTCCATTTAACCAACAAACTTGTTGAGAGAGCCCTAAGGGGAGATTTCCAGTCGAAAGAATGAGGCATTGAGGATAGGGCTGTGTTTTAAGAAGAGTAAGGCCTTATGCAAGCATGGGAAATTTTTATTTTTCACGAAGTGCCTGCTGTATTTTCTGAGGTCTGCTCAGTGCACAAGACCACAAGTGTGACTACAAACCTGGAACAGACACACCAAATGCACGCACCCTCAGACACGAGCCCTTTTCTGTTCCATAGAAAAACTGGCCTAGAATGATCCTACTGTGTTCTTGTGTCCCCTGGGGCCACAAGAGTGTCCTGGAGAGTGAAGGAAAGTGAACACAGAGGTACCTGCAACTAGAGTTCAGGAGGCAAGCCAGAGGCCCCAGAAACCAGCATCAGAAAGATTTTTGCACATGTCCCAAGCAGGCTACCACAATTCTGTAAAAGACAGCCATCTCACTGTCTTAGAGAAAGTGGAGAATGACAGAACACGCATCACACATAAAAAATTCTAAATATATAAACAACAAGTAAATACATGAATAGATGCTCAACCACACAAGATACTATTTTTAATTCATGAAAGTAGTGACCCTTACAAAGCAATGCTAGGTACCAGTGAAGGTGTAGGGAGATGGGCCTTCTCACGCACTACTCACTGAAGTGAGAATTCGACACAATACAAAATACAATCTATTTGGAAAGCAATCTGGCAATACGTGCCAAGAGCGTCAAAAGCATTTAGATCCCCAACCTAGTAATTCTAAGTGTAGGTACCTACCTTAGGAAATCAGAACTGAGACAAAGGTTTCCAAACATGCTGACAACAGAACTGCTTATAATAATGAGAAATTGTAAAGCAACCTAAGTGGCCCAACAAAAGGGAGATAATGAAGTAAATTATCAGACACAGTTCTAAGGTAGAATACTGCATACTAATTTTAAAAGTATGATCATAAATAGGTTTTGTTCATGGCATCAGAAGAGTAATAAGGTAAAGTTAAGTGGGAAAAAAAGCAAGATACAAAAAAGGATCTTACTCAATTAAGAATAAAGGCACAGAAAAATGATCAGAAGGAAACAGAATACAAAGGTAAAAGTGGCTACCTCTATATGCTGAGTTATGGCTGATTTTTCTTCCGTCTTTACGCTTCCAAATTTTTCTTGAGAAAATACTTCTTTGACAATCAGTAAACCATAAAAAGTAGAAAAAAACTAAAAGGGAAACTTGATAAAGAAGAAATCGAGATCCTATCAGGTATACTTTCAAGTTACAACAATCTAAACGTTTTCTCTGAGTGGAAACAGCAAGAGAAAGCATAAAATCTTCTTAAATGAAAATAGCCAATGAGCAGATTATTTCCTGATTAATCACATAAGGCCTCATCAAAGGGCCCTTTTCACTGCAGTTTTAAATACCTCGAACTCTCTGTCTTGCTCCTGAAGACACTGCCCCCTAAGTGATTATCGCTGGAGCTGTCCTGGGGCTACCAGACTAATTCAAGTCAGCTGTATCTCAGGCCTGTTAGATCCTCTCTGATGAGGGCCATCTCAGACGTTGTCCCTCACTTGGGTAGGGCTCATGAGCTACTGAAATCATAGGTAGGCATGCGAGAAAAGGTGAATGAAGGTTGACAGAGGAACGGGGGGCAGGGCGGGTATATCCACCCCAGTAGGTCAAGGCACAGGGATCTACATCCTGCCCCATTAACATCACAGTTCAGAAGACAACTACTGAACACCAGTCATGTGCCAGGCACTGGGTTTACCGTCGGTGTCACAAAAATAGTAAGACAAGGGGTGCCTGGCTGGCTCAGTAAAGCATGTGACTCTTGATCTCAGGGTTGTGAGCTCGAGCCCCACGTTGGGCATGGAGCCTACTTAAAGATTTTTTAAAAAATCTTTAACAAAAATAGTAAGACAATGCCTGCCTTCTCCTTATCCTTCACTGACCACCAACCAGCCCCCTTCTTAGGGCTGCTGATCAGGTTTACCTAGACAAGGCTTCTGTGTTAGCAGCACTGCCTACAGCTCTTAATGCATCCACCCTGTTATCAGACTACATGAGTTCCCACACTACATTATCCCCAAAAAGCATTCCATTATCGTTCATTTCATTTTTAGAAGAATTCCATTTTTACCTTTGTAATGGTGTTATTAGTTACCACATTTAGGAACCATGTCTAACTTAGGCATCTGTGATATGTATATAATATTAACTGATGGAAAATTTCCACCTGACTTTTATAAAAATTTCCCCGCCCCCTCTTAAGCCATGTAATTCCTAATGACTACCAAAATTAGATAATTTTGAGAACTTAAATTCCATTTAAAATAAAGTTATTTTAAGGATTAAAATCTATATGTCATCCTGATGAATGTGACATCTCTGTGAATAGGACAGTTGAAAACAGTTGTACTAAAAAATGGGACTGTACACCAAAATGATCTTATTTTATTCTAAAGTACATGCTTCTTACTGATCCTAAAACATGTTTGGATTTATAAGATGGGTGTTAAACATAACTATAAAGGATCACATAGAAATCGTACTTTTTAGTATTGTTTTAAAAACTTTGCCCTTCAAAGACCTGTAGGGGACCCTGGCTTCCCTGGCTGCTATTGCTTTGGTCCCTTACTCATAGATGAAGCAAAATTATTTACAATTTCCCCAGCATTTGTCAATGTCAATTCTGCCACATTAAAATAATCAATGTTGTGCAGAGTATCCAAGTCCTGTGAATGTAATTCTGGCAAGAGACCACAGAGATGTTTTCTCAACCCATCATCAGAGTGCTAGGATCACTTTGGGGCCCAACTGTATGCTTCTGATACTCTTAAGTCGGCTTTTACAAATGGTTGTGTACACCACATGGAAATGCAGCAGCCACAGCATGCAGCAGACCTTCTTTCTTCTTCCTTGTGAATGTGTCAGCAGCCTTCAGCAGGAAGCACATTGCCCCTCAATGGCACATAGGCTGCCTGAAGGTTGCAAGAGGCACAGTCAGCTGTCAGTCAGCCAATGGGCAGGAACAGTCCAGTACCTCCCCCTTCCCTCCACCCCCACCCCCTCTGACAGTGATAAATGATCAGGCCCTCTGCTCAGCTGAGCCTGACGGGCCCAGACCTCCCCTTGCAATCTGTTCCAGACCAACACCAACCTTTCCCCCCAACAACCCCCATCAGCACTACAAAGGGGCCTGCTACAGGGTTAAGGTCAGATCTGTTTGCTTCTTATTGCTGTTCTTTCAGGAAAAGGAATTATGACTTTATTTCTAAATGGAAGCTCCTAATCAAAAATGGAATATGTTGTTGTAAACCTTACAGGAAACTTGTCTCAACTCTCTCCTTACATTAAAAATGAAGGAGATACAGCTAAATATGGAACTTTAAGAAGAAAGAGGAATAGTCATAGATATAAACATAAATGTCAACTTAACTTCCATTCAAATCAATAAGCTTTCCACTTATTAAATTATTATCTGTTGGTGGGGGTAAGGAGAAGGAGACAAAAGATTCTAAGGGGAATAAAATATTGAGAAAGAGACCGAACATTGACACTGAATATTAACAAGATTCATCAGAGATTAGCTTCTATAGAACATTTAGCTCATGTACAAAGTCATTTCAGGATTGTCTATAAAAAGATTGGCACCAACTTTTGCATAAAATCATCTCTGCCATGGAATAATATGCACCCATTATAAAGAATAAGACAGCTCTACAGGTAAGGACATGGACCTATAAGACACACCATTCATGGGGGGGGGGGGGGGAACAAATCAACAAGTAGGGTAAGGTGTATAATGCGCTACAGTTTATTTTTGTTTCCAACATTCTGTCTTTACTTTCTGAACTTTGGTCCATGTGATGTAATACATTTTCAAAAATAGAAATAGAAAAGTATTTTAAATGTCCCCAGTCTTTGCTACTCGGTGATTAGCCCTGCAACCCAAGAACCTCTTCCCAGGGCAGAGGTGCCATGCTGAGACACACGGTGGCCAGTGGCAGGCTAGCAGCCCCTGGGCTTGGATCAGCATGACACTTACATTTTATCTAGACCCAGGACAAATGTCAAAGACAATCTCACCTGAATCTCAGCAGAACTGTTTGCACCAGCTTTAAAATTCTCAGTAGTTTACAGCATCCCAAAAGGCCTCAAGATAGAGGCACCACTCCATTTCCTCCCTAAAATTGATCAGCATTCTCCAAAGCAATATGTTAAATGTCCTCTTTTTAAGAGGGAAAGGATTTTAAGAGGATCAATCATTTCAAAGTTTGGATGAAATTTAAACATTATTTACTTAAAAATAAAATACAAGGTGTTTCCAGATTTATCTTTTCTTTTTTTTTTAGAGGAAAGAGAAGAGAGAGGGAGAGAAAGGGAAGGAGAGACTGAGGGAAGGAGGGAGGGAGGGAGGGAGGGAGGGAGGGAGGGAGGGAGGGAGGGAGACCAATACAACAGCCAGTATTTTGCCTTTCTGGAATTTGGTACATATTTTAATCATTTCTATGTTCTTCCTGCTTCTCATCCTGTTTCTCCTTCCCTTGTAATTTTCCTTCACAATAGAAGATAAGGGTATTTTAAAATCTATTTTAGATTTACTGAATAGAGATTATGCTCACCATTCCTAATTTTAAACGTGGTTGAAACATTTTACATTGCCCTCAAAAAAGGGAAATGAAGTTTTTACTATGAAGCCTTCAACTGATTTTCAATAAGTCAGTGAATTTTTTTTTAATCCAGCTCTTATTAGATAAACAGTATATGAAACTCATCTACTATGAAAATTTCACTGAAGGATCTGTCATTGGGAAAGAGCAGGCCTGGTCACATGGCTGATTAAGGGAAACTGAATAACCCAGTACATATTCACATTAAGAAACATGGTAGACACAATCTTCAACTATGGTTCTACAAATGACACAGAAAGGCATTTTATGACTTCTTTTTAATACTCGTCTCCCATTAAAGAGTGATGCAAAACAGAACATCTTAACTTAGGGGAGTTAAGTGGAAATAAGAGTGGCTCTTAAAACATTCCTTTGGTCATCTGACTTAATAAAGGGATAGAGATTTAGAGCTGGCAGTGCAGAGCCCTATTTAGTTATCTGCCTTGAATATATGCTCAAGCAGCCCCTTGGATATTCAAGTGATGGGTTGATTCCTAGATGAATTCTCTAATGATTGACTGCAGTACTGCTGAATCCAACAAGAGCCATGTCTGAAAATGTCAAGTATGTGGGAGGCCAAAGCAAGCAGAGGTCTGAATGGTGGAAGGCCATCAGCTTCTCTATATATATGGGCTAAAGGAGGTGTAAGGCCAAAACTGTTTCCCATGTACTAAATCAATCTGTTTTTGGAAATACCTGATTGAGACTCCAGAATCCTGTAAAAGGAGATGGCTATGGCCTGGCATAACTCAACTGTAAAGGGACTTCAGTGCAGGCCCTGCAGGAAATCTGTATTAGATATGTCTTGATAGGTCTGCCAGGCTCTTAATGCTAAGAGTGAATTATAGTAATCTCTATTTTCTGTCACTTTATCTCCCCAAAAGGCTGATAGTTCAAAATGTAAACTACTTTGGGAAAGGTAGCTGAGAGGATGCAGTGAAACACAGGCAAGTCTCCAACTTAAAAATGAGTCACATTTCAAAAGATGTTTATAAGATGGACATTCAAAACACACACAAAAGATGTGAATGTGAAAAACACATTCAAAAGATGTGTTTATAAGATGGACATCTGGGATATAGAATCCATTTTCTTATGAACACGCTGCTATAAATGGTGGTAAGCTAGCCCACAAGGGCCTACTCAACTTATAATGAGTCGTAAGTAGAACTCTTTCCTAGGATTCTAACCACCCATTTATGGGATACTGCCTCCATGTGAAAATATACTCTACATTCTACCCCACAAACATCAAGAACACACCCTTTTATACTGGCCAAGTTGGTTACAGGCCACAAGCAGAGAAAAGAAAACATTTTCCTACTTTCCCAAGCTGCCCAACTGCTATCTCAACCATAGAAAAAATCTCCACTTTATTCATCACTATGGAAAGGAAGTTTCCTCCCAAGGAGAAGAGGATATAAGCCCCTTGTTGCACAAGAATCACTTTCAAATGCAAAATACATTCTAAATGCAGTGGTCTTATTTCAGATAACAGTGTAAAGCTGGGTAGTTCTGACTCAAGGTCTCCCACAGGCTGGAATCAAAGTGTTGGCTGGGGCTGCACTCTCACCCAAAAGCTCAACCAGGCCAGGACTATTCTCAAGCTCATTTGTATGCAGGCCTCAGTGAGCTTGAGAGCAGATCCCCCACCCTGGTTGGGCCTTCAGAAGATGCAGCAGAGCTGACATCTTGATCACAACCTTATGAGAGACCCTTATCCAGGGGTATCCAGATAAACCATACCCATATTCCTGACCCAAAGAAATTGTGAGATAATACACGATTGTTCTTTTATGCTGCTATGCTTGGGGACAATGGATTATATAGCCGTAGATAACTAATACACTAATATGTTCTAATAAAGGAAAAATAACATAAATTGTAGCAACTGACAACTAATGACATAAACCAGGAAATCAAACCATCTTTCATAGAGCTGTTTTCTACACACAGCAAAGATATTTCCAGTAGCTGATTTCCAAGTCAACTCTTGGCATGTGATCCATTTCTAAGTTGGAGACGATTTCTATGTAATTTATTTTCTCCACAAACTTTATTCCCTAGTGTTCTGGGATTGCTAAAACAGGCATTCTTGAACTACTAAAGCCTAGGAATAGTGTATAAAGTATCGGAGTAAGGCTCTTAGCACTTCTGAAATAACTCTGGCAATTTTTATTCATTTGCATTATCCAGAGAACTGCTAGTTGCTTTTCCTGCTGTTTTGTTTGGAGAAGTTATATCTCTGCCTCATAGGGCTTACAAACACAATGAAGAAAAATGTTTTTCCAAAATTCCCAGGAAAGCTAAATTTAAATTCATGCCAAAGGCCCTAACTGCAATGGAGAAAGTGTTCTGTATTTTGATGCAGTTTTGTTTGGTTGGTTGAGTCTGGGTGCTTTTTTCTCTGACTGCATGGAAGTAAGAAGATGGCTGGATCATTTCTATTCACCATGGCACCTATAAGAAATACAGGTTTTCCTCTTTTCTATGAGAATAAAAATCAACTCTAAAAATCAAAATTGTTGCTGATATTAAACTAGGATTTTTATTAGCCTGGATACTTCATCCATAATAGCTTAAGGTCATAGTACTTCTATTCTAAACAGAAAAACAGAAAAACAGTAAGATCCTATTGTATCCTGTGCTTACTGTACTTCAAGAAATTCTTTAAACATCTCTGCCAACAACCACAAAACACTGGAAGAGTCAAGCTGAAACTGATCATTTCAGTGGTGCAGGAAACCATGTCCCTGGCTCATTGTTTGCCAAATTTCAGTTCTTACAGAAATATCACTCATCACATTCTGGTCTTCCCTTCCCTCATTTTAGTTAATACCCAGGTTAAAACACATGGGCAGTAATGTGAGTGAGAGGAGATGAAAAAGTACCAGTTAAATATAGAGCAATGTCTCCTACAAAATCCACAGGTCACAAAAGTCTCAACTCAGAAAGTTCCTATACAGAAGTCTGTGTCCAATCAGGAGATAGAAACCACACAGTACGTTGAGCAGGAAAAGTCTACCATAAGGAATATTAACTATGATTAAAAAGCAAGTATACAATCTAAGGTAATTCTCTATGGTACTCTATGGCTG
This sequence comes from Panthera pardus, assembly GCF_024362965.1. Taxonomy (NCBI): domain Eukaryota; kingdom Metazoa; phylum Chordata; class Mammalia; order Carnivora; family Felidae; genus Panthera; species Panthera pardus. The sequence goes on along the minus strand of NW_026526688.1, from coordinate 51,198,734 downwards.
GGGTTACCCAAGGAATGACAAACTTGAAATGCTCAAACCTCACTGGAGAAGTTGCAGTTAAACCAATGGATAGCAGAGAAGTTCACTGGTTGGGCCAGACCAGAGCTGATCTGGAGATGCTAAGCAAGCAACAGGCCACTTTCCAGAATGCAGGCAATCAGAAACCAATGGTGTGTGTGCAGTGAATGTCCAGGCAGCCCAGGAGGCCTTTAGAGTGCCATGGACAGCACAGGAGCCCGGTTTCCTTATCAAGAGAGATGCAGAAAAGTTATCACCTGGCAAAGGCTGTAAAGTCACACAAGGACTAAAGCTCTGGGCCAGTGGCTGGGACAGGCTCCACCAGAGGTCCTCACATTTCCCTAGTCAACCCTGGCCCACACCAGAAATGGCAGGAAAGCCTCTTCCTCTCACAAAGTCTCCCCAGGTACCCTCTACTGAGAAAGCTTAACACCATGTTCACATTAAAAGAAAAATGCTGAGCACCTGAGGGGTTCAGTTGGTTTAAGTGTCTGACTTTGGCTCACGTCATGATCTTATGGTTCATGAGTTCAAGCCCTGCTTCGGGCTCCATACTGACAGCTCGGAGCCTGGAGCCTGCTTCAGATTCTCTCTCTCTCTCTCTCTCTCTCTCTCTCTCTCTCTCTCTTTCTCTCTCTCAAAAATAAATAAACATTAAAAAAAATTAAAGAAAAATACGAAAGAAATTCCTGTTCATCACAGAACATATTCAGAATGATGTATTGAGAGCTGAGAGGAAATAAATTAATAATATACCATACAAGACACAAATTACAAAAACTGACAATAGAAATGGAAAAATCTGAACAGAAAACCTGAAGTAGAACACTCTGGACTCATTCACTGGGAAATTCTACATACATTTTAGAAAGAGATAATACCAAATTTCCACAAATTCCTTCAAAAATAAAGGAGGGAATTTTTCCCAGCTCATTTATGAGACCAGCATTATGATGATAACAAAACCAGACAAAGACACAAGAAAACTATAGGCAAATCCCCCTTATGAAAACAAAAATCCTTTAACCAGTATTAAATGCAGGAATATATTTTAAAAGTATAGAAATGATGGCCAAGTGGGGTTACCAATGGAATTCAAAATTGTTTCAATATTCAAAAAATGCAATCAATGTAATTTACCATACTAAAAGACTAAAAAAGAAGAAAATACATGATCAGCTCAACAGCTGCTAAAAAAGCATTTGATAGAATTCAGCACCTATTCATGAATTTTTTTAATTCTCAGTAGACTAGAAAGAGTTTGATAATGAAAATCTACCAAAATCCTACAGCTAATATATAAAAAGGAAAGATAAAAACTATCTTTATATGTAAACAACATCATTGTGAATATAAAAAATCCTAAGGAATTTATCAAGAAATTACTTGTGTTAATAAGTAAGTTTATCAACATCACAGACTACTAGGTCAATATACAAAAATAAACTATATTTCTAAATAGTTGCAACAAATAAATGGAAACTGAAAAAATATTTAAGTAGTATTATTTGTAATAGCATCAAATAACATGAAATACTTAGGGAGATTTTTTAAAAATATGTATAAAACCCATAGCCTGAAAACACTGCTGAGAGAATTTTAAAATACCTAAATAAATGGAGAGATATACCATGTCCATGGATTGGAAGACTTGGTATCCTTAAGATGTCAATTCTCCCCAAATAAATCTAGAGTTTAATATAATGCAAATAAAAACTCCAGGAAGTGGATTCTAAAATGTAAATAGAAAATCAAAAGACTTAAAATAGCCAAACAAGATCTGTATACCAAGAACTTCAAGACATTGATGAAAGAAATTTAAAAAGACACAAATAAATGAAAAGATATTCCATGCTCATGGAGTAGAAAAATTAATATTGTTAAATGTCTATATAATCCAAGGAAATCTAAAGATTCAATGCAATCTTAGTCAAAATTCCAAAGGCATTTTTCATAGAAGTAGAATAAATAATCCTAAAATTTGTATGGAACCACAAAAGACCCCAAATAGCCAAAGCCATCTTGAGAAAGAACAAAGCTAAAAGCATCACACTTCCTGATTTCAAACTATATTATAAACATACAGCAATCAAAACAGTAAGGTATGGGCATAAAAAAGATGCAAAAATCAATGGAACAGAATAGAGAGCCTAGAAATAAACCCACACATAGATGGTGAAATAATTTAAAATAAAGGAGTCTTTAATGAGTAAAGGATAGTCTCTTCAATAAACAGTGCTAGAAAAACTGGAGACCCCCACGCAAGAGAATAAAGCTGGACCCTTACCTACCTATACCAAATGCAAAAATTAACTAAAGATAGATTAAAGACTTGAATGTAAGACCTCAGAGCATAAAACTCCTAGAACACATAGGTGGTAAGCTACCTGACATCGATTTTTGAGTTGAATTTTTGGATCTGAGTCCAAAAGCAAAGGCAACAAAAGCAAAAATAAATAAGTGGGACTACATCAAACTAACAAGCTTCCATACAGCAAAAAAAACCATCAACAAAATGAAAAGCAATGGGAGAAAATATCTGCAAATCATATATACCTGACAAGAGGTTAATATCCAAAATATATAAAGAACTCATAAAACTCAATAGCAAAAAACAATCTTATTTAAAAATAGGCAGAGGACCTGAACAGACATTTTTCCAAAAAAGACATGCATACTGCTAACAGGTCATGAAAAGGTGCTCAATATCACTAATCATCAGGAAAATGCAATCAAAACCACAATGAACAAGAAACAACAAGTGAAGAGGAAGTGGAGAAAAAGAAACCCTCGTACACTATTGGTGGGAATACTGCAATAGTAGTTGAATAGTGGGAGCAAACTGATGCAGCCACTCTGGAAAATAGTGTGGAGGTTCCTCAAAAAATTAAACATAGAACTGCCCTACAATCCCGTAATCGCACTGCTGGGTATTTACCCAAAGAATTATACAAAAACACTAACTTGAAAGGAGATATGCACCCCTATGTTTCTGGAAGCATTATTTATAGTAGCCAAATTATGGGAGCAGCCCAAGTGTCCATCAATTGACAATAGATACATACATACTACAGAATATTATTCAGCCATAAAAAAGAATCAAATCTTGCCATTTGCAATGACATAGATGGAGCTACAGAGTATAATACTACGCAAAATAAGTCACTCAGAGAAAGACAAATACCATATGATTTCACTCATATATGAAATTTAAGAAACAAAACAAATGAAAAAGGGGGGGAAAAAAAGACAGACAAACCCAGAAACAGACTCTTATCTACAGAGAATGAACTAATGGTTACCACAGGGGAGATGGGGGGCGGGGAGGATGGGGATTAAGGAGTACACTTAAAATGATTAGAACTAGTAATATACAGAGTTGTTGAATCACTGTACACCTGAAACTAAGATAACACTGTATGTTACCCATACTGGAATTGAAATTAATAAAAAGTTAAAAAGAAAACCACTATGAGATACTACTTTACACATGTTAGAATGACTGTCATCAAAAAGACAAGAGATAACAAGTGTTGATAGGATGTGGAGAAAGAAGAAATCTTGTGCATTGTTGACAGGAATATAAATTGGTACAGCCTTGTGGAAAACAGTACAGAGGTTCTTCAAAATATTAAAAATACTTTAATTTAAATTTTTTTTAAATATGAATATGACATAATCTAACAATCCACTTCCTGGGGACATATCCAAAAGAAGTGAAAGTACTATGTTGAATAGATATCTGCACCCCCATATTCACTGCAGTATCATTTACAATAGATAAGATGTGGAAATAATTTGTCCATTGGTGGATAAACAGATAAAGAAGATAGAGTATATATATAAATTGGAATATTTTTCAGCCATACATAAAAAAGAAGGAAAGTCTGCCATTTGTGATATGGATGGACCTTGAAGGCATTATGCTAAGTGAAATAAGTCAGACAGAGAAAGACAAATACTGTATGATCTGATATGTGGAACCCCCCACCCCCCCAAAAAAAAACCAACTCATATAAAAACAGAGAACAGATTGATGGTTGCCAGAGGCAAGGGGTAAGGAGTTGGGAAATGGGTGAAGGTGGTCAAAAGGTATTAGCTTCCAGTTATAAGATAAGTAACTTCTGGGGATATAATATATAGCATGGTGTCTACAGTTTACAACATTGTATTATATATTTGAAAGTTGCTAAGAGAGTAAATCTTAAAAGTTCTCATTACAAGAAAAAAAAGTGTAACTACGTAAAGTCATAGACGCTAACTAAACTTATTGTGGTAATCACTTCCTAATATATACATATATCAAATCATTATGTTGTACACCTTAAACTAGTTCAGTGTTATAAGTCAATTACATTTCAACAAAATTGGAAAAAGTAAATAAAATAACCAAAACAATTTTGAAATCCAAGTTGGAAGACTTCCACTGCCTAATTTTAAGACTTATTCTAAGTTATAGTAATCAAGACAATGTGGTGTTGGCATAAGGAGAGTCCTATAAATAAGTGGAACAGAATGGAGAGTGTAGAACTGCATTTTGACAAAGGTCCTGAGGTAATTCAATCAGAAAAGGATAGACTTTTCAACAAATGGTGCTGGAACAATTTGACATCTATATGAGACAAAATAAACTTGAACGCTTAACTCATACCTTACACAACATTTAGCTTGAAATGGGTTGTAGACGTAAATGTAGGAGTGCTCAAAACCTGGATATGGTTCCCCATTTTTATCTCCTTTGTTTGAAATACACCACTGTGGAAGTCAATTGGAAAGTAAACACTTTCCCAAAATCTACCTCTGCTTTCATTGCTCATTTCACATGCTAAGAAAGCTTTCTGAACAATCCTTATGAGGGGCAAGTGATTATTAAAGTGGGACTCAAGGGAGTTTCTCTGTAGTGATGGAATATTCTATATCCTGACTATGGTGATAGCTACACAAATCTAAATGCATGATAAAATTTCTTAGAACTAAACACCCAAAATAGTACATGCAATAACATGAAATCCAAATAAGGTCTATGTTTGAGTTAATAACATTATACCAATATCAGTTTCCTGGTTATGACAATGTACTATGATTATGTAAGATGTTATCATTGTGGAAAGCAAGCTGAAGGGCACATCAGAACTCTGTACTATTTTTGCAACTTCCCATGAGTCTTAAACTATTCTAAAGTATTTTTTAATCTTATGAGAAATACTAGACACATCAATATTCCCTAATTATCTGAAAGGAAAATTAGGAATACTCAAGGCTTGCAAAGCAAATTGAAAAGATTGTCCTTCCCAGAACATAATTTTCAAAGTTCCAGGGTACTAACCACTCATTTACATTAAATTCCAAGTGTCTGAAGTTCACTTGGGTAATCATTTCGAGTGTTTGAATAATGATAGTGCTACTTCTTTAGTACAACAGGACTACTTAGAATGGTCTCTGAACAGAAATTGAGAGTATAAGCTCCATGCTGACAGGCAACATGATTTATACCTAACACACTTGAAGAACCTCATCTCATTAGAAATCTTAATTTAAAAATAATAGTAAGCGATGACTACGTGCTATGAATAGTATAATCAAAACATTTTAGGAACAAATACAGAGGAAGAAGTTGTGTCCTGTTATTATAATGGATAATCCACCTAATTTTTTATTTCTCAAATTACCACGTCCTCATTTGTACAGAAATCTAAACAGATGTTCCATTGGGCTGTAAATGGCCTTTTGGTCTTTTGGAGGAGTACACATATAAGTCAAGACACCTACCTATTATCCTGGGTGCAACATTGCATGTATACGTCCTAACACACAACACAGGGCAGGGGTGGGTACTACTGAGAGTTGAGTTCCTCAGTAAGTCTCTATTTCCTTCTCTATGCTTCCTTCCAAATTCCACAAATAGGCTTAACATTTTACGAAAGCTCTTTTTGTAGGATGTACCCAAGAGTTGATAAAAAACAAACCCTTCAAGACACCCAGAGATCACTGGCCAGACTTCAGAAAATGCATGGTCACTGTGGGTCACGTGGAGACCAAATGTGGAGAGGGCTCAACTGTGTGGTCTTCACGGCCAAAAGCAGATAGCCGTGGCTAACCGTACCCTTTGCTCAAGCTCTCACGTGAAAGTATTCCAAAGCACTCCTCAGCAGTATAATGGCAGTTGCCTGTGTCTTTTTAAAATCTAGTTGAGATGAAAAAATATAGCTCAAGTTGAAATTCAATGTAAGTCCCTATTGAAAGAAACACTTCATGAAATTGTTCAGAAACAAAAGCAATCCCTCTGCCAGCACTAAAAGGCATGAATTTACAAGATCAACAATCGGAATGGCTGATGACAGCTCACACAAAAAGATCTAAGCGTGGTATTTTTACAAAACCAAAGCAAGACCTTTTTCTCTAGACAGAGCTCAAAGATAAATGACATATAGGATTTAAATCTAACATTTTCACTGAAAAGACAATAGGAGCACAGCAGGACTGACCTTATTTTACACAGAGGCAGCTATCCCCCTGGTGTCACCTCGCCCACCCCGCTGCCATCATGGCAACAGTTGCCCCAAATCCCTTTAGGAGGTGACAAAGCCTTTCACCTACAGTAAAAGGCTTAAATTGTCAATGCTTCCAAGAGAACCAACACAGCGACAATTTTACCAGAAGTGAATGATTACTACCCAGTTAGCTCTAGAGCAGGGGTTGGCGTACTACAGCCCGCTAGCCAAAGCCTGCCGCTTCTTTTTGTACATATGGCACTTGAGCTAAAAGTGATTTCTATATATACATTTTTTTAATCATAGAAAAAAATCAGAACGAGAAAAATATTTCATGACATCTACAAATTATATGAAATTCAAATTTCAGTGTCACTAAATAAAGTTTTATTGGAACACTGCCACACTCATTCATTTATTTATTGTCTGTGGCTGCTTTCACTCTACCACAGCAGGGCTGCTTAGTTGTGACAGACACCGTATGGCTTGCAGGGCCTATAATATTTACCATCTGCACCTTTATAGGAAAATTTTCCAACCCCTGTCCCAGAACAAAGCTCCAAGAGGCAGAGTATAAGGGGATAAGAATGTGCGGTCATGGGGAAGCCTCCTCTTCAGTAAGGAGACAGATATATGACAGGAGAAGGGCTACATGATGAAACATCTGGGCACAGAAGTCAAATGTGGCTTAACCCTGCCACAGCGTAAGGGCCACTACAGTATACCTTACGAGGGAAGGGAGCACCAGTAAGATACTGGTGCAGTATAATGTGGAAAGAGCTAAGGCTGGAGGGCTCCACATCCTACCACCAGGACTGTGCCTTTGAGCAAGTCACATAACCTCTCTGAGCCTCAAATTCCTCATCTGGGAAAAAAAAAAAAAAAGAATAGAAGTATCTATCTGAGAGGGCTGCTGTGTGAATTGTGAGGGGTCACCCACACAACAGTACCTGATCCACATGTTAGCGCTGAGCCTTGAAAGAACATAGGTTCCCACGGGTAGAAAATGGGAAGGAAGGAAGACATCTGACATGGAGAGAACACAGGACTCAAAGGTCCAGAGGATCAAGTGTTTGGTTAGGTGGCTACCACTGAGGATTCAGTGAAACATGTCAAAGTAGCTGAAGCAGAAAAGGCAGAGGCCAGATCTTGAAGATCATAAAGTACCAAAGTACAACTCTCTCCTCCACTTTCCCTTTGGTTACTCATGTCCCTTCTCTGTTCATAGCCCTCTTCCCAATGACTCCCAAAGATACTGCTGAGTCTTCCTTGGCTCATCACAGGCACCAAGGGTTAATCTGTGCCCACAGCTCCATTCACTCCCCCAGTGGCATCTTTAGAGCATCTATTCTGAGGCAGAAACAGGCTTTTCTGTTTTATGCCCACCTACTCGTCCAGATCATTTGACCTATTTGCCCCCCACACTTAGGTGAAATCTTTGGGGGAAACCCTAGATCCACAGCTGGTAGCATCTTCCAGCTGCTGAGTGAGAACTAAATGAGGTTCCTGGGACTTTGAGTAATTTATAATGAGTTCTAATGACTGCCAGGCCCCAATCATGATGCATATTGATGAACTGTCCCTTGCAGCCAGCTGTCCCTCAATCACCAATTGTCCACAGGGGGATTCCTATTCACTAAGGGCACAGACAATCTCCAGAGATGAGAGAGCAGCAGGGGTTGTGCAAAAGAGAACGGCAGCCCTTTGGCCTTCAGATAGAGGATTTCATGGTAAATGTTGGGAATGTTTACAAAAAGCAGAAGGCACAAGGAAAGAACAGTTAAGATCCAGGTCTCAGCCCTGCAATAAAAATCATAAGGCTACATATGCAAACTATTTATTCTCATGTTTTATTCAAAATCATTTGCTGCCTTTCCCTTCGTTCACCCTTGCTCTCTCTTCTTTCATAGGCTGGTTAATAAAATCTGGCTATTTCTGTTCAATTTGAGTGTTGGATTTGGAGAGGGAAGACTGAGGTAGGAAACTTGACTACATACATCTGTGTGTACTTTGACTCCTAACTTTTTGTTACTAACTTTCCTGAGTCTAGATCTCTTCATCCATCAAATCTGGTCCATGCCTGCTCCACCAGCCCACCAAGGTATTTAAGTGGAGCAGGTGAAAATATATGGGAAGATGGGCGGAGTAAGTTTAAAGCATCAGACAAATCTGAGGGATAAATGTGTCTTCATCTTTAAAGATTTCTTGCCAGTTTCTAAAACAGCTGATCAAGGAAGTATTTAAAAATGCGCTCGCTCTCTCTCTCTCTTACTCTCTCTCTCACTCTCTCTCTCTCTCTCTCTCTCTCACACACACACACACACACACACACAGAGACACACACACAAACACACTGTAAACCAGAAGAGAATCCAATGTTAAACTAAGCCATTTAATCCCGGGGTGAAAGGTTTTCACTGAATATAACGTGCTAGACAAGCCTTCTACATCTAGAAGAAGTATAGTTATTAACATGCACTGTTCCCAGGAACAGGGAACTGATTCTTTCTACTTCAGTGGGAAGAGGTTTGGTGTCTATAAATCTCCAAGGGAGAAGGGGAGACCTTAGAGGTTAGGAATTATTTCAGAGTCTGACAGTGTCGGAGAGCAGTGAGGGTACTAAAATGGCACCACCACCACCACCACCACCACCATCAACAACACACAACAATAACACTACCAGTTCTGACAGTGCCAACCTCAGCTTTGCCTCCTCTACTGCCACACCTTCTGCCCATTTAGCAGAAAGGACACAGCCTCTACATCCGGGCCTAGGCTTCCACTGAAGAATAAAAAAAAAAAAAAAGAAAGAAACTCTGGGGACAAATATTCTTGCCATGGATTGGCCTGCCTCCTACTCTGTGCTCATCAGTGTGGGATCTGAATTTCTATATTTTAAACCACTTCTTCCTTGACTTGCACTGCTTCAAACTTTTGGTCTGCTGTTGACTGAGGCTTCAGTAGACTCCTGCTGCTCTGCTTCTTCACTCTAGGATCTTTGACCAATAGATCCCAGGAGGCATCACAGCCATATTCTAAACCTCCCACTTCCTGACCCATTATTCACATTTGGCCCTATAATTACCAGGTGACATGCTGCAGGTCTGTCTTGTGTTAGTCCTCACACAGTTCCAGTCCTTAGCATAAATAATCTATCTCTATCACGTCCTACATCCTGGTGTGACAACAGTCTAAAACAACAGGCCAGGACAAAAAGGACCGTAGTACCAACTCTAGAGAACCAAGCAGGTCTCAAGAGCTAAGAGTAAATGTACAGTTAAGATTTAAGATAAACTATAGTATTGAGAATTTTGAACATGGTGATCTGTAGCATTAGAAAAGATTATAAAGGAAAGGTCAGAAATAAGTGAGATGGCTAATTGGATCATGGAGTGTGGTTGTTTCAAAGACATGCTGTAAACTATATTACATGCTTTAAAGACGTGTTAATGTAAAGGGAAGAAATAGGATAGAAAACACATGATTTAAGTTGGATGAAGTTAGGCAGAGCCTTTATACCTTGGATCCCACACAAAGCCCAAGGTGGGCCATTTAAATACTGTTCACATCCAGGCCTGAGATCACCACACAGTAGCAATGTATTTAAAAATGTACAGAAGAAGAAAACTACTTGAAACTGCTACTGCAGACCTAAAAACCACAATCTGCCAGCCTGTGGCAGGCTAAATATAATCATCTTATAGTCCACTGGATTGAAACTCAGAAGTCCCAGCTCTACGTCAGAGGAGCAATGCCCCTGAGTAAATCATATCACCTCTTTGAGTTTTAGGTTCCTCATCTATAAAAAATGAGAAGGGTCAAGGGTGATCACTGAGGTCTTTTCTGCTCTAATAGTCTATGAGTGAATCTGTGATACACAGCTGTGGCAGGCAGTCTCCAGGATGGTCCCCAAATAGCCTCACCTCTTGTTCTTTATGGCTTTGTGGAATCCCTTCTTCTTGAGTACCTTACTTCTAACTAATAAAAAATGGACAGGACACTGTGGGAAAGAACCAAGGGCAGCCTCTAGGCAAAAAGTGAGTCCCTCAGCCCAACAACTGTTGAGGAACTAAATCCTACCAACTACCACGTAAGTGAACTTGGCGGCAGATCCTTCCTCAGATGGGTCTTCAGAAAAGACCTCAATCTAGGCCAACACCTTGAGTGAGTCCTGTGAGAGATCCTAAAGCAAAAGACAAAGCAAAGCTGTGTCTCTAGATTCCTAACCCACAGAAACTCTGATAATAAATGTGTGTTGCTTTAAGCCACTCAAGTTTGGGAACCATTTATTACAAAACAATAGGTAACTAATACACACAGCTTTGTTTGCACCCATGGCTTTGACAGGCTGCACCTCTGCCTCTCACTTAAGATATTCTTATAGCATCCTATGAATGGATAAAGATGTGGTATATATATACAATGGAGTATTACTCGGCAATCAAAAAGAATGAAATCTTGCCATTTGCAACTACGTGGATAGAACTGGAGGGTATTATGCTAAGTGAAATTAGTCAGTCAGAGAAAGACAAAAATCATATGACTTCACTCATAAGAGGACTTTAAGACACAAAACAAATGAACATAAGGGAAGGGAAACAAAAATAATATAAAAACAGGGAGGGGGACAAAATATAACAGACTCATAAATATGGAGAACAAACTGAGGGTTACTGGAGGGGTTGTGGGAGGGGGGATGGGCTAAATGGGTAAGGGGCATTAGGGAACCTACTCCTGAAATCATTGTTTCACTATATGCTAACTAATTTGGATGTAAATTTATAAAAATACAAAATAAAATTTAAAAAAAAGATCTTCTTATAGCATCCTATAAATCAAATGAAGGATCACCTGGATTTGCGGTCAAGAATCAGGAAACCTGACTTAGCTTCTGCAGCTTGATAAATAAACCAGGAAAGTCATGGAAGCCCCTCAATCACCTCCCTATCCACTCCCCAGCTGCAAAAACTTTTGGGGTAGGGTTAAGAAAATAGCTCTAAAGCTGTAGGCGAGGTCATGTGCCAAGATAATTCTATCTCTTCTCCCCAACCAACTTTATATTTCACCTACATATCCATAGTTTAAGGAGAAGAGAAAATATATTCTCAATCTCTCCCCAGCCACCCCTTTATCCAAAATGTACACCAGTCACATTGTCAGGCCAAGGCACAGGAAGCATGGAGGAAAGGCAATTCACATGCAGGTTAGAAGTAAGGCCTCCAGGGCACTAATGCTCTTGTCAGACTACCTCTACCTGACATCAAGAAGTCCCAGTGGCTTAACTTTCAAAATATATCTGAAGTATGACCATCTCTCAGCAGTTCCATCACTACTCAACTAATTCATCCAATTTTCTTCTCTAGTAAAACACCTACCCATTCCACTACTACCCTCCCCGTGGACACCCTCCATGCTAGTCTACCCTCTACTAAGCAACTGAAGAAGTTATGGACTGAATGTTTGTGTCCTGTTCCCTTCTTCCTCTCTTTCTCCCATGATGGCATTTGGAGGTAGGACCTTTGGGAGTTAATTAAGTTTAGATGAGGTCACAAGGGTAGAACCCCCATGATGGGATTAGTGTTCTGTTTTGTTTGTTTGTTTATTTTATTTTATTTTATTTTATTTTGAGAGAAAGCATGCAGGCCCGAGAGGGCAGAGAGACTCCCAAGCAGGCTCTGCACTATCAGATAGCCTGGAGCCCGATTCAGGGCTTGAACCCACCAACCATGAGATCAGCACCTGAGCTGAAATCAAGAGTCAGATGCTTAACCGACTGAGCCACCCAGGTGCCCCGGGATTAGTGTTCTTAGAAGAGTCCAGAGCTGGCTCTCTGTCTTCCACATGAAGACAAAATGGGAAGGCAGCCATCTATAAGCCAGGAAAAGATTCCCATCAGGAACCAAATCTGCCAGCACCTGATCTTGAACTTCCCAGACTCCAGAACTGTGAAAAATAAATGTCTATTATTTAGGCCACCCAGTCTATGGTATTTTGTTATAAAATCCGAAACTAAGACAGCAATTGTCTTAAATGTAAATACAATCTTGATATCACTTATAAGTGGAATCCAAAAGAGTTGAACTTGTAAAAACAGAAGGTAGAATAGTGGTTACCAGAGGCTGGGGGGGGGGGGGCGGGGGAGAAGGAAATTGGGGAGATGTTGTTTAAGGGTACAGACTTGCAACCAGTCCATAAATAACTCCTGGAGATCTAATGCACAGTATAGAAGTTATAGTTAACAATATGGTACTATAAACTTCAAAGCTGCTAAGACACTAGTTTCTAATTGTTCTCACCACAAAAAAAAATGATGATTATGTGATATGATAGAAGTGTTAGCTAACAAACTACTGTGGTGATGATAAATGTATCAAATCAATGGCTGTACACTTTAAACTCCTACAATACTATATGTCAATTATATCTCAGCTTAAAGAAAAAAGTAAATACAATCATATCTTCCCCAGTTTCAGTTTCTGGAGGCTGTCCATCACATTCAGGATATATTCCAAAGTCTTGGCCTGGGCCTAAAGGCCCCCCTGGAATCTGTCCATGACCAGTTTCGGCCTCATCTCATCTCCCATTACCTACTCTTCCACAGCCACATTGCACTCTGTCTTTTGAACATGTCAAGACTGTTGCCCCCACAAGGTCTTTCCAGGAATATTCTTCTTGCAGATATCTATTTTACTCACTATCTCATCCTGTTCAGGTTTCTACTCAAACACAACCTCTACAGAGAGGCCTTTCCCGGCCAGCCTTTCTACAACAGCAACCCCTCTGCTCCCTACTCATACCCACCCTGCTTTAGTTTACTTATAACATTTAGCACTATATGAAATCATATATTTGTTCACTGGTTATGTTCTGTTCCCTCCTCCATTTGAATGCAAGTTTATTGTGAGTGTAGATACTATTCATCTTGTTCTCACTTATCACCAATGCTAAGGCAGTGCCTACTGTTTAATAAATATTTACTGGATTGACTGTGGGTTTGATAGGGAAGTCTAGAGAAAAACTGGAAGGGAAAGATAGTAAGATAGACATCATGGACGAGAGGTCAAGTTCAGGAAGCCAGCTAAAGTGAAGGGATATGGTAGGTTCAAAATTACAGCAATATTTGGAGGTAGTAAAGAAGCAAGCAGAGCATATTAGCACAGCTCTTGATCCAGTGCCTTCTGATAACATATGATTTCCTGTCCATTTCTTCAATGCAGTCAACTGAAGAAAGCTACAAAACAATTTCAAACAGTGTCTGATACTAAACAAATAAATAGTATACAACTTGGGGGCTCACACTTCTGCATATAAAAATCTTTCCTGGGGAGGAGGGTCCAGGGTACTCAGCTGGCATGTCCCGGTGTGAGGCTCACTTCAATCCACAAAGTCAGCATCACCTCCATTTCACATAGGAGTAAACTAGCTCAACTGGGATTTAGAACCAAGACTTGAACCCAGGTATGTCTAACTCCAAAGACAGCATCGCTAACTAATGTGCCCCATCAGGTGAGTAGTGTATTCAGGCTTGGACTGGAAACCAGGAATGTCAACACAGAAGAAAGCAAGACAAGACCATGCCAGAACCAGGCAGAAAGCATCCACTCAACAAAACTATATGTGCCATTTAAAAATGAAACCAATGCAAGACAAAAACCTTCTTTGTTTCAGAAGGACTGAAATGTCCAGATGCAGTGTGCATTATAATTATAAATGATACATTGTTAGAGCTGAAAGGAACCAGAGAGATTATTCAGTCCCATTCCTTTACCTGAAAGATGAAGAGGCCAACTCCCAGAGTCCCACAGTTGGAGAGAGCAAATGAACCCTTTGTCTTCTGTCCTTGGTACCTATTCAGTGTACAGATCCAAACATTTGCAGTTCCTATAAGAAACTTGATTGATTCATGCGGGGAAAACTGGACAGCGACATGCAGAAGAATGAACCTGGACCACTTTCTTACACCATACACAAAACTAAACTCAAAATGGATGAAAGACCTAAACGTAAGACAGGAAGCCATCAAAATCCTCGAGGAGAAAGCAGGCAAAAACCTCTTTGATCTTGCCTGCAGCAACTTCTTACTCAACACGTCTCCGGAGGCAAGGGAAACAAAAGCAAAAATGAACTATTGGGACCTCATCAAAATAAAAAGCTTCTGCACAGTGAAGGAAACAATCAGCAAAACTAAAAGGGAACCGACAGAATGGGAGAAGATATTTGCAAATGACATATCAGATAAAGGGTTAGTATCCAAAATCTATAAAGAACTTATCAAACTCAACACCCAAAAAACAAATAATCCAGTGAAGAAATGGACAAAAGACATGAATAGACACTTCTCCAAAGAAGAGATCCAGATGGCCAACTGACACATGAAAAACTGCTCAACATCACTCATCATCAGGGAAATACGAATCAAAACCAAAATGAGATACCACGTTACACCTGTCATAATGGCTAACATAAACAACTCAGGCAACAACAGATGTTGGTGAGGATGCGGAGAAAGAGGATCTCTTTTGCATTGTTGGTGGCAATGCAAGCTGGTGCAGCCACTCCGGAAAACAGTATGGAGGTTCCTCAAAAAACTAAAAATAGAACTACCCTACAACCCAGCAATTGCACTACTAGGCATTTATCCAAGGGATACAGGTGCTGTTTCAAAGGGACACATGCACCCCTCTGTTTATAGCAGCACTATTAACAACAGTCAAAGTATGGAAAGAGCCCAAATGTCCATCGATGGATGAATGGATAAAGAAAATGTGGTAGATATATACAATGGAGTATTACTCAGCAATCAAAAAGAATGAAATCTTGCCATTTACAACTACGTGGATGGAACTGGAGGGTATTATGCTAAGTGAAATTAGTCAGAGAAAGACAAAAATCATATGACTTCACTCATATGAGGACTTTAAGGGACAAAACAAATGAACATAAGGGAAGGGGAACAAAAATAATATAAAAATAGAGAGGGGAACAAAACAGAGGAGACTCACAAATATGGAGAACAAACTGAGGGTTACTGGAGGGGTTGTGGGAGGGGGAATGGGCTAAATGGGTAAGGGGCATTAAGGAATCTACTCCTGAAATCATTGTTTCACTATATGCTAATTTGCATGTAAATTTTTAAAAATAAGAAAATTTAAAAAAACTTGATTGATTCAAAACGTGAAAATTTTCCTATTTAAAAATAGATGATGATTCTGTCTTGTCATCACATTACCATATAGGCAAAAATAATAATTTTATAAGTATATAAATACTAGAGGGGCCAAAAAATAATGCAAATATTAATACTTGTTTCAATTATTAAAAGATACCACTGAGCCATGGGGAAGCGTTGACAAGGGATGGGGCATGGACTTACCACAGTTCTCAAAGTTAACCAGAAACACCAAGTGGGACTTGTGATGAAGAGCATGTTTTAACTCTCTCTAATGTCCCTGAATCAACAGGATATCCAGAAACTTGCAACCAGGTTAACAAGTACTGAGTCATGTCCCTCTAGTAAAACATTAAAAACAGAATTACCAGGAAACAAAAGCCTTCTTGAAGGAATCTCTTCATTGGGCAGCAGGTCTGAGTAATCAGTCCAGATACTGGTGCCATCTGTGGTTCCCAAATCACACACAATAGCACCTCTCTCCCCTGCCTCTTTCTCTAGTGAAACATCTCACAGCAGGTCAACTTGGTTCCAATCCTTGATAAAATCAAGAGCTTCCAATCCTCCACCTATGTAGCCTTCCTATCCTCCTGGGTTACTTCAAATTTCAACTGATGAAAGAAAACCTGAGGTAGTAAAATGACCGTTATTGTCACTGATATCTATGCAAAGTGAATATATGTCTTTTTCATTTTTCTGAGACAAAATATGGCTTTTACACCTTTGTTGCTACACTTTTAACTCTGTGGTAGTTTCTGTGATAGAAAATTAGCAATATTACAGCTAACAGGTTTTTAAAATTGCATTCCCACTTAGAATGTTACTGTTTTTGAACAGCTAAGATTCATTTCGTTTTTGCAGTCAGAGTGTGTTAAACTAAGTGAAATCTACCAGGAAGTGTATGAACCCCTGAGTCTTCTGATTTTCACACTCTTAGCTCAAGGACAATGCAGACATTAGAAATGTCATGGATAATTAGCCAGCATCTTTACAAATAAGATTGCTTGCTCTGATAGAATCACAAAGTTTGCCAGTCTCGGGAATACATGTACTCATTAGGAAATGATCAGATGTAAAATATTTGTTTATGTTTCTAAAATAAAATAAATGGGTGACACATGGTGGAAAGGGCACAGGCCTAGAAGTGAGGAGACCCAGATTCTGGACCTAATTCTAAGTGATTCTGGAGAAGTCACTTTGCCTCTTTATTTGTGTTTTCTCTACTGGGAACCAGAAGACTCCCTCTAGTTCTTAAAAATCTCAGCCTACCTCAGCTATAGATAGACTTATCCTCGAATGGAAAAGATACTATGCAGGTGATTTTCAACCAAGCATCCAAGGTATCCATAGCTTTTCTCCTTTCTGAGACTGGTTACAAGAAATTTCAAGGCTATTCATAGATCACTGTTAGAAAAAGTTCACCAATTTATAAATACCAGATAATAAGCTGAGAACTTTGTTACCAAAAACGATCTTAAATTTCTCTAATGGTGCACACTGTATCACTAAAACACGTGCCAAATAACTATAAGCATCTTTTAAGTCAATGCTGATATACCACATAAAACCATTATTTCTACAGCCATTAGGGTAAGTACTGAAATGCGAGCATTTGCTCCCAAAGTAAGGGTTGCTAAAAACATACTTGTAAAGCACTGTGCACCTACCAAGCTCACTGAAACCAGAGAAATCTATCAACAAAAAGTATCAAAGCTCAAGAATAAATTTTTTTAAAAGCATTATACAAGGAAATACAATATAAGCACCTTGAATTCAGAGAATCATATATGTTATCCTCTACTATATCCATCAGAGTACCTGGAAAGGTCTATTGAGTTGTTGAAGTACCTAATAATTTAGAGTCAGAAGATCCAAATCAATCCCTCACCAATGAATCAGCATCAATCTGTCTATGAATGCTGTGAAGTTTTCAAAACCAGAAGAGGTACATACTTGGTGCATTTCACTAGTATCAAGTTCTTTAGCATCATAATACTACCACTCAGGACATCCACCATTTACAAAGACACATGAGGCTCACTGAACCAAAGAGAAGAGCAGCACATAATAAACTGGACAAGTCTGCAGAACCGTTTCTCACCTTAAGGTCTTTATTGGGAAACAAGAGCTCCATCATGACCCAGCGTCATTTATGAAATATGGTGAGGTTATAGCCCCCATTCATAAGTCTCTAGACAAGACTCTATTCTAAGAGAGGATGCTAAATTATTTAGGGCCATTTCCGGTCAAGAAGAAGGATACAGGTTAGTGGAAATAACTTGAAAACAGCTGTTGGGCTGGTCACAGGCCCTGCTGGAACATACTTCTAGAGATGGCAGGAGCCCTGGGGAGGGACTAGTTTCTGCCTCCAGCTCTTGCTGCAACATTAATGTCATATGATCTCAGGTAAGCCATGTAACTTCCCTAATCTGTCTTCAGCTCTGCAAAATGAAGAGGATGGACTATGATTATGGGACACCTTTTCACAGAAGTTTCTGAAGTCAGAGTTCTTCTATCTTTATTCTTCACATAAAAAGGAGGTAGAAGAAAACAGTATTTGTGGAGAAGCTGAAGTCTTCCACAGCCGAAACAAGACATGGGCTGATGATACACAAGTATGAGCACCCCTTCTGGGGCCCAGCCTGACAACGGAGATAAAGAAACTCCCCACAGGGATACATTCACTAGATTCCAGCCTAAATCTCTAGGAAGGCCTCCAGGCACCACCTCCAGGCCTCCATAGCCAGTTCCTCTCTCTATCCTGGACTGTCCTGGGTCCTTGTGAACTGAGGCCCTATTCTTCCAGGAATCACCCCACCCTCAGGGCAACTGCTCAGCTACGCCTGCTTCTCTGAGAAGACTTGATATGAGATGAGCAAATGCTTCTGATTTTAGAAAGGACAGATTTGAGAACTTTTCCACAGGCAGACTTCTTCTGAAACTTCAGTTCTTATCCTGAATTTTAAAACCATAATGTGACATTTTAACATATGGCAAAGAGAGATGAATTTGAGATCGTTTCAAACTGCTTCAAAGATCTGCCTTAAACACAGATTTCCATTATTACAGATCTAATAAGTCCTATTCTCATCTGAGCTATCAGCAACAGAGTAAGTAATTACCATTCAACTTGGGCCGTTCCAGTCCATTAGCCCAATACTGATGACTCAGGCAAAGCTACACATGAAGAACAAAATGCTGATAAAAGATAAAATGGAATGGAACAAAATGCTGCCGCCTTATCCATTCTGCTACATCAGTTGTAAGGAATGAATAAAATAAAACAAACTTGATAGGATGATAAGTCCAGAAGTAAATATTAAAAATATAAAAGAGTTGTATCTACCTAGATAAAAAAAGGAAAGCAAAATGCCTCCTTCAATACATCACAGGTTTGAAGGACCTTCAATCATCACTTACAATGCTACATAAGTACTACAAGCACTGGATCCAAGTGGTGCCAAATATCTTCAATGTGAAAAGCTGAAATGAGTTAGTCAAGTATTCATTTAATAAACTTCTGCTAATAAACCAGGCTCCATACTAGGTATTGAGGATACAAATGTTAATGAGACACTATCCTTGCCAGCAAAGAGCTTTAGGACAATTAAGCACATATATATATATATATATATATATATATATATATATATATATATATATATATATACATACACACCAACTATTACAACACAGTGTGATACATGTTTGATAGAAATATACACAGGGCAGGGTGGGAGGGTGGGGAGGGTGGGTGATGGGTATTGAGGAGGGCACCTTTTGGGATGAGCACTGGGTGTTGTATGGAAACCAATTTGACAATAAACTTCATATATTGGAAAAAAAAAAAAAAGAAATATACACAGGGCAGAACTGGATCATAGTACTGTAGCATCTAACCCACAGCAGATGAAGTCATGGAAAGATTCTGGAAGGAATGCCTGCCAAAGATGAGCCTTGAAAGGGAGGGTCATTAAGCCAGGTAAAGAAAGGGGCTACCAACATTCCAGGGAGAGGGTACAACATGGACACAATGATGAGACAGAGCATGGAAGGAGTGTTACCATTACTTATGGATGGGCAAGAAGTATGAGCCTGGACTGGAAAAGGGTAGGGAGTCTTGAAGACCTATGATTCCGGAGTAGGCAGACTCTTGATACCGGCTCAGGTCATGATCCCAGGGTCATGGGATCAAGCCCCGCATCAGACTCCACAGAAAGCGTGGAGCCTGCTTAAGATTCTCTTTCTCTCCCTCTGCTCCTCTCCCAGTTCTCATGTTCTCTCTCTCTCTCTCTGTCTCTCTCTCAAAAAAAAAAAAAAAAAAAAAAAGGTTTAGATTGTATCCTATAATCATTTGGTTTTTAAGCAACATAACATAATTGATAGAAACATCTACCAATTGAGTGAGAAGACATGAAATTGACAATAAGGAGACTGTCTGGTATCTACAGTAATATGGAAAGGGTGTGAGGATGGAAAGGGGAAGAAAGATTCAAGATAGTCATTTTAACCATACCCAAACTAAGGGTATTTTCCACCTAGACTTCCCAGTTTTAAGCTCATTAGATTAAAATTTTCCCTTAATCCAGAATCTCAGTTATGAATTAACCAACATTTGTTGAGCACTCTTCACATTCTTGGCACTTGGGAGAATACGAGAATAATGATCGCTGTAATCTGATAACAGTAGATGTTTAAGTTAGGGAACTAAGGCTGATACACTTGAAACAGCAAATGCTAAATATATATGACTACATGTTAAATTGTGTAGTAGAGATTATCAGTTCTAGAGGAGCAAAGGGAAAGCTAGAATGATCGATAACAGGCTGGAAAGGTTTCCAGGAGGCAGTGAGGTTGTGAGCATCATGGCCTCTCGTGCATGTCGCAGGGAAGGGTTTCTAGAGTGTTGGAGGAACTCTGGCATGGCTGGAGTGTAAGAAGATAAGTGCATAAAAGTTGTTGGGAAAAGTGTTCAGTAGGTAGAGAAGACCAAGTCATGCAGATGGCAAAAGCTGTGTTGAAGGCCACAGGGGCTGAAAGGGTGGATCATAGAAGGTGAGTCAGAGAGCAGACATTTAGGAATAAAACTCAGAATTGGTGGTGACTGCACGGACCAAGGGGAAGAGCTAGATGCAAGATCAACAAGGCAGCGAAGGGAGAGGAAACACCAGAGATAGTTGAAGCCTACCAGGCTGAGGCGCTACTCCACTGACAGATATAAGAAAACAGAAGAAAATGCTACTTAAGGACATGAAGATGGTGAGTTTGCTTTTTGACAATAAGCCACAGAAATTCAGAAATGGAAGAGATCTTAGATGTCAGTATACCACACTCAGTCTGAAGTGACAGTGGGGCAGCCATTGGAAACGTCCAACAAGCAATAAAAAACAGGATCAGGATTAAATAAGAGGTCAAGCAGGCAGACATAGGTATGGGAGTCTCGCCACAGAAGTAATAACTGAATCCAGGAGTGTGGATGAGCTCCAGAGGAGAAACAGAAGAATGCAGGACTTTGGGCTGGGGTCTGATTTTGAGAAAGGAAGCAAGAGGCGAGGTGAGCTAAAGAAGAAACCGTGAGGGGGCAGGACAAGAGCCAGGATAACATCCTAAGATCCAAGAAGGAAAAGCTATGGGAAAGAACAGTTGCACGATACAAACATACTGGTTTGCTACTGGTCAATCTGGGGTCCCCCATCCGGTGTCCACCTCTGGTCATCACCTACCTGCCCCATGCGCTACTTGGGACTGCTTGGCCCACTTTCTTTTTTCTAGCTGCCACATAAACTCTTCCATCTGTGTTCTCTCACACCTTCTCCCCTTTTACTGGGTTGGGTACAAGCTCCCTACTTCTACCTCTCCACACCCTCACTGAGATAGCTGTTAACAAGCACCCGCATCCCTTTTTTGTGATGCACGGAGAGTTAAGACTGCTCCTACTCCCTTCCCCAAAACCTTTTGCAGATAACCACGTGGCTGGGTTAACCATGTGGCTCCATACCATGGAGCCCTCCATCTTAGCTCTTGTTTTGGAAATGTGCCCGGGCTAATCCTCTTTGGTTTGGAGGTTGAGCCCCGTCGATCAAACCCACAGCACCCTAGGACTGCGACCCAATTCCTCAGTATGCTGTGCAGTCCAGGTGTGTTCCTTTCTGTGGCAGACCCAAGCTGCCTCCTGGGAGTTAAATGTAAATGTAGTTATTTGCAAATGCAAATGCCTGAGACGGGACAGACTAGGAACACAGATGACTGCAGGCAAAACTAAAAGAGTGACAAGAAAACAGTGACAAAGAAGGGGCTGCAGATTGAGTTAATCAAGGCGGGATTTGGATGACAACATCTTGAAAAGTTGAGCCTGGCTGCGAGCCCAGGAAGGAGACAAGCGGAAAGACTGCTGGGCATGGAGCCCAAGGAGAGCTCAGCCTGAGGTGTCAGGAAGACGCCTGGAGGGCCGCTGGAGCCTCAGTTTGTGGGCAGTGCCTGCAAAAGGGTGCAGAGGGGGTGGACTCTTTCAGATGCAGGGATGGAGAGAGGCTGCTTGGCCCAGGGCAGAAGGCAGGGAACCCAACCCCTGAGACCAGACCCCTCTCTCTCAGAGAGGTTTAACAAAGTTAAACCATAAAGGTAGGCGGGTTCTACTGGTCTCACATTCTTCACCAGATTTCCTGATTTCCAAATAACTGGGTGTGACAGAGCTGATACCATTTCTAATCTCTCATGTGGCAGAGAACAAAGACTAAATGGAGTCAAACACAGAGAACCTTCAGCTCATAGCTGCCCTGGCATTTAACTGAAAAGCGAAAACCCACATATATGACCCAAAGGTACTAAGATTTTAAATAAATCTTAGGGGAAGACTTTGAACAGAAAAAGGGCTCTTAAGGGACAGAGATTGCTGTGGGAAAACAAGCAACTCTCCCTCCACGTTCATCTATTTGCACAAGTAGTGCACTATTTTAGAAGGCCTTTCTACATGCTTTCTTTCTGCCTGGAATGTTCTTCTTCCCTTTCCTCCCCTCCCCCACCCCTGCCCCCAGCCACCTTCTAAACTCTTTAAAGACCCAACTCAAATGTTAGCTTCCTTTACTCCTATTTTTGTTGTGTTAATTTCCACTTGGAAATATTTGTTAGCAGCTGTTCAGTCTGTCCCCTTCCCACACATAACCTCAAGATGCTTTCATTCATCTTTGTGACACAGCAACCATGCCTGGAACATGATAAGTGCTTGATATGTATGGCCAGTTAATAAAAAAAAAAAAAAAGATTCTACTTAAGGAGAAAGTGAGCTGCAGGCACGAAGTCTCTGGCTGCTTGATGACTTTGCCTCTGAGTAGAGCACGACTCTATTCCTTCAAGGCTCCTTGGTTCCCCCTCTCTGGTGAGCCAGTTCCTCATATCCCAAGAAACACTTTTGGTTCCAGCTTCTCTCTTAGCAGTTCATCCTAACACCCGTTCCCAATACTGAGTTGGGCTATTTTGCTTCCTTGGCCTGAGTTCTTGTTCCTCCTCTGTTTCAGGTCAGTGATAACATTCCATCAACTAGTTCTTTGACTGGCATACTCTCTAACCTCTGCCTCTCAGTTAAGTCTGCCATTTGGCTAGTGTTCCAAGTAGAAGCCTTGTGTCCTCTTTGTCTCTTCCCTCTTTCCCTGCCCATCCCCTCAACTGACTGCAACTGGAACATTTTCTGCTCAAGCTTCAGAGTCAACCCCAGAAGTAACTCTAGCAGCCATGAGCTTCCAACTAGCTCCACTTCTTGCCTATTCTGTCCCTCCAACCTCATTCGACACCTCCTTGGGTCTTCTAAAATGCCATTCCTTTGCTATTCTGAAATGCATGACTCCTCCAATAGCCCCGCATCATCTCCCATGCAGAGTGGCCACCACCCCAGCCACCACTCCTCCCCAGATCCCACTGCCTTTGTCCCTGTCACCTCCCTTTCAGACACTGGCATGGAAGAAGAGTATGTCCACAGTCCTGCGACACTTCTGTCCGTCTGATCCCACCAACCTTGGAGGGTATTCCCTACCTAGTCCAGGTGGAAATCTAGGAGGAAGTTTGCTAGTTTTATTATTATTATTTATTATTATTGTTACAACTACTACCACTACTATCATCATTATCACTCTCGCTGTGTATGGGGTATTACGCCCTGTCCCATAACCTAAATTCTTCTGACTCCATTGCCTACTTCAGACTTCAGATACTCTGCTATCTTTTTTAATAAGAGATACATACGCACCTCACAGCATTATAAAAGAAATACTTCGGCAAATTTAAACAACAGATATACTACTTTCTGATTTCAAGTAGTTATTGTTAGAACTAGGACGCTCTTATAATGATTGATACTTTGCACAAATTCCACTACCAGCCAAACAAATTGCAAAGACATTTTAAAGATAATTTTAAAAGTGTTTTTCACAGGGTTGAGTTGATGATTTAGCTTTTTCCAGTAATATAATCTTTATTTAATTAACTGGGTGATTCCATATCAGGAGTTTGTGGTTGCTGCCAGTGCTATCGAATGTGCTGCAATTTAGTCACTGGGGGTAGTACAACGCTGACAAATTAAACAGTATATTTCTTCTTATAGTTTTGCTCATTAACAACATTTATTTGATGTCTTATCAACAAAGATCTAAGGCCCTTGTTTTCGCTCACAGAAATTAGAGGGTGAAAGTTAGTAAGAATTCTTGTTGGAAATACAAGGAAATATAGAGAGCAATTCATTTTCATAAAGTTCTGTTTTCAAAAAGGAAGGTTTAAATTGGAGTAACCCTCACAATATGTTAACCCTGACACTTTTTCACAGGCTAAGGAGTAGAGGGAGAAAAGAACAAGGACACACTGGGCAGGGGGAGCGGGGGGTGCGTATCTTCCCGAACTGGTCCACAGGAGAGAAAGATCAAATATTTCTAAAACAAATTAAAACTGACTCCCATATAGCAGCTTTTTCTAACTAGACTACATCTGACCCAGCCTTTCTCTTTCTCTACCCTTCAGCAGAATGTTAAAGATACAGAGAAAAAGTCAGTGGGGAGGCACAGCCTTCTCATCAATATGCCTAAAGTAAAAGTGAATGGCAGAAAAGCTAGCTAGATGCTTGGGAGCAAATAGCCAGAATTATTCTCAATGATAAATGACTGAATACTTGTCCCCTAAGATCAAGGATCAGGTGAGGCTATCCACTCTATTCTATCTACCATTTCTTTTCTTTTTTTTTTTTTTTAACGTTTATTTATTTTTGAGACAGAGACAGAGCATGAGCGGGGAAGGGGCAGAGACAGAGGGAGATATGGAATCTGAAGCAGGCTCCAGGCTCTGAGCTGTCAGCACAGAGCCCAATGCTCGAATCCGTGAACCACCGAGATCATGACCTAAAGCCAAAGTCGGACACTTAACCGACTGAGCCACCCTGGCGCCTCTCTACCATTTCTGTTCAACATAGTGCTGGAAATCCTCACCAGCCCAATAAGATTAAGAAAAGGAAATAAAATGCATTTGGATTGGCAAGGAAGAAATCAAACCATCATTATTCACAGATGACAGGACAGGCCACATAGAAAATACCAAGGAATGGGCAAAAAAAGTTACTAGAATTAATAAGTGAATTTAACAGGTCTCAGAATACAAGGTCAATATACAAAAATTAAGTTAATTTTTATGTACTAACAACAAGCAGTTAGAAACTGAAATGTTTTTAAGATACCACCTATAACAGCATCAAACAAAATGAAATCATTAGAAATTAATATGTGCAAGATTGGTCTTTTCATTTTCTCAATGTCTTTTGAAGAATACTTTTTAAATTTTTTTTATAAAGTCCCAACTTACAAGGTTTTTTTTTTCTTTTATGATTTGGGGTTTTTGTGTCCTAAGAATTATTTCTCTAACTCAAGGTCACAAATATCTCCAATGTTTTCTTCAGGAAATCTGATGGGTTTTTTGTTTTACAGTGAGGTTTATGCTCCATCTTGAGTTCATTTCATATGGAGTGAAAGGTACGTAGTTCTGAAATAAACAAATACTAATAAAGTGGCAAGAACACAGGAAACTGAGACACAGACAAAACTCAGAATAACCCTTTCTGCTAATTTCCCTTGGTTGAGGCAAAGAGTTGTGCTTTATTTACGTAATAATGCAGCTTGATGAATAGGCTCAAGTTTTCACCAGTTTTCCTGTTGTATAAATTCTTCAGTTGGACAGTTAGACAGATAAAGTAAGAGAGCACAGCAGTCCCTATGCAAAGCCACAGACTCAGAATTCTACCACTGTCTTTACTACATTGTCACGTTGAAGCCTTAGCAGGTTGTCACAGCTGATGTCTCAATTTAAGTATCTGGATAAGAAAGCTATCTCCCGCCCCCATGAGAGAAGGTTATGATAAAAAGTTTACAAATGCCAAAGTCCTTATAACATGCCCTTTATTAGGGTTGACCTATAATCCTGCCCATACCACATGGTGATTAATCACCAATAATTTGTCTGTCTTTTGATCATGAATATCTACACATGCCTTGAAGCCAATTAGCGTTACCAGTGACTAGAAACAATTAATCGGGTATACTGATGGGTACTTAGCATATTTGAGATGTCACGCTCTTCCAAATTTATGATTTATTAAAGCAAGGTCTGGGTTATCACTTTGCGGGTATGTGGAAAAAAGTATTCCTGCACGGGTGGGAGGTTGAACTGAGTGAGCTTAAAGTCCTCCCTGAAAATAGATGCATGTTCGAATCTCAGCTGAACTACTTACCAGCTACATGACATCAAGGAGTTGATTCACTTCTCTGAGCCTCATTTTCCTGGTCTGTAAAATGAACTAAAAGCTCCTTATCATACAGGGTTTCTTCTCTGGGGTTAAATGGAACTGTTTAGATACTCAGTCAATGCTGGATCTCTCCTCCTTACCTCTCAACAATTCATAGTCTAGAATTCTTTCAAAAATTATTTTTGTGTGAAGCTGAAATGTTTTGCATGAAAGTGAAGGGAGAAATTGCAGATGCTTGAGACCTACCCAGTGACATCTGAGCTAGCGTGGGATGATGAAGATGGACCAGAATAATCTAGAAATCTACATATGTTAATGGTATTTGCCAAAATGAGAATTCCAGACATAAAATCAGACAAATATAGAGACTCAAGAGTATTAATAATAATAAAAGTAGTAGCAGTAAATATATAAGTGCCTGACACTGTAGTGTTTTCCCTGTATTTACACACTTGATCCTCCCAACAATCCTATGAGGTAGGTACTTCTATTATCCCCATTTCACAGATAGAAAAACTAAGCCACAGGGTGAATAGGGTCTTGCCCAAAGTCATAAAGCTAGTGACAAAGATGAGATGCAAATCCACAGTTGGGTTCCAGAATCCCTACTGTCTCCGAAAGATCAGAAAGGAAACGAACTGTCTTCTGGTCAAGAAGTGTCAATTGCCACATCCTAAAAGAGTTTTTCCATTCCTGGCAACCCATCTGCCTGCTCGATATGCCTGGTTCTCCTAAACGACCTCAAGTACGTGAGGGGCCTTCTAGTGGATCAGCAATATTCTTTTCCTTGGGAGAGGGCTAGTTACATAGATCTCTGTAACTATTCATTAAGTTCCATGTACTTTTTTCTGTGTGTATCTCCCAAGAAGGGAAAATGGATCGGCATCCACGCAAGGACCCAATGACGCAGGCTTCTAACACTGGGAAAGCTCCATATTCAGCTGTCCCCGATGCACCCCTAGGACACAGCACAAAGGTTGGGAAGTAGACAAGCAAAAGATGCCACACGTGCCTCCTCTGCCTGCTCTGCATACTTTGAATTTGCATGCTAGAATTACTCCAGCAAAAGCTCGGCTAATCTCCTGGATGGCATGATTGTTATTATCATGCAGTGCACACATGCATATTCATCCAGATTTAAAGGGAAAAATAAGCCTCCCTCATGGCACTGCTGATAAACAACCCCCAAAAATCTTTTTTCCCTATACTCAAATGAAACACATTTTGAAGCCCTGTCATACTTAAAAGTGATTTGTCCATAAGTCTTTTATATGTTAATAACATTGTATATTGAATATTTCATTCCCAAGATCATTATTTGATTGCT
Source organism: Panthera pardus (assembly GCF_024362965.1). Lineage (NCBI taxonomy): Eukaryota > Metazoa > Chordata > Mammalia > Carnivora > Felidae > Panthera > Panthera pardus. The sequence goes on along the minus strand of NW_026526688.1, from coordinate 51,170,958 downwards.
GACCACGTGATGCTCAGCACAATGGAAATGGACACAGCGATATCGGGTGCCTTTGGACACCAATCTCCATGTTAAAGCTCACGTTGCTGGCATCCAAACATGCTGAACACAGCTGCAGTGGGAGCCCCGGCTGTGTTTGCCAAGTCCGCTTATTTCCAGACAAAACATTTTAATTCCTTGTGAGGGAGAGGGGGGCTTCGGGGCAAGGGCAATGTTGGAAGAGGATGGAAAGGAGAGGAGGAGGAGAAAGGGGAGAATGGAAAAGGTATAATGACTTGGAGTTAAGGTATTTGGCCCTACTGCTTTTCTGTAGTGATTAGAAGACTAACTCCTCCACACAGCCCTGTCGTCTTCACATAGGTGAGGTAAATACAACCAGGATTTCTCAACCCTAGGAATACACTAGATTTATGCAGGTCCCTCCTACAGAGGACCTGATTTAATGTGGAGGGTGAGGGGGTACACAGTTGGCAGGGAGACTGTGAACAACTTGGACACCGGTCCCAGAGGATGCTAACATGCGCCTAGGGTTGTGGTTGTGGTTTGGAGGCAAGTCCGTGGGTTCTGCAGATAACTGAGAGCCAGGTAGGCCACACAGCTGGCAATCTGGGCTATTCACGACCTCAGGATGTGGGCTGAACCCTTTATACCACAGTGTGGGCAAGGCTGAGTCAGCAAAACTAGCATCCAGTTCTGAAAGTATGAGCAAGTGAGTAACTGGGCTGGGGTAATACAAGATGCCAGAAGATAAAACATAGAGCCCCAGCTCAGATAATGAGAAGTTTACAGTGGAGGCCAGGTCACTGGTCAGGTAACTCTCCCACACACAAACACACATGTGCATAAACACACATGCACATACATAAATGCTGACAAACACACACACAAATACAAGGGCACATACACAGATGTACAAACACATATACACATGCGCACACACATACCATTATGCTAAAATGCATCTCCTATACATGTCAACCTTTGATGGTTTCATTAATTAATAACATTCCAAGTTCACCCTCCCCTGCAACTTAGGTAACCAAACCCTCCAAAACTTCTTAAAAAGCCTACAACCAGACTACCCCTGACCAGGTGCCAATTCTCTGCCTTGGCTCTTTTGAGTGTAGACAAAATCACTTCTGCTCCTTCCAATTTTACCAGCCCCAGATTCATTCGAGGGCCTATCCTGTGACAGGCATTATCTCAGGCAAACTCATGTGTCCTAGGCAAAGCAGCAGAGAGTTTTATGTGCACAGATTCCAGAATCACACTGATAGATTCAAATCCCAGTACCCAACAGACCAGCCCTGCAATCTCAGGCAAGTTGCTTAGCACCTCTATGCTTTCATTTCTCCATCTGTAAAAGAGAGGTGATGATGATACCTTTCAAACTTGTTTTGAGAATTAAATAATTTCATACATTTTTTAAGTTAGAATGGCCTTTGACATATAGTAAGCACTCAGTAAATGTTAGCAATTATTTAATCTTTTTGCAGTCCCCTCAGGGACTCCTCAATGCCTCCAATTTACAAATAAAAAAACTGAGGTTCAGATTCCAATGACAATGTCCTCATATGTCCTCTCTCACTTACAAGACAGTGTGCCCTGATTTGGCGGTTAGAAAGTTGAATGAGCCTACAAAAACCTAAAAATCCTTATAAAGTATCATTAGGAAACTAAAGCCACCTATACACAAACTGCCCCTCATTTCCTAGCAAATAATCCAGGGGTGAATTCACTGCTAGCCTATCCTCCTCTCTCCACCCTTCTCTTACCCCCTTTCCTGTCTTCAGGCTGGTTTTGCCAGAAAGCCATTTGAAACCCACAATCTAAAGTCTTGTTTGAATGCAGTTCAAAGGTTCTGTTCTGGTATGAGCTTAGATTTTTTTAATTAGAAACCCAGTTATTTGGGGCACCTGAGTGGCTCAGTCGGTTAAGCGTCTGACTTTGACTCAGGTCATGATCTCACAGTCTGTGAGTTCAAGCCCCCATAAGGCTCTGTGCTGACAGCTCAGAGCCTGGAGCCTGCTTCAGATTCAGTGTCTACCTCTCTCTCTCTGCCCCTCCCCCACTCATGCTCTGTCTCTCTCTCTCTCTCTCTCTCTCTCTCTCAAAAATAAATAAACATTAAAAAAAATTTTTTTTAAAAAAAGAAACCCAGTTGTTTTTTTGTTTTTTTTAAATGAGTGCTTAAGCCAGAGTAAGGGGAGATGTTACTGGAAAGCTGGAAAGAGGGGCACTAGTTCTCAATAAGTTTAATGCAAAACAACTGCATTATGTATTGTAATAATATCAATTCTAATTAGAAACCAGCAGCTTGAGAAGTATAAAGAGGGTAAAAAAAAAAAAAAAGGCCAGTTGCATTCTTCTAAGAGCTGCATTTCTCCACCTAGGCTGCACATTAGAATTATCTGGGATGCTTTTAAACATATTTACACCTATACCTCACCCCCTGGGACTCTGATTTAATTGGTCTAGGATGGAGCCCAGCCATCAGTATTTTCTTTAAAGTTTCTCAATTTTTATGAGCAGCCAGGGTTGAGGATCACATCCTGAAGGGAAGGGAAACGAATATTTTTTTTAAGTCCTTCTATGTTCCAGGTACTGCATTTTGTTTTCAAATATATTATTAACTTTAAAAATAAGAATTCTAGGGGCGCCTGGGTGGCTCAGTCGGTTAAGCGTCCGACTTCAGCTCAGGTCACGATCTCACGGACCGTGAGTTCGAGCCCCGCGTCGGGCTCTGGGCTGATGGCTCAGAGCCTGGAGCCTGCTTCCGGTTCTGTGTCTCCCTCTCTCTCTGCCCCTCCCCCGTTCATGCTCTGTCTCTCTCTGTCTCAAAAATAAATAAACGTTAGGGGCGCCTGGGTGGCTCAGTCGGTTGAGCGGCCGGCTTCGGCTCAGGTCATGATCTCGCGGACCGTGAGTTCGAGCCCCGCGTCGGGCTCTGTGCTGACAGCTCAGAGCCTGGAGCCTGTTTCAGATTCTGTGTCTCCCTCCCTCTGGCCCTCCCCTATTCATGCTCTGTCTCTCTCTGTCTCAAAAATAAATAAACGTTAAAAAAAATTTAAAAAAAATAAATAAATAAAATAAATAAACGTTAAAAAAAATTTTTTTAATAAAAAAAAAAAAGAATTCTAGGGGCACCTGGGTGGCTCACTTGGTTAAGTGTACGACTTCGGCTCAGGTCATGATCTCACAGTTTGTGGGTTCAAGCCCTGTGTCAGGCTCTGTACTGACAGCTCAGAGCCTAGATGCAGCCTGCTTCAGATTCTGTGTCTCCCTCTCTCTTTGTTCCTCCTCGGCTCGCACTTCTCTCTCTCCCTCTCTCTCTCAAATATAAATAAACGTTAAAAACAATCAAAATGTATTTCTTTAAAAATAAGAATTGTATTAATGTTTGGGTACAAGCATGTAATCCCAAGAGTTAGTCCATTCTCTGTGACATGGGGTTGTTTATTAAATATTTTGCTTTTTCAAAGAGAAAGGACTAAAATAAAATCAGAAATACAATAGGAGAACAACTGACACCACAGAAATAGAAAGGGTTATATGAGATTGCTATGAAAAATTATATGCCAACAAATTTGGACAACCTAGAAAAAAAAGGATAAATTCCTAGAAACATACAATCCTCCAAGAATAAGTGAGGAAGAAATAGAAAATCTGAACAGACTGATTATCAGTAACAAAAGTGTATCAGTAATCAAAAAATTCCCAATAAACAAAAGTCCAGGACCAGATAGCTTCACAGGTGAATTCTACCAAACATGTAAAAAGAGCATCTCTCTCAAACTAGTCCAAAAAAACAGAAGAGGAAGGAAAGCTTCAAAATTTATTCTATGAAGGCAGCATTACCACAATACCAAAACCAGACAAAGACACTACAAAAAAAGTTAATTACAGGCCAATATCCCTAATGAACATACATGCAAAAATCCTCAACAAAATATTAGCAAACCAAATTCAACAATACATTAAAAGAATCATTCACTATGACCAAGTGGGATTTATTCCAGGGATGCGGGGATGGTTCGGTATCTGCAAATCTATCACTGTGATACAACACATTAACAAAATGAAAGATTAAAAAAACATAATAATTTCAATACATGCATAGAATTCTTGACATAATTCAACAGCTGTTCATGATAAGAACTCTCAAAGAGGTGGGTTTAGGGGGAACATAACTTCACATAGTAAAGGCCATATATGACAAACATACATTACTCAATGTTGAAAACCTGAACGTTCTTCCTCTAGGATAAGGAAAAAACAAGGAAGCCCACTCTCACCACCTGTATTCAACATAGTACTGAAGTCCCACGTGAAGAAAGCAGACAACAAAAAGAAATAAAAAGTATCCAAACTAGTAAGGAAGAAGTAAAGATGTCACTATTTGCAGATGGCATGACATATATATAGAAAATCCTAAAGACCACCAAAAAACTGAATAAATGAATTCAGTAAAGTTGCAGGATATAAAAATTAACATACAGTAATCTGTAGCATTTCTATACCCTAATAATAAAGTAGCAGAAAGAAAAACTAGGAAAACAATCCCATTTATAATTGCATCAAAAAGAATAAAATGCCTAAGAATAAAGTAAACCAAGGAGGTCAAAGGATCTATACTCTGAAAACTATAAAACATTAATAAAAGAAAGTGAAAACAGCACAAATGGAATGATACACCACGCTCATGGATTGGAAGAATTGATATTGTTAAAATGTCTATGCTACCCAAAGCAATCTACAGATTCAATACAATCCCTATCAAAATACCAACAGAATTTTCCACACAACTAGGGGTGTCTGGGTGGCCAGTCAGCTAAGTGCCTGACTTTGGCTCAGGTCATGATTTCATAGTTCATGAGTTCAAGCCCTGTGTCAGGCTCTGTGCTGATGGCTCAGAATCTGAAGCAGGCTTCAGATTCTGTTTCTTTCTCTCTGCCCCTCCCCTGTCTCTGTCTCTGTCTCTCTCTCTCTCAAAAATAAACATTAATTTTTTTTTTAATTTTCCACATAACTAGAACAAATAATTCTAAAATTTGTATGGAATCACAAAAGATCTCAAATAGCCAAAAACAATCTTGAGAAAGATGAACAAAGCTGGACGTATTACAATCCCAGATTTCGAGCTATACCACAAAACTCTAGTAATCAAAACTACAGTACAGTACTGGCACAAAAACAGACAAATAGATCAATGGAACATAATAATAGAAAGTCCAGAAATAAACCCATGTGTATACAGTCAACTTATCTATGACAAAGGAAGCAAAAATATACAATGCAAAAGAATAAAACTGGACTTTCTTACACCACAAAAATAAACTCAAAGTGGATTACCTAAATGTAATACCTGAAACCATAAAATTCCTAAAAGAAAACAAGCTCTTTCAACACTCGCCTTAGCAACGTTTTCTGGATATGAATCCTCAGGCAAAGGAAACAAAAGGAAAAATAAACTACTGGAGGGAGTCTGGGTGGCTCAGTCAGTTAAGCATCCAACTCTTGATCTTGGCTCAGATCGTGATCTCACCCTGCATCAGGCTCTGTGTTGCCAGCACAGAACCTGCTTAGGATTATCTCTCTCCCTTTCTCTCTGCCCCTCCCCTGCTTGCACTCACTCTCTTCCCTGTTGTCTCTCTCAAAATAAATAAACTTTAAAAAAAAAATTAAAAAATAAAAATTAAATGATTGGGACTACATCAAAATAAAAAACTTCTGAACAGCAATGTGAACTATCAACAAAGCAAAAAAGCAACCTACTGAATGGGAGAAGGTATTTACAAATGATATATCCAACAAGGGGTTAATATCCAAAATATACATAGAACACATACAACTCAACACCAATTTAAAAGTGGGCATAAGATATGAATAGTCATTTTTTCCAAATAAGACATACAGATGGCCAACAGACACATGAAAGGATGCTCAAAATCACTCATCATCAGGGAAATGCAAATCAAAACCACAATGGAGATATTACCTCACACCAGTCAGAATGGTTAGTATCAAAAAGACAAAGAAAACAAGTGTTGGAGAGGAAGTGGAGAAATGGGAACACTCATGCAGTGTTGGGAAGGAATGTAAACTGTTGTAGTCACTATGAAAAACAATGTGGAGGTGCCTCAGAAAATTAAAAATAGAAACACCATATGATCCAGTAATTCCACTGCTGAATATTTACCCAAAGAAAACAAAAAACACTAACTCAAAAAATTTATGCACCCATATGTTTATTGCAGCATTATTGACAATAGCCAAGATATGGAAGCAACCTAAGTGTCTATTGATAGATAAATGGATAAAGAAGATATGGAATATATATATATATATAATATATATATATATATTATATATATATATAAATTACTCAGCCACAAAAAAAAAAAAAAATGAAATCTTGCCATTCGTAAGAACATGGATGGACCTGGTAGGTATTGTACTAAGTGAAATAAGTCAGACAGAGAGAGACAAATACCATATGATTTCACTTAAATGTGGAATCTAAAACAAACAAACAAACAAACAAACAACAGAAGCAGACTCATAAGTACAGAGAACTTGTAGTTGCCAGAGGGGAAAAAGTAGAACAGGTAAAACAGGTAAGGGGGATTAACAGGTACAAATTTCTAGTTTAAAATAAGTAAGTCACAGGGATCAAAAGTACAGTATATAGGGAATATAGTCAATAATACCATTAATAACTGTATGGTGACAGATGGCAACTACACTTATTGTGGTGAGCACCGCATAATGTACCGAATTGTCAAATCACTATGTTGTACACCTGAAACTAACATTACACTATATGTCAACGATACTTCAATGAAATACACACATAAAGTAAAATAAAATAAAGTGGAAGAAAATGTATTTCACTTTTATTTGGCCTATGGAGGAGTCCTATAAAAGAGGGGAATGGTCAGAACCAGCACAGCATAAAATTTCCACAAAACTCAAGAAGCCAACCAGGGCCATCTCTTTGGTTGCCCTAAACAGCAGTGAGATAGGGAACCTGGAGCAGCAGCTAAGAGAAGGGATCTGGTGCCGAATACACTGAAGCCCCAAGGCTGTAAACAGGCCACAGAGGGATCTTTTCACCCAGAAAGTATTTACAGAAAATTTAATAGAAAAAAATTTTAATTAAAAAAGAAGAAAATTTAATGGAAACATTCTAATGGGAAAATGAGGTCAGGAAGGATTACCTTAAACTATGAATGATAATAGTTCAGGACTAGTGAAAAAAATACTACTAACCCTTAGACTTATTTTCTCTTTATATTCCAGTAAAAGTACTACTCCATGATATAGAAGTTTAGCTGTGGTGTGTATATGGTTTTAAAAAGAAAAGCCCGATTTCTTAAGAGGAGAATAGTGGAAAAAAGCAAGAAACAAAAACCTTAAGGACCTAAAGAATCAAGTACAAGATAAGACAGACTAAGAGAATGATTTCCTTTTATATTTCTGGGAGTAGATCTGGAAATATTAATCTCCCCTATGGATTCAGAACACAGAAAATGGAAAAGCTTGTTCTATAAAATACTTCAAGTATTCATATTTTAAAAAGTGGCAGCTGACAACATTGACTCAAGGCAAAATGGCAGAGGATGCTATGTTGGTAATGGCACTCCTCCCACCTGTTCTGTCTCAATGGGCCATCTGCTGCCACACCACATCCAGTGTCTGTCTCAGCAGGGTCTGTAGTCCCTGATGAGGTTTTTACCCAGGCCCACCTTCCTCTTCATGATGCCTTTGGCTCCCACATCATCCATCCAATGGACACATGGTCCTCTGATCTCAGAGTACACCAGGATGCCAGAGACTTCTGTTTCTACCCAACGCCATACTGATTTCACACTTATCCTTGCAACTTCAGGATATGTGCTGACTTAATCTGACTTTCTAGTGTAACACCAAAACAGGAATTTTTCTCTCCAACTCCACAGGTATTAACACCGCACCCCCAAGGGAAATGGCAGAAGCTATGGTCAATGATCAACAGCTTCATGATAGTTTAAATGGAACAAACATTTATAGCTCCTTTAACAGTACACACAACAGTTTCATTCACCTGGACTCAGTTTCTTCTACAGAGGCCCAAAAGATAAGTACCACTTTGCTGAAGATAAAACAGATTACCTTGGAGAGGTCAAGTAACAGCTAAGGATCCACCCTAGGTACTTACTGTACCAGTCTACCGATTCTAAGGCTCTGGGAGACCTTTTGAACTCCCACTGCACATGACTCCAGTCATGCCTGTTTTTGAATCCTAGTCCCCTTCCCTAGATGACCTTGGTCAAGCCACCTAAAATCCCTAAGCTACAAATGGGAATGATATTAATACCTACTCTATAGGTTGTGAGATTAAATAAAATGGTATATATAAAGTCCTCAGTATAATGTCTAAAACACAGAAATCAGTCAATAAATATAAGCTACTATTGTTATTATTACCTTTATGTGTATATCTGGGAGTATATGTACTCACACATATGGTTCTCAGTCAGGCTCTGGAGATTTTTCTTGCCGTCTGCACGAATGCCTTTTACAAGGCCATTCACTGAGGGGACTGCTGAATTCTGCATTCCTTCTTTTCTGTTCTTTAGAAACCCCTGCACCACCGCCTCCCACCCTCCAAATCCCACCTCCAGGCCACTGCCTTCCTTCTCCCTCCCTTCTCCAAGGTCTCTGAGGAAAGAAGGGCAGGGCATAACTATGGAAATAACAGAGGATGTCCTGCAGCCAAAAAAAAATGACAGCAGCACCAACAAAGTGACTCTTTCTGGAGCAATGGCCTTGGGGTGAGGAACAGATATATTCACATGCTAGAATATACCGTGTCTTCTGAACCCACAAGGGAGGCTAATAATGCTGGATCCAGCCTGTGAATATAAAAGAAAATTGTTCTCTTAGTTGGTCTTGTCTTGTACTTGATTCATTAGGGCAACCATCTTGCTACAGATTTCCCCTTTGCCATAGTTTAAGGAGCTCTGCAATAAAAGCCCTTCCACCCTCCTCCCCCACCCATTCCATGGTAGCTGACCCTCCATTTATCACACAGCCAGCTCAGCAGGAGGCTCCTTCCAGCACCTTCAGAACCAGGGCACTCACAGAAAGCAAATACTTGTGAATTAAAGGAGAAGCATTGTTGGCACTCAATAGGTGTTTTAAATACTCAAAATGATAGCAGGATGCAGAGCCTCAATTCTGCCAGCACCCCTTCCAAAAATATACATAAGAGCTTTGGCTCAGAGTTAACAGGAATATTTCAAGCATTGTTCCACTGCAGACCCTTCCCCATCTCAGGCCCACATCTGTCACTTGATTATTGAATCACTTCATGTCAGAAGTCCTAAGACCCTGCTTCAAAGTCGTACACACTGTGCCTTCTAGACTCTGGGACAGGAGGGAAGGGCAAGGAACCAGCGTTCTGTGAGTACCTGCTGGAAGCCAGACTCTGTGCAGTTGCTCTCAGAGTCTCTCCTATTTAATCTGCACAAGTACCTTGCACCAAGTGAGTAACATGTTCCATTTTAAAGATGCAGAACTGGAGGATTTGAGACACTGGGTGCCCTGCCCAGGAGACACAGTAAGAGGCCAAGAGCAGGATTCACACACAGGTCTGTCCACTCTAGCCTGGTTCTGGCTGGAGGGGGACTTGGAGAGCTGTCCATCCATTTCCCTTGCTTCCCACACACAGAAACCAAGACCGAAGAATCGGTGCTGACAGTCAGCAGTACCCCTAGATTCAGGGCCCAGGCCGCCTGCGTTCTTTTTGGCACATGGTGTTCTTCGTTCACCTTTTCTTCATCAAAAATGATTTTGTGTGTCCCCAAAATTGTCTCCTAAAGAACTTTATTTTTTTTCTCTCTTCTTCAAAGAAACTAGTTTAAAGCTACATAAAACCTGCCCTACTTAGAACTTCCACGTAAGGTTTGGCTTTTGTGCGTGGTAAATCAAATTCAGCATTATTCAGGGACTCATCACCCCAAGTAGCTAATGAAGATAATCCATCAGAGCTGTGCAACATTATTGGGCCGTTCCCACCCAAGGAAATCGCAAAAACAGCCAGGGGGAAGAAAAAAAAGCCACCAGGAATTAAATGGGGAAACAGATGATATTTAATTATATAAATATTCTCAGCAATGCTCTGAGGAATGGAATTATTGGTTTGCTGGGCAGCCCCTCATTGAACCAGGCATCAGAGATTTATACTACAGACTTCATGTTTTCATTAGAATTCATGCAGCCTGTATTTAGGAAGTAGGTGTCTGGAAGCTTGATGATATTGTGTGTTCATAATCTGACGCTGTAATATGGTAGTGTTAAAAAGAGGAGGGAGGCTCCTCTCCCAGTCATTTGATATTTACATTTTATTAGTGTTATTACTTGACATAATTACATACAAAAGAATTAGCAATGTTAATTAATGCTGTACTAATGCAGTCATAATTACTTCCATTTATTCTAGAACATAAGTGAATTTATAAATTTATCTATTTGGAAGTTGAGTGACTTATTGGATTCACATTTTTAAAAACTAAAATCTATTTGCCCATCCTCTCTAACCAAGCCTACAGAGTCTAGAGTTTGGTTTTTATTGTTTTTTTTTTTTTTTTAGTTTATTTAATTTATTTTGAGAGAGAGAGCAGGAGAGGGGCATAGAGACGAAGGGAGAGAGAGAGCATCCCAAGCAGGCCCCACACCAACAGCACGAATCCCGATGCAGGGCTCCAACTCAGGAACTGCAAGATCATCACCCGAGCCAAAGTCAAGAGTTGGATGCTCAACTGACTAAGCCACCCAGGCGCCCCTGCATTGTCTAGAGTTTTAGCTAAAATGGTCCTCAGGCTAAATTCATGAAATGGAAAAATAAAGATATTTTAAGGATGAGCCACTGATTCACCCCCAACTATATTTCGAGTCACCTGTTAGGTTTGTTTGATATTGTTTTTATCTCACTCCCACTGTAATGAAAGCTGAATTAAGTGGTCCAAGGAGAATTTCAAGTGGTCTTTTTTGCACATTTGCAATTGACAAAATGCAAAGAACACAAAGGAAAACGTTTGATTTTAACACCCTGCACGGCATTATACTGACTAGTGTTTCTAAAGGGTTTTAAAAGATTTCAAGCTATAAAGGTATCTTCCTGGGAAAAACCAAGGGAAACTTTATGAGCATTTTCTGCCAAATTTAACAGTGATATGTCCATTAAGAATTAATATTCTAAAATTACAAATGTGTCTCCTAAAAAAACAATTAGTTACATATTCAGAGACAATTTTCTGCCAGTGTACCTTTTCATGAAATACAGTTCCCTCATCATTTATATCAAATAGCATGTTAACAAGGTTTTTGCTAGAAATAACGATTTTAAGAGGCAATGCCAATCAAATTCTGCCTTAGAAGAGACAACCTCTCTCCAGTTTCCTCACCACATACTTTACTAGACAGCTTTGATTGAGATGTTATCCCTGAACAAATTTCTGTGAATTGAAGGAACTGCAATTCTTACTGAATTCTGTATGGAGCGAGAATAGTTCTTCTGTGTATTTTTCAAAAGGGTTAAAGGACAAGGCATCACAAGGCTCCAGAAATGAGAGTTAATTCCACATGCACCCCAGAACCGAGGGTCTGGAGTCCCACCCCGATTCTTGTATCTGAGACCTGGCAAGGATTTAGAGGTCATCACATCCAGCCTGAACCGTCTCTGATTTGGTGACAGAGCGGTAGAGAAACAGGCTGCAGAGCTTGCAGTCTCGCAACCCTCTTTTCCTGTAGGGAGCATGATCTGTGTGGGTTCCATGCCCCTGCCTGCAGGGGTGGGAACGTGCACCACATCAATACCTCTGGCTCCTCAGAAATCCTCGCTCCTGTGGGCTGACTGCTCAATGCACCCCAACCCGTCCAGCATCTGCACTTAGACCTGTAACAGACATGGCAACTGGAGCCGGCAAGCCTTCTGCCCAAACCTTCTCCTCACTCACTCAGTACCATCCCTTCTCCTTCCCCAGGGGTCGTCCTACTCCTCATTTGGGTCACAAAGCCCACAACCAATCTTTTGCATAATCCCATTGGCTGTACCTTCCCAGTAAATCCAAAATCCAACCACTACGCACCATGATGGCCCTAGCCATCACCATCTCCCATCAGAATTACTGCACTAATGTCCCCCACTGGCCTCTCTGATTCCACCTTGGCCATCACATCTCAATGAACTCTCAGTACAATAGCCAGCATGATGCTTTCAAGCCATTAAGCCATATCCTGTTGCCCCTCTGATCCAGTAAATTCCAATCTCACAGTAGAAGACAAAATCCTTAAAATGGCCCAGATAACCTGCATAATCCCGTGCCTCCCCTTCTCCCCCACCCACCCCCTTGAACCTCCTCCTTGAACTCATCTCCAACTACTCTACCTTCCATTCACTCTACTCTGGCCACACTGGCCTTCAGCTGTTCCTTGAACTTTCTAGGCACAGTCCTGCCTTGGGATCTTTGCACCAACTTTCCCTGCGTGGAATGCTCTTCCCCCACACATTTATAAGGCAGTCTCCCCTGCTACCTTCAAGCCTTTGCCGGAATGACTCATCTTCACACCTGGTCATCCTATTTAAAACTACACCACCACCACCCCCCACCTTACTGTACCACATTCCCACCCCCTTACAGTTTTAGGTTTTCCTTGTTTTATAACCTTCTCATATAATATGTAATTTACTTAATGTTTATAGTCTGGCACCCCCACCCTCCCCAACTGAATTTAAAATCCATGATGGCAAAATTTTTTTTTATCTTTTGTTCTCTGCTGGATCCCCAGTGCCTAGAACAGCACCTGGCACACAGAAGACACTCAGTAAATATTAACTGAATGAGTGGATTTTGACAGATGCTGAGTTACCTATACCATATCTCTCTTCATCCTCTCCTCCTTCCCTCCTCACTCTTCCTGCTTTCTCCCCCTCCCACTAGGATGCTATGGAACCCAGAGGGCAGGCATCCTGTCCTCCCCATCTCTGTGCTCTAGCACCAACTACTGCAGCAGCCTGGCACAGACAATGCCATGCCTCCCTTTCCACATCTCTCCTCCTTGAGGGTAGGAAAAAGGTGTTATACCACTAGTTTCCTTTGTACTTTTTAACCATATAGCAGACACACCACAAATTTTGTCAAATTAATTTGAAATGTTCCAGACAGGACCAATTTTTTGGAGTAGGAAAAAAAAAAAACAACAACTCCAATTTGAGTTCATATTTTAGATTTCACTTCAGTATCTAATGAAGAGCCTCTATTCATTCTTCCACTATTACAAAAGCATTTAGTTAAATAGTGATGCACTAGATCAAGCTAGTTGGAAAGGAGATTAATCTGCTTTACCAGATTAAGTCAGCTAATCCGAGTTGTCAAGACAGTGGCTCTTAGCATACTTTTGAAGCTCACCATTTGGAACGCTGAGTTAGTGGTTTATATTACTAGTTCATCTCCATAACCCAAAGCAAAAATTTTGTGGTGGCTGGTTAAACTGTAACAATGAAAGCCACCTTCCTGCTGCCTATGAATATCTGGGTACCAGATGTCAACCCATCCCTTTCCCCTCCCATGGACCCAACTCAATGGATGCTGCCATCTCTCTCCTGTACCTTCAGTGGCTCCCTCACTGCTAGATTCTTCCCATCAACATGTAAACTGATGCTCCAACAAATCCCCAATTTAAAAAGAAATTAACACATCTCCTTTCAGCTACCACTCTGTTTTCTCTTCAAAGCCACTGTCCCAAAAGAGTTTATCTTGCTACATTCACTACTTGACTTGCACTCATGCCCTAGGCTACTCCCTGCCTCATCTCTCCTTAATTCGACCTTCGTGATGCTAAATCCAGTGAAATTTAATGGTGATTTCTTTTATTCAACCATTTATTAATGGCGCCAGGCACTGGTTCCATCTTGAAGTGTTCTATCCCTCCCCTCTGCATTTCCAGAACACACTCTGTCCAAATCCTGATCTCTCACTCTCCCAGTCTCACCCATTCCCACATCCTCAGTTATTTCTAAAAAACAACAATTCTCAAAAGTGTATGTCCAGCCCAGAGATCTCTCCAGATGTCCTCTCTTGACAATAGGCACTTCACCTCAAACTCCACCTATCCAAATCTAAATACATCACTCTCCTCCTCCACCCAGCTCTGACCCTTATGTCAACGAATGGCATTACCCCCTACACCCAACTGCCCATGCAGGAAATCCAGCCACAAGCACCCCGCAATCCCCACATCCAAGCAATCACAAATCCTTATAGCCTGTACTTCTTAGACACCCCTGTGATCCATCTGCTTCTCACCACCCTCACTACTACCACGTTGGTCTGTCCACTGTCATCTTTCACCTGCTTATCTCCTATCCCCATCTAATCCACTTTCTACAATGCACTAAGAGTAATCATTGTAAAATCCACACCAGATAATATCACTCCACTGCTTAAAACCCTCCAAGGGCCATCAGGAAAATGCAAATCAAAAGTATAATTAAGTACTACTTCACACCCTCTAGAATGGCTATAATAAAAAAGACAGATAAAAAGAAATGTTGGGTAGGATGTGAAGACATTGTACCCCTCTGCTGATGGAACGCATTGCTGGTGGGATTGTAAAATGGTACAGGAAAACAGTCTGATGGTTCCTCAAAATGTTAAACACAGAGTTACTGTATGACCCAGAAATTCTATTCCTAGAAATATACCCAAGAGAAAAAATGTCCACACAAAAACTCATACACAAATGACCAGAGCAGCTTTATTCATAATAGACAAAAAGTAGAAACAACTCAAATGTCCATCAATGGAATATTATTCAGCAATAAAAAGGAGTGAAGTACCGATATATGCTACAACATGGATGAGCCCTGAAATTTTACACTAAGTGAAAGATGCCAAAAGACCACATATTACATGATTCTATTTCATTTATATGAAATTTCCCCAGCAGACAAATCCACAGAGACAGAAAACATATTAGTATTTCCCTAGGGCTAGGGATGAGGTGAGAGGAAATGAGGAATGACTATTAACAAGTACAGGGTTTCTTTGGGGGTTGATGAAAATGTTCTAAAATTGATTGTGGTGATGACTGAACAACTGTATGGCATTGCATTGTATACTTTAAATAGGTGAACCATATGGTATATGAATTATATATCAATAAAACTGCTATTAAAGGGAGGGAAGGAAAGAAAGAGAGAGAGATTTACCAAGCAATTGCAATAAATGGACCTTCTTTAAGATCCTGACTTGAACAAAGTGAAGAAAATTTGATTCTGACTTTAATATTTAATGATATTAAAATTAGAGAATAAATATTAAATTTTTGGAGTGAAAAAAAAAACCCTACAAGAACCATCATTTGCCCCATAATTAATTATAACTCCTAAAGATGGGTACCAGACCCCTAACAGCTGAGCCCTGCGTCTCTCTGCAGCCATTTCCCACCACTGTATACTCCCAAGCCCTCTTTATCAGCCCCACCTGTAAACCTTATTTCAGCCACAATGATCTTTTTAGAAATTCTTTGCAAGCGTCATGGTATTTTAATTCCTCAAATCAATAGAGATATCAACTAGGCCAACCAGTGATTATATCCAAGAAGACTAAGGCCCTCAGGTCACACTGTTAGACAGGGACAGAATTGGAACTAGAGCAGGGCTTCTTAATCCTAGTACAACTCCATTTCCATTGTCTGCTTACTTAAATACCACATAATTCAAGAAGTATTAACTTGATCTTTACTACCATGAATTTTCTCAAAAAATGTCATCACTTTGGAGACCATTTGAAACCATTTACTTTCAGGTATTAGCAGGCTGATGTTGTAAGATGAATATGTTAAAAAAAAAAAAAAAGAATCAGAGTTGGGCTTAAATCTCAACTTGAACACCTTATTCACCATGTGACCTTGTGAAAGGCACTAAACACGCTGAGCCTATTTCCACATCATAATATGGAGATAATGAAGAATGGAGACAACTTCAGTAAAAAGCATAGCACATCCCCAAGCACACAGTAGGCATTCCATCAATGATAGCATTCTGAGTAATTCCTTTGTTACTTGCCATAATTCACTGGAACAAATGCAAAAAATATCTATTTTGATCTAATATATAAATAATCTACTAATTTTATAAAGAATTAAGTTTACTGCTACAGAACCAGAAGAAAATAAGTACAACTGCATTACTGGAAAATTCCACTCCATTACCACTAGTCAATAGAAATCCACCAGTGGGGTGCCTGGGTGGCTCAGTCAGTTAACCTCCAACTCTTGACTTCGGGTCAAGTCATGATCTCAAGGTTCATGGGTTCGAGCCCCGCAACAGGTGATCAGCATCTGCTGACAGTGCAGAACCTGCTTGGGATTCTCCCTCTCCTCTCTCTCTCTGCCCCCCCACCTCACATGTACATGCATGGGGGGGGGGGGGGTTGGGCATGTGCATGCATGCTGTCTCTCTTTCTCTCTCTCTCTCTCTCAAAATAAATAAACACTTTAAAAAATCCATCAGCATTCATGTTTCTACAGTGAAGGGTAGTGCAGAAAGAATACATTTTGTCTTATTGGAAAGTATTTTCCAGACACCATGTTAGCACCATACCTTTATGTTTCTGTGGCAGGGGAGGACTAATGGGTTATCTTTTTTACTTATTTTTCATTACTTCTCATTTTCAAAATTGAAAAATTTCAAACCTACAGATATGTTGAAACAACAGTACACTGAACAGTTACATACTCCTCACCCAGGTTCATCAACTATTAACATCTCAACAAATCTCTCACATGCACACACATGTATACATACACAAATTTTCCTTTTGCTACACTATACAAAAGTGGACTTAAGACATGATAAAATTTCACCCTAATTACTTTAACAAGCATCCTTCAAAAACAAGGACTTTCTCCTGTCTAACCATGCCTTTTTAAAAAGTGAACATTAATTCAATATTATCCCCCAACATGAAGCCTATACTCAAATTTCCCCACTTGTTTCACAAATGTCCTTTATTTTGTTTGTTTTGCTCCAGAATCCACTCATTGCAGTTGGCTGGTATTTCTCCTTAGGCTCCCCTAATCTGAAACAGTTTCTGTACTTCTACTTTATGACATTAAATCATTTAAGGGGTCTGGACCAATCCTGCAGAAGTCAGGTACCCCCCATTCCATCACATCAAGACTCTCACTATTGGGATGCCAAACCTGACCATTTAGCTAATGCGTTGAGAGTCAATCTTTCCTTGTCAAAGGCACATCTTTCTCTTAAGTAATCTGTGGAGTGATACCTAGAGAACATGAGAATATTCTGTTCTTCACCATCAACAACCTATCTCCCAAGAGTTTTAGCATCCATGAGTCCATGCTTACACTGGTGTTACAAAGTGATGATTTTTTAATGCCATAATTCCTTGTGTATTTATCTTACTTTCCTCTCCAAAGCAGAGCTTCTCCCTACTTCCACCTGCCTGACCCTCTCTCATCACTGTGGGTTCATAAGTTTTTAAAATTTTAATATGTTATAATCCATAATCTTCAATATTCTTTTTGATGCTGCAATGGTTCCAAGTTTGGCTAATGAGAGTCTCTTTCAGCTGGTCCACTGACCTGACCTCATCAGTCTTTCAGCACCTCCTTGCTTCTGGCACAAATACCTCAGGCTCACAATTTTTCCAATGGTTTCTTCCATTGAAATATGGGATTTAGAAGTCAAGATCTGGGCATTGGAGATGCTCATTACTAGTGGCATGACACAGTTTCTAGGCTCTTACAGTAATCACAGCTAGGGGGTGTGTGTGAATATACATAACATCAGCTCATACTGATACTTTTCACTCAAAACTAATACCCTGAGATCCTTCCTTACATTCCCCTTTTCCATATTTGTGCCCCACCCTCATTTGCAGTAAAAATTCTGGTTCCAACACATTATTATATGTACTCATTTGCTCTCTCTTAAATAGGAACAAAATACATTCTGATTTTCACCACTAATATCTCTACCAACACAAGTCTACTAAAAAAAACTTCAAGGCACCTGGGTGATTCAGTCAGTTAAGCATCGGACTCTTGATTTTGGCTCAGGTCATGATCTCAGGGGTTCATGGGATCAAGCCCCGTGTCAGGCTCTGCACTATAAGGTTACTGCTGTAACCTTATTTTATCTTGTTCTCAAAATAAATAAAGAAACTTAAGAAAAAAAACTTCAATGTTTCTTTATACTTCTTTTTGTCATTAGACTATATCCAGTGTGGGTATAATTTTTTAAATACAGGACCCTTTGGCAAGCTTAGAATAAAAAGATCTTTTTAATAATTCCATTAATTATAAAATTAGCTTGTTCCCTCCAATATGAATTTAAGATAATATCAATACATATACATATGAAAATCAAACTCTTTGTATTAAAATTAGCCTTCACACTAAGCTTTACAGTACCTGTGGTATTTAAATAGATAATGTTAGCTTTTGTGAATCAACATTGCAGAGCATTTAAAGACCATGGTCCCAATTTCCATAGAAACAATAGATCACTATTTCCAAGAAAAAAAATTAAAATATTTTCAATACATAAGTAATTTTCTTAAGATGACCCCCCAACAATTAACAGGTCTGACCCATGCTTTAACATTATTTCACAAGAAATAAGTGAAATTGTTCTACTTAAAATGGAATTTATTGTTCCTATAAAACATAAATATGGCCTTGAGGGATTTTGCTAGTATCTTGTTAGTGCTTTTAATTGGGTTATCACATCTGCTGTAACCTTGGTAAGATGGCTACTCTTCTCCAAGACTTGAAAGCAAGTGTCCCCACCCATACAGATTTCATTAGTAAATGTGTTTTGACCATTTCTCATCCCTCAAGAAAATCAGGTCTTACTATTCCTTGCATTCTACTTTCAATAGATAAAACCTACATTATGTATTGAGGATCCCAGACTAGTATTTGCTCTCCTCCATGACTATCTCTGAAAGTGCAGACTGAGTGGTTTTGACTTAAACTTATACTATCAGGCATTGACTACCCACATGAAAATGGCCAAAACACCATTGTTTTGTTTCCTTCTGTACAAGGTTAAACATCTCAATAATTTTTAATTAATGAAGTCAACAAGAAGCATCCTAAGACCTTGATCCTAAATAAAAATGAATTTTAGACTGAAGTTGAGAATACAAGATTCAAAACTAATTTCATGTCCTCGTTCTCAAATTTCTTCTAAATCTGTTTCACGTGTTTCTTCCAGAAGAATATTTAGTAACACCATAGCACACTCCTCATTATGAAAAAGCATCCAATGCATATGTTTTTCTGATGATCAGCAACATCTTCACTTGTGCTATCAACTGCTGTGGCTTTGGGAAGTGACCAAAGTGAAAACCTAACTTTTAGTCAAAAATGGTCCTCACTAGATCGCTACCCCTATGTTGATCTTATGCATTAAAAAGAGAAGAAGAGGGGCACTAGGGTGGCTTAGTCGGTTAAGCATCCGACTTCAGCTCAGGTCATGATCTCACAGTTTGTGAGTTCAAGCCCTTGTCAGGCTGTGTGCTGACAGCTCTGAGCCTGGAGCCTGCCTCAGATTCTGTGTCTCCCTCTCTCTGCCCCTCCCCCACTCGTGCTCTTTCTCTCTCTCTCAAAAATAAATAAACATTGAAAAAAATTAAAAAGAGAAAAAGAGACTAGAAGGCTGGAGCAGAAGAAAGAAGCTGGTGTGAGTATTCTCCCAGGGTAAAGAAGAGTAAAAGTGAAGGGGTAAAAATAGCCTGGGTGAATGAAGAGGAGAAAAGAGAAAATGTACACAGTGGGAAAGTAAGGAAGACAAGATTAATTATTAGGAGGGAAATGAAGGGGCACCTGGGTGGTTCAGTGGGTTAAGCATCCGACTTTGGCTCCGGTCATGATCTCACAGTTTGTGAGTTTGAGCCCCACATCGGGCTCTATCAGCACAAAGCCCAGCGTGGAATCCCCTCTCTCTCTGCCCCTCCCCCTGCCTCTTTCTAAAAAATAGATAAACATTAAAAGGAGGGAAGTGAAGGTGGAAGACAGGGAGGGAAGAACGACTCAGTTGGAAGAAAGCCTAGTTGCCTTCTTTCCTCACCTCATTGTTCATCAGTGCTTCCATACCAGACAAGAATCTGGCCACAACAGCTTCACCAGGCTTCTGCTTCCTCGTGTTCTGAATAAAATCTTCCACTCATTTTTTAAATTGTGGTAAAATGCACATAACGTAAAATTTACATCGTAACCACGTTTAAGTGTGCAGCAGTGGCATTAAGTACATTCACACTGTTGTGAAACCATCACAACCATTCATCTCCAGAACTTTTTCATCTTCCCAAATTATAAATCTGCCCCCAGGAAACACTAACTCTCCATTCCCCCTTCCTCCCAGCCCCTGGCAACCACCGTTCTACTTTCTGCCTCTTTGAATTGGACTACTCTAGGTACCTCATATATGTGGGTCACAGAGTATTTATCCTTTTGTGACTGGCTTATTTCACTTAACATAATGTCCTCAACTTTCTTCCATGTTGTAACATGTGTCAGAATTTCCTTCTTTTTAAGGTTGAAGAATATTCCACTGTGTGTACAGACCACTTTTTTTTAAAGTTTATTTATTTTGAGAGAGAGAAAGAGAGTGGGAGGGCAAAGAGAGAGAGGGAGAGAGAGAATCCCAAACAGGCTCCACACTACCAGCACAAAGCTTGATGTGGGGCTTGAACTCATGAACCATGAGGTCACGACCTAAGCTGAAACCAAGAGTTGGATGCTTAACTGACTAAGCCACCCAGGCTCCCCAGACCACACTTTTTTATTCACTCATGCATCAGTGGACATCTGGGCTGTTTCCACCTTTTGGTTATTGTGAATAATGCACAAACATGGGTGTTCAGGCTCCTCCACCTCTAATAGATTTTAACAACCTCCTTCAAAATGTACATACAGCATTACCTCTTTATAAATATACTTTCAGAGGTGCCTGGGTGGCTCAGTAGGTTGAGCATCCAACTCTTGATTTAGGCTCAACTCATGATCCCAGGGTTGTGGGATTGAGCCCCACGTCCGGCTCCATGCTGAGCAAGGAGACTGCTTAAGATTCTCTCTCTCTCCCTCTGCCCCTCTCCGCAACTCATGCTCTCTCTCTCTCTCTCTCTAAAATATATATATGTTTTTTTTAAATAGATACTTCTGTCCTTAGCAGGAGATCTACAGAATCTAAAAAATTGAAGAGAAAGATTTGTTCTGATGATTCCTCAATCCACCCAGATATCCAATCACTGCTTTAGCCAATGTTTCTAAATATCCAGCCTGAAATAAGTTTGCCCCAGGATTCTTTACAGCCTTATGATTCAAATCCAGTGACTCATCTTCCTGTCAAGAAGATGAGGAATTGGGCAAAAAGAAATCGACACGCATTAGTTCTTGGTCTTAAAAATACCTCTGTATTACACCTCCCCTCTGAGTCATAAAAACAAACTCCTTCTCTAATAGATTTTACATTTGACATATTTATACTTTTATGACTCAATCCAATTTTATTTATTTATATACACAAACATATGCATACGTTTTATATATGTGTATGTATATCTTATTTTTATACACATACATACATTTATTTACACACAGAGACTTCTATTCTTCATCTATCCTTTTCAAACTCAAGTCCAATCTGCTGAATTTTCAAGGGGATTTCCACTTCAATACACAAAAAAATACACTCACAACTTAACTGCACATAATAAAATTGCCAGTGCGATTAAGTGAGCCATGTTTCAGAGTAGAGGTATGTACATATTTTTTAAAAGAACTATTTAGAAGCACATCCAGCTCCCTTTTGAATAAAACACAGTCTCTTGATGAATTGGTCATAAGAAACCAAGGAAATAAGGGTCAAGTGATAGGACACCAAGATTGTAAAGTTGTGTTACACATTTTAAGTCAGATAAGAAGGTGAGGCAACCTTTATAAATGACCTTGTCCTTGAGTTCAGGTTGAACGTGGCCTTCTGGCCAAGCAGCATAATTTAGAATAGGAAATAAGATTGACAGAGGCACCCGGGTGGCTCTCAGTTGGTTAAGCATCTGACTTCGGCTCAGGTCATGAATTCCCAGTTCATGAGTTCACTCCCTGTGTTGGGCTCTGTGCTGACAGCTCAGAGCCTGGAGCCTGCGTTGGATTCTCTATCTCCCTCTCTGTCTCTGCCCCTCCCCAACCTGTGCACACACGTGCATGTGCTCTCTCTCACTCACTCTCTCTCTCTCTCTCTTTTTCAAAAATAAATAAACATTAAAAAAGAAAGAAGGTTGATAGATTAATTTCCCCAGCCTAACTTATCTCCCCATTGCTTTTCTACAGCGACTCTTAAGTTCCAGCCAAACTTGTGTCCTGACCCCGTGAAAAACTCTAATCCCTTCCTTCTGCTAGAGTGTTCTCCACCCCCAATCTCTTCCTGTCTGAATCTTTTCCATCCACCAAGCCTCCATGAGACCGTTTCTGACACCTCCATACACAGCATGATTCCTCTCTGCTCTAATCTTCCTCATTATGGCTCCCAACTGGAACAAAGGAAATGTGATGGATTACCACCATGTCTTGTCCCCTCTGCCCTCCAAGCACACCCATGTCCAAGCTGCCGTGCACTCCCTGAAATCACTTGCACTGGTTCAGGCAGCTGCATGAACCTGTCCATTCCACGCCTTCCCTACCTATAAAATGAAGGGATCACAGCCTGTGCTACCCACTCCACAGGCTCCTGGGGCAGCTGAGATGACGCTCTAAAGAAACACAACTGACAGCACAGTGCAGGGAAGAGACGACGAGAGAGCTGTTTCAAAACCCTGCACGCTTTTTACACGGCCACTTCCAACAGCAGAGAGAATAGGCTGGCTCTTTTGATATAAGTCAAATTACCAAGTCAGACACCAAAACAAACTCACAGATATCTGTCAATCAAATGAGGCCATAATTGCTATGTGAGGCTGCTTTTTTCGTTGTTTGTTTCTGGAGATTTGAGGTCATATATTAACACATTAATTGAAATTTTGGTCATAATTAACATGTATTAAGCTGTTGATTACATGGTTGCATTTTGAAATTTTTAATTGGTTTGTTTCAATTGATAAAAGGTAATTTGTTTGGGGATGATGTTTAGAATTATGTATTTAATTATTGAATAGATAATTAATATAGTGTAGCAATAGTAAACAATGATGATGATAATTATCATTGAAGTGCACATATTTGTACAAATATGACAGAGTGATTTTCTCTCTAAAGTTGCTCTGGTCTTTGCTCTGAGCTGGTCACACTGTTTCACTTCCTTCACAGATGTAATTAGCAACATCTCTGTGTCAGCCACTTGCTTCATCTGAAAAGAGCTTTGAGAAGCCATAAGGACAAAGGACATCCTAAAAGCCACATCGAGCTCCATTTTTGCCTCTTTGCAAATTGCTCACAGAGAGAGCTCTTCTGCATTTTTAGTCAGCCCAAAGTATTCCCTCAGTATTAAACTGAACCTTTTTATTAAAGCATTCCTGTATTATTAGGGTACTCTTTACCCCAGCCCAGCAGAGTAGTCATAATCCAAGAGTGGTAAAGCCTCCCATCATGATTTAACTACATCTGCTAGAAAATCATAGCACTTCACCAATGGACTGAGTTATCACTACTTGTAAATTGACAGAGGAAGGTGGCAAAAAGCTCAGTGTTGTGTTTTTTTTTAAAACTGCTTTCCTTACAAAAAAAAAAAAAAAGAAAGAAAAACAAACAAACAAAAAAACTCATAAGAAGTAATCACGAATACTACGGGCTCAGTTTTAAAGTGCTACCTGTCTGTCCATCAACAAAACTGCTGTTATAGACCTAGGTCTCCTCCACCCACTGGGTTCCAGAAACACCTGGTATGTCCCAGCAAACATACTGGTCTAGGGCTCCCCCAAATTGTGGGCACAGAAGAGGTTGTTCCTGTATCTCCCAAAGGGCAGCCAGATGCTGCCAGAAAAAAAGGCCCTGTGCTTGCCCTTCTGGATCCTTTCCTCTGCCTTCATTGCTCCTGTCTCTCAGCACAGGGTGGGAACTAAAAAGGCACCTGTGGTGGAATAAAGATGTGACTCCATCAAAAAACGTGGATGTCTCCACTCCTCGCCCTCTTTAGAGGAAGAGGGGTAGCCTGCCCTCTCCCTGGCCACAGCATCCCAGGTTGCACATAATCCATATTTTAGAGACATCCCCCCACAATCCAGAACTCTCTGTCTTCACAAGGTAAAAATAAAATGAATGAGCAAGCATGAGTAAAATCCTAATTTAATAAACTTAAAGACTGGAGAACAAGAATATGATTGGCCAGAAAGCAATCATAGAACCATAGAAAAAGCCAGGGGGGTGAGGGAGAGGAGGCCATAACTCTTCCTTCATTTACATGAGAAGGCGTTAGTCCTGGAGATCAATATTATCATCTGAAAATCAAGATGACAAAACTAAACTGTAACACTTGATCTTATTCTAAAATGTGTTTTTAAATATTTTCCAAATATCTATAACAACATAAAACAGCTTACTCAGCAGTCATCTGGCATAATGAAAAGACAGTTTAACAGAAGGGCAGTTTACCAGCCTTAAGTGACACAAGCTGCACAAATATTATCTCACTCGGGTCTCACCATAGTCCTGTGATGTAAGGGGAACAGGGGTTACGATCCCACCTTAGGGATGTGGAAACTGAGGCTAAATGATCTGCCAGTAGCCACACACCCAAGATGTGATGATGCCAACTTCAGCACTACTGACAGAATGACATTTCTCATGACACAAAGATATCACAACATCCATGCTATGGCCTGAATGTTTGCATTCCAACCCCCCCCCCAAAAAAAAAAACATGTTTGAGGCCCTAGCCCCCAATGTGATGGTATTAGTTGGTGGGGCTCTGGGAGATGATTAGGTTTAGATGATATCATGTGGCAGGGTGTCCATGATGGGATGAGCATCCTTTCAGGAAGAGGAAGAGACCAGAGCTCTCTCCGCCATGTGAGGACACAGAAGGTGGCCATTTGTGAACCAGAAGAGGGTCCTCACCAGGAACCAGACCATACCAGTCCCTTGATCTTAGACTTCCCAGCCTCCAAAAGGGAGAGAAATTAATGTCAGTTGTTTAAGCCACCCAGTCTGTGTTACTTTGTTACAGCAGCCCACATGTCTAAGACAACCAGATTTTGACTAAATAAATCAAAGCCAAACTAGCATGCCCTCTGGTAGTGTTTCCTAATTGTTAGTCATTTCACTACCACAGTTCATGATTTCTGCCAGTTGAAATATTATTTACATAGTATCTTTCATGTAAACCACTGGTTAGATGTATATTCATTTATTTTCCAAAGAGATACCACCATCATAAACGGAAAGCCAAGTATCACTGTCCACAAACAGAAGGTAGCTGTGTAATAAATACCATAAAAACCAAACAGTGCCATTAAAATTTAGCCTAGTGAAGGCTTCCTCTCTCTTTGTTAAAAAAAAAAAAAAAAAAGGTGGGGGAATTCACAAGTAATAGAGAAGTGTTGATGGGGCAGCTAAGGTGACCTCCTTTCATTGAGCAGAAGGACTAAGGAGACCTGGAGATCTAGACCAGGCAAACAGAAATTGATGTAAACAGAATTTACCACCAACTAACGCATTCATGGATCACCTGCTCCCTCACTCCTCACACATGCAAAGTCCTCTCTCTGAGACTCACTCTTAGTCTTTCTGCTTCTCCACTCCTCTCCTCATCTTAATAAATTATAATCAAACTAAAGATCTAGAACTTGATATTTTTAAAAATACAATTAAATTCCTTATTCTTAATTTTAAAAGCAACATTTTCCATTTCTGAAAAAAACAAACTCTTCAGTCCCAACCTCAAAGTTAAAATAGGATAAATTTCAGGGTGCCTGGATGGCTCAGTCAGCTGAGCATCCGACTCTTGATTTCGGCTCATATCATGATCTCAGGGTCATGGGATCGAGCCCTGCGTTGGGCTCCACACTGAGTATGGAGCCTGCTTAAGATTCTCTCTTTCTCCCTCTGCCCTTTCCCTGCTCACTCTCTCTCTCTAAAATTAAATATAAAATAGGATGAATTTCTTTAGGGGATAAATTTTAACACACTTGCTAATGGATCAGAAGCCACATTATTTGAGAAGGTTCATCTCATCCCTGTGTTCCCAGAAATAGAATATTATCTATAACCCTTATTCTAAAAAGAACTTTCCTTTCCAGCTTCATGGAATAAAGTCAAATACACTACAGAACTGAAAAGATTCATTTATGTCCATTCCCACCCTAGTTCTTGACTTACCTGGGCTTAGATCTGAAGTTGGCCTGGGATCATTCGTGCAGCCCTTTCAGATACCCTCTATATCAGTGTCCTTAGTGAAGTCACTTGGCAATGGGCCTAGATGGATGGGCACTTTTTAGCATGTTTCAGATGATGAAAAAACTTACTTCTTCTCCAGTTCCCTCCAAATTATGTTTCCTTCCTTTCTGGAGATTTGCTCCATGGCCTGGCACTGGGGACAGTGTGGGGGGTCTAGGAATCTCTGCCCCACCCCTCTGGCTCCTCAGAGTCCGGGGACAAGAAACTCCCAGGAGGGACAATCCCAAGAGACAAGGCCTTGTTCATTTTGTTTCCTTGCCTCTGACACACAGGGCTGCCCTCAGACACTGAGTGAACGAATCCTCCAGGTAGCACATGCTCCCTTGCCCTTGAGCTTGTAGCTACCTTGCATCTCAGAGTCCTTCCCTTCACAGACACTCCAGTGTCAGTGACCACAGCATTTATTGTTACTATTCTGTAGTGTCAGGAATCAAGTGTGGTAGCTAGGCTCCAGAATGCCCCCGTGGGCCTGGGTTCTCACACCCTCCTGCATTCCCTCCCCGACCCTGCATCACCCGGCTCTGTGTGACCAAGAGCATCCCACAGAAGTGATGTCACTCCCCAGGCTTTCACAAAAGATACAGACTTCTGTTCCACCCTCTCACTTGCCCATTTTTGGGTAACTCACTCCAGGGGAGCCAGCTGCCATGTTGTGAGGATACTTGGGCAGCCAACAGCAAGACTCACATCATGAGAGTCTGGGCCCTCCTGCCAACAGCCAGGTGAGTAAGCCATTGTGGAAGCAGGTTGTCCATACCTCCTGTACATGGGACTCCCAAGCCTCTGTGACCTGCCTCAGAAAACTGGGACCACTGCCACATTTCCAACTCTCTGCCAGACATCTGCTTGTGGATGGACCACTGGTCCCTTGAGTCCAGCATATGCAAAACTACACGTCATTTCTTATAAACCTGCCCTTCTCTGCATCTCTGCTCCTCATCTGGTCTCACTCCCCCATCCTCCCCAAAACACAGTCTGGAAAACTGACTCAGAGCCTCTCCCGTTTGCCCACATAGTCACTGGGCCTGGCTTCTGCTTCCTCAGCATCTCTTCGATTGCTCCTTCCTTTCCATTCTCACTGCAACCTCTCCCCATTGGCACTGATGAGGGCCACTTTGCCTCTCCACTGGTAACCCAAAATAGCCTCAGCTGGCATCCCAGCTTTCAGAAACCATCCTCCATATGTCTGTGAGCAGCTTTTTAAAACAGTCTAAATGTACCAAGCCCCTACTTTAAAGTTTACAATGGTTCCTTTGAGCTGGGAGAAGCACAAACCTTGCAGCATGACCTTCGAGAGTCTCTAAGATAAACAGACTCTCTTTCCTTCCAGCCTGCACTCCCACTGTCTCCCCTATCTAGCCCATGCTGCAGTCCAGGGGCACCTGACACAGCTTAGTCACCTGAGGACCTGTCACAGAAGGCCCAAGATTCTGATCTCGTTGGCCTGATGTGGGAGCCAGGCAGCACATTCCATACAACTGATCTACTTAAAGTATCTAATGCAGGGGCACCTGGGTGGCTCAGTTGGTAAGCGTCTGACTTCAGCTCGGGTCATGATCTCGCGGTCTGTGAGTTCAAGCCCCGCATCGGGCTCTGTGCTGACAGCTCAGAGCCTGGAGCCTGCTTCAGATTCTGTGTCTCCCTCTCTCTCTGCTCCTCCCCCACTCATGCTGTCTCTTTCTCAAAAATAAACATTAAAAAAAATTTTTTAAGTATATAATGCAGTGGTTTTTAGCATATCCAGAATCATGCAGCCATCACCACATTCAATTGTAGAACATTTTTCATCACCCCAAAAGGAACCCCCATACCCATTAGCAGCTCCCCGCCCTAGGAAGTGACTAATTTTGTCTCTAGAGATTTCAGGCACCAGGCATTTTTTTTTTTTAGTTTATTTATTTATTTTAAGAGAGAAACGGTGAGTGTGAGTTGGAGAGGGGCAGATAGAGGGAGAGAAAGAATCCCAAGCAGGATCCATGCTGTCAGTACAGAGCCAGATGAAGGGCTCAAACCCACGAACCATGAGATCATGACTGGAGCCGAAATCAAGAGTTGGCTGCTTAACAGACTGAGCCACCCAGACACCCCATGCAGCAGGCATTTTTATTACCAGGTAGGCAGTGCCAAAGCACAGCCAGGGGTGATTAGCTCTGACCAAGCCAGAGCCCTCACTAGTTTAGCTCCCAGCTTTGGCTTCTATGTTTTTCTTCCACTTCCAAGTTTAAATTTTCCTTGCACTTCGAATACAACTTCCTCCATTAAACCTTCACCGATCCCTCCTCTTCCTCAATTTACCTTTGCACCATGTAACAGCAGAACAGCAAAGCAAACATCAGTTCTTCCTCCACAATCCCACTATCCTTTGCTCTACTAGAGCTACGTGGGCATGTGTTCTCTTGCAGTCTACACCACACATTCCTGAACTGCAGGCACCATCACTAATCCACCTCTGAATCCCCACAGTAACCACAGTACAGTGTCTTCTACTCAGTAAGTTCTGAAAATAGATATCCCAAATAAATAAAAATAGGATCTGTCTACAAATTTTCCCCACTGTTACAAGATTTCAAATTGGAGGACACCCTCTTTTCTCCCCCTCCACATTAAATCTTCATGTTTCTCCTCTAATAACAATCATAATGAAACAATGGTATAGAATAACCTTTCAAGTTAATTACATTGTCAAAACCTTTATATGCATACACATGCATATGCACCCTACGTGGGTGGGTGTATGTGCCTGTGTATGTGTATGTGTGTCTATAATTTTTAAATTTCCATCACAGCGAGCAGGGACAGTTATAATAAAACACGTATAATTATCAACCTACCATCATATGAGACACCACTCCATAAAACATTTCAGGGGAACCACATGCAAAGAACTTTTCTTTAAATGAAGGATTTTGAAAATGAACAAGCCACATGTTCACATCCTCAGAATGTGTAAACAGCAGAAGTACAACAAGGGCACTCACCCTGCAGATGGGGTGATCATAAGCATGCGTCTTCAGAGGGTGCGTGCATGGAGGATGTGGCGGTATGAAATGAATTATGCAGGCAGCAAGCAAAATAAAAAATCAAGACAGTGCATTCTTCAGCTAAAACATACGCTTAAGAATCGAGATGCTGCCTCCAAATGGATTAAATACACTTGAAAATCACACACAGTAATTTCACAAAGAACCTTATCTAACCCAAATGTCTTATTTCATCCTTGATCAGCTGGCCTTTCTTTTCCAACACGATATTCTTCACATTAGTTATTTTGTTCTCGTCGTTTGTTTTAAATAAGGAGAAAGCCCATTCGGTATAAAACAGAGGCTCCTTTCGGACCTTTCTTCCCTTATACCATAGATGCCCAGCCTCTGTCACTTGAGTTTTGACTCAGCCCCGTCAGTGAAAAATTAGACTTCATTTCAGTATGCTAATAGCAATCTCTCCAAAACAATGTAATCAAGGCCTCATGTGCACCTATAATTTCATCCTTGACATAAGCCTGACAGCTATTTATTGTCTGAAAGGGAAGAGGGGGGAAGGGAGAGGGGGAGGGGACTTCTATATGGCCCCCCTCCCCCAAAACAAACCCAGCAGCTTTATGTTTGAAGGCAGAGTCTTTGCAAAGTCCAAACAAATGACAATAATCATGGGGTTTACATATGTCTTGTCTTAAGCAATCAAGGCAGAGGGTTAACAGAGAAGCACATTCAGATGCGCCAATTCCCAAACTGCCCACCTCTGATGAGCCAGCTGTGAGCCGCAATTGTCACATTATAATTTAGGCAAAGGGAAAAAAAAGGCATCAGAATACACACTGGATCAACATAATTATTCACAGCAGGATGCTGCAGAATTAATTTAGCCAATCAGAATTATACTTGGGGGTTGGGCACATTGCAGAGATGAAGAAGAGAAAGCAGGGAGTAGAAGGGGGGACGAGATGAGAGGGGGAGGGGAGTGCTGTTTTCAACACCTCACTAATATTTGGGTAATCCAATCTGGAATATATTTTGAATACATGTAAGCACAATGTTGTTTCTTTTTCATTTATTTACAAACACCTATACAGCACTCACAATGAATGTGCCATTCGTCAGTCTGAGCACGTCAGGAATATTGGCTTATTTAATCCTCAAGACCATGAGGTAGGTACTATTATTATCCTTGCTTTACATACAGAAGCTCAGAGAGGTTAGAAGTCTTACCAAGGTCACACAGCTAGTAAGCAGGAGAGCCAGAAATGGAATCCAGGTAGACTGGCTGCGGAGGCTGTTAAAGGTTCTTGCTCCCAAACAAACCTGTCAGCAATCCGAAGGCAGGCCATGATTGGTGATGGGCCCTAAACCATAACACTGTGTAACTAGAGCATGGCCATTCCCATATTCCTTAAAGCTGATTTCTCTGAATATGGGCACGATCTGGCACTACTAAATCCAGCTACTGTCATCACCCAACTCTCCCAAGTGGGAAGAGGAAGCCATTTCCCTATGAGCCCCACAGCACTGTCTGGTTTATGGCAGGACAGCCACAACTACTGGGGTAGCAGCTTGCCCTCCCCACCTTGACAGCCTTCCTATGGAAAAGCAGCAGCTAGGAATGCAGAAGACCGACTGGAAAGAAAGGGAAAGACGGTTGCACCAAGAAAAAAGAGTTCGGTTAAATGCCTGATGTGCAAACACAGATAAAGTATTGAAGAAGTCAGAGGTCACGCTGAAACCAACTTCCTGCCTGAATTTGTAGCTACAGACTCAGTTTGGCAATGACATGAAACGATGCTTGCCTTTCCCATAGGCACAGGCTGAGTTCAAATGAAAGTAGCCCTCTTCCTCCCCTACTTGGCATTCTGTCATGAGGGTAGAGAGCAGAGGAGCCAAGAGGAGCCTTGATTTCCTTGTAAGAGTTAGACTTCAGCTGGCATTCACGGCTGCCGGTAATGGGGGGAAATGACAGGGAGCGGCCCAGGGTTTTATGTGTGGCAATAATGTTTGATCTATGCCATTGTCAATGAGAACTGTGATTTAATCCATAAGGATATAGAGCCTCGTGATGAAAGGGGAATAACGACAAATCCTGATTAACAATCACTGCTACACTAAAGCAGGTTTCCATAGTAACAGGGCTGAAATTATACAGCAAACTGTGATGCCATACCAGGCAAATTACTCCATGAAGGGGCCCTTTTCTGAAAGCATTTGGCTTTCTGTGTTCTCTTAAAATTAAGATGCAAGCATCTTACTTTCAACTTGTATTAGCTTTCCTCTCTTTTCTAAACACTCCCTCTTCAGTTGGTCTCAGATAATATGAGGGATAAATATGTAGGCACAGGAAATGTAGCAAATAATTAAGCACATTTTGGCCCCTCTCTCCCCTGTAAGGAAAGGACAAAACAAAATTATGGGAAAGGGAATCTTCTTTTCATATCATTCTTTTGATAAAATCATGCTTAGTTTCTTGATGTAGGGTGAGAGGGAAGTCGAAGCATGTCCCAGTAAAATATTCCAGCTCTCACTCCATATAACAAAGTTCTCTGAATTTACAGGACAGAGGCAAAAATGGAAGAGTGGAACGGGGATCAGGAAAAGGAAAGTATTTCCTTTGTTCCCAGTGATGTTTAATTTTCAATTAAGATTTTAAAAACTGAGAACACAGTTTTAAAATAATGCTATTTTCCAATGTCTACTCAAAATAATTCCAAAAACTGTGCAACAGGAAAATGTGCATTGGTAAATATCACTTAAAAACTCTTACAGTTACTATTGTAACTGACTTTGGCAGTGAACCTTTCTTTAGAAAACAGATCTTATCAAATAGCCTAGGAAAACTCTGCATGAAAATATCATACTCCACGTCCTCTTTCAATTGCAGAGGAACAAAAAGTGTGACATTAAAAAGTAAATAGGAAAATGATAGCCCTAAACATCCTCTGAGAGGGGTTCAAGGCCTGAAAGGGGGTGAAGGGAATTTAAACACTGCAAATATTTAATATTCCTCCCCCAAGGTAGAAAAAATAAGTCAGAGCTCCATGTTTTTCAGAAATGCTACCACTCCTCAAGATTGACCCCGGGGCTTTCAGTTTAAATCATTGCAGGGTGGTGCAGTCTAGTAGAAAAAACCTAGATTTAAAGGCAGAAGGCCTTGGGTACCAGGTCCATCACTTGCCAGCTGGAAGCCCTCAGTCAAGGCAGCCCTCCGAGTCTTAGTTTCCCCATTTGTAAAATGGGAGTAACAATATCTACCTTGCTTACCTCAAGAAGGTTCCAAGATGATCAGTAAAATACCGCATGTAAATACATCCTGACAATTGCAAGGGTATCTACTGTTCAACCCTTGGCTACACCACTTACCAGTTGTGGAAGTACAATAACCTCAGTTGAATACTGAAAGCCTCACTTACCTCATCTTTGAAGTGAGGATAATGACAGCAGCATGTGCTTCCAAGGACCCTATGAGGATTGGGGTCATTATAGGTAAGGCACAGAGAACGAGGCCTGGCACATAGTAAGCACTCAGTAAATGTTAGCTCTTATTTCCGTGGGTGGTCATAACCTAGAGGTCTACCCTGGTGGCCAGCAGGTGACGAATGGATTTCCTTTGGTCAGCACAGTGTTTTGTTTTGTTGGATTTGGGTGCTTTTAGGCAGACCAGGCACTCCACAATTCATATCTGCCTCCATTTCTCATGATGTTACATTATTACCTGCCTGGCCCTCAAAAAGGGTTTCAGCTTACAACCTTGCACGTGTTCCTATAGATTCATCTTTGGGCGTCTGCTTCATTTTGTCTCTATCTCTTACTCTAGGTCCTCATTTTTTCCTGTGTGTGTGGTGGGGGGGGGGGGGGGGGAGGTGTTTCTTTCTGTGAGCTCTCTTAACCTCTTTATTTTCATCCTCAGACTCTCTTAATTTTTACCCCTTTTATTAAATACAGTTTTTATGTTCCCTGTTCTTATTTTTTTTAAGGCAGAGAAGTAGGATATATTTTTCTCAAAGAAATTAAGTTGTTCTTTGCTTAGCAGACCTTGATTCATTCTTCCTGTGGATCAGTGACTTATGATAGAAAAAGTGAGCACCTATAAAATAGGCAAATTGGGAAATTATGTGTATTACAAAAGAGTTTACTTAGGTTTTTTTTTTTTTTTTGGTTTGTTCATTTTTTTCATTTGTAATATCATGCCCTTAGTATACTAAAACATGAATTTATTACAGACCATTAAGTCCTAAGGCTGATAGAGAAAGGTAAAGCTAAATAAACAGTTATGAAAAACTACCTGAAATCTGAAGATGAATCAAAAATAAAAATGGGAAATCTTTGAGAACCTAAGCAAATAAATGGAAAATATGGTCACTTAATACACAACTTTCAGGAACACAGCTCTGTATGTTTTGCACTGGGGACACATTTACCAACCGCAGGGTCATTCCAAGACTCACAGATGGTATTTTTAAAATAAAAAGTACGGAGACTACTGTTTTACCATACAATATTCAGATCAGTTTTTATTCACGGATCACAAACTCTTAAAATATATTAACAAATCTGGCCCAGTGAACATTGTAACATTCTCGGACTGCTTCTGAGAACATTTCAAGAGTGAGAAATTCACAAAACATAAGAAACCTAACTCAACATAAGAAACCTAACCATTTGAAACTCGAATAGAGTGTTCAAACCTAAGCATTCTTCAGCATCATCTACTCAAATGCAAAAAAGTCAAATGACTCATACTGAAGTGATGGCTCAGTGAAAACCTTTAACATAACACAACCTTGGATCTCAAAAGAACAGAGTGGTCTAAGGTAGCCCTGACCTAGAGATGCGGTTCTCAGTCTCAGCCTCTGCACATTTCCAGTGATGGGGAGCCTGGCACCTCTAGGCCACCTGCTCTGGGTGACTAGCTCTGCTCTTGTGATTTTGCTGCTGCTGCTGACAGGTTGAACCCAAATCTCCCTCACTGAATTTTCCACCCTTTGGGCTTAATTCCATGCTAGCATCATTGCACTCACATAGGTGTTTTTTTTTCTGCAAAGCAGCTTTTACCCAGATAAAATTATGAAATAAATCAGTGGTGAGCAACCTCTTTTTCCAAAGATGATTCAGAAGGGGGAAAGAAAATGTTTTTAGAGCTTTTTATTCCATTCAAAATGCAAATAGCTTAATTTAGTCCCATGGGGAAAAATACAATATTCTTTACAATTCAGATTACCTACTATATTGAATAAAAGACTGTCATTGAAAAAACTGACATATTTGAGAAGTAGAAACATGAAAGCAGCCTTCTAATTTTTACCCTGAAAAAAAGAACAAAGGCTGTATTTTGAAAATTCATGGGCTACATGTGTCCCCTGAGCCACAGACTGCTTATCTCTGAAGTTACAGGAAGTTTAAGCCTTCCTGTCCTCTTACTTTCCCTTCCTTTGCTATGACATCTACACCCAGTATCCAAAACCTTGCAAGCCTTCAGAGCCTTTAGCCCCTCCTTGCATAGCATCTCATGCACTTACTAAAAGCCAATTCACACCAGTGAATGAACTCCCAAAGAGATTTCCATTTTTACAGTCTTTTGCTTCTATCTGTAATGTGAAAAGCTGTACCCCAGTCACCCTGCTCTGGACATCTTTCCATTTACCATCCATCACTGAACAAAACATTCCAGAAAGAGTTTCACCAGTTCAAAGAAGCCTGGACTTTTACATCATTAACAGACAACCCTAGGATTCAGTGAAGTGAGCCCTAAACTCAGAGTCAGAAGAACTACATTCCAATCCTGCTGCCTTACAGATTAGCTGTGTGGCCCTGGACCTCTCTGATCCTCAGTTTCCTTTTATAAGAAATGAGGACAATGGAAATAAAATGATGTATAAAAACATGCCTCTAAAATTGTAACACTTTATTTACATAAGGGATTACTCTACCTGTATAATTAATGTATTAGCAAAATGGTTTTCCAGTTTCTGAGAAGGAAATTACTAAAGGCAGAAAAGGTTAGAGCAGATAGCACTGGGCTCCTCACAGCTGCACCACCACCACTCAGTGCCTCTGTCTGTTTTAAGCATAGGGTTCCAGACTTTCTGTTGACAAAAGAGTTCTACTTTATAAAAGATTGAAACCTACTGCACTAACTGTTTTCGTTCCAATATCACATGACTGGTTCCTATTAAGCTCATGGTCAATTTTTCCTAATGGCTTAGCTCATTTACTATGAAATGAGTTTTCATGGGACTTTTTTATTTCCCAGCGTACCACAATATCCCCTTACAATGAAACAGGCACAGAATAAAAAAATAATAATAATAAATGCCAATTCTAAGTGTGTATTTGAGACAGCCCTTTCTGCTGTCAGAAAAGAGCACTTAATTTCTGAATGTCAAAAGGATCTGCCACGAAAAATGGCAGGCACCTCAAAGTTCCTCAATTAGATAAAGCCAGAAAACAACTTCTTTATACACAAATACTGAAAGCCAATTTTTAAAAAATGTACTTTTAAGTAAACTTAGGAAATAAAGGAAGAAATGCTATTTTCTGAAGCTGCTGTCAGAGTAAGGGAGACCCCAATAATAATTTATTGAGATACCCATAAACCCAGGGAGGAGAATGAGCTTGGTTGTATTGTTAAATGTATACCCTCTTCAGTATACAACAAAGATTCGAGATGGAAGCAGATTTTCTCAGACCAGAACACATCATAGGTTATTGGAGAATTCAAGAGAAACGTATATTTGATTTATCTGAGGAAAGAGGAAAACAGTCTTCTCAGATCCCTGGGAACAATGACTTAGCGGTGTTTCTGATATGACAGTATGCCTTCCACCATGGATAGCCAACAGGGTGGAAATTCAGTGGGGGAGAAAAGAAGAGGCAATTCCTAATCTTGAGAAAGACATACAGAGAATGGTGAAGGACAAAGGCAAAGACAGAGTCACAGGTAAACCTCCAGAGTCAATTGAAGGTGTGACAAGGAGAGGTGATCCAGTATTAAACTCTTTGTGCTCTCTTGCCCCAGCCACAGAATTCCAGAAAAATGTGTGCCAGTGTCTGTTTGAGCCCCTAGACTTGATAGGCACTGGTTTCTACTATGTAAAAAGAAACATGCTCATATAATGCACAGGTTTACCTTTGTCTCAATTTTTAAATTTGTTTATACTTTTAAAAATCACAAGCCCATTGTCCCAGCCGAGATATACATATTCCACACGTCTACTTACTCTCTACACATTTTAATTTAGTGGTCTAAAGCAGTGGAACTTTATTCTTGTACGTGTGAGCGTCAGGATGGATGTGAGGAACTTAGAAGTTGCTCGACACAGGCTGAGCAAATTTGCAGTGCAGAAGCCCTTCTGAGAGAAAAGGAAATGTTAGGCCTTGGGCACTGAACCTTTTCTCCCCAAAATTCAAAATTACTGAAGCCTGTTGAGATGGACAAAGATGGTGCCAGGGGCAGGGAAGGACAGTAAGACCCCCCCGAGGTAAAACCCCCAAGAGATGAAAAAGAGAACTGCGGGGCCACTCCTGACCAACAATGCAGCACAGGCCTGTGTCTGGCCAAGAGGCCATGTGAGGGAACCCAGAGCGCTTCTAATAGGGCAGCAGGAAGGAACCACCAAAGGGCCCAAGGCAGTCACTTCAGCCAGCCAGGCCTGGTCCTCATCTGCAAACGGTCTCTCCTGTGGCCCTCCCGAGTGCACATGCAGGCCCCTGCTCTGTGCTGCCCATCCCTTCCCACCTGACCACCCAACATTCTCTGTCACCTCCACATGGAATGTCTTACTCTTTCCCATCGCTCTTCTCTGCACCACAGAATGCCCTACCCCCTGGAACGCCTGTGCCTAGCAGAGCCGCAGGACTATACCAGTTACTTTACTTCTAAGTTAGAGACATCACATGCAAAATGGGCTTTGAAGGCCTATAATTGAAAATCAATAGAGGAAGGTCAAACATTGTTCCAGAAGCCACAAAGGCCTAAATTCCAGCCTCACACCCGGCACTAACTCACCCCATGACTACAAGCAAGTCCCCTCACCTCTCGGGGCCTCACTTCTGTAAAACAAGGCAGGGCCACCACACAACCTCATGGCTCTTCGGTTCTGGGATGAATAGACAAAGCATTGAAGAATTTTACTTCTCTGCATTGTTAGTTATACGTTTGTCAAAAATCCCACATTTTTATGCCTGTGAAACATGTCAGGTATGTCCCAAGGAAATTCTAGAACTATGTCTGGCAGTTTGAGTATACACACACATGTGTTGGGTTGAACCGTAAGACACTGCCAACATTTGGCTCTTTTTGCTCACGAAAGAGCAATGTCATGTGGTTCAATCTAAATATATTTAGCACAGGGGCACACAAATGCAGAGAATATTGTTGTCATCTTATATTCAGCTGCTAGGCATTTCATATGCTTGGGATCATGAACCACACCTTTGTCTGCCACAGTATAAACTTAAGTGTGATAATGTATATTAAACTCCTAACACAATACCTGGCACATTAGTCATATATCAATATTACTAATAAAATCAGTCATATTACCCATTGGAATTGCTTTAACTGTTTTTCAGTATAAGAAAAGTCTTTCTCTCTATCGAATATAAGAGTGCAAAAAAGTATTTTAGGTAGAATGGAATAGGCAAGACTCAGGTAGAAAAGAACTGGCCAAAAAAAAAAAATCACACCCAGTAAACTGTGGAATTTCTTTTGTCACTCTAGAGATTTGTTTCAGTGGTTAAAACATTAAGAAAACTATTTCCTCCCCCATCACTTTCCTCTCACTGAAGTAAGCAGCCCCTAGTGATGGAAACTGCATCTTCGAGGGCATGGCCTGAAACGGAGAGTAGCTTTGCAGGTAGAGATTATCTAGGACCCTTTTAAAAAGAAAAATAGAATGTTTTGTTTATGAAGAGAGTGCAATGTAAACACTACTGGTAGAGAGTTCTGACAAGATGGTGCCTATCTCGTTAGTCTTCGCCAGCTATAAATCCCACTCCGTTCCCCTAGTCACCCTAAAGTAAAGCTTGGGTAAGATGGTACATAAAATTTAAATATAATAGCAAGATTTATACATTCAAATTCCTCAGCTCATTCCCTTAGCAACAGCTTTAACTTGTATAGCCTACCTTGGATACAGAATACTCCAGCAAGAGTTCTTGGGGATTGATTTCTTAGAAAGCCTGTGTCAGAACACAGCTTGTAAAACATTTGAACAGAAAAATGTAATGAATGACATTTTTCAACCAAAATTAAAGTGGGTTCATGGCAGACACATTTCAACCAAACATTCAGTTTGGTTGCTCTGTTCTGCCATAGGAAATGACTTCCCTCCTAAACATTTCATTCTAAAGCAGTTGGGCTGCTTCTGCCACCACCTGGCTTCAGGGATCCAACATGGCACACGCAGTCTGGCCTGGAGTGCTGGCCATGAAATATCAATGGGCCGCAGGTTAAATTAGACCAGAGATTGTGCAAGAAAATGAACCTCTTAACAAAGGGTCACCAAGCCAGAACAAGCACTGACAGTGACTTGGTGTGTGTGTGACACAGGCATGGATATGTCCTACTGTCATGGGTATTGGAGAACAACACAGACAAGGTATCAATTACAATCTCCATTTGTACCACCTAGATAGGCATGAAAAGAATTCATCTCCAGTTTGAATGCAAACTCCACGCAAGCTCAACATTAAAAGATTTAAAGTGTTGGAAATGCAACCTGGTGCAGCCACTCTGGAAAACAGTATGGAGGTTCTTCAAAAAACTAAAACTAGAACTACCCCACGACCCAGCAATTGCACTACTAGGTATTTATCCAAGGGATACAGGGGTGCTGTTTCAAAGGGACACATGCATCCCCATGTTTATAGCAGCACTATCAACAATAGCCAAAGTATGGAAAGAGCCCAAATGTCCATCGATGGATGAATGGATAAAGAAGATGTGGTATCTATATACAATGGAGTATTACTCAGCAATCAAAAAGAATGAAATCTTGCCATTTGCAACTACGTGGATGGAACTAGAGGGTATTATGCTAAGTGAAATTAGTCAGAGAACGACAAATATCATATGACTTCACTCATATGAGGACTTTAAGATACAAAACGGATGAAATAAGGGAAGGGAAGCAAAAATAATATAAAAACAGGGAGGGGAGCAAAACATAAGAGACTCTTAAATATGGAAAACAAACAAAGGGTTACTGGAGGGGTTGTGGGAGGGGGGATGGGCTAAATGGGTAAGGGACACTAAGGAATCTACTCCTGAAATCATTGTTGCACTATATGCTAACTAATTTGGATGTAAATTTAAAAAAAAATTAAAAGAAAAAGAAAAAGATTTAAAGTGTTATACTGTGTTTTCCAACTGGCGAACAATACCAGGAAGCAGTAAGCTATTTTCTCATTTTCTTATATGGTAATAGCTACTGATGAGCACCTGGGAGTGTGAAACTCACCTCAACAGAACCATGGAAAGGTAGTAGGGGGTGGAAGAGTGAATGCAGAAAACCAGAC
This sequence comes from Panthera pardus, assembly GCF_024362965.1. Lineage (NCBI taxonomy): Eukaryota > Metazoa > Chordata > Mammalia > Carnivora > Felidae > Panthera > Panthera pardus. The sequence goes on along the minus strand of NW_026526688.1, from coordinate 51,130,990 downwards.
AGCATGGAAAAGACATTTTATAACTTAACATGACATAAACTCTTTTAAGACAGGATCTAAAGAGGTAGATTTAGGGGTGTGGATATGTATCCAGTTAAGAATCAGCCTCAAAGAATCACAATAACAATAGCTGCTACCATTTCTTGAGCACTCACCACATGCCAGGCCATGTGCTTAGTACTTTATATCAATTTTCTCATTTAAACCTAATGATAATTCTTTGACTTAGGTTTTTTTTCCCCCCCTAACTAAGGGATAATAAAACTAATGTCTGGATCGTTTCAGGCTGGAAAGGCCACATGGCTAGTGGGCAGCAAAGCCCACCTACTAGGCTAGTTGACCCTAATGTAGACTGCCTCTAAAACATCTTCCCTGGAGGGCCAGAAGGGAGAACCCTACAATCCAGTCTTGCTCATGACCAGGACCTTGTCTGAAGCACTGAAACACAGAGGCAAGAGCAAAGCAGGTCCTCACTATGGACCACACACCTCCCTGAGTTGGGGAACACAGGAGCCAGAGTGCCCCACAGGACTGTCCTCATTTCTAATACATGTCAATAATATGAATCTTACAGAGTGGTCATGAGGACCCAATGAGCTAGAAGAGAATGTACCACACTTAGCACCATGTGGCTGAGGCTCAGTCAATGGTAGTCTCTCCCCTCCAACCACCCTCACCGCCTCCCCACACAGTTCATGAAAAACAGGATGAAAAATGTAGGTCTCATTGACAATGGATGCAGGGATCATTGGCAACTTCCCAGAGCATCCACACCCAATATGGCTTTGCTTCTCTGAGAGTTGGACAGTTCCAGGCCTTTAAAAGGCACTCCTGTAGGACTCAGCTGTGACCCAGGATCCCATATTGCACCTCTTCTGAGTAAAGTACAATTGACGTGAGGCCAGCCCTGCTGTGGAGATACAACAGGCACTTGGTAAATAGCAACCAGTATGCTTAATACTATTACATACCTCCTAGGATTGTGGGTTGGGCTTTTAAATGTGTGGACAACTGCCTTGTATAGAAATGTCAGGAGAGAGCAAGGTGGGCTAGAGTGAGCGGGGCAGCAGGGAACTTGTAAGGCAAGCTACTGCAGCAGCCCCTGATGTTTCAGATGTGCCTGTGGGGCTTATTTGTTGGCAGAATGCTCTTCACGCCTCTCGGTGGGTCACAGAGGGTACACCATGACAGCCAGACCCTGCACTTAGGGACAGGGCACCCAGTTAGGGCCAAAACCACTTCAGGGAATCTACTGACAAAAACAACAGGCCTGGGCAGGACCGCAGTGGAGTATGGGTCTGACATCATTCATGTCACATAAGCAATCTGAAAGCTCAAATTTGGAAAAAGGGAAACTTCACTTCCTTGGGTAAAACTCCCTATTGACAGAATGATCAGGATCAATGTCCCTTCACAGAAAAACAAACACTGCTCAGATAAATTAAAAATAGCAATCAACCTTGAGAATTTTATTGGCAAGGTGGGAATAATTTCACTCTATCTGAACCCTGATAGAATATAACACACGTCAGTCTTCCTCATTCTTCCCTTTATTAATCAATTAGGAAACCAAAAAACTCAATAAAAAAAATCATAGAAAAGACTTATAAACAACATCCAAATCTTTACCAGTCATCTGCTTTCATTTAGCATTACTGGCTTTTCCATTAAAAGAAAATTAAATAAAAGATGAGGTGTTATTGCAGTTGCTTAAGAGGAGATTTGGGATTTTACTTCTTAGAAAAATAATTTCCATTTCCCTCCTGCCCACCCCCCCCACCCCCGCATTCCAGCGTTGTGTCCCAGCTCGGAGACACATGTGGCTAGAGTGCCCAATGGCTGCTGCTGGGCCCACACTGGCCACGGGCAGTAAGGGACGACGAGGATCTCAGATCTTCTAAACAAAGGTGTGCAGAAGGGCTCCCTTTAATAAGCTCCATAGGAATTTCTATAGCACATCAAAATGTAAAGGACCAGAATTCCAGATCATTAATTAACGAGGAATAAATGGAGGTTCATTGTCTGAATAATCAGAAGTACATACCAAGAACCTCCTAACCGTTCCCTGTTCCCCACTCTGTACCACTCCTGCCCTAACCTGTACAATGCTGTTCCACCAGCATGCAGTGTCCTCCCTTACAATGCTCACTTCTTTTTCCCTACAAGCTAATTGCTACCTGTCCAAAGCCTACACATTCTTGAAAACAGTTCAATACCATTTCCACTCTCTCCTCTATGTCGCTTCCTGTGATCCTATCAGCCAGAAGTAATTTCTTCTGTGGCTAAATTTCCATTTAATTTGTGCTTTATTTGCATCATTATCACCTTCTACCTTGCACTGTAGATATTAGAGCACACATTTCTTCCCATATTAGGTGGTCGGCTTCTAGACAGAAGAATCCGCATGGGATTCACCTTTGTATCCACAGAACCCAGCACATGATAGGTGCTCTATTATACAGAAAAGGAAACAAACAAACAGAAAACACGAAAGAACAAAGGAAGGAAGGAGAATGTGTGTCCTTTCTGATAACTTTTATAGTTCTGTAGTTTGCAAAAACAAGCTGAGCTTGCTCCACAGACCATTAACATTTCTATATACACACTCAGCCTGCTAATAAAAGCACACTGAGGATTCTTAAAGGCCCTATAAGAAAGGTTTTATATCCTGGCTTTAGCATTGCTGGCATCTGTGGCATCTAAAACCTGAGAACACTATTCCTCTGAGGTGTCATTAGCTTTCTGTGTGCCTTCAAAGGCTCAAAGACAATTTCCTGGACTCCTATAAGAATGCCAGTTTCTTTCTAGCCACTGCAAAATATATCTCAGCTACCGCTGGAATTGCCATTTGCTCTCTATGCCTTCAAAAGCACCGTGAGAGATACAGCTCTGTGCTATTATTGGCACTGTCAGTTTCCCTATGTCATATCAAAAGAGCCCTGCAAGTTTCTTTGTGTGTGTAGCCTCTGTGTGTGTGCACAGTGATGCTAAGATTATTTTTTTGGTGAAATGCCTTGTCCGCAAAGCCTACCCAATTTTTATCTAATAGCTTCCCAAAGAATGTCTGGGGTGGCGGGGGAGGAATCCAAACAGTAACCACCTTTGTTTCACCATAAACCTGTATTAAGAGAACAGTGAGAGCAATGCCCTAAAATTCAAAATAATATTCACATACAGGGAAGAATGTAACATACCTAGAATTTCACAAGAATCAAGATACAGTCACTATTCTCATCAAGTAACACCATTTGTTAAGGCAAAGCAGCTATCTTTTATGACAGAATTATAGAGTCTCTAATTCTCAAAGTTGCTGAGGATTCCTCCACACTGCAAACGCACAGCGTTTTTCAATGGGGGTGCTGGTGGCACTTTGGGGCAGAGCAATTCTCTGTTGTGGGGGATCATCCCTAACTCTGCTGAATATTTTACATCCCTGAGAACACCAGTACCCATCCCCAGTCAATACGATTACCAGCAATGGACCTGCCAACACATCCCAGTACCCAGCTACTGCTAAGGGAAGTAAGTATTGCTAGTGCTTAAACCGATGGGGATACACACATGCACACATGTTTTATAATCCATATTGCTACTACATATGTTATGGGTTATATGTATACATGTATCACTAGAGAGAGAGAGAAATAAGGAAAAGGGAATGTAGAGAGTGGAACTAACATTTGCCAAATGCCAAATGTGAGCAAGCCAGATGTGCACTCTTTCACAAGCACAAGCAGGTTTGGACACAGATTCAACACGACTATTTACAAACACAGAACGTCTTTATATTTCCTAGTCACTGGCATCTCTGCATTTGTTACCTTCCTGGGACTCAAGGATAGCGGAATGGGAAAAGAAAACCTAAGTACACCAATTAACAACACTTCTACCTTTTCTGACCCATACGGTCCTATCCAGTGAATACTCTGTTCTAATTGTTACTACAATCAGGCTTCCTTCTCTCAACTGGCCTTTCTCCTTCCCCTACTCGAAGTCCTGCTTTCTGGTTCCCCCGGACCCAAGGCTGGGTGGGGTGGGGGAGGTGGATATAGGAATCTGCTTAAGGGCAAAAGAAGAGAAATCATTGTTCCAAGTGACCGCCACAGCAATTTCTTCACCTCGTCATTTTATATACACCTGTTTCGTTTGATTTTCTCAACAACCCTGAAGGATGCATATTTTAATTCTCATTTCTAAGGTCAAATGAATTTTCCAAGTAGGGTAGCCAATCTGTTCACTCTAAAGCTATGCTCACTTCTCTTTACATCCTGCCTCTACAATACCCCACTAACATCATTACCACTAATAATAATAACAATGAGAATAACAATAATGCCAATTGTTGTTGTTGAGTGTCCATGGCAGGAAAGAACATGCAGCAAATTTGTGTCTGCCTGTTTAAAAGTAAGTTTCAGGCAATCAGAAGCTAGAGGAATAGGATGTTCTGGTTGATAGAATCCATCAATTAGCCCCAAAGTACCTCTGTTTGTGCAGAACAAAATTGGGATAGTGTTAGATAGAGTCTTCTCCCCTCAAGGGGTTTGCAAACTAGTGAGAAAATGAAGACTTACAGACAGAGCATATTATGCAATGTTGCCGCCTAAGCAAGGCTGACAGTAAAAGCATTTGGAAATTTACCAAGGAGACTTGAATGTCTTCCTCAACTCCTGTCCTGGAAGAAAAATCAATTTAAATATAATTAACATAACAAGCATTTGATACGATTCATTATAACATGTCCATCTCATAGTAAACATTTAGTAAATATTTGTGAGATGGATGAATAAATGAGGTAATGAATAGTACCGCTAATAAAACATAAGGAGTTAAACAGCAAAGAACTTTTCAGTGGGTCTTTAGCACTATCTAAAGGAATAAGATACAATACAGGCCCCTTCCCTTTCTGGGGACTGGCCTAAATTTGGAATACCACCACGGGCAGAATTTCCCTCGTAAATGCACAGACAACAAAGCCAGGCTGAGAGGTGAATGCTGAGTATCTCATTTTCTGGGCTCAGCTACTAGCTAAGGGAGCCACACCAGCCTCAACAGAGATGCCTCGGGAGAATTGTAAATTAATATGAATCAACGAAGTGCACATAGACTAAAAGACAGTCAAAGTCAGAAATGGCAAACCCAGTAATGCCACATGATCTTTAATATGTTTATGTTAATGCTTTATTATCATTGGAACTAAAACAGAACATTCTTAAAGATCTCCTGAAGAACACACAGAGAGAATAGATCTGCTCTCCCCCAGGGCACCACAGTCCACAGGAGTGGCCATGACTCACTCCAGTCTGAGAAACACTGCCCTTTGATGAAAAGACAGCTGACAGCATGCCTGCCTGCAAAGAGACATCATTCCACATGTGGACAATACAAAAACCCATTCTTCTTAAATGTCTGAGAAAAAATATGGAATTAAATAAGATTTAAATTCCTACAACACCATAGAGATAATAATGTTTGGTTTTCATATCTGAACTTCTCTACTTGTACTTATTCAAACTCTGGCATTTTTTAATTATGTATTTATTCTACTTAACAACAACCTTTTGAATTTTAATCAAGTCAGCTAAAGTACTTGCTAATTTACTCAATTCTCTTTTATCGTAAATATAACAAATGTCCTTAACCCCAGTATCAAATATTCAGTGATTGTTTTAATGCTAAATAGTAAGCTTCAGGACAGATCCCTAGACAATATCATTTAATATATCATCCTCTGTTTATTCCTTCTGGGTGATGTCTCTAGTGACATCTACTCTTGCAAAATAAATCTATCTTGTAAAATGACCACCAAACACAAATATGAACTCTAAACCAAATTCAAAAGGTGGGTTATCCAACAAAATGTGGTACATACATTCAAATAAATGTTATTCACCCTTAAAAAGGAATGAGATTCTGATATATCCTACAACAGGGATAAACCTTGAGAATACTATGCTAAATGAAATAAGTAAGTCAGAGACAAAAGGACACACACTGTATGATTCCACCTACATGAGATACATGGAATAGGCAGTCATAGAGAAAGTAAAATAGAAGTTACCAGGGGCTCGGGGAAGGGGAAAATGGGGACTTATTGCTTAATGGATACAGTTTCTATTTGGAATGATGTAAAAGTTCTAGAAATGGATAGTGGAGGGGCGCCTGGGTGGCTCAGTCAATTAAGCGTCTGACTTGGGCTCAGGTCATGTCTCACAGCTTGTGAGTTCAAGCCTGGCATCAGGCTCTGTGCTGACAGCTCAGAGCCTGGAGCCTGCTTCCAGTTCTGTGTCTCCCTCGCTCTCTGCCCCTCCCCCGCTCACTCACGCATGCTCTCTCTCAAAAATAAGCATTAAAAAAATGAAAAAAAAAGATTGTTAGAAATGGATAGTGAAGGTTGTAAAACACTGTGTATGTACTTAATGCCACTTAATTGTACACTTAAAAATGGTGAAAATGATAATTTTACATTACATATAGTTTACCACAATACAAAAAGTAGGCTATCCAAATCAAGGATAACTACAAATGATTCACTTTCTCCTTCCCCTCATCATACCCTATCTATATCTTATTCATTTATAAAACAGCCAAGCACTGTGAAGAGAAAAAACAAAATTGAAAAACAAACAAAATTGAACATAATCCCTAATTTAAGAAACTTGAGAAGTAAAAAAAAAAAAAAAAAAATCTAGACAATCACAATAGATATCCTACAGAAGCAACAGAGCATTCCAGAATTTATAAACTGAGGGTGACTAAGAACATAAGGCTCCAAGTTCCAGAGAAATGTCTGGAAGTTATGTTCACCAAAATATCATTTGTGGCTATCCTTAGGGGATGAAGTTTCTCAGTGATTTTTACTTTTTTTTAAATGTTTATTTACTTTGAGAGAGAGTGAATGCACATGTGCACATGAGCAGGAGAGGGGCACAGAGACAGGAAGATAGAGAGAATTCCAAGCAGGCTCTGTGCTGACAGCAGATGCAGGACTCAATCCTATGAACTGTGAGATCAAGACCTGAGCTGAAATAAAGAGTCAGATGCTAAACCAACTGAGAAGTGATTTTTATTTTCTTTGTATTTTGAGGTACTACTCCACTTCATTCATAGTAAACATTCATCGTTTAACAAAAACAATACAGTTATTTATATGGTCAATTAATCTTCAACAAAGCCAGAAAGAACATCCAATAGGAAAAGGACAGGGGTGCCTGGGTGGCTCAGTCAGTTAGGAGTCTGACTTTGGTTCAGGTCATGATCTCACGGCTTGTGCGTTCAAGCCCTACACTGGGCTCTGTGCTGACAGCTCAGAGCCTGGAGCCTGCTTTGGATTGTGTCTCCCTCTCTCTGCCCCTACTCCCCCTGCCTCAAAAATAAATAAACATTAAAAAAAAAAAGGAAAAGGACAGTCTCTTCAACAATGGTGCTGGGAAAACTGGACAGCAACATGCAAAAGAAAGAAACTGGACCACTTTATTACACCACACAAAAATAAATTCAAAATGGACTAAAGACCTAAATGTGAAACCTAAAATCATAAAAATCCTAGAAGAGAATACAGGCAGTAACCTCTTTGATATTGGCTGTAGCAACTTTTTTCTAGATATGTCTCCTGAGGCAAGGGAAACAAGAGCAAAATAAACTACCGGACTACAACAAATTTAAAAGCTTCTGTGCAGCAAAGGAAACAACCAATAAAACTAAAAGACAATCTACTGAATGGGAGAAGATATTTGCAAATGCCATACCTAATAAAAAGCATTCAAAATATGTATCCAAGAACTGATACAACAACCCCCCCCCCGAAAAAAAACCAAATAATCCAATTTAAAAATGGGCAGAAGACATGAACAGACATTTCTCCAAAGAAGACATACAGATAGCCAACAAACACGTGAAAAGACATTCATCATCATTTACCATCAGGGAAATGAAAATCAAAACTACAATGAGATAACACCTCACACCTGTCAGAATGGCTAAAAGCAACAAAACAAGAAATGACAAGTATTGGTGAGGATATGGGGAAAAAGGGACACTCATGCACTGCTGGTAGGAATGCAAACTGGTGCAGCCACTGTGGAAAACAGTATGGAGGGCCCTCAAAAAGTTAAAAATAGAACTACCCCAAGATCCAGTAAATGCAACTACTGGGTATTTATCCAAAGAATATGAAAGCACTAATTCAAAAGGATACATGCACCCCTATGTTTATAGCAGCATTATTTACAACAGTCAAGATATGGAAGCAGCTCAAATGTCCACTGACTGATGAATGGATAAAGAAGATGTAGTATGTATATATACAATGGGATATTATTCAGCCATAAAAAAGAATGAAATCTTGCCATTTACAATGACATGGATAGAGCCAGAGAGTATAACGCTAAGCAAAATAAGTCAGTCAAAGAAAAATACCATATGATTTCACTCATATGTGGAATTTAAGAAACAAATGACCAAAGGGGAAAAAAGAGAGAGAAAGAGACAAATCAAGAAACAGACTTTTAATTATAGAGAAAACAAACTAATGGTTATCACAGGGAAGGGGGTGGGGGGGATGGGTTAAAGAGGTGATGGAGATTAAGGAGCACACTTGTTGTGATGGGCACCATGTGATGTATGGAAATGTTGAATCACTACATTGTATACCTGGAACTAATATAACACTGTATGTTAACTAACTGGAACTAAACTAAAAACTTAAACAATATAAATATAGTTATTTCACAAAGAAAAACTAAAACATTGTGCAATGGAGTCCATTTTGTCTGTCGTCTTCCTCCATTTTATCTGGCTTCAACAACTTTGACCTGAGACACAATCCCACTCATCAGGCAGTATTTATTAACTTATTAATTATAGGAACCTTAGATTCCTACCCAGGAGATAATCTTCCAAGACTAAAAGTAGCATAATTTCCATGGTTTCCTTTCTTTCCATTTAAAGATGGATAAATACGGAGCTTTCCTCCAAAATCTGGCTGAGTTCTGTAAAAAACCTGACCCTTGGTGCCTTTATTAATCTCAAATCATAAAAGCTGTGGCAAAGGCATTTTGAAAAGAAATATAGTTATCTTACTATAAAGTGGCCAAAAGGCTCTAGCAGCCTAATGGAGGTTGAAAAATTGCCATAGGTAGTAACATGTATTGGTATCTATTTCTGAGAATGAACTTCTTGTTCTCATTAAATGATGGCAGAGGTTAAGATACTGCATCATCTATTATATAATACCTTTGTGGATCAATTGATATTTTGAACAACCAAAAATGTTTAGGAGGAAGAACTTTCATTAGAGACATTCAGATGACTTTGAAGCCCACAGAATGTTATGTATCATTCAGTGTCACTCAACGGTTCCCTGCTTTGCCTTCAGAATCAAGTTCAAGCTTGTTAGCCTGGTAGCTGGGGGCCTTTATGACCTGGTTCTCCAGCCTCATCTCCCACCATTTTACTTCCCTCCAGCAACAGCCAGCAGTTCTAGACTGTTTGCCTCTCACCTTAGTACCATAGTACAGGTTATTCCCACCCTTGGAATCTCCCCACTTCTCACCCCTCTCTGCTTAGCTAACTCCTACTCCCCCTACAAGGCTCAGGCCAAGTCTTTGACTCTCCAAGTTCACTTTTCTATTAAAATTTTTACCTGGGCCTCCCTGCTCCTGACCCTCAGCCCCACCATGCCAACCCTGCCAACCCTGTGAGAAACCCTCTGACTGAGCCTTACTCACCCAAATGTCCCAGGATCCTGGGCTATACAGAGTGAGCATACAGTAAACTTTTTTGAATGAATGAGTGATATCATGGAACTAATGAATGAGTGATATCATGGAACTGATGTTAAGAAGAATGACAACTCCCACAGAGTCAGGTTTTCTAACAAGCTGTCCCAAGTAGTACTAGATTCAGATCAAATGAGAGGTGTGAAAAGGCCAGTTCTCCACCTACATCAGGAGTAAGCCCAACGGCCCAGTTGTATGCTCTCTCCTAGCAAGAATTTAAAGTTTAACCAGGAAAAAAGGGGCACCTGGCCCACACATAAGGAAGTAGGATGAAGGAGGAAGGAAGTCTCCCAGGTGGTCAAGGACCTGAGAGCCCAGCCCCGGAGGACAGACCTAGCCAGAAAGCTGCCCTCTGCTCTTCAAAGGCAACACCTGGCAGCCTTCACACACTCTAGAATGTTCTGGCACAATGACTGGACTTGTCCTCAAGATCTGGAAGACTATCATGGTAAATCATCTAAAATCATTAATGACCAAGAGATATCAACAAGTGGTTCATCAAGTAGATGGAAGTGGTGATTTGCATCAAAGGCTCTTAGTTCAATTTTATACTTTCTTTCAATCTTACAATTTAGTATCTCAATTTAATCATAAAGTAAATTATCTTCCAAAATAATAAACATTCACTACCTTTCTAAATAATAAAATATACTTTCCCAGCACATAAACCAATAGCTTTATTTTTATGCTAGAATTGATGTGATATTACATGTCATGAATTATTCATGTCATCCAATTTAATTCAATTATTTTTATTGAATTCATATCTAATCCATAAAAATGTTTAACTCAACTTAAAAAATCATCTCTTCACCCTTGAGTAACAGATTTCTTGCAAAATTTCAGGAAAGATAAGCATATATTTGGTATTTGAAATGGCAAGGCATATTATAATTGTAATGATGAAAATAATTTTAATTATTTAACCATACATTCTGTTCTATCTACTAACTGATGTCTCATAAAGGAAAACTTTTTTAGTACCAAGTAGAAACACAGAAGCAAGAAATGAGTCTTAGTTCCAATTATGGCACCAAGTCACATTTGGATTTTCCTTAAGATTCACAAATATAGCAGGCAGATGCCCTCTTAAATGGGAGCAGATACCTTGCCCAACTAAAAGCATACATTTTGTACCTAAAGAAAAGATCTGTTTGTCACAAAGAAATCAGAAAGGGGTATTTGTCTTTCTCCATCTGACTTACTTAGCATAAGTAAATCCATCCCTGTTGTAAATGGTGAGATTGCATTCTTCTTTATGGCTGAGTAATATTCCATCTCTCTCTCTCTCTCTCTCTCTCTCTCTCTCTCTCCCTCTCTTTCTCTCTCTCTCTCTCACACACATACATGTGCGCACACACACACACACACACACACACACACACACACACACACATCTCCTTTATCCAATCATCTATTGATGGACACTGAGGTTGCTTCTATATCTTGGCTATTGTAAATAATGCTGCAACAAACAGAGGTTTTTTGAATTTGTGTTTCCATTTTCTTTGGATAAATACCATAATTCCACTAATATGTGGAATCTTTAAAAAAAAAAAGGAATGGGGGGCACCTGGGTGGCTCAGTCAGTTAAATGTCCCACTTCCACTCAGGTCATGATCTCTCACAGTTCAATGAGTTAGAGCCCTGCATCGGGCTCTCTGCTGCCAGCACAGAGCTTGCTTCAGATATTCTGTCCCCCTCTCTCTGCCCTCCCCCACTTGTGCTCTCTCTCTTAAAAATAAATAACACTTTTTTTTAATTTAAAAAGGAATAGACAAACAAACAAAAAAAAAAGAAGAAGAAGAAACAGACCCATAAATATAAGGAACAAACTGGTGGCTGCCAAAGCCGGGAGGAATGGGCAAAATGGGTGAAGGGGAGTGGGAGGTACAGGCTCCCAGGTGCGAAATGAATAAGTCATGGGGATGAAAGATACAGCAGAGGGAATATAGTCAGTGGTACTGTAATAGTGTCGTATGGTGACAGATGGTAGCTACACTTGTGGCGAGCACAGCATAACATATAGAGTTGTTGAATCGCTAATGTTGTATACCGGAAACTGATGTAACATTGTGTGTCAACTATGCTTCAATTAAAAAAATTTTTTTTAAAGAAAACAGAAATCAGAAGGGGGACACCATCATTTCCTTCCTTAGTGAAAAACCCTTTGAGGGTCATGCACCTTACCTACTGACCTCCTTGGAAGTGCTCCCACTTTTTCCGTGTTTTTACCACCCACTTCTCCATCCCAAATCCTGGCATTATTTAAGAGTGGTCTCAATGTCCCCAAAGAAGACATTGGAACCCCCTTGCCTCTAAGTTCATAAATGTCTTCAATTCTATTGACCTTCATCACCACTTATACCACACACATCTGCAGCCACACCTAAGCCAAGAAATCCTCCTGTCCCTGCAAATGTCAGTGAACCATTGACCATTTGGTTCATTGACCAATGAACCATTCTCTGACCATACCTTCACAGAACTTTCTCTCTCTCTCATCACACTTACTCTCTAACTTCATCAAGACTTCCATTCCCTTGGCGTCACTATGTTCTCCAGATCCACTAACATTCCTAATAAGACTACACATCACAGTTCATCATGAAAGTCAGTTTTTTTCTTTAACAATCTGGATGTACATTTTTCTCACATATGTATCACACAATGTATTCATAAGGAATAAGCTCCAGCAGCTCAAGTTCTTTTCTGGTAATACACACCATGCTTCTGCGTGCAAGGGAGGCGGGTGCTTTAGTTGAACCCAGGTACCTTTCCCTTTGGCTTTCTTCTTTTTCTTACTTTTTTTCCATGCATTTCAGGAAGCTATCTTGGTTCTTAGAGTGTTTAATAGGCTGTCTCTTGCTCTGGGAAACATGCCGTCTCTCTATCAAAATTCTTGGCAACAACCTTGTCCTTAACTTGTTTGTTTACAACAATGCCATAGTAACACTTGTGGGCCATGTCTTGGTTATCTACAATATCACCTTTATTGTGGATTCACATGTATGTGGCCAAAGGAACAACTCTGTTTTTAAAAAGCCTAGAGAACGTACAGCAAATACCTGTCTGTTTTTCCTTTATGTTCATCATTTTGGCAAATTACTAGAATATGGTGATTCCAAACAAAAGGCTTAAATCACTTTTTGTCCCAACCTCCAACTCTCCTTTAAACTTCCTCCATACCTGCCCCACAAAATCCCACACCTAGAGGAAGAGGAAGTCACATAGTCATTTCGGTTGGTGCCATGAAAAAGTCATGGTCTTCAGCCTCAGGCACACCATCAGTCCCACCCAGAAGTCCTTCTATATGCCTACAGTGAGCTCCCTCTCTACTCTCCACATTATCTATTTCAAACCTTCTTCACCCTCCTCAAGCACCCCCCTCCTCATTTCAGTGTCCACTGGTACCTCACAGAAAAATCTAGAAACCATCAAGAAGATAGTGTCTTAATCTTGCCCACTATCAACAAAATTATCTGTGTCAAGATCATCTTTACTGCCAGGTTCAAAGGATAAGGGACTGTCTTATCTATACCTATTTCAATGGCATTTTAAAAAAATGTTTATTTAAACATTTAAGGGAGAGAGAGAGAGAGAGAGAGCAACCATGATCGGGGAAGGGGAAGTGAGAGAGGGGGACAGAGGATCTGAAGCAGGCTCTGTGCTGACAACAGAGGGCCCGACACAGGGCTCGAACTCAGGAAACATGAGATCATGACCTGAACCATGGACACCTGACCAACTGAGCCACCCAGGAGCCCCTTCAATGGCATTTTTTAAGTGACTAATTTTTATTATGTTTTTCCAAAATGTTTGATCTGATTTTAATGCAAACAACATCTTATTGTTTTATGCTTCCATTTCATTGGTTTGCCTAATACTGTATATATAATTAAATTGTGTAAATTTAGTAACAAGCCCAACTGACATAAAAAACATTTGAGAACAAACACAACAGACTCTTGGTAAAGCATAAAAATTACAGAAGTACACAGATATACAGAGACATAGCCTACTAGCTAAAAACATTGCATCTAGCAACACATCAGCCACAACAGTTAAGGAGAGAATAAGGCTTATCAATTAGTACAGTGAGTCTATTAGGTGAAAATCAGTCAAGAGAGCTTCCACTGTCATATTCTGTCCTTTAATTATACAATTTTTTTTTACATAACCATCTTTTCCACTATAATCTCTCTGAAGAAAGGTTCTGTGCCTTCTTGGTATCCTAAGCAAATCTAGTACAGTTCCAAGGAAATTACAGATTTTCAGCAAATGTTTTGACTTGAATCGAAATGAATTTAATTGAGGTAATACTGGCTAAAATATATCAACACCCAAAAAGTTGTAGATGCATGTTTTGTACGACTGAGTCATACAGAAAGAAGTAAATCCTTAAAGCTTGGTGTCACTTCCTCCTTTGTACACATTCCATAATGCTAACAAACCATACACTGATTGGCAGGTAACAGGTCTTAGAGAGCGAGGCATCTCTTCCAATTAGCAGAGAAAGCTCTTCTTGCTGACACACTGTAAAGTCTATCTCCTTCCTATCTGGTACAATTACAAATTCATTGTTCCATTGTTTAGAACTCTCAATGTTTCTAAATACTATGTTCACTTATGCCTAATCAGTTCCTGTGCTGGATACTCTACTTGCTCTTTCAGAATCACTATCCACTATTCTCTGCCCTATTTTTGTCCTGTATGGACCATGCATTAAGGGCTCCCTTGATTTCAGGCTTCTGATTGGGTTTGGCCAATGAGAGACACTAGCAGAAGAAGGTACAATAGAGAAACTGTCTAGAAGTGTATTCCTCTGGCTCTATCTCCTTTCCAGGCCAGAATTTGGCAGTGGTTGTGTTCCTCTACTGAAGGGCACAATTGCTGTGGGGTGATCCTCTCTCCTACAGCCACAGTTCCATTCTCATAAAGCCTCCTCCTCTTGCCCCTCTTTGGATTTAGTAGCAGTAAAGTTGTTTCCAGCTCCTGGGTGCTCTGCCATCTCCCATTGGTTTCTTTTAGCCCTGCCCACCACCTTTGTAACCAGGCCTTCATTCAACTTTCTCCAATTATCCCTCTTGACCCTGACCAAGACAGTCCCTTTGTCCACTATGCAGAGAGATAATTCCAAGGCTCTACTGCTCTCAGTACTCTACTCCAGGCCCAAATTATAAAAAGTCTTCACTCAACCCCACCTCTTCTCATATCCTAATGCTGTTCTCCACTGACAACCTGGTACTCCCCAAGAATCAAACACAAGCCTCTATTAGAGCACTCAACACTTTTGTGACATATTTCTTTGAATTTTTTTCTCTCCAAAAGGACAAAGTTGTATATTAATCACCTCAGTACCCGAGTGCTTATCAGAGAACCATATACATATAGAAATACCTTGCCAGGGGCGCCTGGGTGGCTCAGTCAGTTAAGCAGCCAACTTTGGCTCAGGTCATGATCCCGCAGTTCGTGAGTTCGAACCCTGCATCGGGCTCTGTGCTGACAGCTCAGAGCCTGGAGCCTGCTTTGGATTCTGTGTCTCCTCCTCTCTCTGCTCTCCCATGCTCATGCTCTGTCTGTCTCTGTCTCTCAATAATAAATAAACGTTAAAAAAATTAAAAAAAAAAAAAAAAGAAATACTTTGCCATGATTGCTTTTCCATGCTAGAGTAACTCCACACTTCAATCATTTAGTCCACTACAAACCACTTAAGTGGTTCTAACTTAATCACTGTTCTCTGGGGTTGCAACAGAAAACACCTTAACCAAATCGACTTCATTATCTCCTCTAGATCCTAAAGAAGGTGACTCAATGAAGACTTAAACAACAAGCTCCTACAGTGTCCCGTCATCATCTTGTTCACCAACAATCATTTTCCTTCAACAGACACCCATTCATATTTTATTATGAACACGTGCATTTTAAGGACAAATTACATAGCAATATTAAAACATACCAGAAATAATATCCAGGACAATGCATTTCCATGGAGTTAATAGCTACAATTCACTATCATGCTCTCAGAGAGTGTTTGTATAGATACAAACTATGAAATATAAGGAGGCAGAACAAGAGCCTACCCAGGTGTACAAGAGCTAAAAGCCACACTCCAGGTCCTTCACATTCACAGGGGATTCCAGAGGCCTCAGAAATAGGGGGAGTTTTCCTTAAGGGTCTCTAGAATTCACCTTTATGAATACTGACATCGTTCTAGAGAGGGCCAAACCAGCCTGGGCTAAGCCAGAAAAGCTAATACTCTTGGCACCAATGACTTTTCCCCAAAATGGTCCTGCATCCCTGCTGTTATAGCACAAGCCCAGATGCCAACTCTGCCCCTGGGGGAAGGGAGAAGATTGGATTAAAGTCTTACAAAAAGGGTAACAGAGGAGCTGGTTTCAAAGAATGTGTACAAGTTTACCAGTCAGTGAAAATAAGGGAGGTAAGTCTAAGCAGAGAAAACAAAGTACTAAAAGCACAAATGTAGTGAAGAACATGGAATTTGGGAAAAGGGAAAAAAAAAAAATTCAAACACAGTATATGGGAAGACCTGGGAGATGAGTATATCAAGGTGGCATAGAACTAGAGTATGAAGAAATGTGAGTATCCCGCTGAGGAATATGGACTTTACTGTGGGGAAATGGAGAGCCACTGGAGGTCTTTGAAAAGAGAAGTGATGATTAGGCCCATAGTATTAATCAGTAGGGTTATAACATCTCGAGGTAAAGACAGGTATTCTATGATTATTTATGCCATCCAAGGGCCTTTACACATAGTTGGAACCATGACTTACATATCTTTGTTTCCCCTTAGCATTTCCCATAGTTCTCTGCACGTAGCTAATACTCAGTTGATGTTTGCTGAATAAATGAATAACAGAGTCATTACTATGAAGTTTTTCCTATAATCAAGAATGCATACCCATGACTAATTGTACCTACCAAAGCTATATAGGCAATGAAGTGAAGACATTACTCCAAAGCAGGAGTGAGGAATAAGAAAAGCTAAAGCTAATATTCAAGATCTGCCAACCAACAGTAGCTCGGGGGATATAGTTAAAAGCCAGTACAAATAAAATAACCAGAAACTCACTAAAATCCTGTAAACACTTTTGATTTGGTGTCTGTGTCTTTCCTGACTGATGAAAATTAAGTATCTCCTCAGAGTGATGAAGTGCTTTGTATGTTTTTGTTTATGTTCACCCTTTGGTATCTTCTGATCAAGACGGAATGTTATATTTGTGTGAATTCAAGCAAGAAGGCAGGGACCCAGGATTTTTCTTTATTGTGGCAATCAGAGATTCATTCATGACTGAAAATGACAGCAAATTTGGGTTTTCTCTGACAATACTTCTAACTGGTTCATCAGAGCAAAGAGAGTCCAAGTTATCAAAAATTAAAATATTTTAATACTAGCAAGTAACATTCACAGCTATCAACGAAGAGCCTGGGTAAATGGGCAAGCACATGTATTGATTGTACTCCCATTACACCATCAAATTATTGATTATCCATATGTATAAGACACTTCACTGGATTAACAAAGATATTGTCCCAACAACTAAAATGCATTCTAATACCCAGAATATAGAAACTTACATTTATAGAAATCTAGTCTCTTTCTCCACTCCCAAAGAGAAGAGCCAACAGTTCACAGTTATTCAGGACAGCATAGCCCACAGTCCCCTTTCTATGTACATTGTGGCTGGCCAGCATGCTGGGTGAGAGCACTGTGCAGACCCAGCCCAAGGGAAAGCTGTGGATTTTCCCCAACTATCTTTGGTGCTCCTTCTAGGGACTCTCTCCTCTCTTTCTTTGCAATCCTTCTCTTTAAATGCCCAGTGCTCTCTCTGGTCCCAAAGAGCCCTCTTCTCTAACCTCTCCCTCTACACTTACCTATCCTCTGTTCCATCCTTTGTCATTGCTCTTCCCTTCAAGACCAACTTGGGAAATCAATCCCCAACAAAGTAGAGACGCCTAATTAGACGCCTCATAAAGTCCTACAGAACAATCCAGTTCTAAAAGAGAACTCCTGAAAGGCACCTGGGTGGCTCAGTCGGTTAAGCGTCCAACTTCGGCTTCGGTCATGATCTCACGGTTTGTGGGTTCGAGCCCCACGTCAGGCTCTAAGCTGTCAGCCCAGAGCCTGGAGCCCGCTTTGGATTCTGTGTCTCCTTCTCCCTGCCCCTCCCCCACTTGTGCTCTGTCTCTGTCTCTCAAAAATAAGTAAGTGTAAAAAAAAAAATTTTTTTAAGAGAACTCCTGGAATATACAAGACAAATTCCAAGATAGAAGTTCAGGCATTATTCAGCCAGAGTTATTTGGGGCAGCTGTGAATATTCAGCACCCTCAAATTATTTCATGAGGTAAACCAACTATTTTGCTAATACAAAATACAGCCCAAATAGAACTTATTCTTGTTTTAAACTCTAAGATGCCTACTTCCACCTGAGCAGACCTTGCTCCAGTCTCCTTCAGGATCCTAAGCTTATAACAATGGCATGTTATCACACTATATCAAAATTATGTATCTGTCTAGCCTCTTGCCCCCAACAACCTGTAGATACATTTTTAGTCTCTGTACCCTAGAGCCTAGCACAGTGCTCAGCATACAATAAGTATGTTTTCCAATAACTGCCAGATGAATACATTTTTACTCAATGTGTAAAATTAAGGAACTATTATTTGGTGCACTAACACTGTGATCGAACTGGTGTTTTAATGTCATTAGTTGCAAGGATGGTTCTTTCCTTCTTTGACATGCAGCTTTAAGCCATATGTCAGGACAGTAGAGAGCAAAGGTACTATTTCAGCAGCACTGAATTGTAGCAGTGGCTCTAACTATGAACTGACACTTCCTTCCCCTCTAAGCCACCATGGGTTATAGACTAAAGACATGTGCAGGACCTAGGGAATTGCAGCTCTTCTGGTCCTACTGTCCCCACCACATGTTGATTTTTTTTTTTCCAAAACCAAAGACTCCATCGTTTTAAAAACTGGCACAGTTTGTATCTTTGTATATTCTCTATTTATTAATTCATTCCTTAAGGAGGTACTGGGTGTAGGCTATGTTCTGCTCTAAGTGTTCTAAATGCTGGGGAATCAGGGGTGACTAAGACAAAATTCCTGTCCCCGTGGGACCAGTCCAGATATCTCAAATTCATCATACAGATCTATGAGGATTCCCCTAACCATGAAATTGAACCTCTTGTCTTCCCAAGAACTGAATAATCGAATACAGGTTATGGTATCAATTTTTTAGAAAACTCAGTAATGTTTCTGACTACTCCCTCTATCAAATCAAATCGGATTAGTCACTGCATGCATTTCCTAGGGCTGTGATAACAAATTACCACAAATTTGGTGGCCTCAACACAGAAATTTATTCTCTTGCACTTCTGGGGGCCAGAAGTCCAAAATCAGGGTCTCAGTAGGGCCATGGTCCCCTGAAGGCTTTGAGAAAATATTATTCCTTTCCTGCATACTAGCTTCTGGTGTCCCGGTAATTCTTGCTATCCCTCTATTTATAGCTGCATCACTCCAGTCTCTGCCTCCATCTTCACATAGTCTTCCTTCTCTGGGTATCTTCACATGATCTGTCTTCCTTGTGTCTCTCCACATGGCCTTCTGTCCCATGTGTCTTTGCATGGCTTTCTCTGTATCTCTGATCTCCCTCCCCTCCCACAAAATCTAAACCCCACATGATTGCAAAGTCTCTTTTCTAATGTTCTATGGATATGTTTTTCCTCATAAATATTTAATCCATCTCTATTTTGCTAGAAGGTGTGAGACAAGAACATAACCTCACTTTCTTAATATAGTTAGCCAATCGCCATATCACCATTAATAAAATTATCCATGCTTTCAACTCTGAGGATACAATGTCATTTTTATCTTAAAATAAATTCCTATCTAAACTGGGTCATCTTTTCCATTAGCCCATTGGCTTATCCCATTACTAAAACCACACTGTTTACTAAGTTTATAGTAAGTTTTAATATCTCCTGTATAAGTCCTCATCTTCATTGGGTGTTCTCATGCATTTATTTTTTCATCTGAACTTTGTAATTCTTTTAGTAAATCCTTCAAAAAATTTTTCATTGGGATTTTTACTGGATTTATATTTCATTTGCATATGAGATTTTGAAAGAATTGACACCTTTACAATATTGATTCTTTCATTAATGTAAGGTTTCCCTTATGCCCCTTAGTGGAGTTTTATAGTTCCTTCATATATGTCCTTTCTTTAATTTCTTTAACTCATTCCCTGGCCCATCACTTCATTCAACCATCTACTTGCCATCACTCTCATGTATAAGGGCTTTCTTTTTCCATGGAGCCTCCTAGAAAAATCCCAACTATGGACCAATGCAAGTTCTCAGCTTCAGTCCAAGTTCTTCAGCTTGAAATGAGATACCATTTCATGTGCACTAGTTTGGTTTCTACAGTCACTTCTGGCTGAGTGGGGTATTAGGCTGTGCAACATGACTGGATAGTGCCACTGGCTGGACTCCATCTTTAAGCAGGGCTGCAGCAGGGCTTTCCGGTTGGAAGGGAAGTCAAGCTCTTCTCTGCAATCAGGTGGGGTTGCAGACTATGCCCCAAAGTTGGGTGGGTTATAGGCTGGGGATGGCCAGGTAGGCTGCTGGCCATGCTCTGCTGTTGGGCAAGGTCATTGGCTGAGCTCCTTGATTGGAGGAGCCCTCAGTTATATCCTGAAATTGGGTGGGTCTAGAGGCTGGGCTTCACAGTCAAGCAGGGAAACTGTCCAGGCTCCTTTACTGCATGGGGCTGCAGGCTATGATCCGAGAATGTGCAGGGTCTCTAGCTGGACTGCCTGCCTAGGTGAGGTGATAGGCTATGCTAAGCAGTTGAGTAAGGCTGTAGGCTCTGTTCTGATGCAGGATGGGGTTGTAGGCTGGGCTCTGTTCATTTTGTTTCCCCACCTCTGACACATAGAGGTGCTCCCAAATGTTGAGTAAGTAAATGAATCCTCCAGGCAGCACACACTTCCTTGTACTTGAGCTGATATCTACCCAATCACACAATTCAACCAGTGGAACTACCCTACCATGGAACAAAGTCTGTGACCTTGCTCAACCAGAAGTAACTGCAGAGTATAACTAGTTATCTAGCTATCTCACCTGACAATAGCCAGCAGCTCTGCCAGATCAGGAAGCCCACCCAGTGGCCCCTGCCTGAGTGTGAAGGCAAGCCAACAGGCCTATCCAACCACATAGCCCAGCCAGTGTCACCCTGAGAACACAGGCAGAGACCAAAACAGCAAGCTCCACCTGCTATGAACGTTACCAGCTGACCTGTTCAGTACCCCAAGCTGAGCTAACTGATGAAGGTTTTTCCCTGCTGAAGCAAACCTATAAAGTCTGAAAGTGGAGACTACTTATTCAAATGTGTAGATACTCATGGAAGGGATCAAGGATCACAAGGAATCAGATAAACATGATACCACCAGAGGAAACTAATAAAGCTTCAATGACTGACCCAAAAGAAATGGAGATCTATGAACTGTCTACCAAAGAATTCAGAATAATCCTTTAGAGAGAGAGAGAGAAACCAAGAAACAGACTCTTTTTTTTACAGAATACTTTCATTTATTTATTTTTAATGTTTCTTTATTTTTGAGAGAGAGAGAGAGAGAGAGAGAGAGAGAGAGAGGAGGGGCAGAGAGAGAGGGAGACACAGAATCTGAAGCAGGCTCCAGGCTCTGAGCTCTTGACATAGAGCCTTATGCAGGGCTTGAAGCCACAAATTGTGAGATCATGACCTGAGCAGAAGTAGGATGCTTAACCAACTGAGCCACCCAGGCACCCCAATAGACTCTTGACCATAGAGAACAATCTGATGGTTGCCAGAGGGGAAGTGTGTGGGGGGATGGGTGAAATAGGTGAAGGGGATTAAGAATACACTTATCATGAAGAGCACTGGGTGACGTATAAAATTGTTGAATCACTATTATTGTACACCAGAAACTAATATAACACTGCATGTTAACTACACAGGAATTAAAATTTAAAACTTAAATAAATAAATAAACAAACAGAATAATCCTCTTAAATAAGTCTGGTGAACTACAGAACACACAGACAACTAAACGAAGTTAGGAAAATAACACAAGAACAAAATGAGAAGTTCAACAAAGAAATAGAAACCAAGAAAGAAAGAAAGAAAGAAAGAAAGAAAGAAAGAAAGAAAGAAAGACAGAAAGAAAGAAAGAAAATCCTCTAGTCCTGAATAATACAATGACAGAACTAAAGAATTCAACGGAAAGCTTCAATATCAGACTCGACCAGGTAGAAAAAGAATTACTGAACTGGAAGGTAGGTCATTTGAAATGATCCAGTAGAGAAGCAAAAACAAAAAGGAATGAAAAAGAATGAAGAAACCTTATAGGATTTGGAGATACCACCAAAAGAAACAATATACACATTATAAGAATCCAGAAGGCAAAAAGGGAGAGAGAGGGACAGAACAACTATTTAAAGCAATAATGGCTGAAAACTTCCCAAACTTGGGATGCAAAATGGAGATGCAGGTTCGTGCAGCTCAAAGGATTCCAAATTTATTGAACCAAAAAGGGCTACAATTAGACACATAATTAAATTTTCAAAAGTCAAAAACAAAGAGAGAATGTTGAAAGCAGCAAGAAAAAGTGACTTGTCATATTAGGGAGCCCCAATAAGACTATAAGCAGATTTCTCAGTAAAATCTTTGCAGGCCAGAAGACAGTAGAATGATACATTCAAAATATTGAAAGAAAAAAACCTATCATCCAATACTATCCCAGAAAAGCAGTTCTTCAGAAATGAAGAAGAGATACTTTCCCAAACCAACAAAAGCTAAGGTAGTTCATCACTACCAGATCAGCCTTTCAGGAAATGCTAAAAAGCATTCTTTGTATGGAAATAAAATATGCTAATTAACATCTTAAAAACATAGGAATGTGTACAATTTACTGGTAAAGGTAAATACATAGTCAAAGTCAGATTCCCTAATATTGTAATGCTGGTACGTAATTTACTTACAGCTCAGTTTAAAAGTTAAAAGCGAACCATATTAAAAATAACCACAACTACAATAATTTGTTATTGGATACACAATATAAAAGAGATGTAAATGGTAACATCAATAACCTAAAATGTGGGAGTCGGGGGGGGGGGGGGCAGGGACGGGGAGAAATAAAAGTATAATGTTTCTGCAGACCAGAAACCATTGAAGTTAACTTGTTATAAGATTAAAATAGGATGCTATATTTTATGTAAGCCTCATGGTAACCACAAAGGAAAAACCTATAGTAAATACGCAAAAGAATATGATAAAGGAATCAAAGCATACAGCCACAAAAAGTCATCAAAACACACACACACACACACACACACACACACACACACACACAAACACACACAAAACATAGCAAGAGAAGAAACAAGGAACAAAGGATCTACAAAACAGAAAATAGTTAGTAAAATGGCAGTGGTAATTCCTTACCCATCAATAATTACTTTAAATGCAAATGGAGCAAATTCTCCAATCAAAAGACACAGAATGGCTGAATGGATTAAAAAAACACACCCAATGATATGCTGCCTACAAGAGACTCACTTTAAGGACACAGACTGAGAGCAAAGGGATGGAATAAGATATTTCAAACAAATGGTATCCAAAAAAAAGCAGTGATAGTTATACTTATATAGACAAAATAGACTTTAATCTTCAAATGATCAAAAGAGACAAAGAAGATCATTATATAATTATAAAGGGGTCAACCCATCAAGAAAATATAACAATTATAAATATTTATATACACAACATTAGAGCACCTAATTATAAGAAGCAAAATACTAAAAGAAGTAAAAGGAGAAATAAACAGCAACACAACAATAGTGGGAGCTTTAATACCCCACTCTCAACAATGGATAAATCATCCAGACAGAGAATCAATAAGGAAACTGCAGATTTGAACAACACTACAGACCAAATGTATCTAACAGACACATACAGAACATTCCACCCAATAATAGCAGAATACACATTCTTCCCAAACGTACATGGGACATTTTCTAGGATAGATCATATGTTAAGTCCCAAAACAAGTCTCAACATTTTCAAGAAGACAAAAAAAGATTATATAAAGTATCTTTTCTGACCACAATGGTATGAAACTAAAAGTGAGTAGAAGAGAAAAGCTGGAAAACTCACAAACACATGGCACCAAAACAACACGCTCAAAAGAACGAAACTGGACCCCATCTTATACTATTCACAAAAATTAACTTGAAATGGACTAAAGACTAAATGTGAGACCTGAAACCATAAAAATCCTAGAGGAAAACACAGGGAAAAAGCTCCTTGATATTGGTCTTGGCAATGATTTTTCTGGATATGACACCAAAAGCAGAAGCAACAGAAGCTAAAATAAACAAATGGGACTAGATCAAACTAAAAAGCTTCTACACAGCAAAGGAGACCATCGACAAAATGAAAACCTACCTATGGAATGAGAGAAAATATTTGCAAACTACATATCTGATAAGGAGTTAATATCCAAAATATATAAAGAACTCACATAATAGCATGCATGCATGAATGAATAAATGAATGAATGAGGGAATAACTCGATAAAAAACAGCCAGTGACATCTTTCCAAAGAAGATATACAAATGGCCAACAGGTATATGAAAAGGTGTTCAACATCACTATCATCAGGGAAATGAAAATGAAAACCACCATGAGATATCACCTTGCACCTGTTAGAATGGCTGTCATCAAAAAGACAAGCTATAACAAGTGTTGATGAGGATGTGAAGAAAAAGGAACCCTAACACACTGTGAGTAGGAATGTAAACTGGTACAGTGACTATGAAAAACAATATGAAGGCTCTTCAAAAAAAAATAAAAATAGGACTACTGTATGATCCAGCAATTTCACTTCTGGGTATATATCTGAAGGAAAGGAGATCACTATCTCAAAGAGATATCTGCACTTTCATGTTTATTGTAGTATTATTCACAATAGCCAAAATATGGAAACAACCTACATGTCTATCAATGGACGGAAAATATCTATATATCTATCTCACAACAGAACATTAGTCAGCCATTTAAAAAAGGAAATTCTGCCACTTAAAACAATATAAATGGACCTTAAGGGCATTATGCCAAGTAAAATAAGTCAGACAGAGAGAGACGAAGTATGTATGATCTCACTTACATGGAGACGCTAAAACAAACAAACAATCCTCATAGCAACAGAGAGCAAACTGGTAGTTACAGGGTGAGGGGAGTGGTTGAGAGGGCAAAGGTGATAAGAGGGTACAAATTTCCAGTTTTAAAATAAGTTCCGGGGATGTAATGTACAGCATGATGACTATAGTTTACAGTACTGTGTTGTATATTTGAAAGTTGCTAAGATAGAACTTAAAAGTTCTCACCACACACACAAAAAATGGTAACTATGTGAGGTGATGAATGTGTTAATTAGCCTTATATGTGTTAACTAACATGTAACATCATTTTGTATATCTTAAACTTATACAATATTATATGTTAATTATATCTCAACAGAGCTGTTAAAAAAAAAAACTATCCTCATCAATGCCATATATTCTGTGTTATTAGCCAGCTCAGGCTGCTATAACAAACATACCACAGACTGGGTGGCTTCAACAACAAACATTCATTTCTCACAGTTCTGGAGGCTAGGAAGTCCAAAATCAAGGTGCTAGTTAATCTGCTGTCTGGTGAGTCTAGCCCACTTTTCTGATAGCTATCTTTTTGTTGTATCCTCACATAGTGAAGAGTAGAGCAAGAGGAAGCAAGCTCTCTCGTGTCTCTTCCTATAAGGGTATAGCATTCTACTCTCATGACCTAATTACTTCCCAAAGGTTACTGCCCTACCTTCTAATACCATCACATTGGGGATTTGGCTTCCACATATGAATTTGGTGGGGTCGAGAGGACACAAACATTCAGTCCAACCCAGCCCAGGACCTGCCCTCTTTGCCAACTGGCATCTCTATCTCCACCCCTTGTCTTCCAGAACATTCACCTAGCAAATATTTAGTGAGCACCTACTAGGTGAAGACACAGTTCTCCACTCAGGATACAACAGTGAGCAAGACCAACAAGGTTCCTAAACTCTTGTGCTGTTCCTACATTCTAAGTGATGGGAGTAGAAAAAGACAATAAACAAGTAACAAATAGATGAGCCACTACAGAGAGTGACCTTGTTGTGAATAAAATTAAAAAAAAAAAAAAAAAGTGAAGGAGTGACTGGTAGAGGTGAGGGGCTGCTTTAGATAAGGTGGACCTCTCTGAAAAGGAGACTCCTGGGCTGAGACCTGGGGGATTCCAAGAAGTCAGCCATAAAAGTTCAAGGACAATAGTTTCCAGACAGAGGAAACGGTACCAGTGAAAAGCAATAATGAACTTGGCAAATTTGAAGAACAGAAAAATTTCCCCAATCTTCCAAAGTTAAGAAAGCCCCATAGCACTTTGTTTTCTCCATCATGGAATTTATAACACTATACTAGAATTGCATTCCCTTGGAATTTAATTAATTATTTACTAATTTAAATGTAATATTACTTTCAAAATTTAATAATTAATTGCATTTAATTAATTTAATGCAATTGGAATTGCATTTAGTTGAATGTCTTCCCCAACACACTGTAAGTTTTGCAAGAGGGAGCTTAGCACATGATAGACACTCAACAAGTATCTTTTCAGAAACTTTCCAGGTAGTTATAACTGAAAATAAAGGTTTGCTTCCTTTCCAATATTTGTATTTACTTCTTTATATTGTTTATGGCATAGGCTAAAATTTCTAAAATAAGGTTGAATAACTATGAAGATACCAGGCATTTTATCTGGTCATGACTTTAGTAGGAATGTTTTTTTTCACTAAGGAATTGACATTGCTAATGACTTTTTATAGATACTCTATTGTGTGAAGAAAGTCACTTTCTAGATCTCATTTACAAAGAGCTTTTGTTTCTTTATTTGTAAGGAAAAGTAGATGTTGGATTAAATCAAATGGTTTTGAGTAACTATCAGGATGATCATAGAGAATTTTCCCTCTAACGAATGAACACGATTCATTACAATACTAGCTTTCCTGATATTGAACTATCCTTGTGTTTCTGAAGTAAACTCTACCTGATAGTGGTAAATTATTCTTTTCAAATAAGTAGGCAGTCTAGGAATGTTGATAAAAGCTGGGACTTAGGTATCAGAACTGACTGATGAATTAGGGAACAAACAAAATGCAAATAAAGAAGAAAAAATCTATTAGGATTAATAAATAAACCTACGGACTGAGTCTTTGAAAAGAATAATAAAGTAGACCAATTGCCGACAAATCTGACCAAGAAAAAAGAACAACCACAAAAATACAACATGAGGAATAAAGGCTGTATGCTCAGATGAAATGAGCCCAGCCAGTCTTCACTAAAGCCTCAGTTTCCCCCAGTAATCACAGAATATGCAGTCACTAAGGGCCGTGTGAGGCTTAAATGAGATGGTGTGTTCAAAGGACATAGCACACGGAGCACAGTGCTGGCTCCACTGAGAAACTAAAAGTTCTCTTTTTAAAACTCCTAACATCTTACATTTGGGCTTTTATCCTGACTGTCCTTAACAGGCTATTCCAATCTAATAACATGAGTAAGAACATGTTCCTTCTTTCCCTGTGTTCTGGAAGATTTTCATAACCTACATAATCCCAATGGCATTTTAGATCCTAATTTCTTAACAGCTTTCTCTATGCCTTTCATTATTCTTTACCTACTTATGTTCTCCTACCTATTTTAAAGGAGATTTTGGTACTTTCTATTTTCTTAGAAAATCATCCATTTAACCTAGTATTTTCAAATTACAGAGTTTGACATAGCACTCTCCTTGTTATGTCCTCTGTATCTGAGGTTGTGCATCTGAGGTTTACCCTACAGCAAGGACCTAACTTTCTAGGTCTTCAACAAAGTACACCACCTCCTTCCCACTTTACCTTCTAGAACTCCACCCATCACTCTATGCTCTAGCCCCCAGAACTATTTGCCAGGCCCCAGGTATCCCATGTAGTTTTGGCTCTGTCTTCACTTACGCTTTTCCCTGACTGGAACCTGGAATATCTTTTTCTGGTTTCTACACTTGATACAATTCTACTCATCACTTAAGATCCGATTCAAATGTCAAGTTCATTGAAGCAAAGAATTGGTCATTCCTACCTCTGTAATTGGATAGCCCTTTTCTCATAACACTTCTCATGGGACTTCTCATATTGTGCCATAATGGTTTCTATTTCTCTGCACCTGGATTTTTAGTTTCCTTATGATAGACTCTACCTAGTTAAATTTCTTTTCCTTTTTAACATCCTTGCTCTATCTAATCCTAGTACTTAGCAAAATGCCTGGCACATAGTAGTAGCTCAAAAATATGTTCTCAATCTTCCCTGGGGCACCTGGGTGACTCATTTGGCTGAGGGTCCAACTCTTGTTTTTGGCTCAGGTCATGATCCCAGGGTCATGGGATCCAGCCCCCCGTTAGGCTCCATGCTGAGTGTGGAGCCTGCTTAGGATTCTCTCTCTCCTTCTGTCCCTCTCCCCCACTCAGGTGCTCTCTCTCTCTCTCTCTCTCTCTCTCTCTGAAATACAAAAAGTAAAAATTAAAAATATATATATATATACATAAAATATATATACATACACACACATATATGTGTATATATATGTGTATGAGTATATATATACGTGTGTGTATATATATATATATATATATATATATGTTCTCATAGCTCCTGAAACTTGTACTTTACAATTTGTGGTGATATATTACACACACACACACACACACACACACACACACACACACCTATGTAATAGATATTTGGTCTTTCCCCCCACTGTGTTGAGGACAGAGATCTGAATTTTTTGCTCTCCACCGCATCCAGTTCTCAGCATAACACCTAGCACATGAAAAATATTCAAAACCTATCTGTTAAATGAGTACTGTTTAAAGGAAACTAGGTATGGCTGAATCTCCATTAGGCAACTATTTGAAAGAGAAACAGTATTAATCTACGGCAGCTTGGGGATTTGACATATTTAATAGAGATTTGAGACATCTTTATTCTAGAGCCACCTAAATGTGGTAATTAGGTGAGGACCCATAAGGAGGCTGAAGGACACTCTGCTATTTTCGTGGCACAGTAGCTTTTGAAACAATAGTATCCATGACATGGAACAAAAGCTTCTGCCTCATTCACTCCTTCAGCAAACATTTAGAGTGCCTACCTTGTGCCAGGTACCTCTGGAAAGACTGACCACTTCCACATTAAGATACTCCCATCCCAGTCATATTGCCTTCCCCTTGGAAATGATGCATGATATGTTCATGCTAAGCAAAAAAAAAAAAAAGAAAAAAAAAAAAGAAATTACCAAGAAGCCTGTCTGATGGTCCCTCCCTATGATGTTTCTTCTTGCTACAGGAGAAGAGATGGATAGAGTTAACCTGGGAACCTATTTTATATACTTTGAGAGCCTAGCATCCCATTGCTTTGGTTTTTACAAAGTATTTAAAAAAAGAGACAAGATTAGGTGGCCCTATGAGAAAGAAACTATGCAGTGGTGTAGCATTGCAATGAAGGAAGGAGCCAGAGGGAGGTGGAATGATTTATGTTCACAGGCCACAGAAGCATTCCCAATGGCCCCAAATTTGTCATTAGGCACCCATTTAACATCATTCACCACACATCCGCATACCATGATCATACAGCCATGTAAGCAGGTACCAAGGCATGACAGAAGCCAGGTCAAGATGATCAAAGTGAATCCATCACAGCCCAGAAACACTCCTCCTGTCCCTGGATATGAGAGAAACTCTGTTGTCCTACTGGGGGAGTAAGATGCTCTATTTAGTCAAATCAAGCAAATAAGAAACTTTCAGCCTTGTTTGACCTCCGACTGGGACAGTGATGATCTGGCTTTTCCTGGCACCTGTCAGACTGCACCTGGCTAAAATGCTGCCCCCTGTTGTGCATGCCACTCCGTAATAAAGAAGTCACTAAACTGGAGCGGGTTAGAGGAAAGCCACGCAGCTAAATCATGTCATATATAAATGGTTGAATACAGAGGGATATTTTTCAAATGTGTGAAAGGCTGCCACATGTTGGAATTAGATTTTGTTCTGTGTGACCCCAAAAGGTACAAGGAGGATCAGCACATGAAAGTAATAGGAAGAAAGATCACAGCATCACAGCTTAATAGAAAAACCTACCAAAGATAGCACAGGTCAGCCAGCCTTGAAGAAAGCGAGATCTCTATTGTGAAAACCAAGACAGTCACTTGACACAGATTCTGCAAAGGAGATAGAAGGATCAGAGGAGTGGTTTTGCTGGATAATATTTAAGTTATTGTCCAAATATGAGAGGCATTTAAAAAAGTACAGGAAACAACTAAAGAGAATCTTCAAATACACTCATCCGACAATGACATGAGGGAACGGCGGTGGTTCTCATTCACACTGTCTCTCCTAACTAAACCGTTCACCCTATTTCTAGCCAGCAGTAACTTATTTGAATTTCTCTTCGCTCCAGACACCCCTGATATGAATCCTACTGGGCCTTCAAGAAGATGGGAAAAGAGGCTAGGGAGCAAGCCATAAATCTGGGCAATCCACATCCGTGAAAAAAAATTACCCAAAAACAATTAAGAATTGAGCAAAATAAAGGGGGTAGGGGAAGAGGAGCCTGTTTCTATTAATATCTGAATTAAAAATATACTGAAATAGGCTGAATCTTGCTTGTTTCAAACCCAGCTACAAATAGATATTAACTAAATAATTGGGATGGTGCTGGAGGAAACAGTGTGGCCTAAATGTGGGCCTCGGTGACAGCAATGTCATAACACTGGGCAGGAGCTTAGTAAATGTCTGCTGAATGCGTGAATCATTCAGTGAGGCAGTCAGCCTTGGCCTCACATCCGAGGGCCAGGGATTAACTGCAATCTAGGATCTTGTGAATAAGAGATGATAGAACCTACTAAGGGCAAATGTGGTAAGCAGAACATTCCTAGAAGTATGCTGAAGTCTGAAATGATGGCAACCTATCTTACACTGGCCAGTGACGGTAAAATCCAGAGCTAGGTAAGGTCACGTTCAGACATGCTACCATTTCATCACATCCTGGACAACTCAACCATCGGCGAAAAAAGATGTCAAGTGAACGTCATGAAATTAATGACTTCAGCTCCTCATTTCAATTCTACGCAATATTTACTGAATTGCCATCAGAGACAAACTGTTCTTCAGAAACAGCATGATAGATTTTCAAAATGTATAAATTCAAACGCTAAAAGCACATAAGTAAACAGAAAGCATGTGTACACTTCAGCATTTTCATACTCCAAATATTAATTGAAATAACATTAAAATTAGGTGCTAGGGAGAGAAGGGTTAAAACTGATACATTGTCCAGTGTCAAATGTGGTTCCTTTGCCAGAGTATTTATTTTAAAGGCAGGCACTATATGCATTTCATCTCCTGGTCTTAATTTGTGTTTTGCTATGCTCAACAATTTTAATGCCAAGAGGAAGAAACTAAGTAAGAAAAGGGAATGTGCTGGTCTGAACCTGGAGAGTTGATCTAATTGAACTGAAAAAATTAAAACCTTTCTCCATCTGTTCAGTACACCTGCTGATGGAGCACTACCACAGGTAGGGAGGAAACCCATCAGAGACCAGTTATAAATAGATTTTTATTTCATCTGCTAAAAGCTTGGCAGCCGAGGTGGGAGGGCTGCCCACACTGGCAGCCAGGCAAAAGCTCTGAGCTGCTTTTGTGTTTAGGTGAAAGGAATAAGGAGACAGAAACCAACAACCACAAAATAAAGTAAATTTCCCAACAACTCACTTGACAACCAACCAACGGTCATGAAGTTTGCTTAAAACATGTCACATGTTTCTGAGAAGTGCTGGGGAGATAAAAGATCAATCACACCCCCTTGTGAGGATGGTTCAGAAATCCATGGGAAACACACATGTTCACCCATCACTTGTGAAGCAAAGTTTGTATGTTCCAACTTCCCTTGTGGCATTCATAAAATTAAATCAAGAGGGAGGAGCACACTAATAGCCAGATACTGCCAACTTCATTGACACACCGTATATTTCTGAGGAAAAGGTACTAAATGTACCAAAATGTGAACTGGAATAAAATATTTTCATGGAAAAGAGAAAAGAGCAGGCCCAATCCATGAACTGTCAGTCTGTGGTGAGATTATGAATGGTGAGAAGCACCACAGTCCCTCTTTGTAAGTGTAAGTCAGAGACAGAAACTCCTTGTCACACCCCCTTCAGCCTCCAGAATGGCACCTCACACCTAGAGGGCAGGCAGCAAAGACCAGCCAGTGGAATGAACCAATAGCAAGGGAAGCGACCGAACAATCTTGCTCTTGGAATAAGAATGGAACCAATGGATGTCTCAAGACAGGCCTGGTGTGAATATTTAGACCAGATACTTAAGTGCAAAATGTCAAAGATTATATTTCCAAATAGGACCCTTGAGAAGGGGGTGGGGGGAGAGAAAAGGAACATGTTTCATTTCACTGGGGATCGTGTATGCTTAGGAGAAACTTCCCGATGCCCTTCAAGGACATTAAGGATATTACCAACAAGATAATGACCTGCTATCCTGTCACCGCCAAGGACAACAAGAGAAATGGGATCGAGCTGTGGCAAGGGAAAATTGGGTTAAATATGAGGAAGAATTTCCTGACAGCAAAGGTATTAAACACTGAAAAGGGAAACTGGAGGCGATTAAGGATGCTCTCTAGAGGTCTTTAAAAAAGTAGAATAGCTTGGCAACTATCTAGGGGTAATTTAGGTACAGTTCCGCCCCCTCCTCTGGCCTTTATCAACGCTCTAATTCATCCCCTGGCCCAGACAAGACACATTCACCATGGTAAACTACTGTCACACTCCGTTCAATAATGAGCTCTCTAAAGGAGAATAAGCATTAATAAAATGGCAAAAGCTCTCTTGGAAATAAAACTCATTTTTCTTTATTTAAACTGCACATTGGGTTTTTGTGGTTTTCTTTTTCTTTTTCTTTCCTAACACTTACATCCAGAAATAGCCAAACAAAGCTCATCTCTACTGATCTGTTATTCCAAAGCATTAAAAGGAATCCAGGTAGAAGACTAAGTGAGGAGAATATTCTGAGTCAGAGACCCACAGAATAATTTATTATGCACCTCTTTGCTAGGTGCTATTTGGCATGGGAAACAGCTGCCCAGAAATTCTAGTTCTGCTTCTCAGAAGGCTAAAAAAGGAGACTCCCATTGGTTCAGCTACAAAAAAGCAAACTACATGATATCTAGCATTCTAAAATTCTGGACTCTTTGTTTATTCTCTGGCTCTCTAGTCAGTGTCATATTAAAAAACTGCAAAAGAGTCTCACATTCCAAGAGGTCCATGTTCTCTAAAATACTTGAATTTTTATTCTCTCTTTATGTTGAAGAAGGAAAAGAGGCTTTTTAAACTAGGATCCTCTTCTTTTCCTGTCATACCTGTCATTACACTTGATTGAATTTATGTGTGGTCTTTCTTCACCAGTGAAGAAGCCCCATGAAGGCAGTGTGTAGGTCCATCACTGTATCCTCATCACTTAGCTCTAACAGACACTCAGATATTACATAAATGGATTGACCACTTGAACGAATGAATGGAGGGCAGGGGACTGACCTATGCACACAGTCCCAAGTGGTATATGGGAAGGGCTAGTATAATAGTAGCAACTTGCTCTTCTCCTAGCGAGCCCATCACAGGGTGAACAAATGCCATATGATGGAATGAACAAGGAATTTGGAGGCAGAAGACTTGATTTGAGCCCTGAGGCTGTCACTAAGCCAGGCACTTGACTTCGCTGAGCCTCAATTTTCTCACACCTGAAATGTGTGTGTGTGTGTATGTGTGTGTGTGTGTGTGTGTGTGTGTGTGTGTGTGTGTGTGTGTGTCAGAGGATTATACTAACATAAGTAACATAGAAAAAACAGAGTTTGCAATTAAACAAAGGATAATCTTTTCACACATTCTTTATTGAAGTTTTCCATAAAACTTTTAAATAGTTAAGGAGTTGTACAGAGATGGTGACTGATGCCAACTGCTGATTCCAGGGAAGAATTCAGTAAGTGGAAGAAGGAAGACTTTGATCAAAGTTCAGCCAGTGACAGGACATTCAGCTGGTTTCCTTCTGTGTTGTCTGAGGCTCATTCACTGCACTAAATAGCAAGCAAGTATAAGAAAGCGAACATGCATTGAGGGAAGCATAAGGCCACTGCCCTTAAGAAAGGCAAATCTGCAAAATCCAGACCAGGAGCTTTTCCTTAAGATTTGGACTTGCAGGGCACCTGGGTGGTTCAGTCAGTTAAGTGACCAACTCTTGATTTCAGCTCAGGTCATGATCTCATGGTTTGTGGGGTCAAGCCCTACATCGGGCTCCTTGCTGATAGGACAGAGCCTACTTGGGATTCTCTCTCTCCCTCCCTCTCTCTCTGCCCTTACCTTACTTTAGCTCTCTTTCTCATTCAAAATAAATAAATAAATGTAAATAAAATTAAAAAAGAAAAGAAGATTTGGATTGCAGGCCAGTTTTCCATCAGTTGTTCATTTCTACCTAGAACTTGACCCTTGGTTACGACAAACTATCATCTTATGGGCATGGGTGCCAAATGGCCTGAATATGCAAAATGCCTGCCAGTATAGTGAAGAGAGCATACTTTCACACTCAGATTTTAAAACAGAATTATGATTATATATAGTTATCAAAGCAGTTCACATATAAATAGTAACTAGCAAGGAAAGAAGAGGGAGGGCCCTACTACCCAGCACTCCCCCAGTCCTCCTGGTTTCTCAATCTTCTGTGTGTTCTTTTGTTTTACAAAATGATTTGGGAGATTAGGTAGGATTTTTTTAGGCAGGACAGCAAGGAAAGTTGGTGAATAAGTGCTACTTGATTGCACAACAAAAGATACCCAAAGAGCCTCAGCCACAACTCAATTCCACTTGCCCCAACAGTTTGCATTTCTCAATTAAGTTATTTTGTTGGCAAGATGACTGGTTAGAGAAAGGAGAAAGTGCTTACTGCACCGCGATTATTCACTGTATAGAAATCACTGTAATAAGATCAACAGAACATTCTAAGGACTCGAGAAATCCTATCTGCTAAGGCTGCTGATGCAATGGGAATGTGCCCATGTTATCGGTGTGCTGTAAGAGGCTATGCAAATAACAAAATAAAACTTCACAATAGTCATTAATTCAATGATTGGTGCTCAGAACCTGCCCCTGACTTCACCTTACCAACAGTCTATGTGGAAATTAAGAAATTTTATCCTCCAGATGTTAAAATTAAGGAGATACAATTCTGGTACATTAAAAGAAATGTTAGTCTCATTAGCCCTCCCTGCCACATCCAAAAGCATGGATTGTAAGTAGTACCACTAAAATCATCTCTGAAAATAAAAAATGGAACTATTCTAATTTGTCAAACATATACCATGGCTGATTTCAAAAGCTGCCATAAGGAAAATTAACAAGTCAAAGATTGAAGAAGATATTTTAACCCGTGTAATAAAGAACTGTACTATATTTGTAATAAATATATTACAAATTAGTAAGAATGAAACTAAAAGAAAAACGTGCCAAGAGTATGAATAGAGAATACAAAGAAAAGGAAACCTAAATTATGGATATAAAAGGATGTGCAGGGACCTGGGTGGCTCAGTTGGTTAAGCATCCAGCGTCCAACTCTTGATTTTGGCTCAGGTTATGATCTCATGGTTCGTGGAATGAAACCTGTGTCAGGCTCTGCTCTGACAGCACGGAGAATGCTTGGGATGCTCTCTCTCTCTTTCTCTCTCTCTCTCTCTCTCTCTCTCTCTCTGCCCCTCCCCAACTCATGTGGGCGCACAAACTCTCTCTTCCTCAAAATAAATAAACATTTTTTAAAAAAGGATGGGTAAAGGGCACTTGGGTGGCTCAGTCAGTTAACCATCCGACTTTGGCTCAAGTCATGATCTCATGGTCCGTGAGTTCAAGCCCCACGTCAGGCTCTCTGCTGACAGCTCAGAGCCTGGAGCCTGCTTCAGATTCTGTGTCTCCCTCTCTCTCTGCACCTACCCCACTCAAACTCTGTCTCTCTCTCAAAAATAAATAAACATTAAATTAAAAAAAAAAAAAGGATGGGTAAACTCACTAAGTAATCAATGAACAAAAATAACAGCAAAATATTTCTTGCACATCAGATTGCCAAAATATCTAAGTCTGATACCACCAGTACTGGCAAAGGTATAGGAGATACAGAGATACGATAGTGCAGGAATGTTAACTGGTACAAATGCTTTGGAGAATAATTTGGTATTATTGAGTAAAGTTGACATATTTGGCAACTGAGCTTCATTTCTAGGTAATTCCCCTTGAGACCACAAATATGTACAGAAGACATGTGCAGGGTGTCCATCATCGCATGGTTAGCACAAGACAAATGTGAAATGGCCACAACAGAAGAAGGATAAACTAAAATGAAATGCTCTGCAGCATCAGACCTGTAGTAACAACATGGATCAATCTCAGAAATATCTAATTCTATCCAGGAAAAAGACAGCTGCAGTAGAAGATCATTTTAAATGCATTTTAAATTATGCAAAACATAGTTACATATATACATAGTAATACTACAAAAATGTGCATAGAAATGTTCTACACCAATTCAGGGTTGAAAGAATGGGGCTTTATTTATATTCCTAATGTTTCATTTTCTTTAAAAAAAAAAAAAAAAGATCTGGAGCAAATAAATATGGCATTTGTTAATTTGGGATAATGAGTACCTGAGGATTTACTCTGTTTTATTCAGTACCTCACGATATGTTTCAAAGTTTTCATAATTAAGACCTTTTAAAGCATTTTAAAGGTATATGTATATAACCCCTAGTCTATGGATACACAGCCCTGCAAATTATACAGAATCAGGTGCATTATCTTTACCCATCACAGTCATATGCTTGAAGTAGCTAGACTAGATAATTATCTCTCATATTTGTGTAATAGCTCTCAGTTAAATGGCTTCAGGTGTACTACCTCATTTAATATTCCTAACAACCTCCGATTTAGGTATTATGACACCCATTCTTCTGAGAAGAAAAGTCAATGTTTAGAGTTGTGGAGTTTTTCCCTAAGATCAACCAGTTAGTAAGTGATTCAGTCCTGGGATCTGGTACTGTCATTACTATTGCACAGATGACCATTAAGAATCCCAAAAATCTATTATTTTAAAATCATATGCATCATCTTTAAGATCAGTGTTATAAACTTGAAACCATAGGTGTGAGTTAGCAAATGAAATATTTTATCACTGAAATGTTTCAAGTCCCCCATCAAATCCATTTCTTCTATTTCTAATACACCGACCTCTTCTAAAAATAAGTTACAATATGTTACATATTATTAGTGGGAAAAATGGAAACCTTGCACAGACAAGCTTTTCCCTCCTTTAAAAAATAAATTTTCAAAGTTAATAAAGTAGAAACTATAATCTTGTTTCTTCGCTTCCAATCTTTTATTCACTGTGCTAAGGGTAAACACTAATCATATAGAAGTTGGTGATTAGGGCTAGTGAGAACATACACATCATGAAATAAGTTATCAAACACAAAGAGCACAAACAATAGAAGCTAACTATAAGGAATACACATTCCAGGGACTGTTCAGGTTATTTCACCAGTACAAAACTAACAATCTAAATAACAGTATCACCTATAGGGAACCTGAATCTCACAAGGCAGTAACCAGGCACTCCTCTCACTCCAGGCTGTAAATAAAAGCCAATAAGGAACCTAGACTTCCAATCCCACCTTGCAGTAATGACAAAGTGCCCCCTTTCCCCTACAGGCATGGTGTCAGAGAGAGAGGTCTATTAAAAAAGAAGATTTAAATAAGATCCAGGGTTTCATAACGTAATAGCAAAATGTCCAGGATATAATCACAATTACTTATCATACCAAGAACAAGGAAAATCTCAACTTGAAAGAGAAAAGACAATCAACTGATGCCCACACCAAGAATGTTGGAATCACCTGAGAACAATTTTTAAAGCAGCCATCATAAAAATGTTTCCACAGTTATGAACAGACATGAAATAAATGAAAAATTAGAAAGTCTCAGCAAAGAAACAACAGATAAAATACATTAACTGAAATTAAAACTCACTAGGTGGGCTTAATAGCAAAATGAAGATGACAGAGGAAAGAATCAGTATCCCTGAAGATAGAAACTACAGGAATTACCCAGTCTGAACAACAAAGAAAGAAACAGAACAAAAATAAAAAAATAAAAAAGCAAAAGGCATCAGTGTCAAGCGCCCATAGGACTATAACAAAAGATCTATCACTTATGTCATCCCAAGTCCTGGAAGAAAAGAAAATAGAGGGAAAACCTAAAAAAATTACTTAAAGAAATTATGGCTGAAAAATTTGCAAATCTGGCAAAAGACAGGGGTACCTGTCTGGTTCAGTCAGTACAGCATGCGACTCTTGATCTCGTAGTCATGAGTCGCATGTGCCCTATGTTGGGTGTGGAGATTACTGAAAAAATAAATAAACTTTTGGGGTGCCTGGGTGGCTCAGTTGGTTAGGTGACTCTTGATTTCAGCCCAGGTCATGATCTCATGGGTTTGTGGGTTCGAGCCCCACATCAGACTCTGCACTGACAGTGCAGATCCTGCTTAGGATTCTCTCTCTCTCTCTACCCCTCCCCTGCTCATGCTCTCTCTCACTTTCTCTCTCTCAAGATAAATAAATAAACTTTAAAATAAATAAATATATAAACACACCAACAAACTTTTTTTAAAAATCTGGCAAAAGACATATACCTACATATTCAAGAAGCTGAGTGAACCCAGGATAAATCCAAAGAAATCCAGGCCAAGGCCACATCATAATCAAACTCTTAAAAAACTAAAGAAAGAAAAAAGTTTGAAAGTAGTGAGAGAGACCCACCGCTGTTGCTCAACATAGTACTGGAAGTTGCAGCCTCAGGATTCAGACAGCAAAAAGAAACAAAAGGCATACAAATTGTCAAAGAAGTCAAACTTTCACTCTTTGCAGATGACATGATACATTACATAGGAAACCCAAGAGACTCCACCAAAAACACTGCTGTAACTGATACATGAATTCAGCAAAGTCACAAGATACAAAATCAATGTACAGAAATCAGTTGCATTTCTATACACTAATAATGCAGCAGTTGAAAAAGAAATCAAGGAATTGATCCCATTTACAATTGCACCAAAAACCATAAGATACCTAGGAATAAACCTAAAGAGATAACAGATCTGTATGCTGAAAACTATAGAAAGCTTATGAAAGAAATCGAAGACAAAAAGAAATGGAGAAACATTCCATGCTCATGGGTTGGAAGACCAAATATAGTTAAGATGTCTATGGTACCCAAAGCAATCTACACATTCAATGCAATCCCTATCAAAATAACACCAGCATTATTCACAGAGCTAGAACAAATAATCCTAAAATATGTATGGAACCAGAAAAGACCCCAATTAGCCAAAGCAAAGTTGAAAGGAAAACCAAAGCTGAAGGGATCACAATTCCATACTTCAAGCTGCATTACAAAGCTGTAATCATCAAGACAGTATGATACTGGCACAAAAACAGACACATAGATCAATGGAACAGAATAAAGAACCCCTGACAGAGTATTCGATGGAAAAAGGCCATCTCTTCAGCAAATGGTGCTGGGAAAACTGGACAGCGACATGCAGAAGAATGAAACTGGACCACTTCCTTACACCATACACAAAAATAAATTCAAAATGGATGAAAGATCTAAGTGTGAGACAGGAAACCATCAAAATCCTAAAGAAGAAAACAGGCAGCATCCTCTTTCACCTTGGCCACAGTAACTTCTTACTAGACTTGTTTCTGAAGGCAAGGGAAATAAAGGAAAAAATAACTATTGGGACCTTGTCAAGATAAAAAGTTTCTTTTTTAAAATGTTTATTTATTTACATTTATGAGGGAGTGGAATGGCGGAGAGAGAGGGACAGAGAGAATCCCAAGCAGACTCCGTGCTATCAGTACAGAGCCCGACATGGGGCTTGAACTCACGAACCGTGAGATTGTGACCTGAGCCAAAAGCCAAGAGTGAGACACTTAACCACCTGAGCCACCCAGGCACCTCAAGATAAAAAGTTTTTGCATAGCAAAGGGAACAATCAACAAAATTAAAAGGCAACCAATGGAATGGGAGAAGATATTTACAAATGATATATCAGATAAAGGGTTAGTATCCAAAATCTATAAGGAACTTATCAAACTCAACACCCAAAAAACAAATAATACAGTGAAGAAATGGGCAAAAGACATGAATAGATACTTTTCCAAAGAAGACATCCAGATGGCTAAAAGACACATGAAAAGATGCTCAATATCGCTTATCATGAGGGAAAGGTAAATCAAAACCACAATGAGATATCACATCACACCTGTCAGAATGGCTAAAATTAATAACTCAGGAAACAAGAGATGTTGGCAAGGATGCAGAGAAAAGGGAATCCTTTTGAATTGTTGGTGGGAATGCAAACTGGTGCAGCCACTATGGAAAACAGTATGGAGGTTCCTCATAAGAATTAAAAATAGAACTACACTACAACCCAGCAATTGCACTACTAGGTATTTATCCAAAGGATACAGGAGTGCTGATTCAAAGGGGCACATGCACCCCAATGTTTGTAGCAGCACTACTGACAACAACCAAAGTGTGGTTAAAGCCCAAATGTCCATCAACTGACAAATGGATAAAAAAGATATGGTGTATTTATATATACAATTGAATACTACTCAGCCATCAAAAAGAATGAAATCTTGCCATTTGCAACAACATGGATGGAACTAGAGTGTAGTATTATGCTAAGTGAAATAAGTCAGTCAGTCAAAGAAAAACAAATTATATGATTTCACTCATATGTAGAAGGGAAGGAAAAATAATATAGAAACAGAGAGGGAAACAAACCATAAGAGACTCTTAAATACAGAGAACAAACTGAGAGTTGCTGGAGGGGAGGTGGTTGTGGGGATGGGCTAAATGGGTGATGGGTGTTAAGGAGGGCACTTGTTGGGATGAGCACTGGGTGTTATATGTAAGTGATGAATAACTGGGTTTTACTCCTGAAACCAATACTGCACTGTATGCTAACTTGAATTTAAATAAATAAATTTAAATAATAAAAAAGAAAGTAGTGGGGGAGAGACATCATCTTACCTAGAATGGAAAAACAATTTGAATAACTGCAGATTTCTCACCAGAAACCACAGAGGCAGAAGGAAATGGCACATTTTTCAAGTGCTTAAAAAAAAAAAAAAAAAGGAACTATCAGCCTGGAATTCTATATCCAACAAAAATATCCTCCAGGAAAAAGGGAAATCAAGACATTCTCAGCTGAAGGAAAACTAAAAGACTTGTTACCAGCAGACTGACCCTGTTAGAATGGCAAAAGGAAGTTTTCTAAACAGAAATGGTAAGAAGGCTAAGAAACAACTTTGTATTAAAAATGAAATATGACTATTACATCCCATGACATTGTATAAATACTATTTTATGTGAGTAATTAGAATATTGCCCTGATTAACATACCATGAAAAATTCTATACTGTAAAATAATTTAAAGACGATGAATGTAATATTTGGGTTATTTCTACAAAAAAAAAAAGGTAGACATTATGAGCTCATAGTCAAGTCTATAACCTTCTATCATTATCTATACTGAAAAGTCAAATTCAACTCATATCATTGTAGTTTACAACTTTTTCAAAAATGTATCCTATGATGAGTGCTAATACTGCCTATTGATCCAGCAATCCCACTCTGGGGTACAGACCCAAAAGAACAGAAAGCAAAGACTCATACAGATTATGTGCACACCCATGCTCAAAGCAGCATCATTCACAACAGCCAAAGGTAGAAACAACCCAAGTGTCCATGGACAGAATAACAGGTAAATAAAACATGATTTTACATATATATATAACAGAGTATCATTCAGCCTTAAAAAGTGAGGAAATGTTGACACAGACTATATCATGGCTGAGTAAAACACCCAGTCACAAAAGGACAAATACTGTATGGTTCCACTTACATCAAGTACCCAGAGCAGTCAAATTCATAGAGACAGAAAGTAGGATGGTGGCTGACAGGGACTAGGGGGAGGGGGAATAGAAGCTGCTGTTTAATGGGTACAGAGTTTCAGTTTCACAAGATGAAAAGAGTTCTATGGATGGATGGTGGTGATGACTGCACGACAGTGTGAATATGCTCAATGCCACCGAACTGTGCACTGAAAAATGATTAAGATGGTAAAGTTTATGTTACGTATTTTTACTACAGGTTTTGTTAAATTTTAACTAAAAAAAGAACAGTATCTATCATTTATTGAGCACTTACTTTGGATCATGGAGTACACTAAGAGCTTTGCATATATTTCCTTATGTCTCTTCCCAACAAACTTGGAGGAAGATAGCATGATCTCTGCTTTCCACATGAAGAAACTGGGTTTACATAACTTGACCAAAGTTCAACAAGTAAAAAATGGAGTCAAAATTCAAACTGAGGTTGGTGAGACTCTGAAACCCATTCCCTCTAACCCATCATGATGGAGGACTATTTGTTTCAAAGGACCAGGATAAAGCATTCCTGAGTCCCGGGGAACAATTCAACCTTTCTAAGTAAGGGAAAGTAACTTACAGTGCCTAGCAAAAAAGGAGATATGAATGTCACTAGGCATCTGAAATGAAAAGGATGGCATCACTACACAGGGGCTAACTCTTCAAAACCCACACTTTACAGGCACCTGGATGGCTTAGTTGGTTAGGAAGCCAACTCTTGATTTCAGCTCAGGTCATGATCTCCAGGTCAGGAGATTGAGCCCCACATTGGGCTCTGTGCAGGGTGTGGAGCTTGCTTAAGATTTTCTCTCCCTCGGGGCGCCTGGGTGGCTCAATCAGTTAAGTGACTTCAGCTCAAGTCATGATCTCACAGTTTGTGAATTCAAGTCCCACGTCAGGCTCTGTGCTGACAGCTCAGAGCCTGGAGCCTGCTTTGGATTCTGTGTCTCCCTCTCTGCCCTTCTCTGTCTCCTGCTCACACTCTGTCTCTCTCTCCTTCAAAAATAAATAAAAGTTAAAAAAAAAATTAAAAAAAAAAAAAGATTCTCTCTCCCTCTTCCTCTGCCCCTCTCCTGCTCGCTCGCTCACTCTCTCAAAAAAACAAAAAAACAAAAAACAAAACCCCAAACTTTAATACCATATTTTCCACAAAACCTCAAGATCCATACATTAGAGGCATTATAATTATACTGAAGCAAGAGATTCTTAACTATAAAACAGAAAAGAAAATTTTAATTATTAGAACATTGTGAAATACAGAACACAAACAGGTAACTTCTTTCCTTTTCTACAATTGCTTTTAGGAAAATAAAATAACCTTGGCACAAGCAATGACCAAATTAAGTCAAGCCTTGTAGTTGGTGCTATTACTCATGACCTGCTTGGTCTCAGAATAAATTCCTAACTTCAGTATTTTCTGAACCTTTTTTTCACCTTACCAGAATTTCTACATATCCATCTCACGCCATTTCACTATGTTCTCTGGAACCCTGCTGATCACATCTCCTATCTGACCTGATCCTACAGGCAAACACTGGAATGCTGCCCTCCTTTGCCCCAGACCCCCAGACTTTCTTTGGTTCTTGCTGTCCTGATTCCAAGCCTGGATTCACCCCCCATGCTCTCTCTCTCTTCAGTGCCACCACTTCATCTGGGGTGACTTTGTACCTTCCTAAAGCAGGAAAGTTGGGCCTGAATTTCAACCCCCTCATAACTATACACAACAGTCCTGACTCTGCCCCGCCCTCTCCTGGGCCTCAAAACACCTCTACAGAAAGACCTTTGAACTGGCCAGAGCAAACCTTCTTAACGTCTTATCACACTCTCAGTGTTGACTGTTTTGGATAGTCCAGTCTAGCCTCAAGATCCCACATCAAC
Source organism: Panthera pardus (assembly GCF_024362965.1). Classification (NCBI taxonomy): domain Eukaryota; kingdom Metazoa; phylum Chordata; class Mammalia; order Carnivora; family Felidae; genus Panthera; species Panthera pardus. Next base: position 51,087,092 of record NW_026526688.1, on the reverse strand, counting down.
TCTCACACTCTCAGAGAAGTTATTGGCAGGACTAAACCAGCTATTGAGCAGCACCCTCAGCTCTCCACAATTTTCTCTCACCACGATCCCCTCAGCCTTCTTCCCACAGGAGCACATAAGGAAGACTTTCAACTTGTTAGACAATCAGTTGGCCTAGGCCACACCACCAATGCCAACAGCTCTGGGATCCTTTGGAGAAATGAGGAGAGGGAGAATGCAAAACAATAAAGGGTTGGCATGGGAGGAATGAGCAGTTGGCGCCATTGTATACCAGTCAAGTCCTTATTTTATATTGTCTCCAATGGTTACCTCAGGGGATTCTAACTTGGTGACAAAGAATGTGGCCCTACATGTTACTCCCTCTACACTCATAACCAGCAACACAGACTCAGATTAAAAGTAAACATAGTACTTTCTGTTCCTCAACCATTAGGGGAAAAGTTTTCTCAATCAAATAAGACTCAAGAAGATAATAATCTGCCTCACAACTTGGTTTATTCCTTCAATGAATCCTTATTGGGTGGATTCACCCAATGTGAATGTACCAGTGTGAGGCACTGTTGCTGGAATTAATGAGATGCAGGTGAAAGCACTGGCAAACTGTAGAGAAATACACATTGGTTATTCTTATCCTTCCTCTCGCTGCAACTCTGAATTCCTAGTGGGCAGAAATTATAACTCTGTCTCCCCTACATCCCGCATGGGGCCTGGCACACAGCAGGCCCCCTGGGAATATTTGTTGAGTATCTCAGCAGCGCATACCTGCAGCTGAAACATTTCTCGTCTCATTCTATCTGCCACCAGCCCTGACACAGGTCTTGGCCATCAGAGAAACCTCCAAGCTCACCTCTCTGGTTCATGTGACTTTTATTTCCTCTTAAGAATATGAACCCTCTACAGACGCATGGGTGGCTCAGTCAGTTAAGCGTCCGACTTTGGCTCAGGTCATGATCTCATAGCTTGTGAGTTCAAGCCCCACGTCGGGCTCTGTGCTGACAGCTCAGAGCCTGGAGCCTGATTCAGATTCTGTCTCTCCCTCTCTCTCTGCCCCTCCCCCACTTGCATTTTCTCTCTCTCTCTCTCTCTCAAAAATAAATAAACATTAAAAAATTTTAAGAAAAAGAATATGAACCTTCTTTTCAGATGAAAGAACAACCACATGGAATAAAGTTAGCCCACTAAGTTAAATGCTCACTAATGTCTAGAGTCAAGAGATGTATTATGCCTATGAGTCTTTATGTTAGTGAACAAAACTAAGGAAACAAAACAAAACACCAGACAGCACGGAGAGTGGGTTGATTGGTGCACTTAAAATACACCACCCCCCAGCAAACTTACTTCCTAAGGGCTACTGATGTGAGGTTGACCTCTTCTTCTCTTTGTCAGGAAAAAAAAAAAGGAAAAAAAATCCCTCATAAACAGGCCACTGTTTCATGTTGCAGCCATATCTTCAAAGGTTCAATGACATCTATTTTGATACCTGTAAAATCTAGCACGTGAGCAGTGGTTCAATCTTCCCTATTTAATTTCTTTCTCACAACATTTGAATTGCTTTTTGTACATGTCCATCAGAAGACTTGAACAACTGAAGCTTTCTGGCGAATAAGATACGGCAACCTAAATAATGGTAAAACAAAGTTCCTATAGCTGTATGGACTACAACTAATCTCCTGAGTTTTCAAAACAACACTCTAGAATACGTACATTGTGCAATAAAAGTTAACATACTTTAATCTGCTGAAATAAATCTCATTACAGTGCTGCTCTTTTCTAAGCTTTTGTACTTCTACCTTAAATGTATTCTCTCTTCCATCTATGCATGTGGTATCCTTCCCTGTCACCCAAAATAACTTCGTCAATAAAATATTAGCATGCTTAAGTGGGTACTCAATCAACATTTGTTCAATGAATGAAGAAATGACTGAATAATTATAAAACCCTGGACGAAGTCCCCCTAAGAGGTTTCCATTAGTTTACAGAATTACGTGCTTGCATGTTCAGGTATACATACCTAAATGGGACTAAATAATAGGTATCAAGCAGCAGTTAAATATTAATCCATTTCTATCTTAATAATTCTACTTCAAAATATATAATTCAAACCACGGTGATATACGCTGAGATAAAGTTCGTTTACAATCGTACTACTAGTATTTACACACTTTAAAATAAGATCTGAAATATTAATACTGATATGGAAATAATTCACAGCCTAAATGTCAGTGTGTTTGTAAAATAAAAGGTTTAGAAGCAAAGCAAAGTGCCTAAGTTAAGTCTAAATGTATGTGTTTGAAAATGTAATCAATAATTTTAAACCTAACTTTTCAAAAGGTTGTACAAAGGAGTGTCTGTGACACTCAGTCAACAAGGGACATTTTAATATGGGATTTTTTTCATTTTAAGATATGTAACAAGTAGGCCGGAGAGAATATATTAGTCAGAAACTTTTACTGGGTGTAACAGCTAATATTTATTATCAAATCTTAAGTCTACTAAACACCATAAAATGGAGCTTTAGCAGTATCAAAAAATTTAATATTTCTTAAGGTATGTTCTGAGATCTCTGTTTTCTAATTCACTTATTTTTTATTATCCTGTCAGAAAAAATTGGACATAAAATAGCCTGGATTGAAGATCAGTTTATTCTCACTGAGTTCGCTGCAAAGAAGTTATGAAATAAGCTAGCAAATGATCCTTTTAACTTTAAGGGAGATGGTCTTAGAGAAACTAAAGAAGTCACATATTTAGGCAACCTAAAAATGACACGGGGTTATGTTAAAGGTTTAAAAGGTAAATGAAAGTAAATATAAATCGGTAATAAGACGGTCAGAATGAAAACGTAGCTCTAATTTAAACTTATTTGCTGAACTTTCTTTTTGTGTCATATATTGTTGGTTGCTAGCATAGGCGTGAATGATCCCGTGAGCAGTTCAACAAGAAGACTGTAGCCATGCAAGCATCTCCTTTCCAGTGCCTATCAGCATGTCTTTTATGTCTTGGCGTCCATTTTAGGAATATCAGCGAGGTGGTGTATAAAGAAGCTTATAAAACAAAGGTTGTCACTTTGGCAACCCACGTGAACATTAAGTGATTTCATTTTATTGGAGATCAAAATGTTGATTAGTAAAAAAGTTGAAGGAAATACTTAAGCTCAACTCTGCAAACACCTGTATTAGATTTCACATATTTTTAACTCGTATTTGTATATTAAATGCCATTCTCAGAATTGCTGATGTGTGTCATTATAATACCATAAAAAACACTTCAAACAATTGATCATTTAAGGCGCGCGGTAATATAAAGCTATAAACAAAAAAAAAAAAAATTGTGAAAGGATTAAGAAATCCATGATTACATACTCAAAACAAAAGGAAAGATCATGGAGCAGTCTTTTATATTACCCAAAATGGTTAGTACTTATGTGAATATACGATTTCCCTGTATTCTTTTAGTATATAAAATAAAAAGAACACATATTATCACAGTAAGTTATAACCTAATGCTATAACTCAAACTCTCTTCTTTAGAAACAGATTACTTACTGACAATGAGGGTGGTCCACAAAAATACGTGCCTTACAGTTACCCTCTCCTACAATAATGCTGATTTTTAAGAGCAGAACTATCACAATCCAACCATAAGCAGGCCTAATAGAAACTTTATTATTAAGAAATTAGATACAAAGTGTACATCTAAGTAAAATACTGGGTAGTACTGAAAAGCAAATCCATGAACTTTCTAGATTTTCCTTCTACTTAAAACATTTTGAGAAAGCCAAGCTACAGTAATCGTTTAATTATACAATCTAATCAACTAAAAATAATGGAATTTTTCTCCAAGTATTGCAAACACAGCTTGCTACTTCTTATCTAAAAGATTAAATTTCTATTCTCTACCATTCCCAGCCATTTCTGCCAACATCATAAAAATTACCTTTTATCATTTTCTTCTCACAATGAGAATTCCCTAATCGCACACATCTTTTAGACATAGACACCTCCCCACCCACCTCCCCACCCACCTCCAAAAACTGGTTCAGAGCAAAGACACACACAAAAATAATGACCAAGCTCACATTTCTTGTTTGCCCTTCAAACGAAGTCTGGTGTCTTCAGCTTGCCTTTCTGGTCTTCAGTGTTGTCACTCATTTGCTGGGGGATGTAGTTTAGGACAGCATGAAGCAGCAGAAATAAAAGCTGTTGCTTTAAGAAAACGTTTTCTTAAACACATGGATAAAACAACTTTTACTCTGACTTCCTGGCTGGGTTGCATAAAATCTTAGAAAGGCTCCTTGAAACGTGAATGTCTACAAATGGGAAAAAATAAAATAAAATAAAATCTAAAAACTTACGTTCTGAACACATTCCGAAGGATGTCTGATTTGATTTGAAAGCAGGTTTGTACTGATGAACAAACTTTATTTTGTAGAAAATTAATATTCTCTCTAATTAGAAATTTGCCTTGCCATCTTCTATATTAATCCTGTCTCTCATGATATAATCATACATGCAAAAAATCAAATACAGTATTTCCCAAATGCATGGACACTGTGGAAGCTTCATTTTGAAAAAGGCTTTTATTTCCCTTAATACTGGTGACTAAACGTCATTGTTATGTACCAACACTTTCAAATAGCCCAAGAGACTTAAAAAGCCTTCTAAGTTTGAAAACCAAAAAGTTCTGAGTTTTTCTGTACCCCAGGACGGTTTTCTTTCCTGAAGCTCAAGCCGAGAAAGCAGACAAAAGAAGCTGATTTGACTGAGCTGTGCCAAGTCTTGCCTTTTTTTCTTTCCTCAGCTCTCCCTCTGCCTCTCTCTCTCTCCCTCTCCCTCTCTCTCTCTTTCTCTCTCACTCTTTTGCTCCCAGTATGGCAACCTTCCGAGCAGTCTTGGCGGAGGTCCAGCCTGTGCCAGTCTGTCTGAATCCTTGTCTCCAAAAGATGTCCTTTGCGGATCAATTAATACATTTGAAAACAGGAAACTGTGGTACGGTACCCAAATCCTGGCACCAACAGCATCGACTTCTGCCAAATCACCTTACAGATTTCATGGTATCCTACCTTTCATAATCATTACTAACATGTTCCCGGAGCAATAATGGAGTACTAGAAGCCATTCACTGTTCAGCGATAAGGAATCTGTTCCCTAGAAATGTCCATATGCGACATATGCACAACCTGCAGTAAATCAAAATTCTCCTGTGAGAAGAGATGTATGTAACTTTAATAAGCACCACATACTGTATTTCTTTTTATAAGACTTGCTTTTCCTTGCCCTGCTGCAAAGAATCATGGGAGGATAGAAAAGGAGGCATGCAGATTAAAATTAAAACTGTATGCCCAAATAAGTCATGCTTTACCCTATGGGAAAAGAACATAGTTCTGATTGAACAGTGAATCCTATTATTAAGGAAATTCTAATGTAAGCTGTACCCATGCAAAATTTTCCTGGATATGAAGGGGGGGAGAGAATTCTTTGCAAAACATAAATATCAATTAAAAGGGAAAGAACAAACTCAGGGGTGGATTTAGTAAAATTAAGTATATTTTCATATTTTGAACCTCAAGTTTCAACACAGTCACTTGTTTACTAAATTCATACCACTACAATTTAATAAGTATAAATAAATACTGTTTATTTTTATTTATAGCATGCACATCTTTTAAAGCCTCATCCTCTGCAGCTCAGTTAATACATGCGAAAACAAGAAGCCACGGTATGGTACCCAAGTCCTCGCACCAACAGCATTGACTTCTGATAAACCATTTTCTGCTATTTCATTTAAGATATCATTGTGACCTTTGATGCTTGAAAGTACAGGGTAGCTATACTCTAGAATCCCCATGGTTTCATAGAAAGAGCCCAGAACAGCAAGTTCTAGTCCTTGGCTCTAAGGTATTTAACCTCAAGGTCCCAAATTGCTTAATCTATACATTCCTCAGTTTGCTCATCTAGCAAATATAAAAATCAGTAACTTCCTCTTCTGTGGTCCCAAAATATTCTGTCTAAACCCAATACACCTTCATTCTAATTGTACAGGACTTAGTTGAGTATGTCTTTTATCAACCAGATGTGTCATTCTCAGGCTGTGCCATGCTGTGTCACTAATCCAAGAAAACTGAAAGTCTTGCATAAGGCTTCCATATTATGCAGGTGCTCAATGAATCTATAAGGAGAATAAATTATGGCTATGGATCGCATAAATATTATTCTAAAGTTCCATAAAACTATGATATATGATCATGAAAAACAAAATCACATATTACTAAATCACAAATTGATAGATCAGAGAAATGCCACAAGATATTGTAAGTGTTGAATTAAAGCACTAACAAGTGTTCTGTGCAATCCTTCCAAATAAGAGTGATGAAACATGAGCAGGATGACGGTGGATTTGCAATTTACAATAAACAGTTTGATTACAAATGAAAGATGAAGAAAGAGTCTTAAAAGCAGCAAGAGAAAAGTGACTCCTCACATATCAGGGACCTTAAGAAGATTAACAGCCGATTGCTCACCGGAAGCCATGGAGGCCAGAAAGCAGTGGGATAACATATTCAAAGTGCTGAAAGAAAAAAACCATCCACCAAGAATTCTACATCAGCAAAAATCTCCTTCAAAAATCAGACACCCTAAGACATCCCTAGATAAACAAAACCAGAACACTTATTGCTAGTAGATCTGCCCTATAAGGAATACTCAAGAGGGGCTGGGGCTCAGGGGCTGAGCCTGGGGGGCTCAGTTGGTTAAGCATCCAACTCTTGTCATTGGCTCAGTTAATGATCACACAGTTCATGGGATCAAGACCTGTGTTGGACTCCTGTTTTGGACTGACAGTGTGGAGCCTGCTTGGAATTCTCTCTCTCCCTCTCTCTCTCTGCCCCTCTTCCACTCATTCTCTCTCCTCTCTCTCTCTCTCTCTCTCTCTCTCTCAAAATAAATAAATAAACTTAAAAAAAGACACAAACTTAAGAGCAACCACAAAGAAAATAGGGGAATTATAAAGTTATCATACAAAAATATCTAACACAAAAGAAGACTGTAATGGAAGAGAGAGGGACAAAAAAGACAAAGACATACAGAAAACAGCAAAATGGCAAAAATAAATACAGTCTCATCAATATTTACATTAAACTTAAATGAACTAAAGACTCAAATTAAAAGACAGAGACTGGAAGAATGGATTTAAAATACATAATCCAACTATGTGCTGTCTACAAGAGACACACTTTAGATTCAAAGACACAAAGAGGTTGAAAGTAAAAGAATGAAAAAATATACACCATGCAAACATCAACCAAAAGAAAGCTGAAATGGTTATATTAATATCAGACAAAATAAATTTTAAGAAAAAAATTGTTACTAAAGACAAATAGGGGTGCCTAGGTGGCACAGTTGGTAAAGCATCCAACTTTCACTCGGCTCATGATCTCGCAGTTTGTGAGTTCAAGCCCCACATCAGGCTCTGTACTGACAGCTCAGAGCCTGGAGCCTGCTTCAGATTCTGTGTTTCCTTCTCTCTCTGCTCCTTCCACACTCACACTCTGTGTCTCTCTTTCTCAAAAATAAATACACATTTAAAAAAATTTTAAATAAAGACAAATAAAAATCTTTTTTAGTCATAAAAGGGCCAATTTATCAAGAAGATGCAATCATTATAAACATATATACACGACAAAAGAGCTCTAAAATATATAAATAAAATACAAAATAATTGAAGGAAGAAACAGACAATTCAACAAATAGACAATTCTTCAATAATAGGTGGTAACTTCAAGACTCTACTTTCAATAATAGAACAACAATATAGACAATCAGCAAGGAACAGAAGACTTGAACAACACCGTAAAGCAACTAGACCAAAGAGACAACTATAGAATAATCCACTCAACAACAGCAGAATGCAATTCTTCTCAAGTGCACATGGACCATTCTCGAAGACAGACAATATATTAAACCATAAAACAAGCCTCAATAAACTTAAAAGGATTCAAATCATACAAAGTATTTCTTCAACCACAATGGAAGAAAAGTAGAAATCAATAACAAGATAAAAAGATTGGGAAAATCACAAATACAAGGGGAAAAATGCTCCTAAATAACCAATGAAAAATAATAAAGACTAGAGTGGAAATAAGGGAAATTGAGAATAGAAAAAACTATTTTTTTAAAATCAGACAAAGATATTACAGGAAAACTACAGAGCAATATCTCTTATGGATATAGATGCAAAAATTCTCAACAAAATACTACCAAACTGAATCTGGCAACATATACAAAGGATTATAAACTATGACCAAGTGGGATTTAACCCAGAAATATAAGGTTGGTTCAACACAGAAAAAAATCAATGTACTATAGCATATTAATAAAAGAAGGGACAGAAACTACTCAATCATCTCAATAGACACACAGAAAGCATGTGTGTCTATTGAGATGATACTACCTTTTACCTTTTATGGTAAATAACCTAATACCTTTTCACGATTAGAAAGCTGTATTTACATAAAGGAAGAGCACTGAAGATGGAAAAAGTGAAAGTAAAATAAGAACTTTTATTTTTCTTATTTTTAATTGATCTAACAGATAAGAGTTTGTTCAAGATAACAGCAATGTACTTATTTATGCTTATGTCTATACATATGTGTGTATGTCTGTGTCTGTGTGTACAAGTATATGCTTATTTATAAGTGAAATGAAAGACAGTGATGATTTGAGGGTGGAAGAGAGTTATCAGGATTATTTTGTTATTATAAGACACCCCCTAAAGTAGTACAGTGTTAGGTGGAAGTGGATTTGGATTCGTTGTAAATGTATACTGTAAACTCTAAGGCAATCACTAAACAAAGGTTTTTTCTATATTTTTAATGCTTATTTATTTTTTAGAGAGAGAGAGAGAGAGACATAGAGTGTGAGTGAGGGAAGGGCAGGGAGAGGAGACACAGAATCCAAAGCAGGCTCCAGACTCTGAGCTGTCAGCACAGAGCCTGATGCAGGGCTTGAACTTGCAAACCATGAGATCATAACCTGAGCCGAAGTTGGAACTTAACCAACTAAGCTACCTAGGTGCCCCTAAAAAAAGTCTTTTAAAAAACTGTAACTGATATACTGAGAAAAGAGAAAAAATGAGTTCATATAAAATTCTCAAAACCACAAAAGGCAGAAAAAAGTAGAAGACAAAAATAGGAACAAATATACAATGGCAACAAATAGAAAACAGTAATGAATATGGTAGATAGTTATCCAACCATATCAATAATCATCTTGAACATCAATGGTCTAAATGTGCCTAGTAAGACAGAGATTGTCAAAGTGGATCAAAAACTTGTACACAAATGTTCCTAACAGTGTTATTTATAGCAGCCAAAAAGTGAAAGTGACCCAAATATCCATCAACAGTTGAACAGGTAAACAAAAAGTGGTGTAAACATGCAATGGAATATTATTCAGCCATAAAAAGGGATTAAACACTGATACAATGCTTTAACATGGGTGAATCTCTGAAAAAAAACATGCTAAGTGAAAGAAGCCAGACACAAAAGCCACATATTGTATATTCCTATTTATATGAAAGGTCCAGAATAGACAGACCCATAGGCGCAGAAAACAGACTAGTGGATGCCAGGGCAGAGAGAAGAATGGGGAGGGGCTCCTGGGTACGGGGTTTCCTTCTGGCGTGATGAAAATGTTCTAGAACTAGTAGTGATGGTTGCACAGCTTCGTAAATATACTAAAAACTGTTCAACTGTTTACTATGAAAAGATGAATTTTATGGTACATGAATTATATCTCAATAAAAATAAAGTTGCAATCCATCTCTCCAGTATTTTTCATTGTTGTGAATGATTACAGCCCAAGGTAAGCCTACCAAAGTCCTTCTTATAAAAAAATACTACGCATTACCTAAAACCTTGACCATGTGAATCTGCTTCAGGAATCCACTCAGCACATTCTAGTGCCTTACTTTGTTCTGACTTCTTGGATATACTTAGTCAACACCAGCATTCCTGGCCTCTCCAAATACTCCCTTCTGTGCACCCTCTTGGATTTCCAGGCCCTCCTTGAAGCACGCAGTCACTCTGTCCTCTTTCCCTAACTGCCGGGCCCTAGGGAGTTCAAACTTTTGACGGACACCTAGGCTACATGTTAGCAAATCTTCTCTTCCCACAACTCGGGTAACTCTTCACAGGCACCCTGAGCCCAGCAGGCTTAGGGAGGCCTCCCCAATACTAACCCAGGATCTGACTTCACTTTAATCCCAGTCTCTCTTCCACCCCTCTGTGGTTCCCTCTCCCAGCCACCTATTTGAACAGGGCACACTCTGTACCTACACAGGACACCGACCCTAGAATGTAAACTCACTATGGTAAATTCACAGACACGGGGAATTTTCTTCCCAGTGTGTACTGTTTATGATTTATTGGAGCCTCAAAACCTTCTTTTGATTCAAGCTCTCAGACAGAAAATACAACCAGAAAAGGCTGATTCTTAAAAGTTTTACATAGCCTGTAAGTTAGTGGTTGCTGATGGTAGCATGGTTAAGTGTTCCTACTGACTTAGCACAGTCTATGTGAGTAAGAGAAGAAACAGGGGGTCAAAATGTACAAACTTCATGTAAACCTGTGGGTTTTCAAACTTTCTTCCAGGGAGCCCTGGAGCTCCCCAGAGGCTGCAGGGCCTTCAAACTAGACAAAGAAAGAATAAGTAGGCAAGGTTCTAGGACATCACCACCTGCAGCAACCACAGTAGCTCTTTTTTTATGATGTATAGGTACGAGGTTCATACCAGATTTTAACAAACGTTTTTATTAAAAAATAATGTTTAGGGGCGCCTGGGTGGCTCAGTCAGTTAAGCGGACGACTTCAGCTCAGGTCATGATCTCACGGTCCGTGAGTTCAAGCCCCGCGTCGGGCTCTGTGCTGACAGCTCAGAGCCTGGAGCCTGTTTCAGATTCTGTGTCTCCCTCTCTCTGACCCTCCCCCGTTCATGCTCTGTCTCTCTCTGTCTCAAAAATAAATAAACGTTAAAAAAAAAAAATTTTTTTTTTAAATAATGTTTAAAATACTTTGTTTTAGGCCAGTCCAGAAAAATACTTCTTAATGAGCTAAACTAACAAGAACTTTTGAGGTTGTGACTCTCTCAGAATATTTACAACATGAGCTAATATTGTCACCTAAAATGTGAGATGGCAGTGGGAAGGTACTCCCTAACCATACTAAGAATATATCTACTTCGTCCATTAGACAGAAAATGATGGGTGGGCACTTAGGTGGCTCAGTCAGTCAAGCATACGACTTTGGCTGAGGTCATGATCTCACGGTTCGTAAGTTCGAGCCCCGCATTGGGCTCTATGCTGACAGCTCAGAGCATGAAGCCTGCTTCAGATTCTGTCTCTCCTTCCCTCTCTGCCCCTCCCCTGCTCGCACTGTGTCTCTCACTCTCTTCGAAAATAAACATTTTTTTAAAAGAAGAAATGAGAGAAAATAGGGGCACCTGGGTGGCTCAGTCAGTTAAGCATGTGACTCTGGATTTCAGCTCAGGTCATGATCTCACAGTTGTGAGATCAAGCCCCATGTGGGGCTTGGTATTCTCTCTCTCTCTCTCCGTCTCTTTCTCTCTAAATAAACTTTTTAAGATTTTTTTTTTTTAAATGAGGGAAAATAGAATTATTGAACCATTTCCCCACCCTCTTTTCCCTCCTTAGATTTAGATCATTAGGTCTATAATCTGAAACCCCAAAGGGCATGGATCTGGTCTTCTTTCCCAGATATTCATTAAGTTTTGAATACTGATATCCACTCAGGGATAATTCTCTCAAACATTATCTAAACAACCAGCACATGCCAGGCATATGACAGGAATAAGGAACCACTGCCATCATGGAGCATGTTTGTAAACAAGTAATTACAACTACAGGTCACCCATCAGCTATGACAGAAGCACACTCACGACGTCCTAGGAACACAAGAAGGAAGTAAGCTGAAGGGTCATCTACTGACCAACCAAATATCAAATACATGTCACTTTAGATAGAACAAAGAGAGAAGTTTAAAAGGTTTATTCATTCATTTTATACACATTTACACGTGTTCATTTATGCTTAAAGCAGTAAGCTGAGGTTCTAGAAAATCCAGAGGCATATCAGAAATCACCCCAGCCCTCAAGAGGCTTAAAGTCTAATATAAAGACACTTAAGAAATACCACACTTTACATAATAAGTGTTATTATTTAAATAGCTCCCCAATTCCTAACTCTTTCATGTTCCTTCCTGATGTCATAAATAAAAGAACATTGCGTTTCCACAAAGCTCAAATGTGGAATTTTGATGACCATCCCTTCTGAGGCCCATCCAAATCCTACCCATTCTCTCTTTCTGCTGTCCTCTCCTCCCCCGCCTCCCTCTCCTCAGTCTCCTCTTTCTTTCTTCTTTCTCCTCTCTTCCTTCTCCCCATTATGCACTTAGTCATTATCTGCATTTACTGATTTACTAAGCCAGTATTTACTGAGTACGTGCTTATGTACAAAAAGTAGGGTTAGAAGGCACAATGAACACAGCAATGAAATAAAAAGGTAATCATGCATTAATAATTATGCTAATAAGCACTTTCACATTCCTTAATTCATTCACTCCTCACCCAATCTTTGGAGGAAGACAGGTGTTATTTTACTCTATAGATGAGAAACTGACATCAGGAGAAGTTATGTGACTTGTCCAGACCATTAAACACATGTTTAGAGTACAGGTAATTGAAGCAACTATTCCAGATTCCATTATTTAATGAGTTCAGGAAAACAGAATGAACACAGGTAGCTTCATACATCCCACTACGTACTTAACATTCCCTTTGAATGGTTAATAGATACCTCAAAATCTACCTTGTCAAACCAGAACTCATGATTTTCTCACAGAAGTTCATTCTGGGGGGCACCTGGGTAGTTCAGTCGGTTGTGTGTCCAACTTCAGCTCAGGTCATGATCTCACCGTTCGTGGGTTTAAGCCCCACATCAGACTCACTGCTGTCAGCGCAGAGCCCGCTTTGGATCCTCTGTCCCCCTCTCTGTCCTTTCCCTTTCCCCTTTCCTTCATGCTCTCTGTCTCTCAAAAATAATTAAAATATTAAAAAAAAATTTCATTCCTCTTTCAGCCTCCATTTAATAGTAGCACCAAACACTTAGCTGCTCAACCTGAAAATCCAAGAGTCATCCTTGATTCATCCTTCACCACCCACTAAAAAGGCTAAAAGGAAAGAATGAGATAATATAAAGTGTTGGTGAGGCTGCTAGAAACTGGAACCCTCATAACACCTGCTGGTGGGAATACAGAATGGTAAACAGTCTGGCAGGATTTTTAAAAGTTCAACTTATACTCACCATAGTCTATCTTTGAGAAAACATGTCTACACAAAGACCTGTGTGTGAACATTCGTCAAAACACAATCCTTAATAGCCAAAAACTCAATACAGTCCCAAAGTTCACAACATGATAAATGGATAAACAAATTATAGTCTATTGCTGCTACAGGACAAAAAGGCACAGATTACTAATACATGCAGCAACATGGGTGAACCTCAGAAACACTGCACTAAGTGAAAGAAGCTAGACAGAAAAGACTACATATTGTATGATTCCATTTCGATAAAAGGGTAAAAGTATATATAGAGAAGGGAGACTGCTTGTTGTCTGGGACTGGGGTAGGAGAGGGCTGCAAATAGGCAGGAGAGAACTTTGGAGGGAATCCTAGTGTTTTAGATGGGACTGTGTCAATGGCTTCACAACTGCATACAGTATTAAAATCATCAAACTGCACACCCAGAACAGGTGAATTTTATGCTATATAAATGACACCTCAATGTGCACACACAACAATTAGAGCATTAAGCAACATTTACTGCATCCAAGGCACTGTATCAAGCCTAAAGGAGATACAAGATGACTAAGACACTGTCCCCACCCTCAAGGAGCTTCCAGTCCTTTTCTTCCAGTTGCAGAAACAGGACAGGGAAATGGAAATAACAAATATCATATGCCAAAAAATGACTACCAATAAATGGAACAGACAAAGAATGAGAGTTTGAAGGAAGGAGAGAAGACTAAAGCCAGCGGTTCAAGGAGGCCTTACAGAGGATATTACTTTTAATGGGGCCTTGAAGGACGACTGAAAATCCAAAAAGCAGAACCTGGGGGGCATTCTTGAGAAAAAAATCAAGGGCAGGAATTCTCAAGACATGGCAGCAATTAGCAAAAGAGTGTGGACAAAGCAGAAGGTCCACAAGGGGAGCAGGAAGGGCCCCAGGCCAGCTGAGGACCAACTACGAAGTCCCAAGTCATATGCTCTTTCATGGGGTTTCCTCAACTTCAGGCACCATGTTCATGATTTTTGCCATATTTGAAAGCATAGCATGATTTATTATTTACTTAACATTCTTTTAACTAACTTCTTCTTAAAGTTTATTTATTTTTTTTAGTAATCTCTACTACACTCAATGTGGGGCTCGAATTCACAACCCCAAGATCAAGAGTCACATGCTCCCCTGACTGAGCCAGCCAGGCACCCCTAAACTAACTTCTTTAAAACCTATGTTAGTTTTTGAAGGAAATTTTATAATTTATTATTAACTTTATAAAAGAAATTTTATAATACAACTGTAAAATGAAAACCAGTATCATTTGCCAGAAATAAAAAATACTGTTAAAATGGGTGCTATTAAATTGTCAATGCTTATAGCAACCTGTAAGCATGAGGCCTCTAACAAGTGTTGGAGGATTAAAAGCATTCTAGCACCAAACTGACATTTGTACCTTGATACAATCAGAAGAGCTGAAAGACACTAGAAAAAAAGGAATGGTTTTCTCACTGTGGTCCATGTCATTCAATGCCATACCCTTGAACCATCTAATATCGTCTTGTGTTAGGGCCCCCACATTTTGGGAAATGCTGGTCTACAGTAAATCCTAAATAAAGGGGGGCAGGGTGATAAGTATAACAATAACTAATATTTATTTAGAACTTACTATGTGCCACTGCTCTAAACACTTATTTCATTTATCCCTCATAAAATAATACTTACCTCATATGAGCATTATCAACCCATTTTTCAGGCCAGGAATCTGAGGCATACAGACTTCAACTAAACTTGCCCAAGGTCGCACAACTTACTCAAGGTCATACAGACAATAAAGGGCAGAGCTGGAGCTTCACCCAGGCAGTCTATATCCAGTCTGTGCACCTAATCGCTATAACTGAGCTGATTCTCATGTGAAGTGATATTTGAGGAAGACTTGTCTGGCTATGATCTGCTTGCTGAACTACAGGAAAGAGGCCAGAAGACTACTGCAACCACCCAGGCATCAGATCCCACAGGCCCACTGAGACAGGAGGGTTTACTGCCATTTGCTGTGGGCAGCAGAGGGCAGCAGAGGGCTGTGGAGCAGGAGAGAGGCTCCTGCCCAGACTTCCGGCAGGTTGGCTTCCAGTGGAGAAAGGGAATATGAAGGCAAAAGGCCAAGGCCCAAATCAGAGATGCAGAGCCTACCCTTGGAAGATTAGAGCTGTGAGAGCCACTGTCCTTAGGGGGTCAGAAGAAGTCAGTCCTGGAAAGTGGGATGAAGGCCCCCACCCCCCACCCCTGAAAACAGATACGGAAAGAACAGTGTGTTGGAGCAGCCAAGTGGCTAAAACACCAGGCCCTGCCCTTCAATTAGTGGCCACCCAAGACCCTCTTATGATCTAATTCCCCATTGAGTTCTTTCACATGGCACTTACAAACCATAATAGTGATATCATGACCTCTTTTATTATTTGTAATTGGATTTCAGGTCTTCCAAGAGTACAGAGTTTGGCTGTACCTTGGCCTGAACTTCCTCTTTCAAATTCAAAATATTCCCTTAGGACTGGTAGCTAAATCTCAGAGGAAGTGTTTTAAAATTAAAATTAAGAAATATATTCAAATGCCATTTCCAGGCTTCTGACAGGTCTGAAACATCTTAAATGCAGACACTATTAATCCACAGACATCAAAATCATTTTATTATCTTAAATCTTCCAAAATCATTGAAAAAAAAAATAGGGTAGTAGATAAAACTGTCAGGATAAGAGAAAAAGAAAACCTCCTTGAAGAAAATATCCTATGCATGGTTTGAAAAGGAAGTTTTAAAAAATTAAAAACTGATTTGGACTGCCCAATTGATGCTTAACTCAGGTTTCATTAAATAAGCAGAAAAATTAGACATTGTAAGTTTGTGATTTACTCGTGGAAAAACTATGATTTCTTATTCCCCAGGAGAAAAGCTTTAAGAGCATCAATAGATTTCTCTGCATATCAAATATTTTTCCATTATTCTGAGTGAATTACATTTAGATCAAAAGCAGATGGATTAAATTTCCCTTAAAATACCCAAGAGATTTTTAAAATACAAGGAAATATGTCACAAAACAAAATGTCCAAAAACAATATTTTATCCTAACCTGGCAATGTTTCCCCAGTAGAATAATTAGCCAGAAAACAAAACCACCCTGAGTTTTAGAGGTACTAAATTCAAAATAACTATTAAAATTGGATTGTCATTTGCTGATGCTAAAATGAAATTAAGTAAACTTTGGTGCCTTTTAAAAATCTCTGAAAATATGCCTTTACATTTTTGTTTTTAATCTGGAAAAATACCTGTATCTGAATTAGTGATAAGTTAGATGGGAGTCCAAATTTCATTTAAATACTGTGTACACAACATAAATTCAGTTAACCGTTTCCAAATTCTTGATAAATTCACCCCCTCAACAGTGCCACAAAGTTCATGGCTTAATTATGCTCATCTATGTTATGTCTGCCTTCCTGACAAAACTATAAACTCCTTAAGAGATTATTAACTTTTTAAATCATTCAGGGGTGCCTGGGTGGCTCAGTCAGTTAAGCGTCCAGCTTCAGCTCAGGTCATGATCTCATGGCTTGTGGATTTGAATTCCACGTTGGGCTCTGTGCTGACAGCTTGGAGCCTGAAGCCTGCTTCAGATTCTGTGTCTCCCTCTATCTCTGCCCCTCCCCCCATTGTGCACATGCTCTCTCTCTCTCGCTTGCTCTCTCTCTCTCTCTCTCTCAAAAAATAAAATAAACATTAAAAATACATACGTACATACATAATCATCCACTAAAATGTAATACGCGTGACAAGACAAAGGGAGCTCACACATACCCCTTAGCGGAAAAAAGAGCCCTCCAAACCAAATCACTCATTACCATTCAGTCTCCCCATTCTCTCTCCTACTTAGTTTGGCATCCAATTCAAGCTCCAACATCACAAAATGTAATCCTAGGTCAATGTAGGAAAAGTCCACCATCTCTGGGAAAATAACTTGCTATGGTTTTTAAAATAGAAGGTGAGGCCCTTAAAGCATGGGTATTAACTAGAACCCATGTCAAAGAGAAGTGCTAAATCTGTTCTGTGTAAGAAAAGATTTACATTTTCTCAGGAAGGGGGTGGGGGCAAAAAAATGAGGACAGGGATAGGTGAGAGGTTGGATCCTGAGAGGTGCGAGGTTCGCCCTGCACGTTGAAACAGGCTGCAGGGAACTGCGACTGGAGGGCCAGCCAGCAGCACTTGGGATCAGGTGTATCCAAGGCTGGATCGCACCTCTGTGCTGTGCCATATGCACTCGGTCACTCCTCTGTCACTCCCCAGTCTTCAGTGAAGTCTAGAACATTCCCACCTTTATCATGAGTGGGGGTTTGGTCGATACAATGCTAAAGGGGTCAATTCAGTGCAAAAAAAAAAGAGTGTTTGGGGATGCAGGAACCTAGAGGCGGAGGTAACCAAGTGAACATAAGCATCCTATACACACAACACACACACACACACACACACACACACACACACACACACACACACACACTCCAATCTTAAGGATGGCTTTGGACTTCCCTAATTAGGCCCTGGGGCTTAAGCCAAGAGCAGGAGGCCTCAAGTGGCAAGTGGGTGCCAGCAGCTTCACAGGAGGACTCCTGCACTTCACCTCATCCAGGCTGGCCATGTATGGTCTCTGGATCAGAGACCACCCATGCATGGGTCTCTCCTGATCAACCCCTTCCTGATGGCAATCTGAGACTTCCCTAAGACTAGACCTTGTGGGCAGGTCTGACCAGGTCTGCTACCTCCTTCTGGTGTCAGGCCCTCTCCTGATTACTTCTGCCCCCAGAACTACTTCTGCTTCAATCTTTGTTGTGACATCTTGCCCAAGCATTTCCCCAGCACCAACATCAACCTGCCTGTGCATTCTGTTTGCCATTTCTCTTTCTTGACTCACAGTTTATAGGACAATGGCTTGCTACATGGCCAGTGTGCAAGACCTGGTAAGCAGTAATTAGGAGGAAACTAGTCAAAATTGTACACAAATTTCACTTTTAGGAGACAGAGTTGCAGGCTGGTACGAGCTAACAGTCTGCAAAGAACAAGGTCCACATGTGGTCTGGTGGAAAGAATTTTTGCTCATTGGGGAAATCATGGTGGGGTTCTACTCTTAAACAGCCCATGGATTTGCTTCAATTGTACTTTCAAACATTCAGATACATTAAAAAAAAATGGTCTCTAAGAAATTTCAAGAAGAAAACTATAATTTAAAAGAAAACTGTAAGTAGCCATATTCCATAGAAATGAAATAATAATAAGGAAGGATAAACTTAGTTCAGAGGCAGAGAGAAAGAGAGATTCACTGTTGCCAAAGCAACTTCCTCCAGACTGAGAATGAGACTATCCGGAAAAGTTGTAACTATATTTGCATCTATGTTGCATGCCTCCATTTTCTTTCTCTTTCTCTGCCTTTTCCTCAAGGGAGAAAAAGAACAGGAGAGGAGAAAAAAAGAAAAAGCAAGTGCAACAATGCAAGAAAGATGAAGGGCTTAGGGCTCAAGTTATTAACTTTCTGAGGAAAGGAGATTCATTGTGAAGGGAAGAGAGGAAGTGTTAAGCATAATACGAAGAAACCACTTAAAATCATTGCATGAATGGAAAAAGAACCTATAGGAACTTGGCTTGCAAGCATTCTTTTAAAATTAAACAAAAAGCCAGAGGAGATAAGTAAATTGCACAAAGTTGCTCAGAGCTCAGCAGCACAGGCAAAACCCAGAACTCATGAGCCCACCCTGAGTGGCCATCCCACTGGGCCACAACAACTTCTCACCTTGTTTGGCCATTGGAGATTGGCCCTTGGAGAAAAGATTTACATGGCTTATGGGAGTCATTGTATAGGCCATGAACTCTGTGATCATTAATTTCTGAAATGCTGAATGTGGAAGACTAGTAAAAAGTTTTCTTTAAAGTAGAGGTGAAGGGGAAGAGCCAAGCTTTTATGATATAATACTTGATAACAGTTGGGCTTAACAACAAAGCTGTTAGTTTATACTGGGAGTTTGCCTATCTATAAATGTTACCTCCTGCAGTGAGGAAGAATGGCAATCATTGGTAATGCTTTTTTATTTATTTATTTTTTTGAGACAGTGCAAGAGCACGAGCAGGGGTGGGGCAAAGGAAGAGGGAGAGAATGTTAAGCAGGCCCCACGGCCAGCACAGAGCCCAACATGGGGCTTAATCCCACAACCATGAGATCATTACCTGAGCCAAAATCAAGAGCTGGCCACTTAAACAACTGAGACACCCAGGGTGCCCCAGTAATGCTACTTTAATAGAGTGTTTTATTTTTCTAGGAGAAAAAAAGGAAGTAACCGAATCATATTGATGAGCGAGGTCCTAGCACTCATGTGGTTCTGGCAACCTAAATATGTCACATGCTACGGCCGGGAGGGAAATGCTCAATCTGTGGGCAATGCCATGAAGAAGCAAATCCACAGCTTCCACAGGCACCACTGTGGGGTGGGCTTCCCAGTGACGCATTAGGCAGGAATCCCCACCAGTGGCAGGATGTTTGAAAACAACAGGGAAAACTGGAACAGTCTAAATGTTTAGCACACATGTAGCTCTACCAGAGCCTTCCAACTATGGCTCTTGGGAAGGGCTAGCTAGAGGCCACTGCCTTGAAACAGGCAACTCTCATTCATTTCCCATTAAAACCGAATCTGGAGTTAAGTGTAAGAAAGGCACCTATTATCAGTTGGTGACAAGTGACAACATCCAACTTGAACAGGCTGAGACAAAAAGAGAGACAGGGAGAGAAAGATAGAGAACCTGGTTTTTGGTTCAAGGAGCCCAAAGAAATGTTGAACAGTGACACCGCAGGAAGGGCGGGAAGGCAGTTAGACCTCAGAAGCAAGTAGAGTGGGAACCAGGTTTGCCTGCCATTTCTGCCTCCTTCAGCGTGGAATTTCCTCCTCTCCTAGTGAAAACAGACCTTCTCCAAAGAAGCAGCTTCACAGCATCTCCGTCAGCCATCCTAAGTCAGCTCCAGACTTGTACAGTTTACAGCTCCTCACTCCAGAGAAGAGGCCCTGGGAGGAAGGCCCAGCCCAGATGGGTCAGACCCCACTGCAGGAACCAGCAGAGCCAGGGCAGTCACAGCGGACAGTCAGGCTCTCACAGGATCCACGTGAAGGGGACTGAAATGGCTCCCAGACAAGAGGCCTGGTAGCGAAACCTGTGTGAGCATGAAGCAGCTACCCCCATCTCTATGTATTGCCCAGGGTAACAGGTTTGTTCACAAGCATATGCCTATGTGAACTGCCCGTGCATATAATCTCTCATATTTCAGCTTCCATTCTTATCTCCAACATGGCTTAAGACACTCAGTACCAAATTGGCTGAGACAAGGGGGAGGGAGAAGAGGGTAGGGAGGGGGAGGAGGGAGGGAACAGAGGAACAAAAAGGAAGTTTCAGAACTGCAGACATCTTCAGTGCACTCACCTCTCCCCCTCTAAAAACCAGTTACAATATACTTATTAGGGAGCAGTAACTAAATTTTCCTACACTGGCTTTGTATCATCTCTAAATCAAGAAACTGTTTCGTGTGTTTCATCTCCCATGCCACAATTCTTGACAGAAACTGGATAGGCTTACATCCCAAAACCTTTAAAGAATTAAGCATGAAAGTGGAAAAATTAGTAAATTGAGGGTGAATACAACGTTCTGAGATACTCCGTGACACAGAAATCATGCAGTAACAATTTAAAGATAATTAGGAAGGATTAACATATTGCTGAGGATGGATGAATGGGGACAAAAGGGCTACATGAGTCTCCTCCTAAAAGTACAGTAAGAAGTTGCCATACCCAGATCCCATGTGGTACTGATGACATCCAGAAGGACAGGATAGTAAGAAACAGGATCAAATACACAAATTGTCAGAAATCTCAAAAGCGGGGAGGGAGAGGAGGAGAGGAAGGAAGGAGGAGAGAGGGAAAAGGAAGGATGGAGGCAGGGAGAGAGCAAGGAAGGCAGACAGACCAAGAAAACAACCATGAATTTTAAAAACACAAAAGAGGACAGGTAGTAAAGAAGATCAGAATCCACATGCAAAATGACAAAATTAGTACAAATTTAAATGGATTTATCTTCTCCAACATCCTCCCATATCTTCCCCCCTTCAAAATACACACTTTTTTTTTAATATCGCCCATCTTTAAACACTATATCCTTTTTGAACATTAACTATTGCCCTATTTCCCTTCTTTTCCAGTCAAGCTTGTTGAAAGAAATGTAATCTATTCTGGTGTCCACTTTCTCACCACATAGCCCATATTTCACTGGCCTCTGGCCTCTCATCTCTACACTCACCAAATCTAATAGTTACAGCCTATTCTCCCTTTCTTCTTGATATTCTCTCCTCTCTTGGTTTCATGAGTACTCCTTTCTATTTTTTCTAGATCTCCCTAGTGGCTCTTCTTCCTCTGCTCTTAGGTACTGGGATTCCACACTTCATCCCTCGGCCCTCCTCTCCTCTTCCGATGCTATATGCTTTGTTGGACCTGTGATGAGACATCAGGGAAAAGACACTGGACTCAAGAAAAATGGAACACAGAGATGGCAGCCACTCTCAATGCCAACAACCGCAGCCACCACTGCGGCTCTATAAACACCCTGATAAAGAATCTCCTGGCACAAGAACAGACACTCAGATCAATGGAATAGAATAGAGAACCCAGAAATGGACCCACAAATGTATGGGCAACTAATATTTGACAAAGCAGAAAGAATATCCAATGGAATACAGTCTTTTCAGCAAGTGATGCTGGGAAAACTGGACAGTGACATGCAGAAGAATGTACCTGGACCACTTTCTTACACCACACACAAAAATAAACTCAAAGTGGATGAAAGACCTCAATGTAAGACAGGAAGCCATCAAAATCCTCGAGGAGAAAGCAGGCAAAAACCTCTTTGATCTTGCCCGCAGCAATTTCTTACTCAACACGTCTCCGGAGGCAAGGGAAACAAAAGCAAAAATGAACTACTGGGACCTCATCAAAATAAAAAGCTGCTGCACAGCGAAGGAAACAATCAGCAAAACTAAAAGGCAACCAACAGAATGGGAGAAGATATTTGTAAATGACATATCAGATAAAGGGTTAGTATCCAAAATCTACAAAGAACTTATCAAACTCAACACCAAAAAACAAATAATCCAGTGAAGAAATGGACAAAAGACATGAATAGACACTTCTCCAAAGAAGACATCCAGATGGCCAACCGACACATGAAAAAATGCTCAACATCACTCATCATCAGGGAAATACAAATCAAGACCACAATAAGATACCACATCACACCTGTCAGAATGGCTAACATGAACAACTCAGGCAACAACAGATGTTGGCGAGGATGCAGAGAAAGAGGATCTCTTTTGCATTGTTGGTGGCAATACAAGCTGGTGCAGCCACTCTGGAAAACAGTATGGAGGTTCCTCAAAAAACTAAAAATAGAACTACCCTATGACCCAGCAATCGCACTACTAGGCATTTACCCAAGGGATATAGGTGTGCTGTTTCAAAGGGACACATGCACCCCTCTGTTTATAGCAGCACTATCAACAATAGCCAAAGTATGCAAAGAGCCCAAATGTCCCTCGATGGATGAATGGATAAAGAAAATGTGGTAGATATATACAATGAAGTATTACTCAGCAATCAAAAAGAATGATATCTTGCCATTTGCAACTACGTGGATGGAACTGGAGGGTAGTATGCTAAGTGAAATTAGTCAGTCAGAGAAAGACAAAAATCATATGACTTCATTCATATGAGGACTTTAAGAGACAAAACAGATGAACATAAGGGAAAGGAAACAAAAATAATATAAAAACAGGGAGGGGGACAAAACAAAAGAGACTCATAAATTTGGAGAACAAACTGAGGGTTGCTGGAGGGGTTGTGGGAGGGGGGATGGGCTAAATGGGTAAGGGGCATTAAGGAATCTACTCCTGAAATCATTGCTTCACTATATACTAACTAATTTGGATGTAAATTCTAAAAAATAAAAAATGAAGTTAAAAATAATTTTTTTAAAAATTAGAAAAGAAAAAAAAAAAAAAAATTACCCAAGCTCTACCTGAACTCCTCTATTGACCGAGAGTGCGATGACCCACAGTTCAATTGTGAGAAACTGGTGTTGGCTAATCAGGAAGGATGCCATCTCTGGGAAGGGGGACAAATGGAGACTCAGTAAATGCACACCCATCACCCATGTCGGCCACCCAAAGTCATCTGAGAGACCCTGTTTTCCCAAGAGCTGAGAAGAATATGGACTTAAATAATGATCGGCTGCCCTGCCACATAGCTGGATCCAGCAGCCAATCCTTCTGAAAGGAAGGCTGGCCCAGGAAAGGAAATTAAGGCTACAATGAGCCTGTGGCTTGGTTGCCTCCCTGTCCCACACTGCAGCTCTTTTGGTGAGTGTGATGTTATGACACAGCCATCAGCCAATTTTACAGAACAGGGGTCAATGACAAAGCAAACTGTCCCCTAAACGTCCCCGTTGAACACATCATACTGCAAAAAAACATTCTGCACATAAGCGAGGAGCCAGGTACCATGCAAGGCTCCTTCTTCATTGTCTCATCTATTCCCAGAAACATCCATTTGAGGCAGGTGCCACTGTTTCCATTTTACAAATGAGAAAATTGAGGTAAATCTGTTCCAGGTCACATAGCCAGTAACCATATGAAGTTGAAGTTCAATGATCACTGTCCAAACATGAAATGTCTGTGCTTTCCACCAAACCAACTTGTCCCTCTCTAGAGAATACATTTCTGAACGCTGCCTGTTTATACTGAAGCAGCAAACATATACCTATGGTCACGAAAGGTCCTGTAGAGAGAGATGATAAACACGCATCCATTTCCCAGGATCACACACGGCAGCACAAATAGGTCTCCATATCTGGGTATTAAGTCAAGAGAGGAAAGTGGTACCCTCGGGAGAAAAATATGACTGATACTAAAGGAACGCGGAAAAGTCAATAAATCCAGAGACTAGTATTGCTGTGTGATCTCTATAGTAGTTATGCTGGTACTGATAACCTTACAAAGGTTCTTTGTGGAACTTGTTAAATCATAAAATCATTTCTGGATTCTAGAACATAAAACAGTATCTTTTTTATGTAAACACAACCTTGGGGAACTGCAGGTAACTGCAGATCTTTTTAAGGTATTTTCTTCTGTCACTCCGGGAGCCATTTTCTTCACTCACCAATATTTTTACATATTTGGAGAAAGACTTCTCTTCCATAAATATTAAACACAAATCGTATGTAAAAGCTCCAATCTCCTCTAATAACTATTTGAAAAGTCAGACATTGGGCTCACACAAGCAGTCATAATCAAATTTCTAAAGACAGATAGTTTGGGCTGGAAGAAAAGTTAAAAACAGAATGTCCACTTATCGAAATTCATTAATATTAATATCTATTGACCTGCACTACTAAAAGGATTTTATTGAACAGACAACTTCCAAACACAATATTACACAGAGTACACGCTCAATCACTCTCTCATTCATCTAATAATTACTGTGCAAAATCAACATGCATAGGCATGGGGGTATACAAATAAGCCCTCATGAAGCTTTAAATGCTGTTATAAAGAAAATAGATGCATATATTAAATTAGATCACTGCTGTAAAGTTAAACAATGATAAGACAACAATGCAAGATGTCTTCAAGCAGTCTCATTACGTGCCAAATGAGTAGAGCAAAGAAAAGAAATAGCTAGAAGTTTATAAGAGAGGAGGGTCAAAATGTGTTGGAGAGTAAGGAAAGGCATCACTGAGAAAGTAGGAGGCAGTTGGGTAAAAGGAAGCTCCACAAAGAGAAGACAAAGGGATATTATTAGTAAAGCCAGGCTCTGGAGAGTGTAGATCAAGCAAGCTAGAACAAAATGTGTATGTAGAGAGATTCAGGACATAATATCTCTAACAATTAATAATCAATAAGCACAAAACCACAATAAGTTTACCTTTCAGAGATCAAAGGAGCACATATGCTTATTTCCTAACTTAAGGACTGAGGCCATCATTTATCCAGCTCATTTCAGCCAAAACAACAAACTTGTCAAAGTGAAAGACTTGAAAACTCCCTTAGAAAGACAAAATACAATAAATATGTAACCACAGTGTAAGGAGTCATCAACTTTAGAATGCTACACTCCACTGGACACTTTAGAGATCACTAAAAGCATGTATCTTGCCATCATGTAAACATTCTGAAACACAGCAATGCAGACTACGGTAAAAGTCAGGGAATCTGGACAGGAAAGGTCAGGCTGTGAAATAAATCAGTTCAAGTAATTTGTTCAGGCTGATGATCAAGGTAAGGAGTTAACAGCAGTTATCAGGCTAAGAACTACCCAAAATACCACCACTGATAGAAACACAGGCAGGTTTGAGTAGGGAGGGCCTTTGGAAGTCAGCTAGATCTACACACATCCATACTTTGCCTTCTTTTGAGATGGACACTGGCCAACAACTCGGGGTCTAGGTTTCAGTTAATTGAAGATGCACATCTGGAGTGATTAAGAGTTTGCAATCATCTTATGATATCAAGGGATAGGAGTAACTCTAACAGAAAAAAGCAAAAAGGCAAACCAAAAGAAAGACTTCATGAAACTACAATAGGAGTCAGAAAACCTTTTTTCTATAAAAAGGCTCTGAGGGTCATAGGATCCCTATCACAACTACTCAGGTCCTATGTTATAATGCATAAGCAGACATAGACAATAAATGAAGCAATTAAGTGTGCCTGTGTCCCAATAAAACTTTACTTATAAAAACAGGTGGTGGAAGACCTGTTCATGATAAAACTCTCAGCAAATTAAGAAAAGAGGAGAATTACCTCAACTCAATAAAGAACATCTGCAAAAAACCTACACACACTTAACCTCACAATCGTGAAAAGACTGAAGGGTTTCAGATAGGGAACAGGGTAAAGATGTCTACTCTCACCACTCTTATTTAACATAGTACTGGAAGATATAGCCACTGCAATAAGTCAAGAAAAAGAAATAAAAAGCATATGAGTTATAAAACTGTCTAATTCCAGATGATATGGTTGTCTACGTAAAAAATCCTAAGTAATATGTACACATAACACACACACACACACACACACACACACACACACATACACACACTTCTCCTAGAACTAATATGTGGGTTCGTCAATATTGGAAGATACAAGACGAACACACAAAAATCAACCACATTTCTATATACCAACGATGAACATATGGAAACCAAAATTAAAGACATAATACCACTTACAATCACTCCAACAAAACTCAAAAACTTAGGTATGACCTTAACAAACATGTACAATATCTATACACTAAAAAGTATAAAGCACTTATAAATCAAAGAAAACTGAAATAAATGCTCATAGACTGAAAGACTCAACACAGTAAAGACAATTCTCCCCAAATTGATCTATAATTTTAGTACATTCCCTATCAAATCCTAGCAAGATTTTTCTGTAAACATAGATAAGTTTATTCTGTGTATTTATTCTTTTTTACTATTGTAAAATACATATAACATAAAATGTGCTATCTTGGTCATTTTTAAGTGTACAGTTCAATAGTATTAAATACATTCATTTACATGTTCTACAACCATTACCACCATCCATTCCTATAACTCTTTTCACCTTGTAAAACTGAAACTCTATGCCCATTAAATACCAACTCCCCATTCTCTCCTCCCCACCAAGCCCCTGGCAACCACCATTCTGCTTTCTCACTTTATGATTCTGACTACTCTCAATACCTTATATAAGCAGAAGCATAATACAGACAAGTTTATTCTAAAATTTATATGGAAAAGCACAGGCTTCAGAATAGCTAAAAACAATCCTGAACTAAAAACAATCTTGAAAAAGAACAAAATGTGAAGGATGACTCTGCCCAATATTAAGGACTACTATAAAGCTATAGTAACCGAGATAGTGTGATGGAGAGATGGACACATAGATCAATGGAAGAAAATAAGAATCCAGAAGTAGACCCACAATATGTCCAACTGATTTATGACAAAGGTGCAGAAGCAATTCAGTGGAGGAAAGGTTTCAACAAATGGTGCTTTAGCAACTGGATATCCATAGGCTTAAGAAAAATGAACCTCAAACCAAATCTCAAACTTCAAGCATTTAACTCAAAATGGATTGTGGACTTAAATGTAAAATGTAAAAATATATAACTTTTAGGGAAAAAAATAGGAGAAATCTTCAGAATCAAGGCTAGGCAAAGAGTTCTTAGACTTCACACAAAAAGCACAAACCATGAAAAAAAAAAACGATAAATATAAATTCATCAATTCTGAAAACTTTTACTCTGCAAAAGACCCTATTATGAAGATTTAAAAAAAAAAAAAAAAACTACAGTCAAGAAGAAAGCATTTCCAAGCCATGTATCTGGCAAAGAACTAGTATTCAGAACATACAAAGAACTCACAAAACTGAACAGTAAAAAAAAAAAAATGAAAAATCCAATTAGAAATGTCTAACATTTTATCAAAGACATTTCATTGAGGACATATAAATGATATGAAAGCACATGAAAAGATGTTCAAATCATTAACCATTAGGGAAATAATAATTTAAGCCACGATAAGATATCATTACACACCTATCAGAATGGCTAAAAAATAAGAGTGACAACATCAAATGCTGACAAGGATGCAGAGACTGAATTGCTCATACACTGCTGATGGGAATGTAAAAATGGGACGACTCAGTAAACATTTTGGCACTTTCTTATAAAAGTAAACATGCAGCTACCATGTGACCCAGCAGTTACACTCTTGGCCATTTATCCCAGAGAACGTAAACTACGTTCAAAACCTGCACACAAATTCATAGCATATTTATTCATAATAGTCAAAAATTGGGAATAATCCAGATGTCTTTCAATGGGTGAATGGCTAAACAAAGTGTGGTAGAGCCATACCATGGAATACTACTCTGCAATTAAAGGGAACAAAGAATTAACATATATGACACTTTCAGTGACTCTCCCGGGAATTACGTTGATTGAGAAAAGCTAATCCCAAAAGGTTACATGCTGTATGATTCCATTTATATAACTATGATGTGACAAAATTACAGAAATGGAGAAGAGAGTGGCAGTTGTCAGGTGTTAGGGATCAGCTGAGAGTGGGGAAGGAGGTGGGGCATGGCGATAAGAGGGCAACACAGGGGATCCTTGTGGTGATAGAACTGTCCCATACGTTGGCTCTATCACCATCTATATCCTGGATGTGATGTACCACAGATTTGCAAGATCCCCCACTGGGGAAACTGACTGAAGGGTATTATTTTTTTTACAGCTGCAAGTAAATCTACAATGACCTCAAAATAAGAAATTTAATTTTAAAAATTTTTAAACAGGCTGAAGGCCTCTAGGCACACTCAAGAATAAGACGTAAACTTCTCAAGAGACTAGAGGCTTCAAGGAATCCCTAGCAGACAGAAAGGTGTGGTTGAGATGAGCAAGAGGAAAAGACAGACCAAGACAGGAGTGTAGTGCCATGAAAGTTCCGTGACCATGGGTGGTAGCTAGGAACAGCCTGCCAGGATTTGGCAGAGATGTGGAAGTGGGCACAGCTTGGCCAGTGAATCCCTACATGCTCCTTCTTCCCTTCTCCAGCCAATGTTTAGGTGAGTGTTCGGTATAGAGAAACAGGGAAGGGCCCCAGGTAGCTGATGATATCCAGGACAAACTGGGGACCAGACAAGCTCTGAAGGCCAGCTGCTGTCCTCAGCTGTGCCCACCCCTGTTCTCCCTGAGAACAATAAGGAACACAAGAACCCACAGCTGCTCAGTCCCTGTTCCAGGACCAGCTGCCCATGGTTGAGAGTCTAGAAAAGATGAGCTCACAGTCGGGAACAACTAGAAATATGTGGAATGCCAAGTTGGAGAAAGACCAGAATAAGAAGCTTTCCAGCTTGGAGGGCTTCACAACTAAACTTTAGAAGAGTGATTACTATCATCACATATGTAAAAGATGGTATTGCATTCATGAAACAACAGGATCTTCATTTTTATAAAACAGACTCAAGAGGAGACCTGAAAAATGAAGGAATGGAATTGTGGCCATTAAGAACTTCATAGAATGGCTCCAGAGCAGAATGAAAAAAAACAGCAAAATCAGTCAGCTAAGAGATCGAGACTAAGGAATTCTTCCAGAATGTAAGATGAAAGGATAAAGAGATAGAAAGTTTAAAAGAATCAGAGAAAATAGCTCTAGACTTACCACTATCTAACAAACAGATGTTTATAAAGGAGAATTGGAGACAATGCAGAGGAGCCAATGGTTAAGGAAATAATATCTAAGAATTTCTTAGCACTGAAAAAAAAAAAAGGACATAAACTTCAGAATGAAAGGGTTACCATATGCTAAGCTGTATAATAATTTTTAGAAACTTAAAACAAAGAAAAGAATCCCAAAAGTTATCAGAGAAGAAAAATATTATTAACAATCAAAAATCTGATTGATTTAGAGACACCTGGGTGGCTCAGTCGGTAGGGCGTCCAACACTCAATTACAGCTCAGGTCATTATCTCATGTTTCGTGGGATCAAGCCCCGTGTCAGGCTCTGTGCTAATAGCACAGAGCCTGCTTGGGATTCTCTCTCTCCCTCTCTCTCTGCCCCTCCACCCCCCAAAATAAATAAATAAATTTTTTTTAATGTTTATTTATTTTTGAGAGACAGAGAAAGAGCACAAGCAGAGGAGGGACAGAGAGAGAGACAGACACACAGAATCCAAAGCAGGCTTCAGGCTCTGAGCTGTCAGCACAGAGCCTGACACAGGGCTCAAACCCACAAACCGCAGATCATGACCTAAGCCAAAGTCAGATGCTCAACTGACTGAGCCACCCAGGTGCCCCAATATATAATATTTTTTAAAAAAGAATCTGATTTAAAGCATAATTCTTTCTCATCAACCTCTCTGGAAACAGGAACCTCTAGTGCTGAAAAACAAACCAGAACAAAACAAAACAGGGCTTTTAATGGAGATTCTGGATCTAGCCAAATTAGCATTCAAATGCGAAGGTGAAATAAAGGAATTTTTCAGACATACAAACTTTCAGGCAGAAAATTTACCACCCTAGATCCTCTCTTAAAGAGATTAACACAAACTATATTTCACAAAAAGAAAAATGCTATAAAGTATTTTAAAAAATGAGCAAATTCTGTTGTATCTTCTTTATGATACTTAATATTGTATTATATTTACTTTATATCTTTTACTAATTTGCCACTTTTTACGTAAATGGATGTTTCTGTTGAAAAGTTATTCACAATAATCAAATATGCCATTCACAGGAGTTTGGGAGCGGGGGTAGACTGGAGAGAAACAAAATTGTTACAACAGATTTAAAATACTAAAGGACTCTGGGGCACCTGGGTGGCTCAGTCTGTTAAGTGTCCGACTTTGGCTCAGGTCATGATCTCACCGTTCTTGAGTTCAAGCCCACATTGGGCTCTCTGTTGTCAGTGTACTGCTTCAGCTCCTCTGTCACCTTCTCCTTCTGTCCCTCCCTCACTTGTGCTCTCTCTCACTCTCTCAAAATAAATAAACACTAAATAAATAAATAAAATACTGAAGGACTCTTAGATCATGGTTGGTTTCCTTTGATCCACATGGATCAAACTGGATTCATGGAATCCAATTGGAACACATTCTATGTGTTCTATGTGTCAATTGGAACACATTCTATACAGACAGTATGTAGGGCTGTTATTAGTATTTCTGGACAATTGGTTCATTCACTCAACATTTATTACATCTAGTATTCACAAAACTCTATCTTATACCCTGACAAGAACACAAAGATAAATAAAATCTAGATTCAGCTCTTGAGGGGTTCATAATTTAGTGGCAGTGATAGACATGAGCACATGTAATTATGATGCAAAATATAAGTATTAGGAGAAGATATAAATAAAACACAAGATTGCAGAGGTAGTAATGATTAATTTTGGACTCAGGATCATGTAAAATTAGTTCATGGGTTGATAAGTAAACCCTAATAATTCCCAATGAAATCACTTCTCTATACTGTCAAGATAAGTATACTATACTATTAATGATTTCTTTTATATTTTTTTTAATTTTTTTATTTTTTACAGACAGAGAGACAGAGGGAGAGAGAGAGAGAACACCAAGTAAGGGAGAGGGGCAGAGGGGGGGGAGAGAGAGAAAACCCTAAGCAGGCTCCACACTCAGTGTAGAGTTCAATGCAGGGCTCAATCCCACGACCTTGGGATCATGATGGGGGCTGAAATCAAGAGTCAGCCATCCAACTGACTGAACCACCCAGGTGCCCCTATTATTAATGATTTCTAATCAGAAAGGGAAACCAAATGTTGCAAAATGTTACACCCACCCTGCCAAAGCAAAGCAGAGAGTTTCACAACAATCCAATAACTTTGGTGCCTGTTCATACTAACAGTGAGGATTATTCAGATAATGTGGGGGTTTTGTCATTGTTTTTATTATATTGTTACATCATTGTTGTTACATGACATTTTGCCATAATGAACTAGATTGACTACTGGTATAACTTAAAATTCATCAGGTTTAAGAGTCCTTTATCATCTTAAATTAAAAGATAAATTAAAATTTTCCCCTAATGCAGCACTGCTATTAAAAAACAAAAACAGGCTGCAGGTCAAATTTAGCCCACAGGCCTATTTGGCCAACCTCTGGTTTATAGCAAAGGTGCTAAAACTTTTTAGTCTAGTTTGTCGAATGTAATTGGGTCATAACTCTAGATGCAAATTGACCTTTAAGTTCTCAGAACAAACAATACCATAACTGGCTGCCAAGCTGTACCTAGTGCAATCCAAATGCACTGGCAAGCATCCAAGACTCATAGGATGTTTATACTTTATGGATAAGATACTCATCATCTGCCTGCCTGAACCTCTGATTCCCCCCAAAGCATGCATCATCACAGAAGCTACATTCTTTTCATTCTCCATTCTGATCCAAACTCCTTACTTCGGATGACTTCAAGGCATTGCATAACCTAACACAAACTTTATCTCCTTTGGCTAGATTTTACAAGGAAAGTACTCATAAGTTATTACTATACGTATACCACATACCATGATTACTAAACATATCTATTGTACTAGTGGAGCCAAATATTTAATAACTGATATAGAGGTCACCTTTATTTTGTTTTATTCTAATAAACTATAGTACATACATA
This sequence comes from Panthera pardus, assembly GCF_024362965.1. Taxonomy (NCBI): domain Eukaryota; kingdom Metazoa; phylum Chordata; class Mammalia; order Carnivora; family Felidae; genus Panthera; species Panthera pardus. Next base: position 51,054,448 of record NW_026526688.1, on the reverse strand, counting down.
CTATGGGATAGTACTATATCCCATAGTACTTTTTTTTTAATGTACATTAAAAAAAAAAACATATAAACCTTCAGCAAACTAGGGATAGAGGGGAACTTCCTCCACCTGATAAAAGAATATGTACAAAAAACCTGCAGCTAACATAATTAATGATGAGAAACTTGATGCTTTTCCACTAAGATCAGAACAAGGCAAGGATGTACCCTCTCACTACTCCTATTCAACATCATACTAGAAGTACTAGCTAATGCAATAAGAAAAGGAAAAACATGATATACATATGGGGAAGAAAGAAATAAAACTGTCTTTGTTCACAGAGGACAGGACTGTCTATGTAGAAAACCCCAAAGAATCAATAAATAAACAAAAAAATTCCTAGAACTAAAGTGATTACAGGAAGATTACAGGATACAAGGTTAATATACAAAAATTAACTCTATCTTACATGCCAGTGATGACCAACTGGAATTTGAAATTTTAAAAAATACATACCATTTACATTAGCACCAAAAGAAATTAAATATTGAGGTATAAATCTAACCAAATATGCAGAAGATCTATATGAGGAAAACTATAAAATTCTCATGAAAGAAATTAAAGAGTATCTAAATAAATGGAGAATTATTCCATGCACATGAGTAAAAAGACTCACTATTGTCAAGATGTTAGGTCTTCTCAACTTGATCTATAGATTCCACACAATCCCAATCAAAATCCCATTAAGTTATTTTGTGGATATTGATAAGCTGATATTAAGGTTTATATTTAGAGTGGGAAAAAAGGCCAGAGTTGCCAATGCAATTGAGAACAAAGTTGGATGACTGAAACTACCCAACTTCAAGATTTATTATAAAGCTACCATAATTGAGACAGTGTAGTATTGGTTAAAAAAAAAAAATAGACAAATGGACCAATGGAAATAAGTAGGGAGCCCAGAAACAGACACATACAAATATAGTTAACTAATCTTTGACAAAGGAGCAAAAGCCATGCAATGGAGAAAAATAGCCTTTTAACAAATGGTGCTGGAACAATCAGACATTCACATGCAAAAGAAAAAAAAATCTAGACCCAGATCTTAATCTTTCACAAAAACTAACTCAAACTTTTAAAGGTAAACCCATAAAACTTCTACAAAGTACCACAGGAGAAAATTTAGGTGACCTTAGGTTTGGCAATGGCTTTTTAGATACTACCTCAAAGTGCAATCCATAAAAGAAAAAACTGGTAACTTGAACTTCATTACAATTAAAAACGTCTGCTCTGCAAAAGACACTGTAAAGAGCATATAAGAAGACAAGCCACGGACTGGGAGAAAATACTTATAAAAGACATCTGATAAAGGACTGCTATCCCAAATACACAAAGGACTCTTAAAATTCAACAAGGTGCACCTGGGTGACTCAGTGGGTCAATTGTCTAACTCTTGATTTCAGCTCAGGTCATGATCTGATGGTCATGAGACCGAGCCCCATGTTGGGCTCCACACCAGGAATTGGAGCCTGCTTAAGATTCTCTCTCTCTTTCTCCCTCTCTCTCTCTCTCTCTCTCTCTCTCTCTCTCTCTCTGAACAATAAAAAATAAATACTTTAAAAACCTCAACAAGAAAAAAATCCAATTTAAAAATGGACAGGGGTGCCTGGGTGGCTCAGTCAGTTAAGCGTCCAACTTCGGTTCAGTTCATGATCTCGCAGTCCTGAGTTCGAGCCCCACATTGGGCTCTGTGCTGACAGCTCAGAGCCTAGATAGAGCCTGGAGCCTGCTTCGGATTCTGTGATGCCCTCTCTCTCTGACACTCCGCCACTCATGCTCTGTCTCTCTCTCGCAAAAAAATAAATAAATGTTAAAAGAAATGTTTTGGGGCGCCTGGGTGGCTTAGTCAGTTAAGTGACCAACTTCAGCTCAGGTCAGGATCTCATGGTTCATGGGTTCAAGCCCATGTCGGGCTCTGTGCTGAATGCTTGCTCAGAGCCTGGAGCCTGCTTCAGATTCTGTGTCTCCTTCTCTCTCTGCTCCTCCCTTGCTTGTGCTCTGTCTCACTCTGTCTCTCAAAAATAAAAAAATGTAAAAAAAAAAAAAAAAAAATTGTAACAACAAGATAGCACTATATACCTACTAGAAAGGCTAAAATCCAAAACACTGACAGCACCAAATGCTGACAAGGATGTAAAGCAACAGGAGCTCCCATTCACTGTTGGTAAGAATGCAAAATGGTACAACCACTTTGGAATAGTTTGGCAGTTTCTTATAAGATGAAACATACTCATACCACATGATCCAACAATCATGGCTCTTGATATTTACCCAAAGTTAAAAGCATGTCTACACAAAACTGGTACAAGAATGTTTATAATAGCTTTATTAATAATTACCAAAACTTGGAAGCAACCAAGTTATTCTTCAATAGGTGAATGGTTAAACAAACTGTTGTACACCCATGCAATTGAATATTATTCAGCACTGAAAGAAATGAGCTATCCAGATATGGAGGGACCCTAAGTGCATACTGCTAAGTGAAAGAAGCGAATTTGAAAAGGATACATACTGTATAATTCCTTTCCATATACATACTGTATATGACATTCTTGGGAAAGCAAAACTATGAAGACACCAAAAAGATAAGTGGCTGTTAGGGGTTCAGGAGGGAGGAAGAGATAAACAGGCAGAACACTGGGGACTTTTAGAGCAGTGAAACTATTCTGTAAGATACTATAACTGTTGCAAACACACATTACAGATTTCTCAAAACCCATAGAATATACGAGAAAATGAATCCTGATGTAAAGTATGGACTTTGGTTATCTATACTGGCTCATTGATTACAACAAATGTGCCGTACTAATACCAAAAGTTAACAACAGGGTAAACCTGGAGAGTAGGGCATGTGTATATATATGGGAATCCTCTGTACTTCCCACTCAATTTTCCTATAAACCTAAAACTGCTCAAAGAAATAAAGTATATTAATTTTTTTTAAAGAATATTTTAAGATATATCAGCTACTTGGAGATATTTCCATGATGTACTAATAAGTGAGAAGAATAAGATGCAGACTATAAGCTGATCCATTTTTATAATCACACCAACATTTTGGACACTGGTTACTTGGGAAGTTGGGAGAAGAGAATGAAAATGATTAAAAACTTACTGACAGGGGCACCTGGGTGAGCGTCCCAACTTCGGCTCAGATCATGATCTCACAGTTTGTGGGCTCCAGCCCCCTGTTGGGCTCTGTGCTGACAGCTCAGAGCCTGAAGCCTCCTTCGGGTTCTGTGTCTCATTCTCTCTCTGCCCCTCCCCTACTTGTGCTCTGTCTCTCTGTGTCTCTCAAAATTAAATAAATGTTAAAAAAAAAAAATTAAAAAGAAAAAACTCACTGACAGATCAAACCTTGAGCGAAACTATAAATAAAAATCTGAGATTGAAGTAATAAAAAAGCCCCTGAAGCAAGGAGAAGCCATCTCAGCATAGATTCGGTAGGACCAGCCCACTCTGGGGCAGTGAGAAGAACCTGGTACCAGACCCACTGGCTGGAAACCAGAGACAGAGCAAAGACCACTTGTTTCCTTATTAATTAGTTTAATACAACCATATGGAGATAACCATAGAGAATCCTCATTTTTTAAATTCTATCAATTTTGTTTGTCAACCACCCTACAAGTTCCAAAGCAAACATATACATAAAATGAAACCTAGATTTCAGCTCTTTAACGAATCCCCTTAGCCTGGAAAAAAAAAAAAAAAAAATTGTCTGGTTTTTAATGAACCAAAATAGTTCAGGCTTAAGTTCCAGCATTATATTAATAGAAATCCCTTGGTTCATATCTTGCCCCTGGAAATGCATATTTAAATTTATGCAGCTTATTCCTTAAATCGGGCGTGCATTGCCCCGTAAGTACTGCAGCAGAGAGCGACCTAATCTTATTCGTCCAACTCCTAATTTTCACCAAAAAATAATTACTCCCTTTTATTCCACTTAACAAAATAAATCCACAGAGCTTCGTAGTATCAGCCTAATCCTGAAGAAGAAGAAGAAGAAATGTTTTTGGTTTTTGAGGGTTTTTTCAGTTTCTTAAAATAAAAAGTTATCTGCAAGGGGCTCCTCAGCCCTCCTTTTACATGCAGAGGCAGCTGGGTGCAGTTTCTACTCTTGGAGGTCTGCTGTCTCCCAGCAACCTGGCTCCGGTTGTCAGGGAGAGACCCCGCCTGAGCCGGGGCTGTTATCAGGCCCGCTGCAGTCCTCGGTGGGGGGAGTCGGGAGCTCTGCGCAGCGCTTCTTCATGCCAGTGCACACGTCTCGGTGTGCAAGGAATGCTAAGTGGTTAGCTAGGAACTCTGGGGACCAGCAGGAGTTGCTGCAGAGGGCTTACTGCTAGATGACGTAGCTCCTTATGAATTGGCTCTCAAAAAGAGATAAGGAAATGGAGGTTTTCGGCAATGCAGTGTTTTCTCCGGGGCTCTATTTGACAGCTGGCTACTCCATTCTGCAAACCCTAACGTGGTTTTCTTTTCATCTGCTAACTACAGTACATTCAGGATTTTTTCACTTTAGCTTTCATTTTCTCCAGCTGGAAAGTTATGCATTCCCTCACAGTATTTCATTTTCATGACTCTTGCCTTTTGGGTAAAATCTGTTAAAATATCTTTTTTATTTTTTTAGTTGGCCAAGGAGTAAGTTTTGGTCTCATGTGAACAATGCTTTTTAATTCTTCACAGTGAATTTGACCTAAGCAAAGTATAAATTACCTAACAGTAAACTACTAATAAAAATAATCAAAGGTAAAATAGGAAAAAGTTACAGAAGAAAATTCAACACTAATGTTATTACTTTACCATGGTAACATGGTGAAAAGAATTCATTTTCTATACATGCTCGGGGAAGACATTCAATGTTTCTAAATTTTATTCTTCATTTTATAAAAATGTAATGATAATACATTCATTGGAACATACTGTAACTCTGCATTTCTTCCAGTTTCACTATTACCAATCTTTCTTATATTATAATGCAAATTTAATACACTTACTCAACAACAAGCTAGTAGATTAGAAATATACCCTGCTGAGAAACACTGCAGATATGCTCATACTAAGGAACCATGTCTTTCTTTATGAAGGACAATAACCTTATTTGACCTCTCATAAAAGACTCAGCTTACAGAAGAGATCCCAGCTAACCCAGAGGATATGGTGGTCTTTGGTCAAGGTAAAATCAAGCATTTGGCATTGTTAAAAAAATAAGACATTTGGCTCAAAATGGAGTCGCTTATGCAAAGCCCCACACCACCAATCCAAGACTTAACCTACAGTTCTGGCTGTCCCAGAAATGAAATCTTAAACCAGTCAATCAGGAATTGCCTGATCAGCACTAGTTAACTAGTTTGCCATTGCCTAGAGGAACATATCCTTGCAATAACCAACCCGCTCTTTTGCCTAGTATAACTTCCTTGTTCCCATTCCCTTCGCCTGTAAAAGCCCTTCATTTGTGTACAAGCTCCTTGGAGCTCCTTTCTATCTGCTAGATCAGATGCTGCCCAACTTGAGTCAACTTTTGCTCAAATAAACTCTTAAAAAAATTAATATGTCTCAGTTTATCTTCTAACAGGATCATGAGTCAAAGTAGTCAAGTATCTCATCAAATGGGAAGAACATTTTGATAGGACATCCAGGGGAAAGATACCAGAAAACCAAGCAGCTTAGCCACTGTAATCTAAGCAAGACCTCTGGCCATGCCAGCAGGGCACCATAACCAGACTAAGAGTTCAGGAACCACCAGGGAGAAAAATAGCAATCACTGAGCTCCACATATATTACATGAACTCAACTTTCACCTCCCTAGGGAGACACAGTGGAATGAAAGTGCAAAACAAGGCCCCAAAGCCCTAGCTCCACCACAAACTCCAAGAACAATCGAAGTTGAAACTGCTCCCAAAAGGCAACATGGAAGGGGAAGAAGTGAGTTGAGCCTTGAAAGACCCAGGAAGATTTACATGGGCTGTGAGGAAGAAAGCAAACGTCCTGGAAGAAAGGAACTAATCGGAGTCAGCTGAGGGTGTGGGGCATGGGCGGTGCAGAGCTCAGGAACACTGAGGTTAACAAGTTACAGGAAGTTTCTAACTCCAGGATGAAAAGTGTCATCACGTTAGCTAGGACGCAACAGAAATTACTCAAATCAGATGGCTGCAAGCTATCAGTAGAAGGGAGGAGAGGGAAAAGACAAAAGCAAGGAAGGAATGTGTTCCGTTTTTTGAAAATCAGCAGTTCCTGCCAAGGAGATGCCCAGATACGCGTTTGCCCAATCACTCCTCACGTGAGCCAGCTTGAGTGGGTTGGAGCTAATGATCTGTGCAAAAGCCCCTGAGTTATCCTGAAGTTACCTTTTAGTTCATTATACTACTAAGACCTCCTCCTGTGGGTGGAGTTTCCTGCCATTTTTTGAACATACATTGTATGCACTACCATACTGACATGCTAGGCATGTGCAATCGAACCGAAGTGCCTAATTAATAAAATATGTATAAGTTCCTTATGTATATGTTAGCTCCCTGCCCCCATTCCCAATACACCAAATAAAAGCTTCCTGTGCTAACCCCATGGGGAGAAAGTACTTTGAGAGCTATGACTCTGTCTCCTTACTTATAACAATAAAAAGTTCTCTGCTTTCAATACTTCTTTGGGTTGTGTTCAACTTGCAGCCAAAGTGCAACTGAACTTGCCTTGAGTTCAGTTACAATCGCACCGATCACATAGTCACTGTTATTTCCTACGCAGTGGTAGTATGAAATTTGAGGTTTAAACAGATGTCTAATAGCGGTGCTAACAGTAAACTGAGAAGGATAAAGGCAGAGACCAAGGAAAGTGTGATGGTTATTTTATGTGTCAACTTGACCTGGCTAAGGGATACCCAGATGATGAGGAAAATCTTCTTTATGGGTGTGTCTGATGCTCTCAAACTGGGAATTTATGATGGAAAAGAGACGAAAGAATAGGATAGAGGCCCCACGACTTTCACTCATCATGCATTTACACTCTGAACCCATCTTTTGCAGAATTCAGTCTCTCATACTTCATCAGAGTTCGAAGATTTTGGCTGGCACAAGATGACAGGGTCGGCCAGCTGCTGTGGCATGGGAAGGGATTGGGCCATCTGCCGGGTTGGCAGGACACTGGGGTCTATGAAGGGGCAGACCAAGCCTAGCAAAGAGACCTCCACTCTGGTCCTTGCTGAAGGCCTGGAGGCCTCTGGTACTCTTGGGGCCCATGTCACAAACTGATGTCTCCTCACCCAACTAGCTCCCCATTCCTTGCCTCAGCTGTCCTCACTCTCCTCCCTTCCCCAGAGCATCTTTCCCAACCATTGCTGCAGATTCCTAACAAATCCCAGCTTAGAGATTTAAAGATGAGGGGGCTCCTCATCATTTATCCTGGCAAGTAGAAGAGTTTACTACTGGTCACAAGAATGATTGGTAAGACAGTCTGAAATCAGCCCAAGTCTATCACCGCTAGTGAAAAAATTATTTAGAGTATATATCGCAGGGACAAAAGATCAGCTATGTTAGCTTCTCTGTGTCATCCTGGTCACACAATGTTCACACAAAAAGACCACCTTTAGCCAACATTAACCATACTTTACCTGATATCCATACACCATAACTGAGTGCCTGATGTGGGTAGTGTCCTCTGTGAACCGTTACGGACTAAGGAATAAAACAGGATCAACCATGGCCAGTGCCCCCCTTTAAGGAGTGAAACATGGCTCCTCCCTCTGGACAGCCTTCTTTTTTTTTTTTTTTTTTTAAAGTTTATTTTTGAGAGAGAGCGAGAGAGAGTGGGGAAGGGGCACAGAGAGAAGGGGACAGAGGATCTGAAGCGGGCTCTGCACTGACAATAGAGAGCCCGCTATGGGACTTGAACCCACAAACTGCAAGACCATGACCTGAGCCAAAGTTGGACACTTAACCAACTGAGCCACCCAAGCACCCCAGAACAGCCATCTTTCGAGGTAGCTCTCCCTCATATGAGGAGAAAAGATATTGATTTAACAACATGGGTAGTAGAACAATATCTAAGTAACAATGTGAAATCCAAGAGGAGGATTCATGAAATAGTGCATAATTATCTGTCCAGAAGAAAAGAAAGGGATCACTTAGGTTGTAAAGAAAAGGGAACCAGGGCAAGTTTTGAGGAAGAGGTAGCATAAGGATATATGGAAAACAATATTTCACCTGGGCAAGCATTTAACAAACATTTAATGAATGGCTAAATGAAAACACCGGTATATGAAACCCACTTGGGTAGAATCACATGAGCAGCTCGAAAGACAAAACACTGAAACACATGTTAGCCAGAGGCAAGGTGGGAAGAAAGGCTGGGACAGTAAGGATCATCAGATCAGGAGAGGTATGGAATACCCTTATGCCAGGGACTTCAGGGAAACACTGAGGGTTCTGAAACAGAGGGTAAAATAAAGAGCTGTAGACAAGATGCAAAGAGGAGAAATAATAGCTCTGTGTCCTACAATTTAGAAATTAATCACACATTGGGGAAAATTTTTCTAAAAGGAAAATTGTTTTCTATCATTTTCTTTTAAAAGTCTATGTACATCACTCAAAATAAAAGAAATACACATAATGCCTTCTACATAATAGTGGAAGGAATTTGTCCCCAAAGATCTTTTCTTTGTATAAATGATGCCACCACAATTGATGCTTCAATAAAAATGAATATTTATGAAATGTAAAATGACTTGGATTAACTTATTCCAATTTCACCCTCTAAATTTAGATTTTTAAATCACGCCAAAATGTAGATTTTGATTACAAAAGCAAGTTGGGAAGGAAAAGAAAAAAAAAAAAAAAAGACTTACTTGACAAGAAAAAGAGCAAAATTTAAAAAACAGAATTTGAAATAGGGATGACAAAAGATGACAGAAAGGTGGTCAATTAAACTAAAAACCGCAGAAAAGGATCATCCTCAGAGCAGAGTTCTTTAACTCAATAATGCAGTCACTTATGAAGAATCAAGTTACACGAAAGCCTGAAGGAAAATCTCCCACTTGTGTGTCCCATCCATCTTCAGCTCACTGCACAGCCCTCTCCCCAGCTTTTAGTTTCTTAGCTATCCTTTCAGAGTTTCTTTGTGCATACATCTTATTATTTTCCTCCCTGTTCACACAAAAATTAGCATACCATACAACACTGTTCTGACCTTGCTTTTCTCACTTAACGCTATATCTTGGCAATCGCTCCACACCCATTCATATAGATTTTCCACGTTCTTTTTTACAGCTGCATATTCCATTGTGAAGACGAACCACAATTTATTTAACTAGCCCCTATTGATGGGCATTTGGGTTGTTTCCAATCTTTGGCTACTGCAAACAAAGCTGCAGTGAATAACCTGGTATAGTCATCATTTGGCATGCGTGCAAGTGTATCTGTAGGATAAATTCCCAGAATTGAATTCCTGGGTCAAAAGGTATATGCATTTAAATTTTTTACAGATATTGCCAAATTGCCTTCTGTAAGAGTTGAGCCAACTTACACTCTCGCCAGCAATGTACAAGAGTGCCTTTTTCCTTAAGGATTTACCAACAGAGTGTACCATCAAAGTTCTGGATTTTTGCCAATCTGAAAAATGAAAAATGGTGTTTGCATTCTCCTCATTATGAGAGAAGTTGCTCACTCTTTTATATGTTTAAGAGCCAATTGTACCTCCTTTTCTATAAACTATCTGTTCATAACCTCTGCCTATTTTTATAATGGATGTTGGTGTTTTCTTATTAATTTCTAGGAGCTTCTTACATATTAGGGAGAATAGTCCTTCTCTTATAAGTTGCAAATATTTACCCCAGTCTTTCTTTTGAATTTGTTTACGGTAATTTTTGCCATGAGAAGATTTTTATTTTGATGTGATCTAACTTATCAATTTCTTAAGTCTTCTGATTTTCAAGTCATAGTTAGAAAGGCTTTCCTTACCCCAAGATTATAAAGGAATTTTTAGGAATTCTCCTTTTCTAACATTTACTTGTTTCATTTCTTTTTAAATTTTTATTTATTTTTGAGACAGAAAGAGACAGAGCATGAGCAGGGGAGGGGCAGAGAGAGAGGGAGACACAGAATCCGAAGCAGGCTCCAGGCTCTGAGCTGTCAGCACAGAGCCCAACGCGGGGCTCGAACTCACAGACTGTGAGATCATGACCTGAGCTGAAGTCGGACACTTACCAACTGAGCCACCCAGGCACCCCTGTTTCATTTTTACATGTAACTAAATGGAGAAACAGTAGAGTAGATAACATCACAAACTCTAGAGCCAAACCGCCCACATTCTTGTTCCAGATCCACCATTTATTAGCTATGTGACCTGGGATAAGTCACCTATCTCTATGGGCCTGTTTCCAGATCAACAAATGAGGATAATAATAATTACCACATGGGGGGGGGTTATTGTGAGGATTAAATGTCTTGGTAAAAGTAATTACTAGAGTGTCTGACATACAGTAAGCACTCAATAAACATGAGCTATTGTCAAATATCTCTTTAAAACTTATCCTGGTTTAAGATGTGAAATACAGATCCAACTTTCTTTTTCCATATGGCTACCCAGTTGTCCCATAGCCATTTTTTGAATATTCCATCTTTTCCCCACTGATTTAAGATATCTCCTTTATGATATACTACATCCCCATAGGTATTTAAGAATTTCTCATCTTTCTATTCTGCTCCATTGACCTATCTATTCATGGACAAGTATCACATTGATTTAATTATCGAACTTTACTTTTACTATATGGTAGGGCTAGTTGCCCCTCTTTGCTCTTCTTTAACAGTTACTGTAACTCTTCCTGTTTATTTTTCCCTATGAATTTTTATTAATTTTTTTTAAGTAGGCTTCACACCGAGCACAGAACCCCCACACTGGGCTTGAACTCAGGACCCTCAGCTCTTGCTACGTTTATTCATAAATTTTAACTTTTTTGGTTGATATTATAAATGGAGTGTTTTCTTCCATATATTTTCTAACAAGTTGTTTACACAGAGTAAAACTCTTGGTTGTTGTCTAGTATATATCCTGATACCATACTATTAATTCTCTTAGATTTTCCAGGTATATAATCTCATCATCTGCAAGTTAGTGTCCGTTTTACCTTTTCTTTTCCAATTTGTACATTTCTAATTGCCTTCTCCTATATAAATGCATTAGCTACCACTTACAAAACAATGCTAAATAATAACACCAATCACCCAGAGTAGGCCTAGTCATGCTTTAACCCACTTTAGGCAGCCTTGGAAAAGTTGCACAGTAAAGAAGTTTGAAGATGTGAATCTCACCTATCAGGCCACAGTAGTAGCCTATAAAAAGATGAAAATTTTCTCAACTTCAAAAAAAATTACAATAATCCAATTAAAAATTGGGTACAAGACATGAACAGACTTTTCTCCAAAGAAGGCATACAGATGGCAACAGACACATGGAAAAAATGCTCAACATCACTCATCATCAGGGAAATGCAAATCAAAATTACAATGAGATATCACCTCACATCTGTTAGAATGGCTAAAATCAAAAACGCAAGAAACAAGTGTTGGTGAGGATGTGGTGAAAAAGGAACCCTCAAGTACTGTTGATAGAAATGCAAACTGGTACAGCTACTAGAGAAAACAATATGGAGATCCCTCAAAAAATTAAAAATAGAATTACCATATTATCCAGTAATTCTACTACTAGGTATTTATCCAAAGAAAACAAAAACACTAATTCAAAAAGACACATGCAGTCCTCTGTTTATTGCAGCATTATTTATAATAGCCAAATTATGGAACCAATCCAAGTATCCATCAATAGGTGAATGGATAAAGAGGATGTGGTTTTATATACGTATACACATATACACAACGGAATAGTATTCAACCACAAAAAAGAATGAGATCAAGGCACCTGGGTGGCTCAGTTGGTTAAGCATCTGACTTGTGATTTCAGCTTAGGTCACGATTTCAGGGTTTGTGGGATCAAGTCCCACATCGGACTCCATGCTGACGGCACAGAGCCTGCTTCGGATTCTCTCTCCCCCCACCCTCTCTGCCCCTCCCCACTCATATTCATTCTCTCTCTCTCTCTCTCTCTCTCTCTCTCTCAAAATAAATAAACTTTAAAAAAAAGAAAATTTAAAAAACGAATGAGATCTTGCCATTTGCAACAACATGGATGGATCTAGAGAGTATAGTGCTAAGTGAAGTAAGTCAAGGAAAGGTAAATACCATATGATTTCACTAATATGTGGAATTTAAGAAACAAAACAAAGAAAATAAGAGACAAATCAAAAAACAGAGTCTTAAATATAAAGAACAAACTGATGGTTACCAGAGAGAAGGTGGGCGGGGGAGATAAAATAGGTGAAGGCAATTAAGATGAGCGCTGAGTGAAGTACTAAATTATTGAATCACTATATTGTACACCTGAAACTAATATAATACTAGATGTTAACTGCACTAGAATTAAAATAAATTTTAAATAAAAAATTTTTAAACATGAAAATTTTCTTAACACAAAAAGTTAAGATTAAAGCTAAGATAGGGATGCCTGGGTGGCTCAGTTGGGTGGCTCAGTTGGTTAAGCATCTGACTTCAGCTCAGGTCATAATCTCACAGTCCATGAGTTTGAGCCCCGCACCAAGCTCTGTGCTGACAGCTCGAGCCTGGAGCCTGCTTCAGAATCTGTGTCCCCCTGCGCTCTCTCTGCCCCTCCCCTGCTCGTGCTCTGTCTTGCTCTGTCTCTCAAAAATAAATAAAATGTTAAAAAAAAATTTTATAGAGATTAAAGCTAACATGATAACCTTAACAACAAAAGCATTTAGTAATGGGGCATACCAGCTACTAGGCTGAGCAAGAGTGGACCATCTCCACATTTTTCCCGGATTAGGACTTCAGTGGGAATTTCTATGTTTCTTCATTAAGCATGATGTTGGCCTTTGAGCAGAAATAGATTTATTATATCATGTTATGGAAGTAGCCATCTGTGTTATTATCAAGAATAGTTGTTAAAGGTAGTCAAATGACTTTTCAGCATCCAGATGACAGTTATATCATTTTTCTTCATAGATCAATTAAATGATGAATTATATTAATAGATTTCCTAATACTGACCCATCCTTACATTCTGGAACTAACTCCCATTGCTGGGCTCTGTTCACTCATATTTATTTAGCAGTTTTTCATCAATATTCATAAGTGGGACAGGTCTGCAGTTTTCTTTTTTTTGTGCAATCTTTATCAGGTTTGGTTTTAATATTATACTTACTGCTTAAAAAGAATCTGACAATTCTTTTAGTTTAAATACGATTGGAATAATCTGCTCTTTAAATATTTAGTAGAAGTGTCAGTGTAAACCTGTCTGAACATGATGCTTTGAGAGGAGGCAACTCTGACAACTTCATTTCTGCTAGAAAAATCATTGTGTTTAGATTTCCTAAATGTTTCCGGTTTCAGTTTGGGTCAGTTATATTTTCCTAAAAATTATCTATTCCATCCAAGTTTTCGAATTTATTTTCAAAGAGTTAAACAGTCTCTCATGAGTCTTTAAATTTTCAATTTCTATTACTCCCCCCTTTCAGTTGCTAATTTTGTATATTTGTACTTTTTCCCTTTTTTCTTTATTAGACAGCTACAGCTCATAAATTTCATTGTCATAGTTCAACTGTTTTTCAAAGAGGCGCCTTTTGGACTACTCATATTGTTCTACTGTTTTTCTATTTATATTTAAAGTTCTTAAAAGAGGACACCATGGGCAGGTGTTCTACATCTCTTCCTCTCTCCAAAAAAGACCACAGTAATATAGTGAAGACTATAGAACAGTGTTCACCTAGTGAACACTAAGAATATAAAGGCAAGAAAGTAGAGATCACATAGGAGCTGTCAGTGTTATCTTGAATGATATCTCCAAATCCCAAACATCTGATCAAAAAAACAGATTAGCAATATCTTCAATAGGCAAAACAAACCAAAAACAAAGTGCTATTAGAAAAAAAAAAAAAAAAACTGGGCTTTTAGAGTAATTAATTCACTGGAAATAAGATTAGTTCTAACTATAATAAATTCACATTTTAACAACATAGGAGACACTCTGAGGTTTTAATTATAAGCCTTCCACCTCCTGCCTGTCTCTAGCAATTAATTGCCCACCATTTCAGTTCAACAAGCATGAATTCCACTTTTCCCCAAAGTTCTCTGAGTATTGCTGTCTAGTCAGGCACTAAAACAGAGAGAGACTGCCTCCACATAGAAGATCAGGCAAACTGCTCACATGCCCTGCCAGCCAGCCAATGCTGTCCAGGACCCGCCACTAACCTGAACAGAGTGTGCCTCAAATGAGGCAGTCCAGTCCAAGTTTAGTTGTAACCAATCACCCAAAATAGGACGACTCATGTTTTGATCCACTATAGGTCGCCTGGGAGAAACTAAGCATTAAAGAAGTTTGAAAGATTGAATCTTAACCTTCTTGCAAAGTAGAAATCTACTATTAGGCCACAGTTTATTAAAAAAAAAAAAAAAAGTGTTAAGTTTCCCTACGAATATCAAAAAAAGGTAGGATTAAGGCTAAGATGTAACTCTTCACACGAAAAATATTTGGTAATAGTGCACAAAGACAGAGCCTTGTACTAAGCTGAACCAAAGACACTAAATAAGACTTATCTTCTAAAATCAAAAGGTGATGCTTTTATCACAGAAATTTTGAGAGTCAGGGCACAAATAACAGACACAGAAACAACAAAGAGAAGTGAAGGGCTGTTAAACAGATTGGAGGCTGGGGCAGAGATGAATTTGACTTTCAAAACAATATTATTAAATCCATAAGCTTCAAGCTTACAGCCACCAAAACCTACCAAGGAGGTAATACTATCCTGCCCATTTCTGGGGCCAATCTGAGAACCTTCAACAATCTGTCAAAGCAGGAGTTGTACAAGAAGTGGGGACTGGACCGGCTGCAATCTAAAACTGAAATATTTGGGGGGGGGGGGGGGGGAAGAGTTACAACAGCAAAGCAATAAGGACATAGGCACTGCATATACATATGCATTGTAGGCTTAGCCCTACACCCAAAAAAAGCAGTTCACTGGTCTAGATACAGAGGTATATGCATGATTATATAAAAAGACAAGATGGAAGAGCCTGGAACAGAACCAGGCCCTGAGGTTTTCTGTTAGATTTATTAGGTGGATATGACAAATAAATCATTGGCTCATTTCCGTCATGTTGGTTAATCTTTTACCAAAAGTGTCATTTATGTACCAGGTAATTGATTGGGAACACTTTGGTTAAGATTAAGCAGAACTAAATTTTGGTCAAAGCTAATCTTGAACCAGTTTGCAGCTCTGAACAAGATGTTTGTGTTCATTTGTTTGTTTTTTAGATTTCTGGGAGGGCATACCAAAACACCCATAGTGTGTAAAGAGTAAGTTCAGGACAAGCTGAGTATGTGCAACATTGAAAAAGCACTACCTTTAAGTATCCATTTATGAATACTGGTTTGTAAAAATATATATAATTTATTTTTAAAAATAAAATTGTAAAAAAAATTGTAAAGTGTAAAAAATATTATTTTTAAAATAAAAGTTTAAAATTAATTCTCTGAGCCAAAAAAGAAACAAATTTTTAGGGCTGGCTATGAGTTGGGGTTGAAGTGAGGGAAGCGTAAGAAGTAGAACTGCTAATGTAGATGGAGAAACAAGGCACACAGTGTCAGTTTCCAAACTGCCTCAAATCCAAAAAAACTCTACCTCTCCCCCTCTAATACTGATTAGTGTGTACTATACGCAGAGCCTCGCTGTGACCTCCTCCTATATATACCCAATAATTCTTTAAGGAAAAGAAAAACAGAATTCCTAAAAATTTTTAAATGTAGGATTTATCTTGGCATTGAGCCATATGTAGAGGACTAATCACCCTTTAATCCTTCAACAACTCTTAACACAGTGGTTTACAAACTATGACGTTTGTTTAAAGTACAAATTGCCAGGGCCACACTCTGAGAAGCACTGCACCAAGGTAATTCTACTTAAAGTATGGTCCCCTTCTGCAACAGAAAATGAGGCTTAAGCTTTACGAAAAGAACCTTTAGAGTAGTTTAACATTACTGGGCACCCAAGCATTTTTCTGACTTTTTTTTTCTTACTGTATTTTCCAAAAGTATTGGTATGAGATTGGAAAATGTTTAACTTTGTGAGGCACAGCTAGCTCTAAAGCGGATACCTCCGCACTACTGACTCAAACACGGGCAGACCCGCAAGGACGGGGCTAGGGGCAGCTCCCGCCAATTAGGAGAAACCGGGCAGTCAAGGAGAGTAACAGAAGCCCGAGGGTAATTCTTGCAACCAGTACAGTGGACTGAGATACAATTTCAAAGCTGCAATTTTCATCGTTCTGTATCATTCTATTGCTTCTAGTGACAACACGGCACCATCGCTGCAAGTGGCCACTATTCCAGCGAACCGTGCACAAAAGAGGAGGCACAGAAGCCGGCACTGAGGGCACACGCACCTGTGAGCAAGATCGGAAATCAGGTCAGCGCTTTTCCTACCCAAAGTTGGGAGCCACCGGGGTATTTGCACTCTAGGTGAGTTTTACCAACATACTAGATTCCATCAACGTGCTACATGCTGTTTAAGAGAGTGAGAAGCCAAACAAAGAAGACCGAAGACCCCTCCGCCCCCCCTCCCCTAGCGAAGCCTCTTCGCGCTTGCGCAGACCCCAACCTAGCTAATCCGCCCGAAGCCGGCCCTCCGCTCTCTTCCGGGAGGGCGGAGGACGCGCAGCCACAGGGCGCTGGCGCGCATGCGCAGCGACGAAGACCGTGCTTCTGCGCGTGCCTGAGTCCTTACCCGCGACGGGGATCGGCTCCTTCCGGCCCGGCAATGCCTCCTGGGGGCTGACGATCTTAGAGGCGGAGTCGCCCATTCTCGGGACAGGAAAGAGGCTGTGGAAAAGCTGGCTAGCTCTCCTGGTGGCCAAGAGCATGGGCGGGCCGCTGGCCGACGGGCGGAACGGCGCGGTCGAGAGCGGAGCGGCTGCTGCGGAGTGGGCGGCTGGCGCCCGGCAGTGGGACCGGCGTGCACTGGGCCGCGCTGCAGGCAGGGGGTCCGCCGAGGCCGCTTGCGCTGCGGGCTGTGGCCGCTGCCGACCCGGAATCAAGGTTACCTAAGGCTCTGGCCGAAGGGCTGTAACTGAGGGCGTGTTCCGCCCGGGGGTAGGGGGTGGGGTAGGCGTCTGAGGGGGGCCTGATCCTAGGAGGCCATCAGCTAGTGTTTCTGGTTCGGCTTCGGCTTCAGTACAAACTTCCCAGGGAGAGAACGAATGTACTAATTGAGATACGAAGTACGTGAAGCGGCAGAGGTCAAAAACAAATAATGCCTAGCCTTTGATTTTAAAGTTCGTTCCCTCCTTAAAAACCTTAGCAGTTGTTCAGTATGCCCAATAAGGCATAAGACGACCTACTTTACAGGCAACGAGGACGTATGTGTATTTCCACTGGAGCCATTGTAATGGTAAATTATCAAAAAGATGAGGATCCAAAATAAAAACTAAGCACAACTTTCAAAAAGCTCAGTATAGGGAAGATAATTCAAAATAATGTTTTATGTATATACACACATACATATACAGTGATAAGCCCATTTTGCGAGGAAGAAAATAGAGAAGCTCGGCGCTAATACCACCATTAACGCAGTTTGTGTGAATTTAATGCTGCTGTTGGATCATTCTTGTTTCTCAAATCGTGGGAGATAACATTTGTTTCTTTGACAAATTTTCAACCCAAAAAATAAGGTGGGTGAAGCCAGATGGGTGACTTGGGAGTTCCATATGTGAAATTTTGGTTTCACACAAATGTTCTGCCAGAATGGGCAGATAGTCTCACGAGGGAAGGAACTTCAGATTAGCACTCACAGACATGAGAAGGTTTTGACTTGACCTCCCGTGAGTGAGTTACCTTTTTGTTTTAATGTGGTCTGGACTGAAACAAGGACAGGAGAACTGGCCGTACAGTATTGTAGAATAAAGTCAGACATGTAACATTAAGCTTAAATTCTTTAGTTTGTAATTTAGATTTCGTCTGGGCAATTTGCCTCGGTTTTTACTTTTGTTTATCCTATGAGATTATACAGAGTAGTTTCTACAGGCCTCCTGAAAACACTCCAGGGTAATCCCTTCCATGTTTGGTCACTGCTAAGCACTTGAAAAATTAAGATCACTTTTCTGTCAGAGGAAATATTTTGTGTATGTGTATTTTTTCGATTATTGCCTTTTAATACATACTGATTTTCTGTTTTTATGTCTTGTGGTTGATTGTATGAAATTAAACATTAGAAATAAACCAAGAACTGAAGAGTTTTTCATGTTGCAAAGTACTTATATAATGTTAAGTTAAAAAGCACTACAGAGCTACAGTATGTGTATATGTACTACGTAGTATATACAAAAATGCGTATACTTCCACTTGTTATACCCACTAAGGAAAGACTAGAAAAAAATTTAAATAATGATTGTAGATTTGTTGTTGTTCAAGGTAATGGTCTACTGATTGTCACTTTCTTAAAATGGTCTGTATTGTTACAGTGTTCTTAAGTGTTCCAATGCCTGATACTTAAATTACAAAAAAAATATTTTTAAAGGAAAAATACCTCAATTTATTTCAAAGCTTTCTCCCTCCCATAAAGCAGGGGCTTCTTATCTCATTTTCCAGAATAGTTGCAAGAAAAGTTACACGCAGGGAGGTTGGTTGGTTGGTTGGTTGGTTGGAGGAGAAAATTAAAAATTCCTGCCTTCAGTGATGCCATTTTCACCACTAGGACTTCCTTTTCTTCAGACTCTCCTAATCCCTTCTGAGCTCCACACTTTTTTTTTTTGTCCATGTTGGGCACACACTGCTTTAATTTGTTTTTGTTTTGTGTGTGTGTGTGTGATTATGCACTGGTTTTCCAACAATTCTAACCATGTATGTTCTTAGGCTGCAGCCTAAGCATCCTTTTTGATAAGACAAAGACTCAAAATACAGTTTAAACAAAATAGAAGTTTATTTCTCTTTTACATACAACCTAGTAAGTAGCTAGTAGTTAAGTACTGACAGGACCATGTATTTTCTTCTATCTCTTACTGAATTAGCTTACATTAGTGCCCAGTGGTTAGTATTGGTTTAATTGGGCCAAAATCCTGATTTAGATTAACCAAAGTTTATTTCCCATTTGTTTAAGAACAGCTCTGCCTTGGCCCTTGGAGACAAGAATACTTAATACTCTATCCCAAATCTAGGCCTAGGTTTTAGTTGGGATATAGATTAGGTTGCTTTAACAGAGACCTGAGAATATTGTATCTGAAATAAGATAGGTTTTTTAATTAAAGCATAGTTGACACAATATTACATTCATTTCATATCTACAATCTAGTGATTAAACAAATCTATAGTTATTCTCATCACAAATGTAGTTATCATCTGTCACCATACAATGTTATGACAATACCATTGACTATCTTCCCCATGTTGTGACTTATTCATTCCATACCTAGAAGCCTATATCTCCCACTCCCCTTTACCCATTTTACCCATCCCCACCTGCTTCCCCTCAAAACCATTAGTTTGTTCTGTGTATTTATGGGTCTGAAGCAAGACAACAGTTTTAGGGTTTTTCTGTCACATACTGGTCCAGAGGTAAGTGGTCCAGGACTAGTAAGGCAGTGCTGCTATCCTCCTACATAATCTCCATCATATCTATTTTTTTTTTAATGTTTATTTTTGAGAGAGAGAGAGAGTGCACAAATGGGGGAGGGACAGAGGAAGACACACAATCTGAAGCAGGCTCCAGGCTCTGAGCTGTCAGCACAGAGCCAAGTGTGGGGCTTGAACTCACGAACCCTTGAGATCATGACTTGAGCCAAAGTCGGACACTTAACTGAGCCACTCAGGCACCCCCATTATATATGTGTCTTTTTTTTTAACATTTATTTATTTTTGAGAGACCGAGTGTGAGTGTGGGAGGGGCAGAGAGAGAGACAGACAGAATCCAAAGCAGGCTTCAGGCTCTGAGCTGTCAGCACAGAGCCCAATGCAGGACTTGAACTCACGAACCGTGATGATTATGACCTGAGCAAAAGTCAAGATGCTTAACTGAGACAGGCGCCCCTATCATATCTGTATCTTAACCCAGCAAAAAGCAAAGAGGTGTACATCTCAGTAGTCCTGGGGATGTGTCCCAGAAGTAGCACTTGTTTCTACTTATTCCGTTGACCTGATTTAAGACATGGCCACATATAACTGAAAGCTGGGAAATAAAATTCTCTAGCTGGGCAATCATGGATACCACTAATAATTAGCAGTTCTAGTAATAAAGGAAGAAGGTGAGAATGTACATTGGCGGACAACTCCATCACAGTCCACTTTTCTGGCCATCTAAATATTTATATATGCCCCTCTTCTAACACAGAACACGCAGTATTCCAAAGGGAGAAAAGCCTAAGTTCCAACAGTATTTGAATCCAGTTCTAAGTCCATGATCGGGAGATGATGTAAAGTCCTTTACAAGTTTGGATGTAATTCCTTATGACACAGTGATCTATTTGCTAAAAGATGAGGTATCTGCTCCCCTCTCCCACATCGTCCCTCACACACCTGGTGAGGTAAGACTATGGAAAACTATTTGGGAAAAAAAAAAATGGTCGTGGAAAAAGTAATCACTGGTCTGCAGCCTAGCAAAATGCTGCAAAAGGGAAACTTCAAAGACTGCCCAAGAAGTCAAGTAAATTCTTAAACCCCATTTCTGCTTTCCAGAAGGAACTCTCCTGCTTGTTGCATTTGAAGTTACTGGCTTTACGTCTGGGAGGTTCTTATTCGTGATCCTCCGTGATTGCATTTAAAGGGTATATTGAAAAGTATGCCCTCCTAGGAGGCTACACATCTTTTTGTGCCCGGTTTCTTACTGGTGCAGTTTTTAGGGACTATGCATTACTTCAGGGTCAAAGACACACAGGTATCAGCAAGCTAGACTTGCAGCTTTTTTGTCAATTCCATTTGAAAAAAATACAGGATATATTTCTGGTTTATTCCTTTTACAATTCCTTGTACAAATAACCACAGCTACAGATCTCAGCTAGTCATATTTCTTATGCCTAATTACTCTTCATTTTTATTTACTAGGCTCTGTTTGTCCCATCTATCCTGTATCTATTAACTTAATTACAGTGCCCTTGCAGCCAGCAAAAACAGCAGGTTTGGTTGGAAAGGCAATCCCCTTAATATGATCTTCACCGCTTGCCTCCCATGCTTGGCTTCCATCATCTGGCAGACAACACTTTGCTAATGGCCCTTGAGAAGGGCTTTGGGTTGCAGTTTTATCTTCTGCTATTGGGAGTATAATAGCTTTTGGCTTAATCAAAACTAGAAGGCCCTAAATAACCACCCTCAGTCAATTTGTATTGCAGGCTGCAGACAGAGAATTCCAGTCCTAGCAGAGTTTTGTTTCCTTTCATCTCTGTTAACAAAATGGCTGCATCTACCTGAGTCCATCTTTCTCAAAGGACTTTGCTGAAGGAGGCAGGCAATAGCCAATACTCTCTCATTGGTCGGAGAATCATCCTTCTGACCATTTTCCCTAAAGTTACAGATTCAAAGAGCATGTGGTCTGCCTTCCAAGGTATTGAGTTGACAGTTTTATCAAATGTTTTATGGCAGCATAAAAAGGAACGCCAGCTCTTCAGCCTGTAATATCTGTGTCATTGTCTGCTGCCTGCCATTAAACCAATTCATTATAGTTTAGTTGAATGTTATGGCTTCTACAGAAAAACTGCTAGAACTAATATGTTGTTAGCAACACTTCAGGATACAAGACCTATCCACAAAAATTTATTGTATTACTATATGAAGAAAAAATGGAAATGGAAATTTTAAAAACACCATTTAAAGTAGCATTCAAAAAATATTAAGTATCTAGAGATAAACCTAACTAAAGATGTGTTAGACCTTTATGCCAAAAACCGCAAAACACTTCTAAGAGAAATATTTAAAGATCTAAATGAATACAGAGATATACCATGTTCATGGATCAGAAGATTCAACATCTCAATATTGTTAAGATGCCACTTCTCCTAAAATTGATGTATAGATTCAATGAAATCCCAATGAAAATCTCAACAGATATTTTTCTAGAAATTGGCAAGCTGATTCTAAAACTCAAGTGCAAAAATAGAGGACCTATAATAGCAAAAACTGAGGAGTCCAGCTCCAGGCCATAATCCTACATGTCATCTTTTAGGGCTAACAACAGGCAATTACAAAAGCTTTTCCTGACAGGCCTCACAAGGGAAAACTGCCGTCCTCACACCAAACTTGGTGCACAGGCAATGAATTGCAGTCTCCTGGAGGGAATTGCAGTCAAGGACTTAGGACTCACCCCACACCAGCCATGCTCATAATCATAACTGTTTTTCTAGCCCAGGCATCTTCATTTGGAAGCCTCCTTGAGAGGTTTCTCTCTCCATACCCTACCCTACCCTCCATATAAGAGACTTCTGTCCAATGCTCTTCAGCAGAGAGACAATTTCACCCACTTTTTCTGCAGTCATATGATTGATCCTTGCACCCAATGTTATTCCATGGGGGAAAAATGGAACAGAAGGAGCCAGCACTTTCCATTTGGGCCTCCTACCTACACTATCACAGTAAGTGAATAAAGACTTGATTGTAACTTTCAGTTTTGCTTGTTTTCCTTGCTGACCACCCCAACACCTGACAATATGACCCAAAAAAATATGAAATAGAACAAAATTAGAAGACTTTCACTACCTGAGTTCAAGACCTATTACAGAGCTACAATAGCCAAAAAAAGTGTGATATTGGCCACAAGAAACAAACAGATTAATGGAACAAAATAGTCCCAAAAGAAACCCACACACATGTGTTCAATTAATTTTTAATCAAGGTACAAAGCCTGAGACTTCTAAAACGGTGACTTCTAAACTTATAAAAGAAAACATAGGTGAAAATCTTTGTGACCTTAGACTAGGAATAATTTCTTAGATATAACACAAAATGCATGATCCATAAAAGAAGAAACCTGATTAATTATATTTTATTAAGAACTTCTGGTTTTTCAAAAGATACTCTTAAGGGAATAGAAAGATAGCTCCAGATGGGCAGAAAATATTTACAAATCATATTTCTTATAAAGGCCTTGTCTCCAGAATATACAACCCTCAAAATTCAATAATAAGAAATCAACAGCACATTTTTCAAATGAGCAAAATGAACAAAAACAGACACTTCACCAAGAAAAATATATGGATTTCAAACATGCACATTTATTTATTTTTGAGATCGAGAGAGACAGAGCATGAGCAGGGGAGGGACAGAGAGAGAGGGAGACACAGAATACGAAGCAGGCTCCAGGCTCTGAGCTGTCAGCACAGAGCCTGACGTGGGGCTCGAACTCACGGACTGTGAGATCATGACCTGAGCTGAAGTCGGTTGCTCGACTGACTGAGCCACCCAGGTGCCCATCAAACATGCATTAAAAAAAAAAAAAAAACAAAAAAAACTACTCAACAACATTAGCCATTAGGGAAATGCAAATAAAAACTACTATAAGATGCCACTACACACCCATCAGGATGGCTATAATTTAAAAGACTGACCATACCAAGTGTTGATGAGGATGTTGAGGAACTGGAACTCTTATACACTGCTGGTAATAATCCAAATTATACAACCACTTTGGAAAACAGTTCATCAATTTCTTAAGTAGTTAAGCACTCATCATCCACATGACCCAACAATTTCATATGAAAGTATGTGTCCATATAAAGTCTTGCACTCAAATGTTCATAGCAGTCTAATTTTTTAAGTTTATTTATTTATTTATTTATTTGGAGAGATGGAGAGTGGGGGAGGGGCAGAGAGCAAAGGAGAGAGAATCCTAAGCAGGCTCAGCACTGTGTGGAGCCTGACATGGGGCTGGATCTCACAAACGGTGAGATCATGATCTGAGCCAATGTCAAGAGTCAAATGATTAATGGACTGCACCACCCACACCCCCCTCACCAGTCTTGTTGTAATAGGCAAAAACTGGAAATAACCAAAAGAC
Source organism: Panthera pardus (assembly GCF_024362965.1). Taxonomy (NCBI): domain Eukaryota; kingdom Metazoa; phylum Chordata; class Mammalia; order Carnivora; family Felidae; genus Panthera; species Panthera pardus. The sequence continues at coordinate 51,030,330 of NW_026526688.1, read as the reverse complement.
TATCAACAGGTGAAGGGGTAAACAAATTGTGGTATATCCTTACAATGGAATTCTACGCATCAGTAAGGGTAAATGAACTATTGATACCCTCAATAACACAGATGATCCATTATATTGAGTGAAAGGAACCAAAGTAAAAAAAGAGTAAGAATTGTGTGATTCCATTTATTTAAAATCCTAAAATAATACAAATTAATCTGTAGTAATAGAAAGCAGATCTGTGGTTGCCTGAGAATTTGGGTAAGGGATGGGAGGGAGGGATAAAAAGGTTTGAAGGGAAACTTTTGAGAGTTATGGATATGCTCATTAGCTTGATTGTGGTGATGGTTTCCCAAGTGTATCCCTATTTAGAACACTGTTGAATTATACACACTTTTTAAAAGTGTGTTTCTATTATGTGGGTGGAGTGAATACATTGATGCTTAAGCCCAGATCCACCTACATAACTGCCTCTTGTTCTTCAGAAAGCAGCCCAGAAGTCATGAGACATAGGACAGTCAAGCTTTGTTAAAGAGAGTGTTGGATGTCAGGAGTGTGAATTGCTGTTAAGAGTCCAATGTGGTGGATGGGAAACCAGAGTGAGTAATATGGATCACTCTCAGGGCTCTCGAACCTTCCTCCACAACTTTACTCGTTCTGTTTATACCAACTGGAATCCCTGCCTGTTTCTCTCTAGTTTTCTGACCTTATTCTTCACCATTCAATTCAAGACTGATCTTCTCTGTGCAACCTACCCTGATTGCACAAGAAAACAATGATTGTTCATGCAGTCTGGGTTCTCCCATAAAACTCACTATTTACACCACTCAGCGCATAGCGTATACTGCCTTGTGCTAATAATTATCCGAAAAGATACACAAGTTACTGTGGAGGTTTAAAGTATGTATATGAATTATTTGACACTCCCTTATAAACTGAGAGGGAGTCAAACTGTAAGAGCCTCTTAAATACAGAGAATAAACTGAAGGTTGGTGTGGTGGAGGGGAAAATGGGTGATGAGCATTGAGAAGGGCACGTGTTGGGATGAGCACTGGATTTTGTATGTAAGTGATGAATCGCGGCAATCTACTCCCAAAGCCAAGAGCATACTGCATACTCTATGTTAGCTAACTGGACAATAAATTATATTAAAAAAAAAAAACTTCTAACAATACCCTGGTAATGCAAAAATAAAAAAATAAAATAAAATAAAGTCAATAAATAAATAAATTAAATAAGTGGGGCCTAATTCCCCTCCCCTTACATTTTAGTTGGACTTAGTGTTTGCTTCTAATGGATAGAATAAGACAGAAGCGATGGTGTGTGGCCTCTGAGACTAAGTCATAAAAGGCAATGCAGCTTCCTTCTTCCTTGCTTTTGGATCACCCCCTGGAGGGGAAGCCAGCTGTCACATCATGAAGATCTTTAATCAGCCCTATGAAGAAGTTCACATGGGGAGGAATTGAGTTCTCCTGCCAACAACCAGGTGAGTAAGCAATCTTGGAAGCAGGTTCTTCAGCCCTAGTCAAGCTTTCAGATGACATCTTGTCTGCAACCTCATAAGAGACCCTGAGCCACAACCAGCCATCTTCCATGGTGCCTCCAAATTCCTGACCCACAGAAACCATGAGATGAAAAATATTTGTTTTTTTTAACTCTTTTTTAAAGACATGGTGAGATAAGGAGACAATATTCTTAAAAATCAGGCTTATCAGAGTTAACGGGTTTTTCTTAACTGACTATACATAAGAACCAAAGTATACAGAACTGACTTTAAAATAAACCCTAGACTAGAAAGGATAAAGGACATGACTTAAGAGATAAGAAAGAATATCAAACATCTTTATCTTAGTCTCCTACCCTGTGATGAACTTGGGGATGGAAGCTTCAAAACATCCTGTATGAGCTGGGGAAGAATCTGATGATTTGGGAGCTAGTGTTTCATTTCCTAGGGCGTATCCTCAGAAAGTGGCCCATTGGTGCATAAATAAATCAGTCTAATGGATTGGATCAGCATGTTTTTAAATGACTTAGAGTAGCCTAGATTAGAAGATATCAGAGTGCATCCATAAGTAGTGAGGATAAATATAATTTGGGGAAATTTATATTTCTCTGGCATATATATATATATATATATGTGTGTGTGTGTGTGTGTGTGTGTGTGTACTATATATGCACTGTACCTAGATATAAAATATATTTCTTAGTGTAGCCTCTGATAAAAAAATTTTTTTGGAAATCCATGGTCTGGAGAGACTATAAATCTCTCAGAAGAGTCTTGCATTTGGGAGGGCATGCAACGTGATGTGTGCGCAGAGGCGAAGCAATGGCTGAGAGCAGGGGCCAAAGTTAATGGACCTGAGGGCAACCTCACAGCATCCTGCACATGACTGTGGAGAAATCAGGAGAGCATTCCCAGGTCCCACAAAAGGGTTGGGGATATGGAAGGACTGAGAGAACCAATGACCCCAATAAAGTCTGGAGTTGGAGACTTTATATACAAGGAGACCCAAGTATTCAGACCTTGTGATGGGATGCAAAAACAAAGACCTCAGTCCTCAGTAGCGGGAGCCAGCATGATGCCCAAAGGATGGGAGCAAGAGCAGCTGTGTCTCAGCAGTGCAGCAGATCAGTGGCCAGGAGTCCAAACCACACCAAGGCAGATACACTAGGACAGAGGCCAAGGCCAAGAGACACCTCAATGGGAGGCGACTAGGCCAGGAGGACACATAAGCTCTCCCAGTACCCAGATGTCATCTTGAAAAGGAGAAAAGAGAGGAGAAAAGGAGAGACTCCTGAAGGACTGAGCAGTTGCCCAAATAGGCAATTTAAAACTAAAAACCACCAAAAAGCCACTTTTGTTTGGCAAGATCAAGTGTTTTCCTCTATCATTAGGAATAATGAGAGCAAGATGAGATCAGTTATAGCAAACAGGGCAATTAACATTTTTTCATACATCTGAGTTATGTTGTTTATATTTTGGCATTGTTACATGTGATCTATCAAAGCATACGGAATGGGTATTTACCCCTGGCTACGAGTAAGGGATGCTCTCTACTTCCTAGAATATCTTGTAAACAAATGAAATATTGTATGGTAACAGTCTACAACAAAATGGTCAAATTAGAGGGAGAAAAGATAATGTGACAACTCTTTTCATAATGCTAAATGTATTCAATTTGAAAAGCTATCCTTTATTCTAAAATAATATACCTCTGACTTTTCTGCTGTCAAAACACCCTTCTTATATTGTGGTAGTGAGAGACAGCAGTTGTTCTCTTAAGGCCCTTTTTTGGCAAAGTCAAAAATGAGCAACCATGGGGCACCTGGGTGGCTCAGTCAGTTAAGCGTCCAACTTTAGCTCAGCTCATGATCTCATGGTTCATGAGTTCCAGCCCCGCATCGGGCTCTGTGCTGACAGCTCAGAGCCTGGAGCCTGCTTCGGATTCTATGTCTGCCTCTCCTTCTGTCCCTCCCCTGCTCACGCCTGCCTCTCTCTCTCTCTCTTTCTCAAAAATGGATAACAAAACATTAAAAAAAATTTTTTTAAATGGACAACCTCTGCTGGCTTCCAAAAGGTTTGGTCCAATTTTACTGGCTCTTGAAATGCAAGCGTAGCACTCACTGAAGTACTGTATATAACAGTCCCTGCACAGAATAGGTATTCCATTAACAAAAGTTCTCTTCCTCCCTTGTCCAGTCTTTACCATCCACCCTCCCAACTTCATCCCACTTCCTAACACGTAGCTGTTGCTCTTTTTCTCACCGGCTCCATCTCTTTCTCCCTCTCAGCTTTCCTAACCACACATTTTTCTAAGCCACCTCTCCCCAGGTGGACTAGAAAGGTTATAAAAGATAGGGCTTAAGGGATGAGAGAGAAGGCCAAGCCTCCTCCTGCCCTTGCATGAACCTGGGGATGGAATCCTAGAAAGATCCATAGGGATGGGGAAGAAGCTGAGGATTGCTAGTGCTCGGCAAAGAGGAGGGCAAGAAGAGGTGCCAGCCCAGAAGCATCTATAAAATTGTGTCACTACCCAGTTTCTAAGCTCCATCATGATACTAATTGTGCACTGACAAAATGAGCCTAATTACATACTGACACCCTTCTAGAAACTTAGAAACTTCAGTGCCAAGTGATTTTGTCAATTAATTTTCTTTTATAAAACCATCTATGTGCCAGGGTTACTAAAAAAATAAGGAAGAAAAACATACTCCCTGAAAAGTCAGATAATACACGAAGACATTTTCATTTAGTAAGAATTGGGAAATCGATTGTTATGTAAGGTAGCAGAATGTCATTAACTAAATTATAGAGAACATGTCTGCTTCTCGGACAAATGTTATTATAATTTTTTTTTTGAGGTAGTGCTTTAAGAGTGTTTTTTGTATTGCTCCTACATGCAGATCCTGCTGAAACCCTCATTTGTTTAGTAAAAACTATTGAACTCATGCCATATGCAAAGCACCAAGCGGATGGCACACAACATCAAAGAGTAAGGCCTTTCCAGGACTCCAAGGGTGCACAGTGTGGTGGGGAGACATCCCACGCCCAGCCAGCCACAGGACCCCACAAGGCAGACCAACGAGTGCTCCGTAGCATAGCCCTGGACAAAGAGCTGTGGGGTTTTCGAGATAGAAGATCAGACCCTCAACTTGTGAAGTTGCAGGTCGTAGTGGATAAGGAGGGACATGCATCAGGACTGAAAAAAAAAAGGAGCTGTCACAGGTGCAGGAAATGAAGTCAAGGACAGCTTGTGCAAAAGGCAAGTCTTTGTCCCCTCCCAGAGACAGTTCAGATCTTATTTCCATGCTCTTTTAAAACCCTGAAAAACTGCGGGGATACCCTGGCATACCCAAAATGAAATCAGGCTTTTTGGATAAAAATCCACTTAACTAGGTACAGACACCTTTATAAGTGAATAAATGAAAGCTTAGTACGACACTTTACATTAGCATACTAAAAACCATGTGGCCTTATTTACAGTGTATTTGTAGAAGATACAAAGCTATCTTAAGCATTTTAATTAATTACATGGATTATTTCACTGAGTTTTAAGAGGAAAATAAAAATAACAATAATAACAATACTAATTGTTGAGCACCTCTTAACCTCCAGTTACCATTTAGGAGCTTTACATATACTATTCTAACCTTCACTCTGACCTATTGTCACAGTTTTATACATGAAGAAACCCAAGCAAAGAGAGCTACTAAGAAGAACTTGGATTCAAACCTGAGTTTTCTTAACTCTCAAGTTCAAGGTCATTTTTTTCTTTTTGTGTGCTTGGGTATGTACCTTTAATCTTTTTAAAGTAATTTTATCTTTTATCATAATAGTTGCACTCTTTTATCCCCATCACCTATTTCATCTATCCACCCACCCACCTCCCCTCTGGTAGCTATCTTTATAGTTAAGTTATAGTTATAGATTGTTCTCTGTGGTTGAGACTCTGGTTCTTGGTCTCTCTCTCTCTCTCTCTCTCTCTCTCTCTCTTTCCTTTGCTCATTTGTTTTGTTTCTTAAATTCTACATATGAGTGAGAAATAAATGGTATTTGGGCTCTGACTGATTTATTTTGCTTAGCATTATACTCTCTAGTTCCATCCATGTTGTTGCAAATGTCAAGATTTCATTCTTTTATATGGCTAAATACTATTCCATTGTAGATTATACACACATATATATACATACATGTATATGTATCACCTTTTTATCAATTCATCTCATGGTCTGCATCCGTATCTTGGCTATCGTAAATAATGCTGCAATAAACATAGGGGTGCATGTATCCTTTTGAATCAGCGTTTTCATATGTTGGAGGTAAATACCCAGTAGTGTGATTACTAGATCTTAGGGTGGTTCTAATTTAAAATTTGCTAGAAACCTCCATACTCTTTGCCACAGTGATGCACCAGTTTGCATTCCTACCAACAATGCATGAGGGTTCCTTTTTCTCCACATCCTCGTCAACACTTGTTGTTTCTTGTGTGTTTGAACTTAGCTATTCTGACAGGTATGATGTGATATCTCATTTCAGTTTTGATTTGCATTTCCCTGATGATGAGTGATGTTGGGCATCTTTAATGTGTCTGTTTTCCATCTAGATGCCTTCCTTGGACCCAAGAAATATTTGTAGGTGGTGGATATGTGTATTACCTCAGTTGTGGTAATGGTTTCATAGGTGATTGCGTATGTCCAAACTCATCAGATTTATCCGTTAAATATGCACAGCTTATCAAGTATTTCTCAGTAAAGTTATTAAAACAAACAAATATACAAAAAAAATCCACTTACATGCTTGGGGGGTGCTCTTGTGGCATGTGTGTGTGTGTGTGTGTGTGCACGCACATGTGTGTATATGAAGGGATTTAATTTATATAGTAACCAGAGAACACTTAGCTAACAAAACAAGAAGTCCTATTTGCATAGAGACCCAGCAGACACCCAGGAGAAGGGGTAAGGAAAGACTTTTACAGGGACTTATGTGGCTGGCTCAAGAGATGCTATGAGTGATTCATGAATTCCTTCAACAAATATTGGCTGGGTGTTTGTTATGTCCCTTGGCACTGAGTAAGCAGATGGGATACAATAAAAAACAAAAAATGGACACAATCCGTGCCTTCCTATAGTTACATCTAGTGGAGGAGACATATTTCAAATGATCACACAAATAAATGTATATAATAATCATGGCTAATATTTATTGAGGGCTTCCTATGTGTCAGACATAATTTCAGGCACTATTCCTGCATTAACTTATTTAATCATCACCAAGAAAAAACTGAAACAAAACCAAAAGACCTGTGAGCTCGGTGTTACTATTATTGTCCCCAGTTGTATATCTGATAAAAGCTATGAAGGAAAGGTTTATGGTGAGATGAAATCATTCTCTGAGAGAACTAACCTAGCCGGGGGGACAAGGAAGGCTGAGAAAAGACTATCGGGGCTGCCTCACCTCCCAAGGTGGGCAGGGTATCCTGCAAGCAGTAGGGGAGTGCTGGAAGCATGCTCTTTTGGGGGTATTAGTGAATTGTTAGTAGGAGGCAAGATAGTGGGAAATGAACATTTATTTGTTACATACTGCTTCCTATATGCCGGAGTCTGTGCAGTACCGAACCTTATTCCTGAATTATTCTCTGACCTCACTTGAAAGTTCTGATCCTGAGTTCTTTAAAGAGGGGGGGTTCAGAGACGAAGTGCATCAGGCTACCCATAGGGGTATCTAATTAAAACGAGGTGACCCCTGAACCCTAAGGAGTGGCAGCAGCACGGGGTTGGCAGTGTCAGATGCTCTGATGGTGGCAGTACGAGAGTGGCATCTGTGGTGGCAGTGGGGGGACACCAGTGACAGCTGAGGCAAGCTCACAAGTCACCTGGGATGCTGCCAGGGAAAAAGCTCAGAGATATCTCCCATCAGATGCTTCTAAAGGCCAGTGTGGCTTGGTGGAAGGTTGAGTTACATGTTAGTTACACACCTAAATGTTTCCCTGCATATTCTCTTATAGCATCTTTTGATACTTTGTTTCCCAAGCATTCAGCTTGTCACTGCCTGTATTGTCTGCTGAGCACTCTTGCCACTTACAACTTTAAGAATCTCCCCTGGGGATTCTCACTTTTCATATTCAATCACTGGGCTGTTGCTTCATATGCTCTACCCTCTCTGTAGCTTCTGATCCTATTGAAGACGTGCTTGGTGTAGGAAGATGAACTACTGAAAATCAGAGCCTTATTTAATTTGATAGGAAACAAAACGTGGAATTTAAAATTTTTGTTTTTGAAGTTCCAGTTGTAATTCATGAAAATGATGGATTATGACAAAGAGAAGTTTGAAATTATCTAGATTCTAGAATCCAGATTATGAGGTCCAACAGATTCTCTTAGATGCCATTGGATATACTGTATTTTCTAGCTCTTTGTGTGATTTCTGGTATGTTACAAATCTCTTTAGATTTAGCAATGATAGCTGTAGAGAAATTAATACTGATCTAGGGTTCAATGTGTGATCTGATGTGGGTGAAAGCAGTTGAGAATATCATTAGACTCCGGGGGTACCAGAGGCATGTTTATGGAGGGTTGGGGTAGTAGGTAGTGGGAAGTATAGTACCTCCTAGTACAGTGGTTCTAGAAATTTGGTGCCTAGACCATCAGTGTCAGCATCACCTGAGAATTTGTTAGAAATGCTAGCCTCAACACCCCCCTCAGAAAACTACTGAATCAGACACTCTCTGGTGGGGCTCACAAATTTATGTTTTAACAAGCCCTCTAAGTGATTCTGATATATGCTGAGCTTCAGAACCACTAAGCTATGAAAAACCACAGTAGCTTGAATAAAATAGAAGTTCATTCCTAGACTAATGCATTAGTCTAGGAATGAATTGGCAGTTCCATGAGGTTGGCGACCTAGGGTCACTCTGTTCCTTTCAATATGCAGCTCCGATCTCCTGGTCTGCAGTGGTTACTCAAGTCTGGCTCTTACACCTGAGTTTTAGCCAGTGGGAAAGGAGGGTAAAAAGAGATTATTCTTCTTCCTTCTAGGGTCATGACCTAGGAGTTGCACATATTACTTCTACTCCAATCTTGTTGACATTCACCTAGTCACATGACCATACCTGGTCATCTTTACCTTATATCTTGGGCCTAATTACAACTTTGGGTGGAGGTGGAGTTATTGACTGAAGAAGTGGGTAATGGATATTGGGAGATAACTGGTAATCTTTTAGGAAAGACCCTAAAGGAAACTTTTACCTTCTGCCCAAATCATTCCATTCTGTTTTACATTTAGATTTTAAAAAATCTCTCTAAGTAATAGATTAAGAGCAGAGGAATTTGTCTAAGTAACATCTAGCCAACTCATTTTCTGGTAAAGAAATGATATTGAGGGATTACATCAAAAAGTTTCTGCACAGTGAAGGAAACAATCAACAAAACTAGAAGGCAGCGTACTGAATGGGAGAAGATATTTGCAAATGACGTACTCAATAAAGGGTTAGTATCCAAAATACGTGAAGAACTGATATAACTCAATATCCAAAAGGCAAATAATCCAACCTAAAAATGGGCAGAAGACATGAACAAATATTGCTCTAAAGAAGATACCTAGATGGCAAACAGACACATTAAAGATGCCCAACATCACTCATCATCAGGGAAATGCAAATCAAAACTGAAATGAGATATCACATCATACCTGTCAGAATGGCTAAGCTCAAACACACAAGAAACAACAAGTGTGGACGAGGATGTGGAGAAAAAGGAACCCTCATGCATTGTTGGTAGGAATGCAAACTGATGCATCACTGTGGCAAAGAGTATGGAGGTTCCCAGCAAATTTAAAAGTAGAACTACCCTCAGTTCTACCCTAAGTTCTAAGTAGAAATACCCTGGGTATTTACCTCCAACATATGAAAACGCTGATTCAAAAGGATACATGCATCAGGGGAGCCTGGGTGGCTCAGGTGGTTAAGCATCCGACTTCTGCTTGGGTCATGATCTCAGTTTGTGAGTTCGAGCTCCGCATCAGACTCTGTGCTGTCAGCACAGAGCCTAAAGCCTGCTTCCTATTCTGTGTCTTCCTCTCTTTCTGACCCTCCCCTGCTCACGCTCTGTCTCTCTCTGTCTCTCAAAAATGAACAAACATTTTGAAAAAAAAGATGCATCCCTATGTTTATTGTAGCATATTGACAACAGCCAATCTATGGATACAGCCCATGAATGCAGCTCAAGTGTCCACTGATAGATGAATGAATAAAGAAGAGGTGATACACACACACACACACACACACACACACACACACACACACTGGAATAGTATTTAGCCATAAAAAAGAATGAAATCTTGCCATTTGCAACAACATGGATGGAGCTAATGCGAAGCAAAATAAATCAGAGAAAGAAAAATACCATATTATCTCACTCATATGTGGAATTTAAGAAACAAAACAAATTAAGAGAGAAAAAAGAGAGACACACACAAATGAAGAAACATACTCTTAGAGAACTAATGGTAACCAGAGGGGAAGTGGGTGGAGGGAAGGGTGAAATAGGGAATGGGACTTAAAAAGTACACTTATCATGATGAGCACTAAACAATGTATTGAATTAGAATTACTATATTGTAGGGGCACCTGGGTGGCTCAGTCAGTTAAGTGTCCGACTTCAGCTCAGGTCATGATCTCATGGGTGGTAGGTTCAAGTGCCATGTCGGGCTCTGTGCTGACAGCTTAGAGCCCAGGGCCTGTGTCAGATTCTCTCCCTCTGCCTCTACCCCACTTGCACTCTTTCTCTCTCTTTCTCAAAAATAAACGTTAATTAAAAAAAAGAATTACTATATTGTATGCCTGAAACTAATATAACACTGTATGTTAAGTATACTGAAATTAAAATTAGAAAAACTTAGAGTACCTGGGAGGCTCAGTCAGTTAAGCATCCAACTCTTGGTTTCAGCTCAGGTCATGATCTCACAGTTCTTGTGATCAAGCCCCCAGTTAGACTCTGCACTGACAGCGTGGAGTCTGCTTGGGATTCTCTGTCTCCTTCTCTCTCTCTGCCCCTCCCCCACTTGAGCTTGCTCTCTCTCTCTCTCTCTCTCTCTCAAAATAAATAAACATTTTTTAATTTAAAAAAAACTTGATAAAAAGCTCAAAATAATTCCTGTGTCCCTTTTGTTTTGTTTTTATATGGCAAGAACACTTAACATGAAATCTACCCTCTTCATAAAATTTTAAGTGCGCAATGCAATATTGTTAACTATAGGCACTATGCTGTACAGCAGATCTCTCTAGAATTTATTCATCTTGCATAACTGAAACTTTATACCCACTGAAGCACAACTGCTCATTTTCCCCTCATCTCAGCCCCTGGCAACTACCATTCTACTGTCTGTTTCTATGGTTTAACTATTTTAGATACCCCATGTAAGTGGAATCATGCAGTATTTGTCCTTCTGTGACTTATTTTACTTGGCATAATGTCTTCCAGTTTCATCCACACTGTAGCAAATTAAAGGCTTTCCCTCTTTTACAAGACTGGCTAATATCCCATTGTATGTATATGCCACTTTTTCTTTTTTCTTTTTTTTCCCTTAGATTTTTTTTAAGTTTATTTGTTTATTTTGAGGGGAGGGAGGGGCAGAGAGAGAGAAGGAGAGAGAGAATCCCACGCAGGCTCTGTCCTGTCAGCACAGAGCCCAACTAGGGGTTTGATCTCAGAAACCATGAGATCCTGACCTGAGCCAAAATCAAGAGTCAGATGCTCAACCAACTAAGTCACCCAGGCACCCCTTCTCAAGATTTTATTTAACTTCTAGTTAGTTAACATAAAGTTTAATATTAGTTTCAGGTGTCGTATATGGCACATTTTCTTTATCCATTCATCCATTGATGGACACTTAGATTGTTTCCATGTCCTAGCTATTGCGAATAGTGCTTCAGTGAATATGGGAGTATAGATACCTCTTTAGAATTTTTTTAAGACTTTATTTTTTTAGAGCAGTTTTTAGGCTTACAACAAAATTAAGAGGGAAGTACCAAGATTTCCCATATACCCTCTGTTCCCACATATGAATAGCACCCCCCCCATTACCAACATCATTCTACAGAATGCTACAGGATAAATCTACATTAATACATCATAATCACACAAAGTCCATAGTTTACCTTAGGATTCACTCTTAGTGTTGTACATTCTATGAATGTAGGCAAATGTATAATGACATGTATCTAATATTATCATACAGACTACTTTTACTGCCCTAAAAATTAACTCCATACTCTGCCAATTCATCTCTCCCCTTGACCCCAAAATGTTTTTTGAGAGTACTACAATTTGTCAACATTGTGTTTTTTTCTCTAAGTGCTTGCTAACATTATGGGACCAATAAACAAAAGAATGCTAGTGAAAATACTTCATATAGTGCCAAATGCCTAACAGCTTTAATTTTATTATTTTTGGTTTTATGATAAGACATGAGAAGCCTGGCCCTGGACTTCCATTGGAGAGACTTAATAAACATTTGATAATTAAATGAATAGGTGGCAAAGGGAATTCATAAAAAAAGAGGAGGTCTGGATTGTAGTACTAGTTTAGGATTAACTAGTTCTGGGTTAACTAGTTCTGTGACCTTTGCCTAGTATTTTAATGTCTCAGTTTTTCTCATCTGTGAAGTAGAAGGGAAAGGGAGAGAAGACACAATTTCTCTAAATTCACTGACTCACAAACTTTTGAGGTTGAGGTCTTTTACCTGCTTGGTTAAATTTATTCCTAGATATTTTACCCTTTTTGATGCAACTGTAAGTGAGATTATTTTCTTAATTTGTCTTTCTGGTAGCTCATTATCAATGTAAAGAAACACACCAGATTTTGTATCCTGTTAGTTTACTGAATTCCTTCATTGGTTCCAACAGGTTTTTTGGTGGTATCAAATCATCTACAAATAGTGACAGTTTTCTTTCTTCCTTTTCAATTTAGATGCCTTTTATTTATTTATTTTTTTGCTTGTCTAATTGCTCTGACTAGGACTTTCACTACTGTGTTGACTAAAAGAGGTGAGAGTAGACATCCTTGTCTTGTTCTTGATGTTAGAGGAAAAGCTTTCAACTTTTCAACAGTGGGTATGATGCTAGTTTGGGGTTTGTCATTTATGGGCTTTATTATGTTGAGGTGCTTTTTTCCATACCCACTTTGTTGAGAATTTTTACTGTAAACAGATAGTGAATTTTATCAAATCCTTTTTCAGCATCTATTACTGAGATGATTATATCATTTTCCCCCTTCATTTTTTTTTCAATATATGAAATTTATTGTCAAATTGATTTCCATACAACACCCAGTGCTCATCCCAAAAGGTGCTCTCCTCAATACTCATCACCCACCCTCCCCTCCCTCCCACCCCCCTTCATTTTGTTAAGGTGGTGTACCATGTTGATTGATTTGTAGATGTCAAACCATCTTTGCATCCCTGGACTAAATCCCACTTGATCATGATGTATGATCCTTTTAATGTGCTATTGAATTCAGTTTGTTAATATTTTGTTGAAGGTTTTTGCATGTTTATTTTTTAATTCTGTCTTGTAATTATTGAATATTCTGAACATAGGGGATATAAACATGGTTAACTAACTGCCTTTACTTTCTAATTATAAAAAGAGTATAGTTTCTTAAAGAAAATTTCAAATGTAAAGGAGAAAACAAATTACTCATAAAATACTAGGCCAAATCTCCCTTCCCAACCCTTATGGATGTCTAGAGGATTCCCCAAACTTTCTGCTTATTTCCAGTTATTAAAAATCCAGTCCAGTTCAGTCCATATTTGGAGATTTCACTCATATCTATTTTAATTCCCACTTACTCCCTTTCCCAGTCTCAAACCTGGCTTCCATCCCAAAAGCTATAAAGAGGGAAGGGATCACTTTTGTTCTATCGTCTCCCTTTTCCTAGGACCAAGCTTTTCTTTAGGACTGGGAACTGAGAAGAAGGATGGGAAAAACGGGACACACCATTCCTCAAGTGGACCATCAGTGTGATTCTCTGGGGGTTTCTCTACTGGCTTCTCAGGTCACACCCATTGGCATAGAAGCTCCCATGTAGCAGTGTCACTTGCAGATGCTTTGATTGGATGGCCAAGTGAGCCTCCTTGGCACCTTAGCATGGCACCTTAATATGGGGGCTCCACAGACAGGAAACACACTCTAGTTCCTGGCCTGGAGGTACACTCCATGGTGTCTGGCTCCTAGGACCTGTCTCTCCCCCAACCCCTGCTCCCTTAGGAAACCCTCTTGGGTGTTTTAGAAGCAAGTTGAATCAGGCTAAACTGCCTTCCAAAGCTGTCCTTTTGTCCCAGAGGAGCCTATCCAAGCTCTTCTTACTGAAGAGTGGGACCACTTATCTCTCAATCCTGTCTCACCTTTTCATTCTCCTTTTCCCTACTAGCAAGAGTACAGAGTGGGTCTACAAAGATAGGGTGCTAGCAGCATTTACCCAGGGGAGAAGTGCCAAGAGTCCCTTTAGCTTTGGTGGGAGGAGTGGAGGAGTCCTCTGCATGGGGCAGACCATTCTAGACTCTGATGCATCTTCCCCCACCCCACCCCCATCAGCCTTTTGCTTATAGACATTGGAGAAGTTTGACCATTTCTTAATAAACTCTGGGTGAGCAGTGAGACCCCTACTGCTTGAAGATCTTTTTCAAGATGTCTAAATGGAGTACTTGATGGAGTACTTGATGCTCTCTTTTTGAAGTTTTGGGTCCTCTTTGCCACCTCCTGGGAAACAGGTGAGATTTCCCTCAACATCCAGTTACATAAATGTCATTTTAGTTTCATAGGAAAAAGAATGAAAGGAAATAACCCAAAATGCCAATAGCCGTTTTTACTCTGTAATGAAAATGTGGGTATTTTCTAGAATGAACATACATCACTTTTGTAATGAGGAAGCAAACAACTTATTTAACCAAAAAGTATCAATGCAATGATGACTTGTAGATTGGTAAAATGAAAACGCAAGTAAATTATCATAACCAATTCAACTTTATTCCTTTAATCTCAAATACTGGGTTACCTCATTAATGTAGGCTATTTTCTCCTTTGGTTTATTCATGGCCTGAATAGAATAGAAAGATAAGATGTCTAAAGAAAATAAGCTGGTTTTTTTTCTGCACCTTCAGAAGAAATTAGTGCTTTAGTTAACTGTCCACTTTTAGGTCATGTTTGAAAACAGGGTATTTATTTGGTTTCTTTTATGAAATTCTCACTAGCAAATAAATATTTTTAAATCGCTAACCAACAATTACAAAATTGTTATACCCTCAGAAGTCTTTGCTGAATTCCTTTGTACCTACTTCAAACTTTGCTCAGGAGTTTAACAATGATCTGATAGTGGATACTTCTTTTTTTTTAATTTTTAAAAATATTTTATTATTCATATTTGAGAGAGAGGGAGACAGAGCATGAGCAGGGGAGGGGCAGAGAGAGACAGAGGGAGACACAGAATTTGAAGCAGGCTCTGAGCTCTTAGCACAGAGCCTGATGTAGAGCTCGAACTCACAAATCGTGAGTTCATGACCTAAGCCAAAGTTGGATGCTTAACCTACTGAGCCACCCAGGTGCTCCTGATAGTGAATATTTCTGAAGGGCTTTTATTTTTCTTTTATTTAAATTATTTTTTTATTTTTTTAATTTTTTTAATGTTTATTTACCCAGTTATTTTATTTATTTTAAAAAAATTTTTAATATGAAATTTATTGTCAAATTGGTTTCCGTACAACACCCAGTGCTCATCCCAACAGGTGCCCTCCTCAATACCCATCACCCACCCCCCTCCCTCCCACCCTCCATCAACCCTCAGTTTGTTCTCAGTTTTTAAGAGTCTCTTATGGTTTGGCTCCCTCCCTCTCTAACTTTTTTTTCCCTTCCCCTCCTCCATGGTCTTCTGTTAAGTTTCTCAGGATCCACATAGGAGTGAAAACATATGGTATCTGTCTTTCTCTGTATGACTTATTTCACTTAGCATAACACTCTCCAGTTCCATCCATGTTGCTACAAAAGGCCATATTTCATTCTTTCTCATTGCCACGTAGTATTCCATTGTGTATATAAACCACAATTTCTTTATCCATTCATCAGTTGATGGACATTTAGGCTCTTTCCATACTTTGGCTATTGTTGAAAGTGCTGCTATAAACATTGGGGTACAATGCCTCTATGCATCAGCACTCCTGTATCCCTTGGGTAAATTCCTAGCAGTGCTATTGCTGGGTCATAGGGTAGATCTATTTTTAACTTTTTGAAGACCCTCCATACTGTTTTCCAGAGAAGCTGCACCAGTTTGCATTCCCACCAACCTGAGATCAAGAGTTACATGCTTCACTGACTGAGTGAGCCAGGTGCCCCATATATTTAACACATTTAAATATATATTTAATGTATATGTTAAAAAGCAGACTTGAAGGTTGACGTAATTATTTATTTATTTATTTTTAATGTTTATTTATTTATTTTTGAGAGAGAAACAGAGACAGAGACAGAACATGAAGGGGGAGGGGCAGAGACACACATACACACACACACACACACACACACACACACACACACACACAAAATCTGAAGAAGGTTCCAGGGGCTCAAAGTGGGACTTGAACCCACAAATCGTGGGATCATGACCTGAGGCGAAGTCAGACACTTAACTGACTGAGCCACCCAGATGCCCCTGAAGGTTCACATAATTTTTTAATTGTCTGCAAAGGTTAATGAAGCCTACTATCTGTTAGTGTAAATAGAAATTAGCATCTCTATTTCACGACTCTATCTTTGAGCTCTGCTTCCTTCATGGTGCCTACCCCATAGCATATTTGTCAAATAAATGAATGGAATTATCTTTAACTAGGCTGATATTTCACTCTTTACATTTCAAAACTATAAATAAACATGTGCTCATTCCAAAACCTTCATGCAGTACAGAGCATCTGGAGGATACGGTAAAAGAGCCACTTGAACATATTCTACCAATGATGTATATCCTCCCAGATATTTTTATATATGGGTTTATTTTTAATTACCTCATTAAAATGTTTTAATCTAATCTAATTTCAACTCTGGTTTTCATATACAAATACCATATACAGTACATTTTGATTTATAAATACTATAGTCATTTAGATTTTTGCTTTGTTTTGTTTTGTCTTTTACCTCTTCTGTTTGTAGATAATATGCACAAATTTTCCAAGTCATAATTATTTTTTCCATCAGCATTTCTCCCTGAAAAACTAACCATCACCAGGGCACTCATGAGAAAAAGATGTCTGTCTCTCCTTCTAGTCAGCCGTACATTCTTCCATGTTTAGGAAGCTATGCTCCATGTGGCATATGCTTCAATAGGCCTTTCATAATATTTAATTGGAACTTAGGTACTCAATAAATATAGGTGGAATTGAACTGAATTTCGGTAATTATTCGGTAATTCTTAAAGCATGTGGACACTGGATGGATGATACAGTTTAGCGTTTTTCACTGGTGAAGTTTGCAAAACCCCTACACACCCACCCCACTTCTGTATCAGGTGATACTAGTCAGTGGGTACTAGTCAGTTATTTGGGGTTCACTATGGAGAGCCTTTTGATCTCCCTCCACTCATGCTTTTATTGGTCCCAGATTTCTAAGCTAAAACCTCGATTGGAAATAAATTCATTTCCTTAAGCCATCTGGTGGCTTTCACTTGTAACTACAACATCAGTGAAAGGCCAAACATGGAAATTATTCTGCATTCCTCAACAAACGCCAGGACTGTCCTTTTCTTCCTGTGTGTCTTACAAGATGTGTTACGATGAAATGCTACGTAAGTGATATGAGAATATTAAAAATCCACGAGAAATATTCATAATTCTAACCTCAGGGCCACTTTAATATCAAGAGCAACATAGTAAAGTCTATGAGTGATGAAATAAGAAAACCTATATTATTTTATTGTAATTGTATGCTAAGACAAGCTTTACTGAGCACCTACCACGTGCCAGTGTGCCTAGGTGATGAAAACCAATACGAGAGGCTAATGTTCTCAGGGAATACAGGCAAAGTGATTGATATCTGAACAAATAGAACAGTATTACAATCAGCTTGCTGAGGTGGAGATTGGAAAAACCCTGACAGGGGCTCTTTTATCCCACACTGAACACGAGGGAATGGACTCTATCCCCTCATGGAATAGGCAAAACACCAGAAAAGAAAATAAAAATTCTTTTCTGGAATCAGCTGAAAATAATGATTAAGAAAATAATGGAGTTATACATGTATTGTATAAGTTTGTATCCTACCTTCCTCAAAAGCCAAAAATGTTTATATTTCTGCATGATGTATAACCTTAAAGCCATGTTACCCTAAATGGGATCACAGTTGCAGATCCAGGGACCCCAGGGTCAGTAGATAAGCTCCAGGTGCCCACCTAACTTAGTTAAACACCACCTCCCGACCTTCAGCTTTCGGAAGAGGTAAGACAGCAAAAAGGAGTCTGAGCCTGTGTTCCAGACTGCAGGTGTGCCCCTCTAGCTCTATCTCATTACCCCTGAGCAACAAAGTGTTACTGGAGCACATTCTGCCTTGCAAGGTCAGAGAAGGTTCCTGAGAGGCTATTAAGTTTGAGCTGAATGTGGCAGAATGCATAGGAATTCACCGGACAGATACAGGGGTAAAGCCATTCCATTTAATGGAGACACATGCAGAAATGCAAAGGATTAAAAACGCAAGGCTTATTTGGGGATCTGCAGGTAATTTGGTGGGGCCCGAAAGGCCACTGTGAACAGGGATGGTGAACGCTGCAGCTGGGGAAGTAAGCAAGTGCCCACTCCCGAGGGTGGAACATGGCATGCTCAGGAGATGGGCCTCTAGCCCCGCTGCTAATGGGGCCACCGAAGGACTTTAAATGGGGTGATAATAAAATCATTTGCATTTTAGGGAGACTGCCCTGGAAGCGTGATGGATATTAGCTTGAAAGGACACACAGCAAGGCCAGTTAGGTGGCTGCTAATATGTTCCACGCAAGACATTATGAGGGTTTCTAGATGAAGTTAGTGGCCCAAAAGAGGGACAAGTGGAGATGGACTTGATAAATATTTAGAGGTTATAATGAACAGGTCTTTGTGACTTGGATATAAGAGATTAGATACATAGAGGAGTTTGGGATGATTGCCAGATATCTGGCTCATAAACCTATGTTCCATCGGCAGCACAAAATACAGGTCTGAAATACGATGAGATGTCAGGGCCAGAGATATAAATTTGGAACTGATCAGCATCAGTGCTATGGGAAAGAAAGAGATTATTCCAGCCCACGATATTATAGTACTCACATTTGGAAGAGATGTGTTAAATAAATGTCAGATGACTAAATATGCGTCCTTACATCCACCTGAGTATTTACAGATAACCTGGCAGGCCGAATAGGAAGACACTGACCTAACATACTCTGCAAACCAGTGCCTCGAAATGAGGTTGGAGTTGAGGGGGTCGCAGACCCAGAGCCAGGTGAAGGGCTGGTTTTGTGAAGATGTTATGGATAGTTTCAAAAATAATTATTTCCACCAAGTATGTATCTCGCTGCATTAACATCCTGTACTTGAAGTCACCGTGCTGAGTCATTCCTGTCCAGGGCAAGCCATCACTCATTATCTTCAGCCTTGATTGGAGCACTGAGCCCTGGACCTGATCAGCGCTATGGATGGGAAGTGGGGAGGAATGGGAGACTCCCCCTGGCATGCAGCGCTACAAAATCCACCTCTGTCTTTTCCCCGGCTATCTCAGACGGGGTGAGAATTGCAATCAAGGTCACCCTGGGGAAATATCAGTGTTATTCATCTACTGGAATTTGAAATTAAAAAGCTACCAAATTCTTGAGGGAGGGGATTATTTCCCCTTCCATTAATAAGTCCATTTTCCCCCCTCTCATCTTCCCACTTATCATATTTTAGAAGAAATTCATGCCAGTTAATATGAAAATGAGAAGCCAGAAGTTATGAAGGATGCTTACGGATGCAGCCCCAGCAATTCACTAAGTCTGTCTGTTAATCTAGGTATCAATAATATGCTTATTTTTCTCTCATTTAAATGCTCTCAGTATCCATCTGTTCTTGGAACCAATCAGAACATCCTAGCATTATAAGGAATGCACTAATGGAAAGCTACTGTGCCCCTTTACTAATATTAAAAGCACCATGTCACTTTCAGGCAATCAGCAGGGACCATCTTAAAGGAAAGCATGACATCCACACAAGGATAGTATTGGAATGAATTTGACCCTTGTGGGAAAAACCCTCAGCCCAACCAGAGCAAGCTATTGTTCGGTTTTCCCTTATCGAAATGTTCAAAAGTAAAACATATAGGGGCACCTGGCTGGCTCAGTTGATAGAGCATGCAACTCTTAATCTCAAGAGTCATGAGTTCGAGCCCCACACTGGGTATAAAGATTACTTAAATAAATAAATCTTAAAAAAACACAAAAACTAGGGATTAGTTGTTTGAGTTGCTTGATTTCAGCTCAGGTCATGATCCCAGGATTGTGGAATTGAGCCCTGTACCAGTCTCCCACCTGGGTGTGGAGGCTGCTTAAGATTCTCTCTCTCTCTCTCTCTCTCTCTCTCTCTCTCTCTCTCCCTCCCTCTCTCTCTCTCTCCCTCCCTCCCTCTGTCCCTCTCCCCCACGCACATGCTCTGTCTTTCTCAAATGAAAAAATAACATTAAAAAAGTAAAAAATATAAACCTATTTTACCACATTTATGCTGAAATATTTACTATTGTCTTTACCAAACCCTGCATGGTCAGATAAACAAGAAAATAGAGATTTCTCAGTGACACCAAGCACTTTCTATAAAGTGTTTCAACATCTGGAATACCTGAGTGGCTCAGTCAGTGAAGCATCCAACTCTTGGTGTCAGCTCAAGTTATAATCTCATGGTTAATGGGATTGAGCCCCACATCAGCTCTATGTCAGCAAGGAGCTGCTTGGGATTCTCTCTCCCTCCTTCTCTCCTCCCTCCCTCAAAATAAATAAATAAACTTTAAAAATAAAAATAAAATAAAATGCTTTGACATCTAGTGAGGTATTTCTTTGTTAATATTCTTGTTTAAAAATGTCATCATTTTACTTCCTATTCATTCTTGTTGACAGATTTTGAATAAGTTGTCAATTGCCTCCCAAATCTTTTGGGGTTTTGATTGGAATCTTTTAAAAAATTTTTTTAATGTTTATTTATTTTTGAGACAGAGAGAGACAGAGCATGAACGGGGGAGGGTCAGAAAGAGGGAGACACAGAATCTGAAACAGGCTCCAGGCTTTGAGCTGTCAGCCCAGAGCTCGACGCAGGGCTCGAACTCACGGACCTTGAGATCACGACCTGAGCCGAAGTCAACGCTTAACCGGCTGAGCCACCCAGGTGCCCCATTGATTGGAATCTTTTTATACCTATGTCATAAGGTGGAGAAAACAGACATCTTTAGTCTTTGTATCCATTAAAGTGATAGGTCTCCCCATTTCTTTTTTTTAAATTTCTGCCTCAGTGAATTTTAGCATTTTCTTTACATAGGTCTACCTAATTCTTAAATGGATTCATTATTACTTTATAACAACTTGCAACAAAATGTGTCCAGAAGTGCAATCCAGAGTGTCATATTTACCAGAATGTTTGAGAAACTGAAATGCTTACGGGTGCCTGGGTGGCTCAGTTGGGTGGCTCAGTTGGTTAAGCATCCGACTTCGGCTCAGGTCATGATCTTGCAGTTTGTGAGTTTGAGCCCCACATCCAGCTCTGTGCTGACAGCTCAGAGCCTGGATCCTGCTTCAGATCCTGTGTCTCCCTCTCTCCACCCCTCCCTTGCTCATTCTCTGTCTTTCTCTGTCTCTCAAAAATAAATAAATGTTTAAAAATTTTTTTGAAAAAGATACCAAAATGTTTCTGTTATGACATTTTAAGAAATCACAGGAAATAGAGGAAAATATCACAGTCATCTTTGGTTATGAAGAAATGGCTCATCTTACAAGTTATATTTTGGTTGCTTTAAGGAAATGCCTATAAAATCACAATGTGACTGCAGCAAATGTGGTTTTTTGAAGAGCACAACATGTCAGATGAATCTGATTTCTTCTAGAGCAGGGTGACTGACTTTTAGATAAGGGCAAAGAATTATATGTAAAGTGTCTGGATTTCAGGAAGCCTTTATTCTAACAAATATGATTCTGTCACAAAGAATGTAGTGAACTGTTTGGTGCCGGCTACGTTGTTGGAGGAGAAGTTGTACTTGACAGGGAGATATCTTTTTAACTCTACGTGTCTTTATTAAATTGAAAGACAACCAGCCCATGGCAAACACACATTATTCTTATAGGATAATTCAACTAGCATTTTTCAGAGTTGCTATTGGTCACAGACAAAAAAGAAGTTTAATTCTCTTGGTCTCTTTGCTTGGAAAACATTTGTATGCCTAAATTCCATAAACTGTAGATATTAGACAACATGACCATGTCAGCTTGAGAGCAAAGAGAGACCCACAGTTGTGTAACTTCATGATTCCACGAATTCTATTAGTTTCTCCACCAGTTTATTTAGCCTCTTACTAACTCATGGAAGCCAAAGTCCAAAGGAGAGATGGCAAAGGATGGGAAGGTGGTAAAGATGTTCATGGATAAGCATCAACATTTTCACAACATACCAATCCCTTCTCTAGTTTTAGAGATGTGAAGAGATAACTACAGTAGAAAGTAACAGAAACCGATGAAGGTATAGAACAACTGGAACTCTTGTACATTGCCAGTGGGGAAGCAAAAATGGCACAACTGCTCAAGACACAAAGGAGAACGTCCAACCAAGCACAAGACCTTTCTAACTGCCACTACTCATGTTACACACCCATGAGTACAGCCCTGTATTCACCCAACAGAAATGAAAACACATGCCCACACAAAGATTTGTACGTGAATGTGTCTATCTGCCCCCCAGACTTGAAGCAACCCAAATATCCATTAATGATACATGGCTTAAATACATTGTGATACATCCATGAAATGGACTACTACTTAGCAATTAAAAGGAAGATAATATTAAGTCACACAACATGGGTGAGTCTCAAAAACTTTCCACTAAGTGAGACACACTAAATACTGTATGATCCTAACTACATGGAATTCTAGAAACGATGAATTGTGACAGGAAGCAGATCATGGTTGCCTTAGGCCAGGTATTGGGGAACTGGCCTGACCATGAAAAGATAGGAGGAAACATTTTTGCATAACTAAAATGTTCTATATCTTGGGGAATGTTTTTGTATGTAAATTATACTTCAATGAAGCAAGGGGAAATAATAAATAGCAACAGAAAGCTGGGAGTATATATAAAGTATAAATCACATTAATCCAAAACACATAAAAATACACATAAGTATTGGGTGCCTGGGTGGCTCAGTCAGTTAAGCATCCTACTCTTGGTTTCAGGTCATGATCTCATGCTTTGTGAGTTCAAGCCCTGAGTTGGGCTCTGTGCTGATGGTGTGGGACCTGCTTGGGATTCTCTCTCTCTCTCTCTCTCTCTCTCTCTCTCAAATAAACCTTAAAAAATACACATCAGTATTATTATAAGTATGATGGGCATTTTGGTGCATCAACTGGAATGGTATCAACGTAAATGGCCATGAGCGGGCTTGCTTTTCCAGTTAGCACATGTTTCTACTTATCATCTCCTTACTTTACTGTAACGACAGTCAGCATCAATATTGAGAACCTTTTCTCACATGAGGTAAAGGATTCAGCTCCCACAAACGCAGTCTCCTGGCTGCTCAGAAAGAAGCCTCTTTCTGCACATCCCATGGCCTCCCTCGTAGCTGAGATGTCCATAAGCAGCAGAGTCAGTCACTCTCTGCTTTTTGTCTGTGATGTCCTGAGTAGCAGGGGACTTGGGACAACAGAAACTTAGAACCCTGAGGCTGTGTGTGGGGCCTTCCAAGAAATCAAGAGCACCCTTCCCCAACTTCAGTGAGCACTTCCAGAAAGGCTCTGTCTGCATTCCCAGAATCAGAGTCTAGAGACAGTGAAAAAGGACATGGTCTGTCCCTAAGCTCAGACAAAAAGCAGGGACTTGGCCAGGGAGGCTTCAGAGAGAGAGGCCTGCCCAGCCATCCCAAGCGCAGCCAAGATAGGAACCAGGTCCTGGAGCTGGAAAACTCGCTCCTCACACCTGCAGATGTCTGAGCCCCAGACCCCCAAAGGTGCAGCAAATCAGCCTCTATAAAGAGGAGAAGGGGTGGATGGAGGCCATCCCGCCCCACCCAACTCTGGCTGTCCCAGGAGGTTTCAGTAGGTTAACTTCAGGTTTCTCTGATGATCATCAGAGTGTGATTTTTTTAAGGTTTATTTATTTTTGAGAGAGAGAGCACAAGTGGGAGAGGGTCAGAGACAGAGGAAGAAGAAGATCCGAAGCAGGCTCCGTGCTAACAGCAGCGAGCCTGATGTGGGGCTTGTACTCATTTATGAACTGCGAGATCACGACTTGAGCAGAAATCAGATGCCCAGCTGACTGGGCCACCCAGGCGCCCCTCAAAGTGTGATTTTAGAAATAATGGCAAATCTCTTGAATTGAAACAAAGAACGTGCCTGCCTGCTTGCAGGTGTTTTCAATTCCTTTAAGACACTGAGTCAGAAGGTTTTATTTTCAAATGTTTAGGATAGGTAATTCCTTCACCCTAAAGAGTAATTAACAGTTGATGGAAAATTCTAAATTATTCTTCTTGGTTCTAACTGGAAGCGATTAGAGAAGAGGTGCCAAAAGCTGGGGGTGGGGGGGGCAGTAAGAGTTGGGAGACAAACCTGGTAAAACATAATAACTTCTCAAAAAGTAGGCACAGTGCTCTCCACTAGACACAAAGACTATGCACTGCAATATTTCTACTATGCGTGCTGAGGCCCAACTCGGTCATGGGAATGGAGCTCACCAAAGTTCTCAGAACGTGCTAGGAGGCAGGTGGCCCCACCATCTCATTTCACTGATGCAAGACACAGGCCCAAGAGGTAAGCAGCACAAGGGAGTGAGGCAGGATCCCAGGCTTTTCCATCTCTATATCCACATTCCTTTTACCATACAGTATGATGGGTCCCAACAGCACAGGCTTTGGGAACTGTCCCCTGCAAAAAGACTGGAAAATCCCCAGCTCCTATATTCTCATCTCTGGCTTCTTAGAGTTGAACCAGAGACGTGCATTTAGAGAATCATTGGAAACTGTTCAGTGGCTCTTCCAAATGCTAGAGGCTGCCAGATGCCTCACAGTAGGCTGCTTCTCTTCTGAAAAGCACATAATCCCCTCCATGCTCCCTCTTCCTCCACCTTTTTAAAAATTGTTTGCCAGCCAGTTTCCTGATTCTTTCATCCAAGTATGCTCTTACCCTTCCTCCTCTAAGGTCCCCACATACTTTGTCTGGTCTTGCTCTATTCTGCCTTGTATTACAGTAACTTGTTGTCATAGATTTGGTTCCCCAGCGGCACACCCCCTAGAGGACGACTCAGGTACAATTCATTTATTAAAGAAAGGAATGGGTGGGGTTGGGGATAGGAGAGGAAAGCAGAAGAAGCCAATCAATGCGTAGCTTCAGGCAAAGACCCAGGCTCAGCCTCATCCCCAGGGACCTTTGGAGTCTAAATTATACCTAAATTTGTTCTTCTTGGGGCAAGAGGTTAAGGGCTGCTCTGAGAGATGTGAAATCCCAGGCAAGGAGCTCCGCAAATGTAGGCAGAGCACCTGTAGGCACACAGAAGCTGGAGAGGGAACAGAGACGGGAGGGCTCCGGAGAGCTCTGGAGGATTGCTGACATGGCCTCACATTGGTGCATTCACCTTATCTCCCGGGTTGAACTGTATTCCCCAAAAGGATATGCTGGGGTCAGAATCCCCAGTACTTCAGAATGTGACCTCCTTTGGAAATAGAGTATTGTAGATATAACTAGTTAAGATGAGGGCATACCAGAATAGGGTGGACTCTTGATCCAACATGACTAGTGTCCACATGGGAACATGAAGTGGAGACACAGGGGGAATGCCATGTAATGGTGGAGGCACACTGGAGTTATGTAGCTGTAACCCAAGGAATAGGAATGCTTGCTGGTCACCTCTAGGAGCTAAAAAGGGGCAAGAAAAATTCTACCCATCATTTCAGGTGGAGCATGGCCCTACCAACACCTTGATTTGGGACTTCTGGCCTCCAGGACTGTGAGGGAATACATTTCTGCTATTTTAAGCCATCCAGCTTGTGGTAATTTGTCATGGCGGCCCTGGGGAACTAATCCGTTCCACTAGACTATACGTTCCTGGCAATCAGGCGACACCTTGCTCACTTTCCCCCTCAATGTCTGTTTATGGAAGGTGCTGAGCCAGAGGAAGTGAAGCACTTATTCTACTCATAAGTTCCCCAAAGCTGTGCCCCAGCCCTGTGTTGACTAAGCAACTCCTTTGACATACAAGTGTTAGGTAGGAAATGGGGTTCCATTTCCCTGGGAAATTAAGAGTCTTTTGCTCCCTCTATGTCTGTGTTGTATTCTCGAAGGCCACTTGGGAGCCTCATTGGGGCTTGTATTGCTACTGATGATATCGAAATGTGTCAGTCCCAATCTTCTGTAAGGGAATGAGCTGAACATGTCTCTTCTGTGCTCCCAGAGCACCCTGGGAAAACTTCACTCTTGGCTCTGCCCCAGGCTATTGAAGCGACTGGCTTGTGCTTCTCTCATCCCCCAAGACTGAGGATCCTGGTGGGGGTGGTCTTATTTCTGAACTCCTAATATCCAGTGTCTGGTAAATAATAGGATTTCTGTGCAAGTGCAGCACTAAACAAACCTGGCTATTCTATTCTGGCTACAGATTCTAGAAAATTTCTGGATAATCATAGCATTCCATTCCTTAGAGCCACCCAGGGTCTCAAAGAGGATTTTGTGTGTACATTGTGTGTTTTATAGGCACGCTGCACTCACAGAGAGGCCAGAGAGCTGGCCCAATTCATTTCTTCACAGTTTATTATGTGGAAAAACATAAGCCTTCTGTTTTCCTGGGCTGTTAACTTGGCACCTCATTTCATGTATAAAACTTGCATTAAAAGATACTACCTCTGTGAGTTAATCAGTCATATAAAGATCAAAACTACTTAATAGTACAAAGGACTCTCAGAGCTCATATCCTATGAAGAATGACTGCAGGCCAGGTGAGAGAGATGGGTGTCTGATCATTAATCCTCAAAACAACTTAATGAAGTTAGTATAAGACTCACCTCAAAGATGGTGAAACTGAGACTCAACAAGGTTAAGTGACAAGCCCAAGGTCACATAGCTGCTAAGGGATGGAGCCCAATGTCTCTGACTAAAAGCCATGGTTTTTTCTAAAAACTCCATTCAGACTCTCAAAGTGACAGAATTCTAAAGGAAATAACCAACTGGTTTTCCCAAGAAGACTTGGAATCACTTGTTCAAATGGGTGGTGTTCTTCACAGCCATCCCTTGGAAAATTAAATAGCAGTTCTGATGATTTGTGGCTCTTCATTTCATTTGGGGAATGCTTCTTTGAAGATTCGGGGCTTCAGAACCTGAGGGACATCCTTTTAAGTATGATTTCTGGTGCCTAATCTTTAACTCTGAAGTCTTTCTGAGCAGATGATTAAACTAGTCATTAATGTCTTCAGTCAAAAATGTGGTTGGCTATAAAGATACAGGATTTCAGGCTGGATCTGGAGACAGCATGGACAAGTTTCTGCACCGGATTTGGAACCAGGCAGAAGGAATATGATCATTATTATTATTATGGATCAAAAAAGACTTCTAGGGGCATCTGGGTGGTTCAGTTGGTTAGACATCTGACTTTGGCTCAGGTCGTGGTCTCACAGTTCATGGGTTTGAGCCCCACGTCGGGCTCTGGGCTGACAGAGCCTGGAGCATGCTTCAGATTCTGTGTCTCCCTCCCTCTCTGCCCCTCCCCTGCCCTCAAAAATAAATAAACATTTTTTTAAAAAGGCTTCTAAAATTTTTTTGAATAATAATAACACAATTGAAGATATAGACTCCAGAACATTCATCTAGGTGTTTAAGCTCTGGTACCTGTTACACGGGTCCAGGGGCAGGACAAGCAGTTCAAAGTGAATGCTTTGGTGTCTTCTGCATTCCAGTAGGTTGAATGCATTCCCACACTTTGCAGTGAGGTTGGCTCTTACAATAGTTGCAACAAGAAAATAACGCCATATTCAAGTCCTGATCATTTCTTATCTGTTCATTACTGCTCTGTAGCACAATGAGTTTCTAGGAAAAAAAAAAAGAATTGGGCCTCTATTACAATAAGAAAAGTGTGTCTTTACAAAGGACTGGTAAGTAACTGAGCATGGCCTCCTTCCCTGAGCGGGGCTGGCTCTGCACCTGAAGTGATTGCTTAAGTATTTATTGCAGAGTTTTATGCAGTCAACTGGCTGACCAGGATTCAGATCCTAAGAGAATTTTTTCATAAAACATATATTTCTTTTTCATTACGCTAGAAATATATGTTCCTTGTAGAAAAACTAGAAACTGCTGACAAGCAGAAATAATGCTTAAATCATGCATAATCCTGCCACCCAGAGATAAATACTGTTAATATATTTGGTGAATGTTCATTCAAGTGTCACTGTATATTTACCTATTTTTTACACAAATGGGATCACATTACACATGCAATATTATAACATGGTTTATTAACTAAGCAGTAGCATGAACATCTATGTCAATAAATGTACTTGTACAGTGCAATTTTCAACAAATGGTGCATAGTATTCCACTTAAATAACAACCCATATTTATCCAATCCTGTACTGTTGAACTATTGAGTTGTTTCAAAATCATGGTTTTGCTATTAGAAATGATACTATAATGAGGTCACCCTGGGAAGAGTGTGTTCCATGAGAAGAGGACAAGCAGGGACAAAATGGCCCTGATGACAAGGATAGGCCCCTTGGGATGAAATGGAGCCCAAAGGACAAGAAAGAGCAGTTAGAAAACAAAGTAGAATGGTGGTTGCCAAGGGCTTGGGGGGTGTCGGGGGGGATGGGGAACTGGTGTTCAAAGGGTATAGTGTTTCAGCCATGCAAGATAAAGTTCTAAAGATCTGATGTACGACATTGTTTTATTAAGAGGGCAGATCTCATGTTGTGTGTGTTTTTAGCACAATATATATATATATATATGATAAAGAAAGTAAGAAGGGAAGAAGAAGGGAAGGAAGGAAGGAAGGAAGGAAGGAAGGAAGGAAGGAAGGAAGGAAGGAACCAGAGAAGTAGAACTAAAACCAGGAGGGGAGGGTATTAACAGAAGTCAGTAGAGGTAAGAATTTCATAAAGAAGGGAGAGGTTTCTCAATATGGCAATGTTTGCCACCACACCAGTAAATGGTCATCCATGGAATCAACTGGATATTCAATATATAATCCGTAAATGCAACTTCAAAAAATTGTTTCACAAAGCCCTTGAGTTTACCCCCCACAAAATGCAGCCATTACTGAACCACTTCATCATCCAATAGAGTTGGTTGACTCTACAGCCTGAAGATGTTTTCTGGAAACTCAGTTACTGACTTCTTGGTCCATGACAGCCTATGTCAATGAACACAAGTGCTGTGTCTCATAAGCAATAGCTCTCCTTTCTGGTGTTACAAATGGGTGTGGCCCCTAAATAATAGACCTCTACACTGTCCATTGCTTATTATACAACTACAGGGTCACCCATGCACAAATTGACCAAAACCTTCCCTGCTCCTATGGCTGTACCTTTACCATTGGCCTGGTTTCTTTCTTCAGGGGAGTTTTTATCATTTCCCATTAAATATTTAACATTTTCCATTGGAAATTATTGATTGTTTCAGTCACATCATGCATACATATTAGAAGATACAAACAATAAATAAAAATCCCTCCAAAATGCATGCATGCACAAACATAGGCCTGTGAACACAGGCCTCTTAAAATTAACCAACATCTCTGGTTTAAGACTTAATGTGTTCCTATGATGTTAGATCCTGTCCTTTACAGGCTGATGCTTTCAGGACTTCCCAGTGGGCACCCAGTGTGGTAACTGCAAATGATATTTTGCAGTCCAACCCTGGATTTGCCCAGGAGTTTCATTACTTTAGCACCGAAATTCCCAAGTCCTTGAAAATTTCAGAATTGTCAGTCACCATGCATGTGGCCCCAGTTAGTTTAGCTACTAGTTCTTTGTATGGAACCCCAACTAGAGGACTTCTTCTTCTTCTGGATTTCATAACCCATTGATTGTGAATGAATCACTACCTCAGAAGGAATTACATGCAGTTTATTAACAGTTAATATTTATAAGAAATTGTAAAAATATATAGAACAAATTACAAAAAAATGGCACAATTCTTGGGGTTCTGGCATGAACCCCTACCGCCACTGTGGCTGACGTAGCTCTCACCCAGAAGTGACTTCTCAGTCCTACCCAGGTCTTCTTATATGCCTAGGATTGGT
Source organism: Panthera pardus (assembly GCF_024362965.1). NCBI lineage: Eukaryota > Metazoa > Chordata > Mammalia > Carnivora > Felidae > Panthera > Panthera pardus. The sequence continues at coordinate 51,000,356 of NW_026526688.1, read as the reverse complement.
GTCATATATGATCCTTCTTCATCCATCCATTCAGTCTGTAAATTGAGTGCTTACTATGTGTGTGGCAATGTGCTGGGCACTAGAAATACAGCAGAAAACAAAGCTGTATCCCACCTGGTGGATTTACACAACGGCACAGTAGACTAATGTTAATCAAATAATCTCACAAATGAATATATAATTATTAATTGTGAGGAGTGCAATGCAGGAGAAATCTGGAATACAAAGAGTATAGCAGGAGACGCTGATTTAGGGTCGGAGATAGCATCTCCAAGGAAGAAACACGTAAGCTCGCCATGAAGGCTGAGTAGAAATGCATATTAAAACTCCTACCAGGGGCACCTGGGTGGCTCAGTTGGTTAAGCGTCTGACTTCAGTTCAGGTCATGATCTCACAGTTCATGAGTTCAAGCCTCACATTGGGCTCTGTGCTGACAGCTTGGAGCCTGCTTCAGATTCTGTGCCTCCCTCTCTCTCTGCTCCTCCCCTGCTTGCACTCTGTCTCTCTCCCTCTCTCAAAAATAAACAAACCTTAAAATTTTTTCATTAAAAAAATAAAGAAAACTCCCACCCGATTAAAAAGTTTAAAAGTCAGGGGCACCTGGGTGGCTCAGTCAGTTAAGTGTCGGACTCTTGCTTTCAGCACAAGTCATAATCTCATGGCTCATGGGTTTGAGCCCCACATGAGGTTCTGGGCTGACAGTGAGGAACCTGGTTAGGATTCTCTCTCCTTCTGTCTCTGCCCCTCCCCGGCCTCAAAAAAATAGTAAAAAAATTTTTAATAAAAACAATTTAGCATTACCTGATAAAACTCTTGCACAAATGGACCAGGAAATATGTATAAAATGTCCATAGCAATATAGTTCTTAAGAGGAAAAAAACTAGAAACAACTCATTTGAAGGTGAGAGGTGGAAACTGAAGGGGTCAAGAATGACTTGTCCAGGTTGGGCTGGGGCAGCTGGGTGCACAGGGTTGCCCAGCCACCTGCTTTCCCTGCAGGTCCCACAAGAGTCCATTTGCTTTTTGGTTTTGAAGTGCTCTTGGTTGCTGTCTGCAACTGCTCAAAAATCACTCTACCTGCTTGTGCCTCAAAAACATTAAGGGCATTTTTATTGCTCCAGTGATTTCTCTGTTGCCTTTCAAAAAAGCCAAGAAATGCCGGAAATGTTGTGGAGGTAATTCCCCTCCAATGCCAGAGGACTCCATTACTGGCCCTCACTCTGCCCAGCCTCCAAATGTCCTCAGGTGTAATGGCCTTTAATTCCAAGTGCAGCCTGAAGGACTGAGCCATCACACAGCAGCCAGTTTTTCTATGATTATGCCCTGTCTCCCACCATGAAACTTCCCTCACTCATCACCCCGCCCCCTTCCCTCACTGCAGCTAGAGTTAAAAGCAGCCACCTGCTGCCCCATAGGATTTAACTACTTTACTCTTTCACGCCTTCTTACATGTGTGGGTTACATATGCAGCTTGGTACTTAGATCTATATGCCTGTCTACAGTATTATGAATATGAATGGATTGAATCATCTGCTATTGAATACACTGGCTTATAAGGTGTCACTTCCATAGGTCATTTTGTTTTCCATGTTGATCAAGCCTGAAGGATTAATGGGGAGGAATGCTATATTGAAATGCCTTACAAGAAACTGCTTAAGGAGATGAAACCATACACAAGACTTCAACATGACTACTTACACATCGCCTTGTATGAGGCAATCACACTGTCATTCCTAAAAAAACAGTTCCCTATTAACCTTGCTTATACTAAGCAATAGTTAGTGCTGAAAATAGTCTTAACAAAGAGGGTACAGACTATGCCATGTGCTCTGAAACAAACTTTTACAGCCAAAGACTACATGTAAGGGTAAAACATGGTAGTCTGCTCAGCATAATCCATGATGGGGATCAACTTTTTTTTTGAGAAGTTATACCAAAATCCTGGCCAAATGTGCCCAAGTATTTTATAGTCTCACCTGAGAAGTCTTTCAAGATTATCAGAGATTTCTTGTGATAACTCAAAGTACTAGTAGTCCCATCTCAAAACCTTGAGGGAAACAGTAGATCTTTTCTGGCCATGAAGAGAAATATGAGGGGACTCTCCCAGCATTTCTATACCCAGCACTTGTGATAACATGGAGATGGTAAAGTCTTCTGTTCATAAAGGGAGAGAAGAGCCCTGTATGCCAAGGGTCATAGTCATTTAAAATGCATGGTTTTGTTCTTTTCAGTTTCTTGATACACACATTTCTATGATGACACCTATTTTCTTAAGCTAAATCAGTCTCGAGATGATCAGTGATCACATGCACAGCCTCTTTTTCTGCTGCTGCTCTTAATGGTAGGTAAATCATTCTTACAAATAAAATTGATATTACTAAATTTTAACACATAGAATACATTATAAATATCCTATGAGTGATGTTCTAAGAAATAACAAGTTTTGAAACCCAAATAAGTCCTTAAATTGGCAATACCAACACATGATTCTGTGTAGTGCTATTAAACTTACTAGGATATCCAAATGTTATACTATTCAAACACTCCCCAATAATATTGACTGATGTTTTCCAACAGTTGAATATTATCTACAGACTATAGTTTTTTTTCTTCTTTTTAAGTTGTTTTATTTTATTTTATTTTATTTTGTTTTATTTTATTTTATTTTATTTCTGAGAGAGCAAGAGTGAGAGAGGGGCAGAGAGAAAGAGAGAGAGAGGTGCGAGAAAATCCCAAGCAACCTCAGCACTGTCAGCAAGGAGATTTGGGGCTTGATCTCACAAGAACCGTGAGATCATGACCTGAGTAGAAATCAAGAGTCCAATGCTTAATCGACACCCCCAGACTATAGTTTTTTATAAATATTTTACCAAAAAAAATGCAAAGAGAATAAGATGTGAAAATTATCATAGAATATTTAAGTATGAAATTAGAAATTGATCTCAAATCCAAATTGGCAAAAGTAATATTGATTTCAATGGCAATACCAAAATAGGGAAAAACAAATTATTTTTAACATTAAAAAAGGAAATGAGTTTAAATGAAGCAGCACAAACCCTGATATCCAACTTGGAGATGCTTTTGGATGCACCCTTAAATATTCCTACCAATATTGTAAAATGAAAGAAATTTCTCTACGTCTGAAATATTTGTCATAAAACAGAGATCAAAACTACTGGAAAGGACAATTCATGTGTAGTGTGCTTTAAAATTTTTATTTTAGGATGACAGCTTTTAAATATTAAATATTTGTAGTATCTTTCAAACTGTTAGAGGGGGTTTTTTTGGCCTTTATTTGGTGCCAATGGTCCCTTCTTTTGGTGTTTTCTACTATCAAATGTTTATATCAAGAAAACATTGTTCTGTGTGTTATTGAAATGTATAATCTGTTCATAATATATCAGTTTATATAAAACAGTCATTTATTACATGGGGTAGATTTTTTGTATAGAAAACCTCTATATATATAACACCATCACAGAAATTCACTATTTATTATTATGGTTGCTTATTATTTTTAAACTCATAAATAAACTGTGAAAAAGTACAATATAAGGTTTGGCTTTGGGAATTCCTGGAAATCCCCAGGGATTCTAACTTCTCATTCTTTAATTCTAAATACTCACATCTGTCATGAATTTGGAAATTCTACTTCCTGTACATTTTAAAATAGAAACTGTATATATTTAAGGTGTAAAACATGATGATTTGACCTACATCTATATGGTGAAATTATTACTACAGTCTAGCTAATGAATGTATCTCCTTTTCATAGTCTCCATGATTTTGTTTATGGTGAAAGAATCTGAAATCTATTCTTTTAGAAAATTTGCAGTATTCAGTACAATATTATTAACTATAGTCACCGTGCTATACATTAGATCGCTAGACTTATTCTTCCTATATAACTACAACTTTATGTCCTTTAATCAAAATCTCCCCATTACCTCTCACTCCTTGACCCTAGTAATCACTATTCTACTCTCTGTTTTATATTCATTTGACTTTTTTAGATTCCACATATCGGTGAGACCACATAGTTTCTTCCTTTCTGTATCTGCCTTATTTCACTTAGCATAACACCCTCCAGTTTCATTCATGTTGTCACAAAGGGTAAGATCTTTTTTCTTTAAGGCTGAAAAATATTCTATATACATACCACAGTTTCTTTGTCCATTCATCCATCAACATATGTTTAGGTTGTTTCCATATGTTGGCTACTGCAAATAATGTTGCAATGAACATGAGAGCACAGATACCTCTCTAAGGTGCTGATTTCAGTTCTGTTGAGTATCCAGACAGGAGATTGCTGGATTATATGGTAGTTCTATTTTTAGTTTTTGAGGAACCTCCATGCTGTTTTCCATAATAGCTGTACCAATTCACATTGCCACCAACTGTGCACAAGGGTTCCCTTTTCTCCACATTCTCAACAACACTTCCTAGCTCTTCTCTTTATGATGACAGCCATTCTAACAGGTGCAAGGTGATATCTCATTGTGGTTTTCACTTCCTTTTCCCAGATGATTAGTGATGTTGAGCGCCTTTTCATGTACTTGTTGGCCATTTGTATGCCTTCTGTGGAAAAAATATCTATTCAGTTCCTTTGCCATGTTTTAATTGGGTTGTTTGTTTTTTGGTATTGAGTTGTAGGAGTCTCTTATATAGTTCAGATGTTAACCCCTTGTCAGATCTACAGTTTTTCCTGCTCATTTACTAATGCCACACAATGCATCAGAAAGTTTGCACAAGAGTCTAACCCATTTGTTCAGGTGAACTTTATTTGCATATGGGTATATAATAGGTGTATGGTCTTACTATATACTACCTATCTGAAGAATTCACTGGAATTGAAAAATTACTTTCTGAAAACTAGAATTTTCAGGAAATTCTTTCAAGTGGCCAAATATTAGTACTACTTAGTGATTATACAAAATAATTAATAACACATTATATTTCAATGTTTGAGATTTTGAAGAAGGTAAAATTTTCTGATGAGTTTTTTTTTTAATTTTTTTTAATGTTTTTATTTATTTTTGCGACAGAGGGAGATAGAGCATGAGCAGGGGAGGGACAGAGAGAGAGGGAGACACAGAATTGGAAGCAGGCTCCAGGCTCTGAGCTGTCAGCACAGAGCCCGATGCGGGGCTTGAACCCACAGACTGTGAGATCATGACCTGAGCCGAAGTCAGATGCTTAACCGACTGAGCCACCCAGGCGCCCCTCTGATGAGTTTTTTTTAACAGTTTAAGAAACTTTATTCATGAATTCCTCCATTATGATGTCATCATCATGGATAACAACATGGATTCTGCTAGAAAGAAAAGCACATTCTTCATAGCAGATAAAGATGTGGTTTAAGAAATACTCTTGTTCAGGGGCGCCTGGGTGGCTCAGTCGGTTGAGCGTCTGACTTCGGTTCAGGTCATGATCTCGTGGTCTGTGGGTTCGAGCCCCGCATTGGGCTCTGTGCTGACAGCTCAGAGCCTGGAGCCTGTTTCAGATTCTGTGTCTCCCTCTTTCTCTGACCCTCCCCTGTTCATGCTCTCTCTCTGTCTCAAAAATAAATAAATGTTAAAAAAAAAATTTAAAAAAAGAAATGCTCTTGTTCAAATTATAAACACATTTTCTCATAAAAACTAAAATGAAAAATTATTTAGCAAAGCAGATGAGTCCAGTTGATGAATCTACATAAGGCTAGGGGTGCTACTGAGTTAATATTTGTCACTGTGCACTGTAATTTATCATAACTTTATTGTAGCCCCCTTGCTAGTAGGATCTCAAGAACAGTGACTAACTGCTCTATAATAAATATTAAATAATAATAGTCTCTATATTCAAATTTATTCCTACCCCTCCAATTAGGGTGAGATTTCTATAACATGAAAAATATTATCTTATTCCAGATTCCCTAGAAAGCAGAGCCTGAGACAAGGATTGAGTTTTAGTGCTTCATTTGATAGCAGCAGTGCCAGGGAAGTTAGAGAGAGAAAAGGGATAAGCTGTGAGGATATAAAGCTGACTACTCAGTAGATATAACCACTGGGCCAGAGTCTCTAGACAGGCTAATACAGAGAAACTGTGGCTTGGGACCAGCCATGGGAAGCAGTAATGAGCAGTAATTCATCTACCCAGCTCCTTCCCATCTCTTATTTCCTTCTGTTAGTCAAAGTTTGCCCCAGTGGGGACTTAACCCATCTGAATTTTTCAGTTGCATCTTGTAGCCTCTTTGGCTGGTGCTCTAAAAATGAGATCCCATGCCCCACCACACAGCATCTCATCCATGATCTATAGGAGGGTGAAAAGACAAAAACTCAGGGTGGTGACTGATCAGTCTGGTTGTGCATCAGGCCCCAGTGACTGGCCACGTCCAGGTAATGGAGCCATGCAGCCCCAGAGGGGGAAGGCCAGAGCAGCAGCTGAAGCAGAACAAGCAGCTGAGGACTCGAATGTGACAGCATTGAGTCTTAGAAGGAGTATGAGATGTGCCTGATCTGAGTATTTCATATCAGTTTCAAGTATTGTCTTTGACAGAGTGTTACAGGCTAAAGTATCTCCCCACCAAAACTTGTATGTTGAAGTCCTAGCTTCCCCGAGCCCTCTCAGAATGTGACTGTATTTGGAAATAGGGTCTTTAAAGAGGTAATTAAGGTTAAATAAGGTCATTAGGGAGACTGTGATCCAATATAACTAGTGTCCTAATAAGAAGAGGACATTAGGACACTGGCACACACAGAGAGAAGGCTATATGAATACAAAGGGAGAAGATGACCATATGCAAGTCAAGGAGAGAAGCCTCAGAAGAAACCAACTTGCTAGCACCTTGATTTGGTCTTCCAGCTTCCAGAACTGTGAGAAAACAAACCTCTATTGTGTAAGCCACTGTCTATTGTATTTTGTATGACAGCTCTAACAAACTAATACACAAAGATCAGAAATCAGCCATATCAAATTCCACCCTGCCTTTCTTCCAAGTCTGTCACTTGTTTACATTCCCTTGAGGCCAATTCCTAGAGTAGTCAAATTATTAACTCTCTGAATCTACCAGAATGAATGGGCCATCTTATTTTTTTTTTAATCAAAATGAGAGCCTCCAATAAAGTACTAGATGCTTTTGCTAGTAGAATGCAACAATATATTCAAATAGGCACTGTATGTTTTAATGAATAATTTATTTATTGCACTGGTATTAGCTCTATAATTATCTTACTACCCCTTACTGGGACATAGCAATAATTATTCATGTATTAGTGTACTGATTATTGAGATTGTGGAGCAATTTCAATCAAGTCAATAAAAGAAATAAATAAAATAATATAAATTATGATATGTTCTTAAAAAAAACAACAACCAGAATTTGTAGAATCCACAGTGAAGCCTGATACAAAAACAAAATGGAAAAGCAAAATTGGCTAAAATACCAAACATTTACATGGCTGTGATGAATGTCAACTTCATATAATTATTGGTTTATTCAGTTCAGTTGATGCTTTGGGCAGTCAAAAAAATCATGTGAATTGAACAAAATACATGTAAAATAATCAAAGATGGGAGATCAAGGGAGGTTACTGTGCAGTGAACAAGAAAACAGCAAACCAAAACACTGTTTTATTTATACATTTTAACAGATGATGTAGTAATGCCCTACAAACTCTATTTAATTAGGCTCATTTACATGATAGCAAAATAAATAAGTATTGTTTTATGCTGTTTTATATTATATTTTATCTTTTCCCCCTTTCTCTATCTTTCAGCCATTTCTTCTTTTGGAAATTCCTGCACTATTTTTCTCATGTCTCACATTGTACATCTCATAATTGCATTTTATTGCTTCTCTGCCTGGGCAAGCTATTTTGAATCGTATCAACATTCATTTGAGTGCCTTTGTAGGAGGCACTGAGTTAGTGGGAGGAGAAAAATAAACCAAGCTAGTCCCTTATCCTCCAGGTATTTACTATCTAGAATGAACAAGCACTGAGAGGTTAGAACCAAATCTGTTTAACTTGTGTACAGTTCCTGCTAATACTAGAGCAGGAATTAAAGGTAAAGTCATTTGACCCCTCTTCCAGTGCCTTCTCACCACCTCCCACCACCACATAGCTGCCCTTCAACAGTAAAATGGATACATAAACTGTGGTAGAGTCATACAATGGATGAAGCAATGCGGATGAACATCTACAACCACATCCAACAATACGGATGAATTTTGCATACACAATGTTAAAAAAAGAAGCCACACATCAAAGGGTGCCTACTGTATAATTCATGTATATAATGCATAAAAGCAGGCAGAACTATGGTGTTAGAAGTCAAGAAAGTGGTTATTCTGGGGTGAATTGTGGGAAGCAGTGACTAGTTAGGAGCATGAGGGGGTATATGTTCTGGAATGCTGGGGATGTTCTCTCTTGGTCTGAGTACTGGTTAAACAGGTGTGGTCAGTTTGTGAAAATTCATTGAGCTGTGCACTCACTTTTCTATATGGATTATACTGCCACACAAAGTTTTAAAAAATGTTATCAAATTATGCCCAGCAATACAAAGTTTTTCTAATATCGATAATAGTTTCTAGCCCTAAGTTTTCTTGATTTTCATGGCAACAGATAAGAATAATATTTCTTCATGACAAATCTTGAAGACGGAGGAATTACTTCATTCGAAAATGTGTAAGAGAGTCTTGTAGCAAAGTCCCCTCTACAGATGGGCTGAAAGAGGAATCTGTGCAACATAATTGATCAAGTTTTGTATCCTCTGCCCATTCCAACTGATAAGCTAAAAGCCACAGGAAATTAGGATAAAAAAAACCAGTTAAGTGTATTTTGAAAGGCAGCAAAGGGCACTGTGGCAACAAGAACTCCAAGTATGATACTAGATGAACGAAGTACATGTGTTTTTAAATTATTTATATTTGATGAAGAAAAATTCTCTTTGAAAAACATTCACCTCTTCTGTGCTAGCACCCATAAAGCAAAAGAGATCTAATGGACCCTCCACTAAGTGGGAAATGAACAACTTGTGAATATAAAAAAAAAAAAACCAAGTACCTTGTTTAACCTAGCTACACAAAAGAAATATACATGGAGTCAATTGGGCCAAACAGGCTGTTTAAAAAAAAAAAAAAAAAAAAAAAAAAAAAAAAAGTCCCCTTAAGGAACAACACAACAAAAAGGGAAATCAATTGAATTTTACAAGCTAGAGGAGTGTGTTATACAATTTAAGAGCTATATTTAATTGGTAGGATTGAAAGTCTGCACTTTCCTTCCACATATATCTATTGTATTTATTATATTAGCATATTGTATTTAAAAGCAATCCCAGGGGTCCCAGTTGCAAAAACACAACAACAAGAAGAATGTCGAATTACATCAACCCAAAGTAAGCATCTTAAAGCCTGATTAGATACATACTAAATCATGACATGACAGATATAAAATGAATCCCTAGTCCATCCTTGATTTCAAACAAGGACTTATGAAAATGGTTCGGAATATAAAATTATGGAAAACATTACAGTACATCAAAGCAAAGCAAGTTTAATTAGGCTTAGTTTGATAATTGCTGAAAACAAAGAACCTGCCTCACAGCGTGGCTGGTGTAAAATCCAGCAGTAAGTCCAGTTGATCCAAATTAAAACCGCCCTATCTACCATCCCACATGAATCCTTTTATCTGAAGTCTACAGAGAACAAAGAATTACAATCCAGCTCAGAATGACAGAGGGCCCATGGTTTTTTCATCAGGATTTGCTTTGGCTAAAACCTATGTATGTTTCGCTTCTCTGTTTTAAAAATGTAACATACAAGGACTCTAAGGTAAAAGCCAAGAGACTAACCAGCACTAGCAAAAAGCTGGTAGCAAATCAGGGCATTTCTTCATCATACTTAGATCCGTAGAATCCATTTCCACCTTTCCCCACAAATGTGTCACAGGGAAGAAAATTCATCACCTTGCAGCCAAATTCTTTTCTGAATGATTGATTCTCTAGATGCGGAATGTAGAAATGGATCTTTCAGGAGAATTATAAACCTTCCCCCAATAAGGAGATTAAAAACATCATGAAATTAATTGGGTCACACGGTTATTGCTATACTAATTTTTCAGAGTGGAAAACTGTAACAGGAAATCTGGAAGCCTAAAAGGAAGTCAGAGGTGGAGGTGGAACGCCCTTGAATTTCCTGCCTTCCCTGCCTGGTTCAGGCCCTCATAACCTACCAGCAGGATGGTCACTGAGGTCTCCTCTCTGGTATCCCTGACATTGGGGCTCCTCTGGCCACCCATGTGCAACACCCTCCCCCAAATTCTTATTCTAATAAACAAATATACTTGTGTTGCCTGCCCACTTATAGAATTCCACTGAAATTTAAAAAATTCAATCTTCATATGAAAACCAGTCAACCTCACTCATAATAAAAATGCTAATGAAAGCAGCAATTAAATATCATTTTTAGTTATCAAATGGGCACAAATGTCAAACAAAAAATGATTAGGACTGTAAGAGATTTACAGAAGAGGCACTTTTGTAAATACCTCTAGTGAAAGCATCAATTAGTATAGCCTTTTTGAAAATCAATCTGGCTATATAAAATCATGAGCATTAAAAGAGAAAAGAAGTCATATGCTTTGACCCTACTTCTAAGATTTTCTCCTAGAAAGTAGTCAAAGTTATGAATGAAGATTTATGTAGAAAAACAGTGATGACAAGTTAAAATTTCCATCCTTAGCAGAAGCAATGTAAAACTCCAACATTAAGAAAATAGTGGCCAGGAGGCCACCTCAGGACAGACTGGACACCTGTCTCAATCCATTTAGGCAGTAGAGTGAGTGGCTTGTAAACAAAAGAAATTTGTTTCTCATAGTTCTAGAGCCTGGGAAGTCCAAGATCAAAGTGCAAGCAGATTCTGTGTCTCATGAGAACCCACTTCCTGGTTCATAGTTGACCATCTTCCCACCGTGTCTTCACATGGTAGAAGGCATAAGGGAGCTGTCTGGGGTCTCCTCTATAAGGGCATGAATCCCATTCATGAGGACTCTACCCTCTTGACCTAATCACATCTCAAAGGCCTCACTTCCCAATATCATCACTTTGGGGGTTAGGATTTCATCATGTGACTTGGGGGGGGTGAGGGTGAGGTCACAAACATTCAATCTATAGCAACGCCACAGGGCAGAACTCTGGGGAGAAGAAATTCTACATCTAGAATTAGCTGTGCATACATTGACTAGTGTCCAGAGTAAGAAAAGAAGCGAAGCTGAGTGCAGGCCATGAGTACAGCCATACATGAGCAGGAGGAAGTTGCCTCAGTTTGCAATACCCTGAAAAGTTGCTAATGCAGCATTCAAAATATATATTGACTTTTTGGTAATGTATATACATAGCAAAGAATTCAAGTAATGTAGAATATGCAAATGTGAAGTTTTAGCTCAAACACCACCACATGAAATAAATCATTATTAATTATCTTTTTAAGGTTTTATTTATATTTGAGACAGAGAGAGAGGGAGAGTGTGCAAACGGGGGAGAGACAGAGAGAGAGGCAACAGAGGATCTGAAGCAGGCTCTGCACGGATAGCAGAGAGCCCAGTGTGGGGCTTGAGCTCATGAATGGTGAGATTATGACCTCAGCCGAAGGTAGACGCTTAACCAACTGAGCCACCCAGGCGCCCCATAATATTAAAGTGCACATCACCTCAGCAGCTCTCCATGTGTGCATAAACTGGATAGGGGCTCCTGGGTGGCTCAGGCGGTTAAGCATCCGTCTGGCTCCTGGTTTGGGCTTAGGTGATGATCTCACTGTGGGTGGGCTTGAGCCCCACGTCCAACTCTGCACTGACAGCACAGAACCTGCTTGGGATTCTCTCCCTCTCTCTCTGCCTCTCTCCTTCTCACACACATGTTCTCTCCCTTTCTCTCTCAAAATAAATAAACAGTTAAAAAATTTTAAATAAACTGGATATAAGAAATACTTTTATAAAATTAGGATCAAATATAAAGAAAATAATACACTTTTTCTTGTTTAAATGCTGCTCATCATTTTTTAAAAACTTTCTCTGGTGTTTTATTTTGTTTTGACTTTTTTTTTAAAAATTTTTTTTAATGTTTATTTATTTTTGAGACAGAGAGAGACAGAGCATGAATGGGGGAGGGGCAGAGAGAGAGGGAGACACAGAATCGGAAGCAGGCTCCAGGCTCTGAGCCATCAGCCCAGAGCCTGACGCGGGGCTCGAACTCACGAACCGTGAGATCGTGACCTGAGCTGAAGTCGGACGCTCAACCGACTGAGCCACCCAGGCGCCCCTTGTTTTGACTTTTTAACGTGGTCATTCATTCCATCAGGTACTGTAGGAGTAAGAGCTTATGATCTAGTTTTACTCTATCTTCTTTACAAAGGTGTCCCATACTTCTGCTTATGAAAAATCTTGGTGCTGGCTCACACATCTCTAAACCGCTAAAACTGATTAGTGTTTCTAACTCAAGAAACTTCCTTTATTAGGGACAAAGACAGGCTTATTTCTGTATCACATGTTGTCAGGGTTAAGACCAAAATAGAATCAGAGTTGAGAAAAGAGACCTATTCTTTTACTTAAGTCCATGTTTAACAACAACAATAACAAAGTGGCTACTAGATCTCTAAAGCAATAAATGTTGTCTGTTACTGGGGAGTCTGCCCAATCTATTTTGTAATGGCTTTTCAGGACCATTATTTAGAGTCCCCTGTTGCTCTGACCCCGCTTTAAGTGTCCCCGTATTATAAGCATCTGGAGTTACAAGATCTTGAAGTAATCATTCAATTAGTGTTTACTGAGTACCTACTACGTGCTCAATTCTGCACCTGCTGCTTTGGGAGAAAAACGAAAAGTCAAGTCTCTGCCCTCACAGAACCTCCCAGTTGGGGAGATAAGGTGTGTTCCTTCAAAACAGGAACGTAACAGCTCAAAACAGGAGAGCAGTGCTCCACTCTGGCCTCCAACTGAGCCTGAGGTTTGATGAGATTGATTACATCCATGGGGAGGGCCCCAAGAGGTCATTTTGTCCAACTTCTCACACTGAAGCACTCATCATAAATGCCTGTTTGTTGAGTAGCCATTGCTGGTCATTAACTGATACCTGCAAGTGACACTTTTAAAGTGGGAAATTATTGAGCTCTTTGTGTGTAAAAGGTTTCTGAACTACCCATTAGTCAACCAGTTCTCCCTCCGAAGCACATAAAACTGTCATTTTTGAGTCACACTGAGTAAACCACAGGCTACCTTGACTCACGGGGACAAAAATTAATTTATGTTGAACGAGAGGTTAGATATGCCCATCTCTGCTACCATTGTAGTTTCTCAAAAACTTAATGTGGACTTATCACTCGTGAGTTAAAAACCAATATTTTTTAACATAAATGTCAGTGAAGGCGGCAATCCAACCTAAAAGGAAGTGTGCAACCAACCGTGGGTTCAAAATCCACCTTTGCCATTTCCAGCTCTGTGACCTTGCACCAAAGGCTTCTCATCAGCAAAATAGGACTATGAAGACCTCCCTGTTGAGGCCATTGTGAGGATAAACATAATTGTGCAGGGAAAGCACTCGTCACTGCTCAGTAACTGTTGAGTGTTTTCCTTTCTTTATGTGAGAGCTTCTCTCTGTTTATGGCCTTATTGGGACCCCTAAATTTTAGTGTCTAATATCTCGTTCACTTTAGGCTTTTGGCTGGGAGGAGGCCTAGGTGCAACTCTCTTCGGTTATCCCAAACCCTGGTTCGTCCCACGCTAGCCGCCTCCACCACGCTGCCTAAGTTATTCTCCAAAGAGATCAAAGGCATATACCTGAGGTGCACAGGTGGGGCAGTCCGTGCCACATCTGCCCTGGCCCTGAAGATCGGTCCCCTGGGTCTGTCTCTAAAAGAAGTTTGTGATGACATCACCAATGCAACTGGTGATGGGAAGGGTCTGAGGATGACAGTGAAAGTGACCATTCAGAATACACAGGCCCAGATTGAAGTGGTACCTTCGGGCCCTGCTCCGATGATCAAAGCCCTCAAGGAACCGCCAAGATACAGAAAGGAGCAGAAAAACATCAAGCACAGCGGAAACATCACTTCTGACAAGATTATCAACATTGCCTGACAGACGCAGCACCAATCTCTAGCCAGAGAACTCTCTGGAATCACTAGAGAGATCCTGGGGACTGCCCAATCTGTGAGCTGCCATATTGATGGCCACCACCCTCATGACATCATAGATGACATCGACAGTGGCGCAGGGGAATGCCCAGCTAGTTAAGAACTACAAAGGAAAATATTTCAATAAAGGATCATAAAGTCTTCAAAGGTAGAGAGAGTACTGAGATTAATGAGGACTTCATGACGAATATAAAAAAAGTAGAGCTGGGGGGGCGCCTGGGTGGCTCAGTCTGTTGAGCGTTGGACTTCGGCTCAGGTCATGATCTCGTGGTCTGTGAGTTCAAGCCCCGCGTCGGGCTCTGTGCTGTCTGCTCAGAGCCTGGATCCTGTTTCAGATTCTGTGTCTCCCTCTCTCTCTGCCCCTCCCCTGCTCATGCTCTGTCTCTCTCTCTCTGTCAAAAATAAATAAACATTAAAAAAGAATTTAAAAAAAAAGTAGAGCTGAATCTTAACAAATACTTGGGCTTTGGGTAGGCTTCAAAAAGAGGCAGAAGTGGGACCTGTGTGAACAAAGCTAGGGAGGCAGGAATGAATGTAGCAAAAACCAGGCTCCGGCAAGGAGGAAGGCAAAAGAATAAACATTTTCAGAGAAATTCCTATGTGCCAAGAACATTTGTGGGCTCATTTAGGCAAATGATTGCATTTGATTTTCCTACCAAGCCTATGCACTAGATTTATTTATTGGTTCCTCAATTATTAATTGAATAGCTACAAGTTTTTTGGAAGGAGCTAGAAGTTAAGAAACTTGTTACAGACCATGTAGTCAAAAGGCAGTAGAGCCAGGATTCACACCCAGAGCACCTGCCCCAAGCTTGTGTTTTTCCAGCTACAAGGTGCTGCCACCATAGGGGAGCAGCATATAGGTAATTAAAGTAAGGGCAGAGGTTCCTGGGTGGCTCAGCTGGTTGAGCACCTGACTCTTGATCTCGGTTTAGGTGGTAATCTCAAGCCCTGCCTTGGGCTCTGCACTGACAGTGCAGAAACTGCTTGGGATTCTCTCCCTCTCCCCCTCTCTCTCTCTTCCTCCCCCACTTGTGCTCTCTCTCTCTCTCTCTCTCTCTCTCAAAATAAATAAATAAACTTTAAAAAAAAGTGAGGGCTGATTACAGAGGACTCGAAAGCTAGGCAGATGAGTTTAAAATTGTTGCTATGTTGATTACTCTATTGCACTATTACTTAAATCATAAATAAATTAGCCAGCCATGTATATCATTTATCAATGATCAAATAAATGGTAATATATAATTTTTGTTAATCAGATTAAAGGAGACACGGCAACTGAATGCAGCAACCAATCCTATACTGGCAGAAAAAAAAAGAAATATGCTGTAAAAAACATTATTGTGTTGATTGACAAAACTGGAATTAGGATGGGAGATTAGCTATAAAGTATTCTATCAATGTTAACTTTGCTGAGCTTGATAACTGTATTGTGGTAATATAAGAGAACATCCTATTTTTAGAAAATATACATTGAAATATTGAAGGGTAAGGACTGGGATGTATGCCACACACTCTCAAACAGTTCAGAAAAAAAATGTGTATATATATATATATATATATATATATATATATATATATGTATATGTGTATACATACAGAGAGAGAGAAAGAGAGAATGATAGAGCCAATGAGGTAACATGTTAAGTAAAGGTAAATCCATATAAAATGTAATCAGGTCTTCTTTGTACTATTCCTATTCTTGAAACTTTTCTTCAAATTTTCAGTTATTTTCAAAAGAATTATATAGTATTTTTTATTACTTTTACTTTGAAGATTTGGGATGAAGTGCCTTGATCAAATATTTAAGGTCTAAAGAAAAATGACTTTTTGAAACAAAAATCTACCATTTGACACTTTTCTCTTTTTAAGAAAATCAAATTTTATTTGTCCAGAATGTAGGAAAAGGGAATTTAATGAGCACCTAATGTGTTCTAGGTTCTTTACAATTTTTTTCATGTAATCAATACTCATCAGAAGCCTTCAAGGTGGATTTTATCCCCATTTTCCAAATGATAAAACTGGGTTCAAAGAACTCAAAGTTCCCAAGGTAAGGTGGAAACTGGATTCGAATCCAGATCTATTTAATATCTATAGTATTGGAGTGCCTGGGTGGCTCAGTTGTTTAAGCGTCTGACTTCGGCCCAGGTCACGATCTCACGGTTCATGAGTTCGAGCCCCACGTCAGGATCTGTGCTGACAGCCTGCTTCAGATTCTGTGTCTCCCTCTCTCTCTGCCCCTCACCCACTCACACTCTGTCTCTCTCTCTCTCTCTCTCTCAAAACTCAATGACATTTTAAAAAAATTTAATATCTATAGTGTCAAATCAAATATTCATCAGCAAATACTTATAAGGTAAGAAAATATCACGATCATCTCATTATTTATATGTAAAATTAAAATGCACTCATATAAAACTATCATACTTGATATTAAACAAACACTGGTTAATGTCTATCCTTTACCTAGATTATCCTAAAGGCATAGTTTGGATTATTTGCATTAAGTGCCTTGTCTTACATGTCCCTTCTGAAGCTTTGATGAGTGAAGTCAATCACCAACTAAAGAAGCTGAATCATGAAGCAAAGAAAGGAGATGTTATAACAGAAACTGCTGGCCATAACCTCACCCGACCACAACTACATACCCCACTCATTAGATTCCGATTTTCACTCTACATTCATTGTAGGCATTCATGCATATATGCATGCATACACACAGACACACACATGATTTCAGTTAGCCCCTAACTCCCTACCCACCCAAGCCTATATACTCCCAACCTTGAACTCTGTCCTTCTCTCCTTGTTCTTCTGTCCCATCAACACCTGTTATCAAAGAAGACCCACAGGTACTTAGGGCCCACAGTGAAACAGAACCACCTCATGTCCCATCTCCATGGGTTTGTATCTCCACAGATAATTTCACCCAACAATGCACTCCACTGATTTCAACTTCCTTTGTCACATTCTCTATTGTGATTCCAAACAGACATAAATGATGTCAAACCAGGCTAAGAATGTGTTTGGAGATCATATAGAATGGAATTGGATGTAAGAAGAGGCGTCAATTATCATAGACTTGTTCATCTTTTTCCTGCCATGGTGGCATTTGAAATTTTTCTGTTACTCATTTAGATTCCAATCTCTGTGCTTGCCTCTCCCTTCTTCCAGCTTCTAAGTCAAACAGATTTTTCTCAGCAAAATAACCCTTCGGTGACTACCAGGGACAGACTGGTATGTGGGCTACAACAGATGTACAAGACAAGCTCTACAGGCATGTTAAAGGGTTCAGTGTCAAGATAAAATTTATCTAATGCAGCGTTTCCTCTCAAGTGCAATTTATCATCCCTTAGATGTTGAACCCCTTATAAATATTAGATTCTCTTTTTTCACAAACACTGTTTGTTATTTTACCCTTGGTTCAGGACAGACTTTGAAATTAGATTGACTCATTTCATTTCTGCTTGCAAATTCACTTTCTTACTTCCAATTCTAATTTTTTTCCCTTTGCCTTGAAATTCAATTTATATTCTAACACTTTGAAAAACAATGTCAATTAGAATTTGGCACTTTTGTGGAAGCTGTTTGTTCCAAAATGCCTTTTAGCACATCCACATCAATGCAGTGTCTCTTGGTGGACCCACATCCTGGGAAAACTGCTGGCATCTACAAAGTCACCCGGTGTGTGCCTCCAATGTGACAATACCTCTAATGTCATGAGGCCTTTGCTGTGACTGAGCAAAGAGATCCAGTCGCTTCTAAAGCTATTAAGGCCAATGATGATAGAACGTTAGAGCTCGAAGCTGTCTGTGCCAGCTGATTTTATGGTGGTGAGATTGGGGAAAGGAGCAATGGTCACAGAGCATGATCCTAGAGAGTGATTATCAGGTCCTGACCCATAGGGATGCCAGGTCATGGAGCAGTAGCATGTCCAAAAGATTGACAAAGCCTGGGCCTCCCGAGGTAAGAACTGGAAATAACAGAGAATAACCAATAGACGTCAGAACTCGGGGGAAGACACACAAGATGTGCAGGGGATCAGAAAAAGCAAACTAGGCGGTAGATAAGGCAAATTCTGGAAATAGGCTAATGTCCCCTGCTGGTTCCCTTCTTTTTATAAAGGCTTGGAAGGGGCAGAATTCAGAGACTTTTCAGCCAGACACCTGTGCTAAACGAGGCCTACAGACACGCAGCTCCATGTGAGCTGTGGCTTCCCCAGCTGATATTAATCACTTGCTCCCAAAACTCCCACAGCACTTTGTTACCTTATTTACAACCCTCGAAATAATGGATGTGGAAGTGCTTTGTAAACTGAAAAGCACTGTACAAATGTCAGATGTTGGGGGTTTAGCAGGGGAGCAATAGATAATGCCTCTCTTCCATTCCTGAGTCAGGAACCAATTGAGAAAGAGACACAGGGAGTCAGCCAGACTGAGATCAGCTTGTCAGACTTATTACTGATAACAGCTGGTTCAGGTGCAGGGCCACAGTGAACTTCCTCATGCTTCACCCCAGAATTAAACTCACCTCTCAGTCAAGTCCAACTGCATGAAGACTGACCAAGGAGCCCAAGCTAATCAGAGGTATCCTTCCTCCTCCCCTGGGGAGACATGAAGGGGATGGGGAGCAGAGCAAGGGGAGGCCGGAAATGTTGCTCTCAGTCCCTCCACACGGAAAAACAAAAAGAAACGAAGTCCATTCACCATGAAGGACTTTCTGTGCTTCATGCTTCAATCATTTATGTATACTTGGCAGGCTCTGGGCTAGATAATGAGGATATAGAGAGCAATGAGACCTCAGGGAGTTTATAATCTCACAGAAACTATTAACAATCCAACGTGGTAGCCGTCCATCAGCAAAAGTGGAGTTCTTCATGCCCAGGGAAGCTGGGGAAGGTTTCAGAGAGCAGGTGATAAGTGGGTTGGCTCTTCAAGTATGTGTAGGAGTTCACTACATGGAGAAGAGAAGGAAAGGAATTATTCCCAGTAAAGGAAGCAGCAGAGGAAAAACAGGAAAGCCCAAACCCTAGAATGAAATGGAGCCCAAAATAAACGAACACAAAGGCCTTTGAGGGTACAAAGCTATATACCCTCGTATCTCACTTTTTTATACACCAAAGTTGAAGGCAATATTTTGTGAGACATGGATGGTTCACTCCCTACCAAAGGTACCGTTCAACAGACTGTGAAAAACAAGAGGGGATACCATTATTTGCTCATATCTCTTGGAACATTAAAGGGAGTTTACATAGACTACATCAACTGTTAGTAAAAATCCCCTTTCTTATACTATTTCTCTCATACTCTAAACCTGGCCAGAACCTCTCTCCTTGGCAGGCCCTCCAAATAAACAAAGCCTTCTTCAGACAGAGGAAGGAAACACACCCACATTAATCATTTATGTTCTATGTCCTAACTTCTATATTCGCAACATATATGAGATATATGATATATGCAAGCTATTTAGGTGAGAACATCTATTCCCATTCACTATGTACAAAATTCATTGGTCCTTTGAGAATGAAATCTGTATCCAAACATACTTCCCATTGCTCTCCCTACATTGAAAAGCAAAACGTTTTGGCTGCTTCCTCCAAGTTTAAATTTTTAGGATCCTCTTACATGCGTTTGTCATAGTTCTGTTTTTGAGCAGCTTCCTTCATCCTAGGGAATGGAGTTGCATCCATCTGTCATCTGAACTTTTTCAAATACGCTTCCCCCAAAGTCTGAGGACAGTGCTTGCCTGTAACTCTAAGTTGTCAGAGTCACACTCTCCAACTGTTTCCATCACATCCACTTCACCAGACACTCTTCCTGATTCTCAGGGAGGCCTCGGCATGTGCCTTTCACCAGCTTCTGTCTTCTCCCTGCGCCCCACAGGGCTTTGCTGATCTAATCAGGGGTTACCTGTTAACCCTGATGACTTAGCTGGGCTTCACACCAGCATCCCCAAAACACAAACAGCAATCGAAACTCTTGACCAGAATATTTCTAAATGTCAGCTAGTTCCCATCCCCACATGGCTGCGCTTCTGTTCTCAGGGGCCCATTGTCTGTCATCGTTATGACTAAGAGCACCAAATTGCTCAGGAGAAAAGTGTATCTGTAACAAAATAACAAGGAGTTAATATATTTAATCTAGTGAAAGACAGTACATAAAATTAAGACCTTCAATTCATAAGTGCATAAACAAAGAGTTCACCAAAATTAAACACAAGTAATTAACAAACTCAGGTGAAATTTTCACCCTCTCAAGTAATCAAAACAATACAAATTTAAAAAATGATAAGATAAAATTTGATAACAAAGGTATTTAAAAGATGATATCCAATGCTGTCAAAGGTTGAGGAAGACAGATATTCTCACACTTCTGATAAATTGGTATAATCTTTGTTGAAAGCAATTTCAGAGTATTTGCCGCCAATTTTAACATTCTATTACAAGGATAGAATAAAAATGTATACACAAGGATATTCATCATTATTTGTATTACTCGGCATTATTTGTAATAGCCAGAAAATTAGAAATATCCTTAATGCCTATTTTAGACAAATAGTTAAATAAATTATTTATGATGCTGATAAGGATTTAATGCATAAGAAACTATTCACATATATGTATGTATAGTATAATTTTGAAAATATTGGCAGATATGCATAGGAAAAGGAATAAAAAGGAAATACACTAAAATATTAATGGCTGAGTTTAAATGATGGAACTCTGGGTGATCTTTTAATTTTCTAGTTTTTTTGAATAAGAATGTGTTGTGTCCATTAGTGATGGAGGGGGAACTTTTTAGAAAATATTTGAATTGATAATCAAGAGACCTAGTTGTAGTCCAAGTTTTGCCACTGAAAAAATTACTGAGTTTTAGCTAATTCACATCATGTCTCTGAGCCTAATTTTTCAAATCTGAAATGTGGTGGCTCAACAATGTGTCAAGTTGATGAAACTAGACCAGATCCTAAAATTCCCTTCCCTTAAATTCCCACCTAGGACAGGTCTCCAAAACTGGAAGGTCATAGTAAAGTAGTAGCCATATTGTTCTTATGCTCAGCAGGTTGGTGCAGGGGGCCAGGCAGTCATGTGCATTGTCACATGCTGTCTCCACTTGTTAGTGTGGGCAGCAGTCAGTCTGAAACTCCTCTGCCTTCCCTCAGATCTTCATTCAGCTTCTCCACATCCTGGAATAGATGTGTGTTTACCACTGTGATGAAGGGCACCAGCTTCTTCAGCAGGACATCCACACCATCAAGGTCAAAGGCAATAAGAACAGACACAGGTTTGTTTTATTCCATCCTCATAGGCTCCAGCTCATGCTTCTGGATTCCACCTTGTTCCTACTGTCCCCTGCTTTACATTTATCTCTCTTGCCCACCCTGCAGAATTCAAATGCCAGGATCTAACACAAAGATAATGGTCATAGAGAGACTTTTTCGTCACCTCCCACAATGGTGTAAGGTCAAATTCCTATAAAAAATAAATGACTATCTAGTGGTCATGCTTCTCTGTTTGCACCATGACTGATAAAATAAGAGGTGGGTGGGATTTCTTTATTACAGTCCAAAGCTCCTTCCAACCCTAAACTGGAGGATTCTGAAGTAAATTCAAAGTCTCTTCACATTCATAATCAATTGAAAATCCAGAGAGTCATCCAACACAAAACATCAGCATAAAGTTGGGTGGTGCAGGGTGAGTGCCAAGCACACATGGGTATCTCAGCTCCTTCCAAGATCTCATGAAAAAGATAGTAACAACTGATGAATGGATAAAGAAGATGTGAGATATATATATATATATATATATATATATATATATATATATATATAATGAATTATTGTTTTGCAATCAAAAAGAATGAAATCTTGCCATTTGCATCAACATGGATGGAATTAGAGTGTATTAAGTGAAGCGAAATAAGCCAATCAGAGAAAGACAAACATATTATTTCATTCACATGTGGAATTTAAGATACAAAACAGATGAACATAAGGGAAGGGAAGCAACAATAATATAAAAGCAGAAGGAGGCAAACCAGAAGAGACTCTTAAATACAGAGAACAAACTGAGGGTTGCTCGTGGGGCATAGCGGTGGGGAGATGGGCTAAATGGGCGATGGGCATTAAGGAGGACACTTGCTGGGATGAGCACTGGGTGTTATATGTAAGTGATGAATCACTAAATTCTATTCCTGAAATTATTATTACACTATATGTTAACTAACTTAGATTTAAATTTTAAAAAAAAGATAAAGATGGTAAAATCATTTCAAAGATATTACCCCAAAAGAACCAAGAGAAGAGCCAACATAGATGAAAAGTTTGAATAAATTGCTGGAAGACATAAAGCAGATGGACGAATGTTGACTGGTGAAAGGAAAGAAAGGATGCATCAGCCTCAGATATAAATAAAAGGATCTGCAGAACCTGAAAAACTCTAGATTCTGAGATAGCAGGTGACTCGGGCACAGGTGTGAGAAGCAGAGCTGAGAACACCAGGAGCAAATGAAAGCCAGTTGTTGGATATGTGGCCCCTCAACGCAGGACAGCCACAGTCAGATATTTCTCCCTGGCCAGAAATTGAGTTATTCTTAACTTATAAAAAAAGTTATTCTCAACTTTAAATGCTATCTGGGGGGAAATAAGGGCATCCACTAATCAGTATCCCCACAGAATAGAGTCCTCCATTTAATTCCATATAGAGGGCTCCCCATAACAGCCTGCTCCCCACCTGTCCTGTCCAAAAGCCTCATAGTCAACAACCCCAGTTCTATACACAGAAATCCCAATTCATTTTCTATTGCTCTAGTATTAAATGTAAACAAAAGTTTGCAATGTAAATGAAAAAATCAAGCAGGAAAAATGACACACACACACACACACACACACACACACCCCAATTCAGGGAACAGAAGAAAACTAAAAACACAAGCAAAGTCTGTAAAACCAAGAATTATATTCTATGAATGAGCCAAGAGAGAATAAGGAAGAGCTGTTAGAATTCAAAAATCTGGCTGTACAGTTGTTGAGATTTGAAAAGTGCCATAGTAGGATGGAAAGATAAGTTTGAGACTATTTTCCAGAGTAGAAGAAGAAAAAATTTTGAGGAATATGAGAGAAATTTTAAGAGTGAGAGATCAGACACGAGGTCAACATTCGATTAACAAGTGTTCTGGAAAGCGGTAACAAGGAAAGCAGGAGAGAAGAAATTATCAAGGAAGTAATGTAAGAGAACATCCCAGAGCTGAAGAAAGACACAAGTCTTTAGATTAAAAGGAAAGCCTTTGAGCAAAGGCTCAAAGGATGAAAAAAGATCCCTACCTGGATGTGGCATGATGAAATTTCAGAATACCAAGGATAAAGGGATTGTAAAAGTAAGCAGAAAAAAAACAAGAAAACACATACACTAATATAAACTATAACCACAACAACAGCAATAGAAATAGGGTTTGAAGTTAGAAAAAGTTGAGGATATGATAGAAGCAAGTAGT
Organism: Panthera pardus; assembly: GCF_024362965.1. NCBI lineage: Eukaryota > Metazoa > Chordata > Mammalia > Carnivora > Felidae > Panthera > Panthera pardus. The sequence continues at coordinate 50,976,704 of NW_026526688.1, read as the reverse complement.
GGAGTGTAAAAAATTATCTGCTTAAACTCAACGTTAGGCACAATCTCCATCAAGTGGCAAAGTGGTGATGGTATTACACCCACAGAAAATAAACCTGGGTGTGGTACTTTGCACATCAGTGAACAATATTTACATGATCATAATAATGTAAACAATGCTTCCTGGTTTTAAGATTATAGAATCAACACATTGAGAAATCTTGGAAAAATCCACGGTAGTTATGGAATACATTGTAGTTGTTACCAACTTTGAGGTGGAAAGCAATTGGGAGGAATGGAAGGAAGGAGGAGAGCAGATTCCTCCTCTTACAAAATAAAGAGTAAAAATACAGTGACTGGAACAAGAATGAAGAATAAATATGTTGTTGATTGCTGCTGAAGTCATCCAGAGAAGAAGAAACCAAGCATAGTGTTAGAACTCTGTTGGGCTAGACAAGGTAAGAATGACCTGATCTTTCTCTATCATGAAAAGAAATTGATATTGATAAAGGAAGAAATAGTGACAGAAGCCTGATTATATTGGTATATAATCATTTGTTTTAGAGACTATTAAAATGACTAACCAAAAGAACCCAAAACAAGGATGGCTGAAAAAGTGGGTGCCCTGGGGAGTGAGATTGGAAGTGAGCATGATATACGCTCCAAGGGACAGAGGCCACCTTGAAAGAAGGGCCTGCCTATGCGTGAAACCAACATGGAAGAGCCAGCATCAGGGACAGAGAAAGAGGACAATCTAGATCTGATGATATTGTTAGAGTCCCTCAGTCAAGCTGAATGCAAAACTGGATTTTTTATTATGTGAGCTCTTTTGGTGTGTTTGTAGGGCTGCTACAACAAAATACCATAAATCAGGTGCCTTGTAAACAAGAGACATTTATTTCTCACAGTTCTGGAGGTTGGGAAGTCCAAGATCAAGGTGCTGGCAGATTCAGTGTCCGGGGAGGAACAGCTTCCTCAGAGTCTTCTCACTGTGCCCTCACATGGTGGAAGGGGCAAGGGATCTCTCTGGGGCCTCCTATGTAAGGACACTAATCCCATTCATGAGGACACTACCCTCATGACCTAGTCACCTCCCATAGGTCCCACCTCCTGATACCATCACCATGGGGCTAGGATTTCAACATACAAGTTTTGGGAGAACACATTCATAGCATAAGCCAATAAAGTCTGCTTTTGACTTGGGTTTCTGGAACTTGCCTTTACAAATGCCCAGTATGGGGGCAATTGGGTGGCTCAGTCAGTTGAGTGTCAGACTCTTGATTTTGGCTCAGGTCATAATCCCAGGGTCATAAGATTGAACCCCTCATCAGGCTCTGTGCTGAGTGTGGAATCTGCTTGGCATTCTCTCGCCCTCTGCCCCTCCCCCACTTGCACTCGCTCTCTCAAAAAAAAATTAAAAATAAAAAAAAGCTTAGTATTCAACAACTGTTCCACTCCCTCTATCCCCTCCCCACTTCCAGTTGAGGTCCTTGTCTTCCTGTCTTTATAAACCTGCATTGTTTCATGCCTTCTGTTGTGTGTTTGTATAACAAGTTAGAAGTTCCTAGCTATGTGAATTAATAGTAGAATTTTTTTTTGTTGGCAATTCCAAGCTTACCTAGCAATGCTGTCTTTAAAAATAAAGAGGTAGAGGGGTCCAGTTGGTTAAACGTTGGACTTCAGCTCAGGTCATGATCTCTGGGCTCGTGAGTTCGAGCCCTGCATTGGGCTCTGCGCTTGTGGAGCCTGCTTGGGATTCTCTCTCTCTCTCTCTGCTCCTCCCATACTTGCAATCTCTCTCTCAAAATAAATAAATAAATAAACTAAAAAGGAAAAGATAAGGAAGCATTGTTTGTTGATTTGTAGACACTAGATTGGGTGCCTAAATTTCTGAGTTTGGGGGCCTCTTAAGTAGCCACAACAGTAGTATTTTTGGACTGAGACCCAAAGCTCTGCCTGATGAACAAAATGCATTGCTGTCCTTTTTTATTCTTAGAATCATGGAATACCAGAAATGATCACCAAACGTCCTCATTTTTATGTGTGAGAAACTGGGACTCTGCGAGATGAACTAATTTGTTAAGAGGATGTGCTAAGCAGCAGTGGCAGAACCAGAACTAGACCTGAGTTTCTCCAGAGTCATAGTTCCTTTCTCTTTGTGTTACATCTTTGGAGTGGGGACAGGGGAGACGAGGAAGGGAGATAATAGAAAAATGATAACATCAAGTCTGCGGAATCAAATAAGGGACATAAACAGAGATCCAAAGGGGTCTTGGATGGCAATGGCTTCCCCAGAGACCTCCTTACCCAGTGCTTTCCCTGACTGAAGCCAGTTCCAGAGAGTTCTGAAGCCCTTCTGAGGCCCTTGGAGCCCACGACATCTGGGGAGAGCAAATCCTTTCTGCATCCTCTAGGTGTGGAGAGTGCATTCAAGGACACCCCTCAGGCTGCTTCACTGAGGCCAGCAGCATCATGGCACAGACCAGTGCTCTCTGGGTCATTCTGCTGGGTTTTAAACTCTTTTCAATCAGACAAGCTTCTTTTTTAAACCTAATCAATAGTAAATTATAGTCTTGTATAAATGCGAGATGAGAGCATGAAAGGAATACCTAAAAAAGAAGAGAGAACCACCCTTAGTCTCAGAGCCTCACCCAATAACTGATTTCCTTTTTTCTTATTCTCTTCTGGCTTTTGTCCATGTGCAAACATCATTTTGCTTGGTTGTAATTAGAAGGAGCATACAATTTTGTATTAAAGCAATAAAGTTTTAATGATATATAGATATAGAAGGCAAATGGCTATAAAGCAAAATTTATGCAGGTTTGTAGGAAAAAATCCATTTTAAAGGGGAAAGTATAGGATAATAGCACATATTACAGCGGTACTTTGGGGATAGTGCTTGGAAAGATTTTAATAAAATTCCTTCTCTTTCCTTTTTATATTGTTCTGTAACCAAGTCATGATGAAATAAATGTAATATATGTTCAGCCTGTATTTGTACCATTGGATTTTTAAAGCAATCATGGTAGTTACAGAGAAAAAAAATTGCATAGATCTTAAAACAAGAGATATTACTTCCAACCCAGTGAGAGGCAAATTGTCCATAGCATTTGGAATTATGTAAGCGAGGCCCAATTTTCATATCTTTCTGCCTTGCCATGCAATCCAGCTAACCTCAAGTAATAAGTCAACAAGCATTTATCTCTTATTTACCACAAGTTCAATGCTAGGCATTATTATGGGGTCACAAAATGGTAGACCATTTGCCCACAAGGTCCTTAAAACTTCCTGAAAAATTGAGGCAAACATACATAAACTGTCAGAGAATTGACCTGACATATTATGTATTTAATTGTCATTTTTTTCTATCCATAGTCACCTATCAGAAGGTGAGCCCCATGATGGCAAGAACATTATCTGTTTTGCTCACTGCTGCATCAACTACCCCTCTGTCTTCACAGCTTGGGCTGCTATAACAAAAATAACCATAGATAGAGTGGGTAAAACCACGAACATTTATTTCTCACACCTCTAGAAGCAGGGAAGTCCAGGATCGAGAGGCCGGCAGATCTGGTGTCTGGTGATAGCCTTCTTCCTGGCTTGTAGATGGCTGCCCTCTCCCTGTGTCCTCATATGGCAGAGAGAGAAAGAGCTCTAATCTCTTCAACTCCTTATTAGGGCATCAATCTCATTGTGGGGGCTCCACCCATGACTTCACCCAGACCAAATTACCTCCCAAAGGCTCCATCTCCAAACAGCACCACATTGGGAATTAGGGCCTCAAAATACGAATACTGAGGGGACAGTCCAGAGCATCCTCCTACAGGGTCTGACCATTATGGGTCCCGGTGTGTCATGTGACCCCCACTTTCTGATGCATTCTTGCTAGATTTGCTGCCTAACCGCCTCCTAGCAGCTTCCCTGTTTTTTCTCCCGTTCTAGACTGCAGGCTAATTGGTCTTTTTCATCTCTGTATCTCAAATAACATGTCAGGTTTTATTATTTGAGAAGATGGGCAGTCTTTATATCTTGTAACTATTTCACATGGATACCGTAATGAGAAGGCTAATCTGTTCAATGTGAACTGTGCTCCTGGCTTCCCTAAAATTGAAGCACAGATCACACTTGTCCCTGAGACAGTGGATTAGTCAGGATAAGCTGCAAAGAACACACCCCATTCTCCCTGATTTGAACAGAAAGGGATTTACAACAAGGAATCCCATGTGCGGCTCATGGTATCAGAGACAGACAGCTTCAGAGAGCTCCACACTGACCTTCCAAAAAGCACAGTGCAGAACTGGACCACCTAGTTTCCTACCTCAGTCAGGAAATTCCTGAGTGAATCAGAGAGCTACCACTACACCAATGAACCCCAGCCCCACCATGTCTGCTGCAATGCAGTTGCCTGCCCCTCTCAGCATCAACTGTGCATCTGCCGCTAGTGCAGCTGATTGACACGGTCTAAATCACATCCAGAAGTATAGCTGCAAAGGAATCTGGAAAGTGTCGTTCCTGGCTTTCCAGAGTCTGTAATAATACGACTCTAGAGAGAAGGAGGTTGAAATAGAGGCTTAGGGATCCCAGCCACACTATCTGCTACACCTAGAGGAAGGGAAATGCACCAAAATGGAAGGGGTGACCTTTGTATGTTGCAAAACGAACACCACTGTCTATAAGTTTAGTTAACATCCATCACCTCACACAGTTACACATTTCTTTACCTCATGATGAAAACATTAAGATCTAGTCTCTTAACAATGTTCAAACATGTAAAACAGTATTAGGTTATTAATTATAGTCATTAACTATATGGTTATTAACTGTAGTCATAACTATATAGTTATTAACAGTAGTCATCATATTGTACATTACATCCCTGGAACATATTTATCTGTTTTAAGTTTATTTATTTTATTTTGAGAGGGGAGAGGGGCAGAGAGAGAGGGAGAGAAAATCCCAACCAGGCTCTGGGTTGAGAGTGTGGCTTGATCTCACATCAAGAGCCCTATGCTTAACCCACTGAGCCACCCAGGCACCCCTAGAACATATTTATCTTATACTAGAAGTTTGTACCTTTTGACCACCTTCACCCAATGTCCCCACTTCCACTTTTGCTAGCCACAAATCTAATTTCTATTCTGAGTTTTGTTGGTTGGGTTTTTTTTAGATTCCACATATAATTGAGATCATACAATATTTGTCTTTCTCTGTGTGACTTATTTCACTTAGCATAATGCCTTCAAGGTCCATCTACATTGTCACAAATGGTGGGATTTCCTTCCTTTCTACGTCTAACTAGTATCCAATTGTGTGTGTGCATGTGCGTGTGTATTTTCTTTGATTAGTCATGTTGACTAGTCAATAAATATTTGTTGAGCCCCTACTCTGAATCAAGCACTGTGCTAGGAGCTGGGTGACTGCAACACTAGGTGCCTTAAGAAACTTATGGTCTAGTGGCAGAAACAAATCAATAAGCCAGTGATGACAACAAAGGAAGGGCTTCTCCTGCACAAAGTGCTCCTCTGAAAGAAGAAACCAGATTTCTACTGCTTCTTTTGATGGAACACCAGATTTTTTTGAAGAATTTTCTCTGACTGAGCTCTGCTGTGAGAGTCAAGGCATTCAAAGTTGTAATTACTTGAAACCTGGCCATGTTTCTTCAGGTACGATGTGTTGTTGTTCTCATTGTCGTTGTTGTTTTGAAAAAGCACTTATCTGTCCTTCCTCAACCAAAATGCTGTTATGCAAATCCTAATACAGCTTTTTTCATGTACGTGTATATGTATATATTTATGTAGTTCTGCTGATATCTGTATATATGTGTTTCCACGTAAACTGACATTTGTACACATTTATACTTATGAATGTTTGAGGAGGGATGTGTATTCGTGTAGAGCTGTCATTCCATAAATGCATATCTGTGTGCATGGTCCTTCTACTTGTTTGTTGTTTATAAAAATGCATGAATGTAGATGAAACTTTGCTGAAGGTCAAATATAAATAAATTCAAGGAGGTATCAGGGAAGTGGGGGTATCAGGGAAGGAGTCATACGTGAATGATTCTCACACTGAATAATGAGGGTTGCCTTTAAGAGCATCTTGTTTTATTCCAGAGTTATTTTGATGTTATTTTATTATTTCCATGTAAGGGAGTCCTCAAACCAAAGATTAATTCCCCAACAGAACCCAACTGGCTGCCCATCTCTTCCCCTCTATACCATGTGTTCCTAGGGGACATAAACCGATCTTTTTCATCTCTGAATCAGCAGTACACAATGTCTGACACAAGAGTGATGCTCAGGAAAGAAAAAAGGAGGGAAAGAAGGAGAGAGGCAGGGGAGGAAGAAAAACACAGGAAGGAATAGAGAAGGAAAGGGAGGCAAGGAGGGAGGAAGCAATGAAAGAGAAGAGAGGGACAGAGAAAAGGAGGAAATCGGCTTTATTCATCATGAATAGACAAGTAGCATGTAGTAACATAACTGAGCTAATCAGAGCACCTGGGTGGTTCAGTCGGTTAAGTGTCCAACTTTGGCTCAGGTCATGATCTCATGGTTCATGGGTTTGAGCCCCGCGTTGGGCTCCATACTGACAGCTGGGAACCTGGAGCCTGCTTCAGATTCTGTGTCTCCCTCACTTTCTGCCCTCCCCACTCGTGCTCTGTCCCTGTCTCCCAAAAATAAACATTAAAATTTTTTTTAAAAAAAGAACTGAGCTAATATAGCCACAGGATAACATAGGTAAGGCCCATCACTGGAGCAAAGGGGCCACCAAGAGATGTCATGCCCCAATCTCTCTGCCCCATCCCAATATCTTCTTGGTCCAAGCCAGCTTCTCTCCTGATCCATCCATGGGCTTTCAACCCTTGAGGATGAAGAACTGTTCTTGTTTTGACCTCCATGAAGCCCTTTTGTCTACAAAGGTGCCCAATCTGTGGTACCATGGACAGAGCTCTAGTCTGTCAGCTGTAAGACTTGTTCTCACTAAGGCTCTGCCTAACTCAATGACTTTGTGCAAGTCCCTGGGCCTCATTTGTAAGGTACTTATCCATTAAATGATGCACTGTATGATCTCTACCCCTCCTGCCCCAGAATCCCATGATTCCACACCATGCCAGCTAGCTCCATCTGCCATCCCTGAGGCTCCAGGCTTTATTTGTGACTGAAACCCTTCCCCTTCCCCCAGCGTCCTCCCTGGGCTGGTCATCAGTTCACAGTGCTCACACAGGCCTCCATTTGAGGAAAACAGCAGCTGCTTCACCACGGACAGACAGGACCAATAAGCAGGGTAACACTATTTATGTTAAGCTCAGGCAAGCACCAAATCCTAGGCTAGATGCAGAGGTCAGCTCTGCTGACCTAGGAACAGCAGCAGAGACTGCTTCCACAAGGTGCTGTACAACCTGATTAAATCCAGCCAATCCCAGGCTCAGTCCCCATCAAGGATGCTTTGGACTCTGCACAGACACCAGCAGAACCCCACTGGGCTCCATCGGCTGCTCAGGAAGCCCTCACCATCCGAAGTCCTGTCCTCCACATGGCTCCTGTGTCCCTTCTCTAAATCTCCCTGAGGCTTCTCTTCAGGGAGGTAAAGAGGCCTCTTCTCTTTATCCATCATGCAGACACATTAGCTGTCAGTGATTAAAGGAAACTAGATCCAGCCCCATCTTCAACCCCAAGGGCACAGGAGAATGGAGTAAAGGTTTGCTTCTTCCTCTGAGAGCAGGGAAGGAGAGAAGTTGGATGCAGATACAGATATTTGCCCTGGGGACGGAGGAGGGCAGGAAGACCACTAATATTAATGTTCAAAACACTGGGGTGGTTCCAGGAAGGATCCCCAGGATAAAGCCATCACGTTTCTCTCCTAAAGGACTTTTCTATCTACCAAAGAAGACAAGTGCATAAGCTTGTAATTTGCATAAAGCATCCTGGGAAAAAGATGCCAAGTGCAGTACACTGAGAGAATTCTAAGAAAATAGTCATTGATTCTGTCTTGGGGGGACATTCAAGGGAAATGTAAAATGTGAAGACTTCTGAGATTTTTTCAGTGTTTTTAACTAGTGGTGATAATGCTTTCCATCTCTGCCATACTTTATGCTTTACAAAGTGCCCTCACAGCCTTTATTCCATTTGATGGGTCCATGCATATATTCATGTGCTTAGTAATTGAGCCTACTATGTTCAGGAAAAGCTATGGCTCTAGAGAGGAAAAAACAGTCCTAGCCCTCAAAGAGTTCACCCCTGGTAGGACAGAAAAGCAGGTAAATAATGGCAAGACAAAGCATGCATCCTAAAATGGAATGTCAGGTTACGGTGACAGCAGAGGGAGTGTGGGCTTTAACTTGGAGTAGAAGGGGAGAGAAGTTTGGGGACAGAATTGAGAATAGAATGCTTGAGGATGGCTGATATGAATAGAATGAGCTGGTGTGTGACAGAGGACAACATGGAAAAAGAACACTCTGGAACAACACAAGCAAAGGCAGGGACTTGTAAATAGGGAGCATACAGGGAGGAAGTGAGGGCAGAAGAATCAAATGCAAGCAGATGCAGGATCACCCTCAGGGCAATCCTGGGGTATGAAGTGCAGGTTGAGGAGGGGGGGGCGGGCATCAGGAATACTTGAAGAGTTTCTTCAAAAATCACACATCACCATCTCCCCCATCTCCAGATCCTAGTATTCCTGAGGGGGAGAATACCTTCTTCTCAGTGGCCTCAAAAATTCTTTCTGAAAATAGCCAAACAATGTGGGTACTCTTCCCCCATAGAGTTGTGATTTCTGAGCCATTTCTTAGCCTTCCTTTCCTGTCATTCATATCATAAGTTAAAATGACCATTGAAATTAATTTCAGCATGACTCTCTTGGTCCCTAAATCAAGGGTAGGATTCTTTTCCTATCTTCTGACTTCTTCTGGTTAAGATTAGCCACAGTGAGCTCAGGACTATTCACACGGAGCCTGGAGCTCTGGGGTCTGCTCTCTCTTTTTCAAGTCCTGCTCAACATCACCATTAACTGGGCCGCTGTTGCATGACCCCCCTTCTAACTCTGCCAGATACTCTGGCCCTGATTTCTGGCCTGTGTGAACCTGTTATAACCACCTGAGCCCTATTTATGCTTCAATCACCAGTCTCTGGATCACCTGACTCAAGAGCCTTGGGTCAATCTATTCTGACCCCTGGTCCTGGTCAGGCCTGTGTGTCTCTACATCTGTCCCAATATGGCAGACTAATACATTTCCAGTTTACACTACAGGATGAGTGGCAGCTTTCTGGGTAGGAAAAGGAGGGATTGAGCACTGTTTGTGGAGTAGAAAAATGATACAAGTGTATGGAAAACAGTATGGAGTTTCCTCAAAATATTAAAAATATAATTATCATATGATCCAGGAATTCTACTTCTAGGTATATATTCAAAATATTGAAATCACGGTCTTGAAGGGATATTTACACACCCATGTTCATAGCAGCATTACTCACAATAGCCAAGAGGTGAAAGCAAAGTAATGTCCATTAATACATAAACAGATTTTTAAAAAACATGGCATATGCATGCATGGAATGTTATTCAGCCTTAAAAAGGAAGGAAATTCTATCACACGCTAATATATGGATGAATCTTGAAGGTATTACTCTAAATGAAATAATCATTTCACAAAAGACACTGTACAATCCCACTTATATGAGTTATCTAAAATAGATAAATTCATAGGAAAAGAAAGTAGAATCATGGTTACCAGTGACTGAGGGAGGAGAATAAAGGAGTTGTAGTGTGTTCAATGGGTATAGAGTTTCAGATTTGCAGGATAAAAAAGTTCTTCTGGAAAACTATTTTGCAACAATGCGAATAGCACAACAATACCATACACTTAAAATGGTTAAGATGCTAAATTTTATGTTATGTGTTTTTTAATACAATAAAAAAATAAATATTAAAAAAGAAGTAGAAAATACAGAGTAATAACAGACTGTAGAACTCAAGAAACTTCAAGAAACATGGGGTGGTTTCTTCAAGAAAGCATGAGGCATGTGGACAAGGGGTGTGGAAGGTGAGGTTAGGAAACTGGAACAAACTCATGAAGGGCCTTGTTTACATAAGGCTTTTGTGTGGAATATAAAACACTCCACATAGAGGCGCCTGGGTGGGTCAGTCTGTTAAGGGTCCAACTCTTGATTTTGGCTCAGGTCATGATCTCACAGTCATGAGAGGGAGCCCCGCATTGGCAGAGCCTACTGGGGATTCTCTCCCTCTCTCTCTCTCTCTCTCCCCTTCCTCCTGTCTCTGTCTCTGTCTCTGTCTCTCTCTCTCTGTCACTCTAAATAAACAAACACTCCACATATTTGGTAGCTTTGGGGATCATCAGTCAGCTTTCTAATCTCAGACTTTTTGGGCTTCCATATTATTAGAAAGTTTCTCAATCATAAAAATGTTATTTCAAAAATTAAGTTGGGTCCCAATAACTAAGATAGTGACTATCTAGTGTATTATCCAGTGATAGTATGGAGAGCAAAGGGAGGCTGGATTTGGGATATATTAAGGAAGCAAAATCAGGAGGATGTAGTGAATGATTGGAGGAGAGTATATTAGCTAAGGATACTTTTGATTGCCAGAATATTCAACACAAACTGGCATAAACAATAAAGGAAACCGGTTCACCCATGTAATTGAAAGAATCCAGCTATAGAATGGGCTCCAGACATGCCTCAGTGAGAAAGACCCTGGGCTCTGACTCTGTTTTGCCATGATTCGCTTAGCTCTGCTGTCCCAGGTGAATGGGTTGCACCCTCTCACTGGCCTTCTTCATGGGAGCAAAACAGGCTCAGCTTCTTCTGACTTCATATTTGCATATCACCCCATTTGGTGGGAAAAAAGAGGTTTTTCTGCAGTCATCACACAAAGCCCCTGCATTTACTCTATTTAGACCAAACTGGACCACCCTCTGGGCCAGGGGAGGGCCATACACTAAACGGCTTGGGCCCCTGAGCCAATCTCTGTAGCAAGAGAGATGGAACCATGTTGATTGGTGCACCAGTGGGGCTAGGGGTAGGGTGAATTCTACCCAAATCACATAACAAATATAGGATGGGGTGGGGGAGTGATTCCTCCAAAGGAAAGCGGGGTCCTGTGAACAATGGGAAAGGGAAGGAATGGATGCTGGGGAAGAAGCCAACCTGTCCATGGATGGAATGGGAGGAACAAGGCACCAAAGACACACCAAGATTCCTGGCTCTGATAGCTGTGGACATTGACACCCTTAACAAAGACTAGAAATACCAGAGAAGAAGTAAATTTGGGAGTAGAACAGAGAGGTAAGGGAGATACATGAATTTGTCCTTGAGTTTGAAGTGACTAAAAGACATATAAATGGAGTTGTTTGATGCTTGGTGGTCAATTCTGGATCTTTCCGGAAACCCCATACAAGTAAACCACAACTAAGTGGTCCCACTATCTTCCACAACACTATGCCATGTCTCTTTAGAGTTTTGAAATCCTCCATAGTTATTGATTAGCCATTAGTAATTCCCTCTGACCCTGCCTAAGTATTTCCTCTTCCTCTTTAGTATTACAACCTACAAATCGCTGGAAATGGGGTTGAGCAGGTGCAGATCAGAGGACAAAACATTCCTCTTAATGTGAGAAATTAATTTGTGGCTCTAATTGCCTCAAACTCTAAATGAAAAAAAAATCTACATTCTCCCAGCATTCAAAATAGAACACAGGCTTTATCTGAATAAAGAAAATAATCTGTTGGGGGGGGGGGGGAAGGACTTAAGCTGCTAAAATGTCAATCTTGCCCCATTGTTAAGGAAAAGCTAGTTTAATTACATTCATTTCTACACAGAATCATTTTTGAGTGGTGTACACAGGCACCTAAATGTCTGGGGTTTCAGAATTGACAAGATACATTAAACAAAGACAATAGGAAAAGAGCAAAGCACAATGGGGGTCAGGGGGAGACATAATTTGAGAGTCAGAGGCTTTGAGTCCCAGACCCAGCTCTGCCATGAAGCTACTCTGTGACCTTTGTCAAGTCATATGCTTTCTCTGGACTACAGTTCTGTCATATGTAATAGAGGATATCGAAGTGTAAATATTCTCAACTTGCCTTTCCTATCTATGAAAACACTTCAGAAAACTGAGTCTAGACTCTTTTCCCCCAAATACTTATTTTATTGTAATAGAACACAGCTTTGTTGGTTGTTCTATATGCCTGTGAAGTATACAGAAAAACGACCTAGAATTTTCCAATTCACAGATGTCAAAACAGGGGCAAAGGGAAAGGTCCCATCTGAGGTGATCCAGAAAATCAATTGTGACTTAGAAACTGATGAGCGAAAATCATATTGTATCCCAGAAGCCAGCCCCCCCGCCACCCAGTAGGAATCAACTAAAAATAAGACAGTTAGCTCTAACTCAATGGAAAATGAGCCTACCCTTATCCGTTTTCCCTTTCCCCATGGGAAAAAAAAAGAATTGGGGGGGAAAAGTAATTTTCAGTGTCTCCATACATGGAAGCCTGGCAGGCATGTCAGCTCGTGAGGGCAGCGAACACAGGGAACACCTTCTGGCACAGAGCAGCCCTGCAGAGGGACATGTTAGCTGAGCAAGTGCTCTGCATCCAGGTGTGTCAACAGGAGTTAGGAGGGAAGATTTAGGCAACCCCAAAGGCTAATCGCTTTAATAAGCTTTAGGGTCATACCTCAAGAGGCACGGCTGGCCAGCAGCCACCCTCTCAGCTGCTCCCTGCCCTGTGTTCAGGCTGCTGCATTGTCATTGCAAATGGCCTCTACCTGTTCCCAAGGTCAGTCTGGTGATTACTAGCCCAGCTAGCCTTTTCTTTGCTTTCTATTGAGAGTGAAGCCATTTGGGAAACTCAGTTCCTCCTCACTCATGCGTTGCATCTGCTGAGATCTTTAGCAGCATCAAGAAAGTACTGGAAAGAAACAAAAAGGATGGTAGAACACAAAATCAATTGAGGCAGTAAATTGAAGCTAAATTTTCATTTTGTTAACAATAGCTGGGTACTGTGTAGCCCATGCAGACAGAAATACTCCAGGCTAAGGCTGTCTTCCATAAGGAAGATGCTCAGGACCAGAATTCTCCCTGCAGAAGTAAGAAGGTTCCAGCCTGTTCACAAATCAGTCTACAAGAACACCTGAAGAGGCTCTCTAACTCAAGGCATTATGAAGGCAACGAAAAGGCTGGTTGGAAATCAATGAGTCTGCACGATGGAATGAGAAGTATATACGGTTTAATATTCGGTTAACTTAAACACAATTATACAAACAACAGCAACAAGAAATCTACAGCAATGTTCTGATGTTAACTTCCAATCTCCCCTCATTGGGGAACTGGTGAAAAAGCCTTTAAGTCAGGTGTGGCAGGGAATGGGTTTTGTCTGGTCTTGTGGGGATTTATTTTCTTCTCAAGTGATTTAAGGTTCTGCTGGTCCTGTGCGTCCCAAGCTGTTCTTGTTCTATGCCATTCTGTGCTGGAATGGTTACTTCCTGAGATTAGTGTCATTATTACTAATTTCAGAAAGTACCTGTCTCTTGCCCTCGATTTTTAAGAGTCTTCAACTACTGTAGTTAGAGAAGAATGCTTGCTTTTCTTTTAGTGCTCTCTGTTGAATGCCTGTTTGCCCGTCATTTGTCATCTCAGGACTGGTTTTTCCTCATACGTGACTGTGGCTTTCTGTCTCTCCCTGACTACCTCTGTCTGAAATCTCCATGATCCCTCAAAATCCTAGAGGAAGGTAGAGAACTTCTAAGCTTGCTCCTTTTGATGGGAATATTAATTTGCAAATTCAAATAGATACTGTTTCCTCTCCCTGCCTCTGTAAAAGCATTGCTGGCTGACCACTTCTGGCACTTGATCCCTGCCTGCAGCGTCCCTAGATGTGATTCCTTAACCACTTCACATCCTCTGTTGTGTCAGAGCAAACTTGCCAAGTTCGCCCCTGGCCAAAGTGGGCTCTCCTTGAATTCTGACTCTGGCAACAGTGTAATTGCACCAAAAATAAAATTAAGACCCTAAAAGTTTCAAGGATATGTGACCCTAGAAAAAGAATCACATTTTCCCGCCTTGATACACCTTTTACTTTCTAGGGATTGGTTCAGGGTAGATTACCACAGGCAGGTCTAAATGTGGCATCACCAAAATATTTGGCCCCCAGCTTGGTTTAGATCTAGATATGAGCAACCTGACTACAATCCTACAGAAAATGTTTGGACTCTGAATGTATAAAACAGCAATTTTATCAAAATATTTCCGATGGCCCTGTGAAGCAAGCTTACGACAGTTGTCTCTGAGTCATCAGTATTTGTTCCCACATAAAACATTGCTTTAAAATTCATTTCCAGGTAAAAGCAACCCAGTGCCTGTTGGGGAACGAATGGATAAATGAAATGTGATCTATATATACAACAAATTTTATTTGGCCTCATAAAGGAACAAAATTCTGACACATGCCACACATGCCTTGGATGAACCTTGAGGACATTATGTTAAGTGAGATAACCCAGGAACAAGAGGATAAACAGTTCCACATATATGAAATACCTAGAGTAGTCAGATTTATAGAGACAAAGTAGAGTGGTAGTTGCCAGGAGCTGGGGGGAGAAATGGGAAGTTAGTGTTTAATGGGGAGAGACTTTAGGGGTGCCTGGGTGGCTCAGTTGGTTGAGTGTCTAACTTCAGCTCAGGTCATGATCTCATGGTTCATGGGTTAGAGCCCCATGCTGGGCTCTGCTGATAGCTCAGGGCCTGAGCCTGCTTCAGATTCTGTGTCTCCCTCTCTCTCTGCCCCTCCCCTGCTCGTGCTCTGTCCCTCTCTGTCTCTCAAAAATGAATAAACATTTTAAAAAATAATAAAAGTAGTTTAACTTTAAAAAAAAATAATGGGGTGGGGGGCGCCTAGGTGGTTCAGTCAGCTAAGTGTCTGACCTCAGCTCAGGTCATGATCTCGCAGTTCATGGGTTCAAGCCCCACATCAGTCTCTGTGCAGACAGCTCAGAGCCTGGAGCCTGCTTCAGATTCTGTGTCTCCCTCTCTCTCCGCCCTCCCCCACTCACGCTCTGTTTCTCTCTCTCTCTCAAAAATAAATATAAAAAAATTTTTTAATAATATAAAAACAGGGAGGGGGACAAAACAGAAGAGACTCATAAATATGGAGAACAAACTGAGGGTTACTGGAGGGGGTGTGGGAGGGGGGATGGGTTAAATGGATAAGGGGCACTAAGGAATCTACTCCTGAAATCATTGTTGCATGATATGCTAACTAATTTGGATGTAAATTTTAAAAAATTTAAAAAAAAATTTAAATACTGGGACAGACTTTCGATTTGGGAAGATAAAAAGTTTTGGAGATGGATGGTGCTAATGGTTGCCCAACAATGTAAATGTATTTAGTGCTACTGAACTGTACACTTAAAAATAATTAAAATGGTGGGGTTTGTGTTATGTATAACTCACCACAATTTTTTTTAATTTTTTAAGTTCATTTATTTATTTTGAGAGAATGAGAGAGAGACACGAGCAGGGGAGGGGGAGAGAAGAGAGAGAAAGAGAGAGAGAGAGAGAGAGAGAGAGAGAGAGAATCCCAGGCAGGCTCCATACTGTCAGTACAGAGCCTAATGTGTGAGGCTCGAACTCATGAACCATGAGATCATAACCTGAGCCGAAACCAAGAGTCAGATGCTTAACCAACTGAACCACCCAAGTGCCCCTAATTCACCACAATTTTTAAAAATATTATATAAACATTCATTTTCAAGTGAGAATTTTTAATAATATTTCCCAAAATATCTGGCTCTGTGGTTGAAACAATTCCCAAATGAATCAATTTCCAAATGAATGAAACGATTTCCAAATTAGTTGCCTACTTGATCTCAACAATATATACAGACTATCTAGGCATCAGAAATATGGGAAAGTAGTAATATCCAACTACAAAGATTTCAAAGTTCAAAGAAGTAAATCACTGATGCTTTTTCTTGGCTTTCTGGACAATCCTCCTAAGAGCCTTTCCAGTTCTTCAAAATTAAAACAGGTATGTCTTGTTGTTTTCCTCTCAAGGGGAGCAGACACAGCTAAAAAGACAAATGCGTGGCAAATAGTTCTCCACAACACATCACACAGGAATGCTTTTCTCTGGCTTGAAACCTATGCCCCCAGAAGCAGTGTTGTTTACCATTCTGCCTCTCAGACCCCAGACCCTCTGGCACCCCCTCGCCCTGTCCACTGCTCTCCGGCTGTGATTGTATTCTGGAGATGTCTTACATCAAGGGCCCATACCCCCCAAAAATAAAATATACACATAATGTACGTTTTCATTTTTAAAGAAAGACCTTTAAAGACCCCACATTACCCATCATATAACTATCAGTGATAGCAACTTCAGATAAGGCATATAGCATCACCATGTGAAAGCCGAAATAAAATAAAGCCTAAATGAAATCCTAACAAAAATAAGTCATTACCCTCCTCTCCTTTTTTTTTCTCAGTGACTTGCAGATGACTCTGCCTTTGATTTCTTCTTCCATCGCTGACTCTTTCTGGAAGGAGGGTGATGTGGGGAAAAGGACGGGGAACAGAGGGGTGGGATTTAAAGCCAAAGAGCTGGACCCAATTCCTGGCACTGCCAAGTACCAACTATGTAGCTCTGACTCTCTACGGAACCCCAGCTGCTGATCCGCAAAATAGGGATGATAATACAGGCATCTATACTGCAAAACTGTAGCAAGAATTAGAAATTATGTATGAACAGCATTTGAGCAATGCCTGGCACAGAGTAGGTGCTCAATAAATTATAGCCATGCTCATGATGCCTACATCCCAACACAGTGGCAGATATCACACCCTGCTGCACAGCAGCCCTGCACCTTCTCCTCCTTTCCCTGGTAACCAGCATTTGGCTCATACTCATAGGTAAACAGCACATAGTAGCCTACCCGAGTTCTTTCTCCAGACACTGTTTCCCATTTTATCAGTGTGGAAAGATGGGCAAATAACACAAATACAGTAAGAATTTCGTCACCAATAGGGGCGTCTGGGTGGCTCAGTTCGGTTGAGCATCCGACTTCAGCTCAGGTCATGATCTTGCAGTCCGTGATTTCAAGCCCCACATCAGGCTCTGTGCTGACAGCTCAGAGCCTGGAGCCTGCTTCGGATTCTGTGTCTCCCTTGCTCTCTGCCCCTCCCCCACTCATACTCTGTCTCTCTCTCAAAAATAAATAAACGTTAAAAAAAAATAAAAGAGAAAGAATTCCTTCACCAGTAAATGCTGCACCAGGCTTTAACACTCAACATGTAAATAGGACATATTATCTGTTTTGGGAAAATGACCTGCTGACTATCAAGACGCAGGGCCCGGGCCAGAAGACTGCTTGATATTTTCCCTCACTGCCATGGTTCTCTTTGTCCTGCTCCATTACCACTATCCTTCTCTTTCTTTTTATGTAGCATGAACTACCTGAAATATGAACATTAAAAGATTAAGAACAGAGTTAAGTTTTCCTTTAATACAACTCATTCTTTGTTGTAAGGGAGGACCATGCACGTTAAAAGGGAAATGTAACCAATATGGTATGCCTTGTTGTCCAGATTTGACATCCATACCCCTCGGTATTGGTGCAGACACAAGGGACACTAATGCATACTTACAACCACATATCAGTCAATTTGTCTTCTTGCCTTCTCTCAATGTTCCTGCTGAGTAAGCAGTAGCAAGTGACCTATCCCCTCAACCACAGCCAGTGGACCAGGGATGACCACTTGATCCAGACTGTGCCAACCAGATTCTCTCTTCCAAGGAGCAATCATTGTTCCAGATAATCTAGTAGCCTCCTTTGAGTACTAAGTTGGAACATGGTCAAGACAAATAGACTATATTGTTCCATATGGAAGTCAAACTGAGAAATGTGGTCTGCGGAGAGAAAAAAAATAAAGTAGGTATCTGGAGAGAAGAAGAATGAGAATATGCACAGGAGAGAGGAGGAGGGAGATAGAGAAAGAGGAGCAGGGGGAGAGAGAGACTGAGAAAGCCTTCTTCCTGTGAGTCTTCCAGTTGCTGGTTCCAACCCTTTATGAGACCCAGGCGTGTACTCTGTCCTTGGGATCTTCGAGAGACGCCTCTATCCTTCTGATGACTTTCTCTTTTTGCTTAAGCCAGTTTTAGGGGATCTTATCCCCTAAAAACAAAGAGTCTCTGAGATAATCTTTCTCATCCTAGCCACTCACCCAACTGGGGGATGCCATCACCACTGCCACCAGCAGTCACAATGGAAAGCACTCGCGCTGATTGTAAGGAACAAGGACTTCGTGGATAGCAGGTCTAAATGCTTAAAGCACACCATGCTAGTGTAGCAGTGTCCATAGTCCACTGGTGTGCTGGTAAATAGCTAACAACCGGCTCTTGAGGTGGGGAGTGGGGATCCCTGATCTGAGGTATTTGCCAATTTCTGTGGTGTGAATACTCCCACCATTGTTACTTGTGATGGGATATTGTTGAGCGTGGAGTTTAAAGGAGATATTCACAACTGGCTCTTAGAAGTCAAGACAAATGGCTATCTAGCCTACATTTTCTGATTTATAAGTACTTCCTGACTCCTTTTTATTACTTGGTTCTTGTTATCTTACTCTTGTTTTCATGGTTTAAGCTTCACTAGCTCTATGTCTTTTATTTAACTCTTTTTTGAAGAGGGCATAGTAAAATCACTTAAAAATACAGCCACATTCCTCTTTGAGACCTGTAGTTTCATGCTGTGTCAGACACTAAGAGTAATAATAATCATCATCATAATACTTCACATTTGTATAGCAATTAGACTTTCTAAATTACCCCAATGGCATGCTAATGGCAGTAAGAACACAGGCATGGTCATCAGACTGACCTGCTTTGAATCTTGGCATAAAAGATGCATTTGATAAATATTAGATTTCCTTTCACATTCACTGACTCAGTTATTCCAACCATCCATCCCAGCCAAGTCTCATGTACATGACAACCAGAACCTGTAAAAATTCCTGAACAAAAGTCACAGCTTTTCCAGGGCAGTGCACACCTGATCCCAGCTTTGGGAAACCTCACATGCTCCATACCAGAGACCAGAAAGAAAGCTAGAGAATAGATGCCTCATTTCTTGTGTTCTGAGAACTTTGAACCAAGCTGCCATCATCTTTGGCTTTGCTTGTAAAACACAAATGAGACAAGGACTCACTAGACATCTTCTCCCTCTCTAGACTTCCAAAGTATGTCACCTTACCAACAGCAGGAGAAGAAATAAATACCTTTCCCTGATTTGTGGCAGTGACATCTAAGTGGTTCCCCTGTTTAATTTCAGATTTAGTTCAAGCCATTTCCTGTTTTGTCTTCTCAGGGATTAGATAAAAAGTCTTAGAGTAACTGAATCAACTCAACCAACCTTTCCTTGGACTGTCTTCACTCCCACTATCCCCCACTTGGTTTGTAAGAAACCCAAATGTCCCCATGCCCCACTAGCCTTTGGAAACCAAAGACATAAGTTGAGAAAATGATTCTCTTACCAGGAAAGCTTTCAAATCTAGACTAAGTCTCCATCTTATAGTTTCTTCAACAAAGTCTTGTGTTTTAGACCAGGATTCTCAAAAATCTTAGTTATAGATTTCTCTAAGTAAAATTTCATACAAAAGTCCCACAACAGACAAAAAGTAGAGCTGATCTTCTATGGCTTTTTAAGTCTTTCTATTTCAAATCTCAAAAGATTTTCAAATTAGAAGCAGTTAAAGTGCACTGAGGACCCCCAGAGACCTCTGGAGACTGGAGCCCTGGCCTCTTACTTTACAACACTTCTGGGAAACACTAGGGCTCCTGGGGCACAGTTTGAATACCACCTCATTAGGAAATTCTCTCTGCCTGTGTGCAGGAACAAAGTAGATTGAGAGCTGGGGGCAAGAAAGCCAGTTAGGAGATTCCCACAACTGCTCAACTGAGAGATGATGAAGACCCAAACTGGCCTAGGAGACACTTCTGAAATAAAGTCATGAGGATGGGCAATTGATTAAATGTGAGAGTCAGGAGAGAGGACAAAGATACCCCTGTTTTTTTTTTTTTTCAAGTTTGTTTGAATGCAAAAATTAAGATTCCATTAGAAGAAACAGTCCTCAGAAAGAGAAGGAAATAATCACAATAGTTTGGAGGTATGCCATATATTTTGTTGGAAATTGTTTAGCTTCTCTCTTTGAAGCATCTGGAGAGACCTTTCTAATCCCAGAGACAGGAAGTGATTTGTCCACAGCTTTCCATAGGAAACCAGGTGCAAGCAAAGACCCCCACTGTGCCTAAAGGGCAAACGCCCATAACACAAAGCATGAAAACATAAGCCAGTTGCAAGAGAACAGGACTCCAGGTTGTGAGGTCTTCTTACCCCCAAAGTCACAGACAAATGGTCAAGATCATCCTTCCAAATAAAAAATGTTTCCTCTCTCCAGGCTCAGCCTTTCTGAGGCCATGAGCTGGCAGCATTACCATCAGCAGAAATGCTGTCAGATCAGATAGCTGACAAATGTTTGCCGAGGGCCTACCATATTGGGGTTAGCCTAGAGAGGTGGAAATTCTGGCTCCCCTTAGGATTCAACCAGCTTAAGCGCACAGATGGGGGCCACTGAAACCACTGCTCTTTCTCCAGAGTAAGTTCACTTGTTTATCTTAGAGTGATCCACAAATAGTGGCTTCCTGCAGTTATGACCAGGGACTCTGTGCTCCATGACCCAAACTAGATGCACTTGGCTGTCACATTTAGAAAGCTGTCATAGAAAGATCTTCCAGTGCCAATCTTCCTTTTCCCTCTGTTTGCCACTGGATCACCAGAGAAGGCAGATGGTGCACTGCAAACACATCCATAAACCAGGCAAATGTGAACCATGTTGATAATAGAAATCCAACACTGGGCACACCAGCCCATAGAACTGACGCCTACCATGGGTCCATTGGGTGCAGTGGGAGGCACAACTCAGGGTCAACACAAAGAATGTCCCCAATACTTCCTAGTGTGACCCACTGAGTGAGCCTCCTCCACCACCTACCAGCGGTGAAAACTCTCTGTGCCTCAATTTTAACATCTTTAAAAGGAAAAGATGCGTACTACCTCCTAAGTTGGATATACGCATAAAGATAAACCGCATAGAGATTTTAGCACAGTGACTGCCACGCAGAAAACACCCAATAAATATTGACAGTTATTAAATCCTATTCCATGAAGGGTTGGGGTGCATCAGGGACAAGAGGTGCCCTATCACATGATTTTTCACTCTACATTTGAACACTTTTTGTAAATGCTTATTTATTTTGAGAGTGAGAGGGAGAGAGCAGGGGAGGGACAGAGAGAGAATCCCAAGCAGGCTGCTCTGCCTTATTAGCACAGAGCCTGATATGGGGTCCAGTCTCACTAACTATGAGATCATGACCTGAGCGAAATCAAGAGCAGGATGCTTAACCGACTGAGCCCCTTAGGTGCCCCTGAACACTTTTTGTCAGTAATATTGCAAAGGGGATTTGGCGGGGGTGGGGGGGAGTGGACTCAGTTTTGCTTACTGTAAAGCCACTTGGCTGCTGAAACTCTGAAACATGGAGTCCAGCGACATCGTTTCTTCATCGGCGTCTTCATTGCCCCTATTCACTCAGCCAACATTCACGGACACCTGCTCTTTCCAAGGCATCATGCACCAAGCGTCAGCAGTGGGGAATTTTAGCCACAAAGGAGGGCAAGCTTGTTTACACCCAGCTACTGTGGCCTTGGCTCTAACAACCCCAGAAAGGGGGGACACAGAAAAGGCTATATGCACTAATCAAACGAAGACTTGTTTTCTATTTCTGTCTTTAGGATTATCTAAGGGATTGGCAGGTCTTTAAATCACTCCA
This sequence comes from Panthera pardus, assembly GCF_024362965.1. Taxonomy (NCBI): domain Eukaryota; kingdom Metazoa; phylum Chordata; class Mammalia; order Carnivora; family Felidae; genus Panthera; species Panthera pardus. Next base: position 50,954,837 of record NW_026526688.1, on the reverse strand, counting down.
AGCTGCTTGACCACGACGCCAGACCTGCTACCGAAAACACACTGCCAAGCATGATGCTGTTTATCAAAACAAGGTTAAAAAAAATCTTTTCTTTCAATTTCCACTCTATTTCCTAATTGAGAAATGCATAATCCCAGGAGAAAATCAGCTCTCATTTCTCTCTTTCTGTCTCTTTCTCTCTTCCCCTGTCTCCCTTCCTTCTTTCCTTCTTCCCCCACGCCACACCCCTCCAGCTTTTATCATTTTAAGCTGTATGCATGCCATTCTTCGGGGGGATTAAAGTCAAATTTAGTCTTCTGCAATTGTTATTACCTACCCCTTGGCTTATGAGATGCATTTGCCTGCATTTGTAATGCATCAATAACTTCCACTCTCCTCCACTTGTAAACAATGCATTATATTAAATAGCCTGTGTCTAGCCTTGTATTGAAACAGACAATAAATTAGGACTTCCAGTTCTTGGTTTTTACTGATTCCTAAACCTGCCAGTTACATGCCTGTCCGCCCCAGTGAACATTCTCTCTAAAGCTGAGAATGCACAAAGCCCTGTTCATCGTTCTCCTGTCTCCATCACTGCTGCCGGCTGTCAGTTTCACACCACCAAGCAGATTGTAATTGGCAGGATGAGGTGCAGAAATAGGGAATGGTTTGAATATGTGGTTCTCACCACACAACACACACACACACACACACACACACACACACACACACACACGTCTTTCTGGCTTACAACATTCTGCAAATTTAGGGACTTGATAATGTGAAGCTTGCAATCAGAACGTGCACGGGCTGTCCTCATTCACTAGCGTACAAGTTGGAAGCAGAGAAAGGAAACACAATGCAATCAACACCTAGTACTGTCCTAATCCAGTGCAGGGCCTGGATGGATATGGCTTCAGGAATGTACTCTGCTGGGAGCCAGCCCTTGTGCTTCGTTGGGCAGCCTCCCTGGATCTGAGATCTGTAAGCTTCCAAAGGGTCACAATTGCCCTGCTCAGCCTTGAGTGAGGTCTTGGGACAAGGAGCAGAACCTAGCTCGCAGAGTCTTGGGTCAGTTTTGTAAACGTTTTCCTTCCTGGGGTATGAGAACTCAACATCCATCTTACTACCCAGTGTATTCCAGCATCTACCAACCTCATCCAAAATCAAACCTACCTGAATATCACTTAGAACAAAGTTTCTTAACCATGGTACTACTAATACTTTAAACCAGATAATTCTTTGTTGGGGGTTGGGACTGTCCTGTGCATTGTAGGATGTTTAACAGCATCTCTGGCCTCTACTTGCTGGATGCCAATAGCACATTCCCTGATTGAAGACAATCACAAATGTCTCCAGACATCATCAAACGGCCTCTGTAGGACAAAATCACTGACAATTGAGAACTGCAACAACTTAGAGTTATATCTAGTCCTTGTGGCTGCCCATGAGACCCAGAGAGGTAAAGTGACTGCCCCAAAGTTGCACAGCTACTTTATACCCAGACCTTTCACTGCCCAAAACAAACCACCTGCCACTGAGTGACTCTCATGTACACCCCCCCCCCCGGGTAATTTCCCCATCTCAGTCCACCTGCTGCTTGCTCAACCTCTTAATTTTTCTCCCTTACCACTTTTCTAAATTGGACTATCCTTTGTGCTTGTCTTCCTCATCCTTTACCCCATGTGAGATACTGTCCACTAATTATGCTGAGATTGAGTTTAACCATCTTTCTAACTCCCTTCCCGCTAGCAGTGGGGTGTGTGGTAGTGCATATGGCATGAGTATGGGACTGGGAATGTTTGTGGGTGATCTATGTGTTTGTGTCTACAAGTGTGCATTTGCATGAACGTGGCCGTGTGCAAACCTCAGCACATGTGTCTGTTGAAGGAGCGAGGCTGAGGTTACCACAGGGTGGCCATCCTCCTGCTCTCTCAAGCGCACACCTCTGAACACAGGATCAGTAACCTGTGACAGCCTCTGGCAGCTCGTCCTTCAGTCTGAGGGCCAGTGGAAGGCATGAATTTTGTATGGCAGATTTTGGCAGGCAGAAACTGACATGTTCCTTTTCTCAGATAAGATGACAATGAAAATTCATCTCTTGGGGGCTTTCAGAAAACACACATGTTAATCCAGGGTCAACAGATTGACAATTTTTTGACTAAAATTCAAACAGCTTTTCTGGTTTTTGCCCCCATAGAATTGGTCAGTTGTTAGAATTGAAAACAGTTATTTTCATATCAGAGAGACAGAGCCTCTGACCCCTACTCTTAGGTGAACATTAATAGTTTAAAAATAAATAGTAGACTTCCTAGCTCAGAAGAAGCTCTGAACTACCATCTGATTTAAATTCTGATCTCAGTCATGTGTAGATGTCTTTGGGTTGCTGCAGGAATGTTGCATTTATGAGACAGAATGACCTTCTGCAAATTCACAGCAGAGCTTGGGGAAGAACCCAGGCATTCCAACTTTGATCGACGGTTACATTCTGACAAAGACTCTCTCCTTGCCCAAACTTTAGTCAGGGTCCTCTGAGCCCTGCTTGACTAGGCTCCACCTTGGGCTTTCATCTCTGCTCTTCTAAATCTAGTTTTGGCAAGAATCCTGCTAAGTCAATTTGGAGTGAATGCCCGTCCTCAATAGCTGATCACCCTCAATATCTGCTCAGATTGCCTCATCTGCCACCACCTTTGGTAACATGGGATCCCCGTGGCCTGCCTTCAACACATATCATGTTGAGTCTGTTTGACAAGAATCCCCCCCATTCCTGTTGTGCTGTCTTAGTAATGTTCCATCCACTGATCGCTTCTCCGCTCCTCACCTACAAATCCCCCCTTCTTTCCTGTATTTGGAGTTGATCCCAATTTCTCTTTCCTACCGCACAACCTCATTGTAGTAGCTACCTTTCAACAACATCTTTCTTACCATCTCTAACAAGTGTCCCGAGTAATTTTTCTTTAACAGTTCTCAAGTCAGCCAGATTTTGTTCATCTCTAATAGTAAAACAAATTCTTCCTTGACAGATACCTGGGGTGGGAGGAAGGTCACTCCTTGAACTTGAGTTCCAGTAGCGACTGTGAAAAGCTAGGACACAGAGGCAAGATGAGGCCAATAGGCCACCCTTCCCCACCCAGGACTTGAGACTTCTGTGAGTACCTAGAAATGGAAGCATCCCATTCCCAGATAAGGATGACTCAACAGAGCTGTGGGGAGAGGCTCCAGATGAAATGGGTCAAACCTGGAAACCTAAATAGTACATTGGACCATATGAAATTGCCTTTTGTGTCATCAAAAATGGTAGAGCATTAGCAAGGTCATGTGGTTCAACCTTATAACATGAATGGGTCTCTTGATTGCTGTCTTGTGAATCCCACTGTGTCCACTAGACTCAAGGTGCTACTAGAGAGACAGGAGGGAGAAGAGACAGAAGGCTTTAAGACCTCACAATCTAGAGGTGCCTGAGTGACTCGGTCAGTTAAGCATCTAACTCTTGATTTCAGCTCAGGTCATAATCTCACAGTTTGTGAGATCAAGCCCTGCATCCAGCTCTGTACTTCTGGATGTTCTGACAGTGTAGACCTGCTTGGGATTCTCTCTCTCTCTTCCCAGCTTGTGCACATACTCTCGCTCTCTCTCAGAATAAATAAACTTTTGCCAAAAAAAGAGCTCACAATCTAATTCGACTCAGAAAATTAGAATTTTGCTCTTTTCTTAGTCCTAAATAGAAAATTCAGAATGTAGACCCACATTTCTCTTTGTCTTTAAGATTCCTTAACACAAGAAATCATTTCTTGATAGAGAGAAAGAGAGCGAGAGAGAACAAAACAAATAAACAAAGGAAAGAAAGAAAGGAAGGAAGGAAGGAAAAAGAACTGTGATCTCTGGTAATAGCCAAGCACTTATTTTGTTTCTTTATTGTTTATAACCAAATGTGTTTGTTTATTTTATTTTTAAATGCTTTATTTATTTTTGAGAGAGAGACAGCACGAGCAGGGGAGGGGCAGAGAGAGAGAGAGTGTGGGACAGAGCTTCCAAAGCAGGCTTTGTGCTGACAGCAATGAGCCCAATGTGAGGCTCAAACTCACAAATGGTGAGATCATGACCTGAGACGAAGTTGGATGCTCAACTGACTGAGCCACCCAGGTGCCCCTATGTTTGTTTATTTTAAAATCATTTCTATTTTGGGGCGCCTGGGTGGCTCAGCTGGTTAGGTATCCAACTTCCGCTTAGGTCATGATCTCATGGTTTTTGGGTTTGAGCCCTGCATTGGGCTCTTGTGCTGCCAGCTCAGAGCCTGGATCCTGCTTTGGATTCTGTGTCTCCCTCTCTCTCTACCTCCCCCCCCAACTCTCTCTCTCTCTCTCAAAAATAAGTAAAAAACTTATAAAATCATTTCTATTTCTAACAGGTGAAAAGCAGTTCTAAGAAACAGTTATGAGAAAAACAACATCCTGGCCACCCAACCAAAGACTGCCAAACCAAGAAATGGGCCTCATACAGAACTGGGCAAAAGCCAGTGTGTGGAAGTCTAGAGCAGGGAGACGTGGAGTGTGTCTGTGAGCCAGTGACTATCCACAAGCTGTTTGCTACCAGCTCATGACAAGTAAGTGCAGAAATTGAAAGTAATTATCTAAAAACACTTATAGCAATTTAACATGGTAATTTTATTTCTGTTGACTCTAACAATAAAAAATTAGAGTTTGAATTTTGTATGTCTGTTTTGTTTATTTCATTTTTTCTACTTATTCAATGTTATTATATTTTACAAAATTATCAGTCCACAATGGATTGGAAAAAAATTTTTTTTAAATCCTCCACCACAGAGATATCTGAAAAGCACTGATCTACAGGAAGGTAGACATCAGCTTAATGTAAAGAACAATAACACTGTCATAATATTATGTATCAGGTCCTATTATAAATGCTTGCAATGTAAACTCATTTACTTCTCCCAACAACCCTGTAAAGCAGGAACTGTTATCATTCCTCTGATTTCACAGATGAGGAAAACTTAGGAAAACAGAAGATAGATTGTTTTCCCAGTATTGCATAACTGGCATGTGACAAATCAGATGAGAATCCAGGAAGTGTGGCTTTTGAGTCCACACTAGTGGACTCTGCCATGAGACTCTACAATAAAATAGGAAACAACTTGATTCATATGTAAGTGGTAACATAGAAATAAAACCAAGAAATGATGAATATCAAAACTCCAGAAGGAAGACCCCTCTGGGAGGAAGGAATACAGAGAGGTACCTATGTCAGGCTTGAAGGGTCTGGTCATGTTTAGTGCCTAAACCTGGTGAGAGATATATACAGAGTTCATTCACTATTATTTTTCAACTCTACATGGTACATTTTATACACTCTTGTATGTGTATGATACATTCTACAATTAAAAAAAAAAATTTAAGGAGTACCTGGAGCTGTCAACCAATGGCATCCACGGTCTGTAGAGAGGGTGAGCACCCCCTAATGGAGCAGACAAGTACAGCAATTCTCCTCTATCAGACATGGGGAACTGGGAAGTCAGACAAGGACCTCAAAGTTTCCTTCCATTGCTTAGTCTAAGAGTCTTCCTTAAGTCACATTCTGGAACTCATGGGAAGGAGGAAGCCCACATTACCTGAGAATCTGAACAAATACTGTTATAAATTGATGCAGAATTAACATTTAAGGCTGACGGAAATGCCACACTTGAGAAAACCTACAAGAGCACAATTTACAGTGATAGAGGGTATTGAGGAACTCCTTGATGAGATTCTAAGAGCTTTTACTGTATGTGATTCATACATTAATACTGATGTAGGTAATACAGGACCCACTTCAGCAAACAGGTGAAGCTACTTGCCTCATAAGAGACCAAGGTGAAATGTGTGTTTGTGCTACACAAGAACTCTTCTTGATGTGTAGAGGGCTAATGTTGCTAAGGAAAGTCTGAGCTTGGAAATTTTGAACCATTTTTGGGTGTCCTGACAACACCCACAGGAGAGGAAGACAAAGATGCTTATTCTCCAAGAAAGCTCAGTTGATGTGCCAGGCAATCCAACAAGCAAGTAACTGAGAGACAGCAGACCCCTGGGTCCCACATCAAACCAATTAAATCAGAATCAAATCAATTGAATCAGAAATCTGCATTTCTACAAATTGTCTACCCTACCCCATGATTCGGATTGAGACACTCCTAGCTCTATTTAAGATTAAGAGCAAATGTTAATCACACAAACCTAGGCTGAATCTTATTTCTGCAACTTACTGGTTATATGGCCTTGAGAAAGTTATTTTATTTCACTGACCCTCAATAATTCCATCTGTAAAACTGGTTGATAATATCACTGACCACTCAGAGTTACTGATAAGGTTTAATTAAAGGTTGTACATAGAGTACTTGGCATATAATAAGTGCTGTATATAATTTTAGCTGTATTTATTTACTATCATTTACGAATGTCCATAATATGCAAAGCAATGTAGGGAAGGGGTAGAGGGAATAATACAAAAGTGAACAAAATAGCCACCTATCCACAAAGAAATTATATCTAGTGGGATTGCACTTATTTTTTTAATGTTTATTTATTTATTTATTTTTATTTTTTTTTCAATATATGAAATTTATTGTCAAATTGGTTTCCATACAACACCCAGTGCTCATCCGAAAAGGTGCCCTCCTCAATACCCATCACCCACCCTCCCCTCCCTCCCACCCCCATCAACCCTCAGTTTGTTCTCAGTTTTTAACAGTCCCTTATGCTTTGGCTCTCTCCCACTCTAACCTCTTTTTTTTTTTTCCTTCCCCTCCCCCATAGGTTTCTGTTAAGTTTCTCAGGATCCACATAAGAGTGAAAACATGGTATCTGTCTTTCTCTGTATGACTTATTTCACTTAGCATCACACTCTCCAGTTCCATCCACGTTGCTACAAAGGGCCATATTTCGTTCTTTCTCATTGCCATGTAGTACTCCATCGTGTATATAAACCACAATTTCTTTATCCATTCATCAGTTGATGGACATTTAGGCTCTCTCCATAATTTGGCTATTGTTGAGAGTGCTGCTATAAACATTGGGGTACAAGTGCCCCTATGCATCAGTACTCCTGTATCCCTTGGGTAAATTCCTAGCAGTGCTATTGCTGGGTCATAGGGTAGGTCTATTTTTAATTTTCTGAGGAACCTCCACACTGTTTTCCAGAGTGGCTGCACCAATTTGCATTCCCACCAACAGTGCAAGAGGGTTCCCGTTTTTCCACATCCTCTCCAGCATCTATAGTCTCCTGATTTGTTCATTTTGGCCACTCTGACTGGCGTGAGGTGATATCTGAGTGTGGTTTTGATTTGTATTTCCCTGATAAGGAGCGACGTTGAGCATCTTTTCATGTGCCTGTTGGCCATCCGGATGTCTTCTTTAGAGAAGTGTCTATTCATGTTTTCTGCCCATTTCTTCACTGGGTAATTTGTTTTTTGGGTGTGGAGTTTGGTGAGCTCTTTATAGATTTTGGATACTAGCCCTTTGTCTGATATGTCATTTGCAAATATCTTTTCCCATTCCATTGGTTGCCTTTTAGTTTTGTTGGTTGTTTCCTTTGCTGTGCAGAAGCTTTTTATCTTCATAAGGTCCCAGTAATTCATGTTTTCTTTTAATTCCCTTGCCTTTGGGGATGTGTCGAATAAGAAATTGCTATGGCTGAGGTCAGAGAGGTCTTTTCTTGCTTTCTCCTCTAGGGTTTTGATGGTTTCCTGTCTCACATTCAGGTCCTTTATCCATTTTGAGTTTATTTTTGTGAATGGTGTGAGAAAGTGGTCTAGTTTCAACCTTCTGCATGTTGCTGTCCAGTTCTCCCAGCACCATTTGCTAAAGAGACTGTCTTTTTTCCATTGGATGTTCTTTTCTGCTTTGTCAAAGATGAGTTGGCCATACGTTTGTGGGTCTAGTTCTGGGGTTTCTATTCTATTCCATTGGTCTGTGTGTCTGTTTTTGTGCCAATACCATACTGTCTTGATGATTACAGCTTTGTAGTAGAGGCTAAAGTCTGGGATTGTGATGCCTCCTGCTTTGGTCTTCTTCTTCAAAATTACTTTGGCTATTCATATTTATTTATTTTTAAGGTGGGGGAGAGAAAGCATGAGCTAGGGCAGGGGCAAAGAGAGAGGGAGGGAGAGAGAATCCCAAGCAGGCTCCACACTGTCAGTTCAGAGCTTGGTGCAGAGCTTAATCACAGGAACTGGAGGCACCCCTAGTGGGGTTGCATTTAAAAGGGCGCCTCAGTTGGTTAAGCAGCTAACTCTTGTTTTAGGCTCAGGTTGTGATCCCAGGGTCATGGGATTGAGCCCTGTGTCAGGCTCCGCTTAAGATTCTCTCACTCTCCCTCTGCTCCCTCCACCTCTCTCTCTTTCAAATAAAATAAATAAAATAAATAAAATAAAATAAATAAAATAAAATAAAATAAAACTTTCCTATAAATTTACCAGGAAAAAAAAATTCTTGACTTTTTTCTAGGATTATCAAGGCATTACCAGTCTGAGTCAAAACCACTCTAAAACCCTTGATCTTATTTAGGAGACAGCTTTATAAATTGAAGGTGGGAAATCTACTGAAACATGTATGATCCAAAAAGCTAACCTTCCTTTGAACCAGACCAGGCACTATGAATGACTTTAAACTACCACTTGTCAACAAAAAGTTTAGTAGCCTTTGCTCTGACCCTCACACTGGGCCCTTGAACCCATGTGTTTGGTGCCAGAAAGCATTATAACCTTACGAAATGTGTGATGGTGTTCTTGGCCAGTGTTTATGGGTCTCCTTAAAATCTCCCTTTATGGGATAGTGGCTCCTAGGACCCTGTTTGCCTGTATCTGCCAAGTGAGGAGAGAACACATGAGAGGCACCTTCCCAAACCAGGCCCTAAAAACCTCATTCCTTCTGAAGGGAAAGCAGGGCCCCTATGAAAAATCACCTCTGATTCTACAAGATTCCATGGTAACATTTTATAAGTTCTACTGTCAATTCTCTGTGCCAAAAAGAGAAATATCATTAACAGCTTTACTTCAAAATTATAACTAATTCATAAATCATATCTGGGGGCTCTAAGACTACACAGTGCTATAAAGAAATTATTCCATCCAAACTGACCCAGAGAGAGCCAAAAAGTTGTACCCCTATCCTTGCCTGAACTTTTCTTCATACATATGTACATTCTAGAGATAAGCAGTGAAAACTTCTAGGGTTGATGTAAAACAACCTGAAGCTGATTTTCCCTCTCTCTGATTCAAACCCGATTGGAGTTGATAAGCAAGGGTTTTAATTCAAAAGGCCTCTTAGTAAAATTATAGACTGCACAGAAGCATAACGGTAAATGAGAGCTACTGAATAAGTTGAAATAAGAACTTTATCATTTTTGCTAATTATGTCAAGAAGAAATTTAAATCAAGAGTTTCCAGGGAGGAACAATGGTTGGATAATCCATCATCAGATAAGTGGCAACTCTATTAGGAAAGAGATATGATTGCTAGTTATGACACTTAACTTGGTACTGTGATTTTCAGTGGTAGTTCTTTAAAATATTGCTGACAGACCCTAACCCCAGAACAATTAAACTGGAATTGCCTGGGGTTGGGACCAGGCACCAGCATTTTTTAAAAGACCCCCAAGTGGTTCTAATGGGCAGCTTGGGTTAAGACCCACTGCCTTACTTAACAGAACTTAGTTACCTAAAGAAGTAAGTGCTGTTTTTAAAATAGTTTTTGATTTTTTCCCTTGGGCACCCAACAAATCATGTTGATTAATTAGCATTTTCCAAACAACAGCAATGAATTAACTGCTGCTAATGTTCAGGCCATGGAATTAGACATGACTTTAGGCATCAGACTCATCTCCCCGGATAGAAGGTAGAACATGAATTTCTGAGAACGAGAGCTTGGCAGACAACAATCAGAGATAGGCTGACCCCAGCTGAGAAAGTGCCATGTAGCGATCAAAAAGACAAAACTACTAGCTCATTTCTACATTAACTCAAGTATTTATTAAGTGTACCACTCACAGTGCTAGGGGCTGGTGAGGCTGAGATTAAGAGAATATGACCAATGCCCCCACAGGAACTGACAGTCTAATAGGGAGAACAAAATATAGACAAAACTTTCCACCCGTGCAATATGTAATTGAGATACATAGCAGGTACTTGGGGAGCACAAGGAAGAAGTATAGAAGCCTCATGATGACAGGTGAGGATTCCTGGAGAAGGTAACTATGAGCTGAATCTAGAAGGGTGAGTGGAACTCTGCTAGGTCAATGGGGTCTATAATCTGTGCCAAGGTGACAAAGAACATGACAAGTTCTGGAAATGATGTAAGTGGCAGATGAAACTAGAACACAAGGAGCTGATTATAAAGGCCTCTTTATGCCATCTAAAGATTTTGGATTTGGCCTTGGAAGTGATGGAGGTTATTGATGGATTTCAAGTAGGAAAATGATATGATCAGGTTCACATTTAGAATGATGACTCTAGAAGTTTATAGAGCCTTGATACTCAAAAGTGCAATCCACAGACTTGCATCATCAGCATAACATGGGAGCTTGTTAGAAATTTAAAAAAAATCCCAGCTCCTATCCCAAATGTACTAAATCAGAATCTGCATTTTAACAAACTCCTTAGATGATCCACATGCATTAAAGTTTGAGGTGCACAGTTAAAGAGGAGATATTTTCATGAAAAAGGTGGGATTTTAGGAAGACCAGTCAAAAGGCTATGGCAACAATTTGTTAAACCATTCTTTTTAAAAATTTTATTTAAATCCAATTTAGTTAACATCTAGTGTAATAATGGTTTCAGGAGTAGAATTTAGTGATTCATCACTTACATATAACACCCAGTGCTCATCCCAACAAGTGCCCTCCTTAGTACCCATCACCCATTTAGCTAAACCATCCTTTTAAACAGCTTTTTAACAATGGCCTATGCATAGACCCACCTATAGGCCACCTTCCAAAACATTCAGTTTATAAGTGAAACACTCAAAAAATACTTGTAAAGATAAGCTGAATTTTCTCCTCAAGCCACTACCAGCTTAGTCAGAATCCTATAGACACAACCATAGCATGAGAATCACAGATTATGTGCACTGAAATATGCAGTGATATCTATTGTGGAATATCAGGTACAATTTCAGCAGAAGGAAGATTTCCCTTCATCTAGTTTTAATGATGAGTACAGGCAATGAGACCATAGTCTTTCTCTCTATTATCTCAAAGACCATGTGTGGGTTGAACACTATCTCAGTAAAGGGGACCCAGAGACCCAGACTAAAGTCAATTATGAACTTTACAATCATTGGTTAGGTGTTCTGAGAGGTAGAGAGAGAGACCAATAAAGAGACAAAGAGAGATAGGAGAGGCTATGTGTATAGGGGTGGCCTTTGGTGGAGATAATTTCTTCTCTTTGATCATGGACAGTAGTGATGACAAGACTAAGCTGGAGCTACCTGACGGTATTCTTTTTCATGAGAAAATAGCCTTCCCAAGGAGAGAATCTTGAAGAATTTGAAAGAGGGAGTGTGATCTACTAGGTACAAAGTAGGGGGACTAAAAGGACAAACAAGCAATTAGTCTATAAATAAGCATAAGTGTACCTTATCTTTAACAATCATCATGTTATTGAACAGAGTGTACAATTGGACTGGAGTTAAATTAAACCTATTTTAAGCCCATTCTGGGAATTTGCTATTTAAAGGAATCCTTTGTAAAATGGATAATCACCCACTAATGAAGCTTTTGTTAAATCTAGAGTTCTACAAAGCTGAAGTTCCCAAACAGACTGTGATTGGAAGATCAACCCATAGATATCTGGCAGAGTACAATTTGTTTGTGTGCCAGAGAACTGAGCTCTGTAAAGAGAGTCCAGTGGTTAGGGAACCTATGCTCAAAGGAGTCCTGCATTGGGGAAATGTGGATATGTAGATAGATAAAAGAACACATAACTTTGTAACTAGAAGATCCGGGGATCAAATGAAGCAGGTGGGAGACTGGTAAGGAGAGTAGATTGATCAGTAGACAGCTCATCAGAGGTAGACAGAAAAAAAAGTGAATGATCACCAAAAAATAAGAAAACTGTGTTTAAATCATGATTAAATCCACCTTTACTCATCTCTGGATTTATCGTGATGGTATCCAAAATGTTTCAAAATACAGTCAATTCAATTACGTGAGGAGCATCTGTGAGTTCTTAACTAGCTACAGAGACATTCTGGTTGGGAGCAACACAATACACAAGTAATTTAGTGTTAATCAAGTCATCCTGCATATCTTAACTCTAAGTGCCAAAAGGATACATCCTTCCATGCTGGACTACTTGAAGCCTTCACAGAAAAAAAAAATGGAGCTAGAATGGAAAACTAAAAATGGAAAGAAAAGTAGGAAAAGATTGTCATAATTAAATCCAAAGGTATAACTATTTAAGACTTTCTCTTCAAATTACTAAGCACAAGTCATGGACTCTGAAATAAATAAATAAACAAATATATATATATATATATATGTATATATATATATGTATATATATATATATATATATACATATATATGTATATATATATCCAACTATAAGCATGGAATAGACCTCCAAGAAAGAGCTCAGGGTGAAGATAAGAACCAGCACATTTCACTTCCCATTAGCCCCCTAGGATCGTCCTTGTCTTCTTGAGTACCTCGCACTTTCCATAAAGTGGATTGCTGCCTTTCTATAGCCAAAGGCTGAATGAGAAGGAGGTTGAGAGATATAAAAGCACCAGTCCAGTGAATCAAATCAGAATTCAAGGGATGAAAAAAAATCCAAGAGATGGGCCTGTGAAAGGGTCAGAAAGGGGTTAAATAGAGTCAAAAGAAGCTCCATTTAGATTTCAACCAAGATCAGTACCAGCTATTTCTCAAAAGCTTTTACGACTTCATGTAACTTAGCAACTGACCTATGTTTGGTTTTTGTTTTGTTTTTATCCATGTCAGTATCTCTGGAATCACTCTCAGCAAAAATGCTTAGGATTGTGCATTCACCAAGGAATGGGAGGAGAGGGGGAAAAAGTATGTGCTATGCCCTCTTTGGTAAGGTTGTGACAAGACAGGACAGCAAAAAGGATGAGCAAAATGTCCAATCTTTCAGGTTCTCAAAGGAAAAATCAAACCCTAAAGGCTGTTCTTGTGATCCAGATATGTCCTCATGACAGTGTGTCCCAGAAGAAGGCTCCTGTGGGATATGTCCTTGAGATGATTCAGGATTTTATTCTTCATCTACCTGAAAATCAGAACCAATTGCCCACGTGATTAGACTTCATAGACCCCCTTGTTGTATCCCACACTGAACCAAAGGGGCTGGGAAATAAATCAGGCTCTCATACAGTTGTCAGTGGGGCTTGCACAAGAACTCTAGCCCCCATCCCCATAAGATTCTTTTTTCTTTGCGAAGAATATTTGAAAATGCCATAGCCAGTGAGTTATTCCAGTTATGAGGAATGACTCTCCCTTGAATGGTAGAAACACAGACACACACACACATACACACACACACACACCTTGTCATTTCCTTGCTGCTGCCGTGCTGTGGCTGTAGTAGGGACAGCTCCTAGGATCCTCACTAGCTAGGCAGCTTATGTGCATATCAGCACCACCCTGGCGGACAGCTCATAGCAGGGCCCTCTGTGGAGATTGTCCTAGAAATGTGTTCAAAACTCAGTAATGTAAAAAAAGCAAACTTCTTAGCTGTGCATTCAGCCATCCCTTTCACTCTGCCCTGAGACAGAGCCAAGAAGTTCTATTACCCTCTCTCGGCATAAAGAGGACTCACACCTCCCCACATATGTACAATATGGATGTTCATATAGCTTTTCATTTTAGAGAGTTAATTGGAAGTAGGTGGTTATTTGTTTAGACCTCAGTAATGCCACCAGGAAGTCTGGATCTTTCTATCTTCCCACTCTGCCAGGCTTAGCTTCTTGGCTTTTTGTCACTAAGTCTCAGGATAGCTGCCCCTGCTCCAAGGATCACATCTGCATTCAAGAAAGATAGAAGGGAGAAGGGATGTCATTCCTGTAAATCTGTCCATTAAGAAAACAAAGATTTTTCCTGAAGGAACCAGAGAGCCCCACTTAGGCCTCATTGGCCAGTACTGGCAGATGACCACTTCTAGTACACAGAAGGCTGGGAGAATGAGCAGTTAGCTTTCCCACACTTTGTAGCCAAAGGGAGCAAGGCAGGAGGGGATTAAAAAGATCAGCTAACATGTCTGCCATAAGCAAAAAACCTGTCCACTCTTAGGCTACATACCACTGTAAGGCTACTTCTTTGTCTACAGAGTAGAATTTCTCTAGAATCTATTTCATAGGGACTATATGAAGCTCCATGGCATGGTGCCCATAGGACACAGGACACACGGGGCACTTCAGGTCCTAGCTAAAGCACTAGATATTCCTTAGTTATCACAGGAGGTATGCAAGCAAAACTCTGTGTTACAAAGTGATGTTAATGTCTAGAAAGAACTTTTTGAGGCAAGAAAGGTGCACATGAATATAAAACTAATAGGAAGCTTGAATCTTTACAGCCTCAGAGTCCAAAACAACTTTTTCTTTTAAAAAAAAAGTTTGATACATTTGATTACACTAAACATAAAATTATCCCTAATTTACAGAGGAGAGGCTGGGGCTCAGGGAGGTTAAGTAACTTGCCCAAGATTATATAATTAACAATGTTCATGACAATATTAACTACTATTTATGAAACACCTACTAGGTACATACATTATATTTAGTCCCACAACAACACATAGGTATTATTATCCTGACTAGGCTAATATAACTGGTAGATCAGGAGAGCCAGTATGGGAAGCCAGGGCTGACTGATTACCCTAATGTACGTACTTAGCCTTTCTGCCATCCAGAGAGGGGACCCAAGGAATGATTAAAAAAAACATTCAAGCAGGTCTGTTCTGTGACCTGTACTTTCAATAAATAAATTAAACTACTACAGATTGACTGAGAGGAAAGGGATATTCAGCATAAACTATGATGAGGCCACACCATGACATACCGTTGTCTTGCAACCTGCTGACAAATGATCCAGGCTCTCAATTCTGGAGCTCATGCACCCACCACCAATTCCCGGCCAACTTCCCAGCCATCCCACAGGTTCTTCTCATCCCCTAAAGAGACTCCTTCTCGAGAGACACTCTGCCATCCAACCTGAGATACCACGTTAGGGTAGCCTTGAAAAGTAGCCGCATCTCTGGGAGATGTTATTCATGCTGAGCTTATAAGAAATGAAGTAACTCGTTCCCTTTTCGATAGACAGTCAACTAAGAACAAAAGGAAAAGGAACCTCACATGGGTCACACATTTGAAAGGAAGTGAGAGCTAGATTAGGTAAAATGGAAAGAGCACTGGATGGAGAGTCTGAAGCCCTGTGTTCTGATTGCAGCTGTGCTTCTTCATTGATTGGTTGACTGGATTAGTCTTTTCAACTGTATGAGCTTCAGAGTCTCTTACAGCTCAGGCCCTGGAGAGGCAGGAAATAGGTCTGAAATGGCAGCTTTCTGAGAGAGGGATCAGGATATTGCTTAGCCACAAGGTAGTATGAGGACTAAGTGAAATTCAGGGGCAGTATTTTGTGGGCAGCCAGTTAGGGGTGGAAGGAGGTAAGTGGGGATATAATGCAGAAAGCAGCTATCAACACTCACTGAGAAATCCAGGAAGGCTGTATTGCTTCCTGGAAGAAAGGTTGGAGGACACATTCACCCTGGATTTCCCAGTGAGGAGAAAAAAATGGCAGTCCTTATCTTTGCAGACATCCAACCCATGTTACCATGCAGTGGTATGAGTGGCCATGGTTCCCCTTTCTAGGAAAACAGTTCTCTCAACTGAGAACCATTAAGGAACAGCCTGTTTGTTGGTATGTCAAATAAAATGAAGCTTCTTTATTCAGTCAGGAGACTGAATCCAGCATCAACTTTATGCTAGGCACTGTGGCAGATACAGAGAAGACTAGAAGAAGACACATACATAGAAGAAAACTTGGGTTGAGCACCAACTTTCAAGCCCAGTGCTAGGAGCTTTGTATCCATTATCTCACTAGATTCAGAGGTCTCTCTTACAAAGTGAAAAGGAACAAACTTCTATGAGAAACTCAGATGGTAATGATGCTAATAATCATCATAATCCCTAACATCTTTTGAGTATTAATTGTATGTCAAGTGCTGTTCTAAGCATTCTGCATGTATTATCTCATTGAGACAATGTGCTATGGAGAGGTCTCTTAATTTTTCCCTTCCATGTCTCAGTTTTCCCGTAATAATTCTGACTTCTATTTCCTGAGCCTTCTTCCTGCCATGAAGGCCTCTGAGCCTCTTTGATCTCAGTCTGTGAAATGATTCTGGGAATGAGAATAGGTTGGTCTTGATAAGCTGAGTGTCCCCAGGGTGGCCTTGACCCGAATGGAAGCATCCAGGGAGAAGAGCAGGAAAGAACAGCTCCCCAGAGACCAGGTGCATTAAAGGAAGGGGCATCCCTTAGGAAGTGATCCATCACTGCTGACACTTAAAATGGAGCTGGGAAGACTCAGAGGACCAGGATGACAGGAAGGAGCTCCCTGACTAACGCCCAGAAAAATGAACCTGGTTGAGCTCCTTCCAGGACTCATCTCCCTGACTCTCCAGCTTCCATCCTACAGACTCAGAGGCCCCTCCCAAGAACTGGGTGGTGAGCTCAGCCTAGCTCAACACAAGCACTCTAAGTTTTAAGCCCAATTAAACTCTCCATTTGTTGTTTGACCCTTGATCTCTTAAGTAGTGTCTATGCAACCCCAAAACATCTTACCAGTTGAATCAGAAAATTCAGCCAGTCATTTACCAGAGATCTGGGCTCCAAATCTTTGGACCAGTTTGAAAGGTTGTTTTTATTGACCAGAGGTTCTCCCTTCATTTTGGCATGGCC
Source organism: Panthera pardus (assembly GCF_024362965.1). Lineage (NCBI taxonomy): Eukaryota > Metazoa > Chordata > Mammalia > Carnivora > Felidae > Panthera > Panthera pardus. The sequence continues at coordinate 50,937,898 of NW_026526688.1, read as the reverse complement.
TCAGGTCCATATCTGGTTACAGCCCTAGAGCCTGAAAGGAGGGATGAATGAGGAGTGAATATGCATTTTTTAAAACCCAGGGTTCTGCCTACCACACTTTGTTTGAATAAATTAGACTGAGTACCCTAGGTTTCTGTGAATCAAATCTTTGGAAAGAGTCTCCTCCCTGTTGATGACACTTCTTTGGCCACAATTATAACTCATAGGACACTTTACAATTTCCAAGGCACCTCCACATATACCATTTCATTAAGACTCAATGCAAAGCAAGATATTATTTTTCTTATTTCACAATCAAAAATCAGTACTCCCTCAGCTATAATGATCACCCACCTCCCTCTGGTATGACCTAAATAAAATTCAGTCTTCGTGTGCCTTCATCACACTCAACTCTTGGAATCTGAGATTCAGGGATCACTCACACCCAAAAGAAAGCAAATCTGGCTCCATACAGAAACTTGCAGTCAAGATGATGCAGTAAGTTCAAATTTTGGTGGACATATCTGCTCTAACACATAGCACTTACAGATAACATGTTTTTTAGAAAACATTTAAACATGGATAGCTTGACTCAAAAACCAGATAAATGTTCCCACATGTTGTAAAGGGAACAGAGAAACAGAGTAAGAGTGAGCAGGACTGAAGCCATAACCGGGCAGGCCAGGGTGCAGGGACAGACAGTGGCAGTGGTCAGCCTAAGTGTCCTTTGTGAGACTGAGGATGACATCTTGCTTTATCCTTGAAGCCACATGTAGAGTGGCTCCACTCTACTTCCCCAACCCCCTCCACTTTTCTGTTACAAAAAGGGTTTAAAAACTGCTGAGCAAATTTTTTAGGGCTGTGCAACTACTCTGTGTGATACTAGAATGGTACATATATGTCATTATACATTTGTCCAAACCCTATAGAACATACACCACCAAGAGTGAACCCTAATGTAATCTATGCACTTTGGGTGGTTATGATGTGTTACTGTGGGTTTATCAGTTATAACAAATGTACCACTCTGGTAGGGGAGGTCATGCATATATGGGAATAGGGGTCTATGGGAAATCTCTGTACCTTCTGCTCAGTTTTGCTGTGAACCTAAAACCATTCTAAAAAGGAGTCGATTTACAATAAAAATTTTAAAAAAACTATTGCTGAGAGCCCCCTGAGGTTGTGGTTATTCTAAACTGGGGGTGTGGGGACCTGCAACTGGGTTTCAGGGGGAGCCAGAGCGAGTCTCATAACAAGGTACTAACCAAGCTGGGTCAAATGTTGTTTAAGGACAAATAAGATGAGACTTCCTGACTTCCCTTCCCTTCTAGGTCTTCCCAATCACTAAATATTGGAGTGCCCATTAATCTGTCTTCAGCCCCTTTGGGCTCTATCTACACCCACTCCCCTATAATAGTCCCATAGTTTGATGTTTTTACCAAATATATTCCCCTTGTAGCTTTGACCTCCCTCTCTGAGCTCTAGGCTCTTGTAAATAACTTTCATGAAGACAGGGATTCTGTCTTAATTCATCAGTGCATTCCTCACAGTACCTAGGGCAATACTGAGATAGCAAGTCTCAGTGGGAAGTGCTGCATGAAACTCTCTGCCTCCTAAACACAAAGGCAAGATTGGCCATGCCACCTAGAAAGTTCTGTCCTCATTTCTCAGGCCTATAGTTTCACTCTCAGGGTGATTTGTCCTCATGGCATTCTAATAGAGCCTTGTCCACCTTTGCTCCCACATAAATGCCATACTTCTCCCAGCTTTGAACAAAATACCATCACAAACACAGTTAGGAAAATTGGGATTTTCAGATCCCACACAACTGGAAACAAAAACAGCAGAATTATTCAGCTCATTCAGAATAATCATCAGAACAAATCCAAGGGAATCTTGGGATAAGACATGAGGAGATTTCTCTAAGACTAAGCAGAGGCAGTGGGTATAAATTACACTGGAAGAGAATGCTCATTGTGGTAGGTAACCTCTAAAATATCCCCAATCATCCTCCCCTCTGGTATTTATACTTTTGCATAATCCCCTCCCCTTAAGTGCTGTCTGGATTTATCAATTCACTTCTAATGAATAGATTATGGCAGAAATGATGGTATGTCACTTCCAAGATGCAGTTGTAAAAAGGCTATGGCTTCGTTTTGGGGATCCCCTTTGCTCTCTCTAGAAACAGCAAGCTGCCACGTTGCAAGGCAGCCCTGTGAAGAGCCCACATGGTGAGTACCTAAGGTCTGCCATAGCCACAGGAGTGAGCATGAAAGCAGATTCTCCCCCAGTGGAACCTTGAGCTGACAACTTGACTGCAGCCTCTTGAGGGACCTTGAGCTAGAATCGCTGGCTCAGCTACTTCCAGATTCCTGACCCACTTAGAAACTGTCAGATAATAAATGTTTGCTGTTTTCAGCTGCTGTATTTTGGGGTGATTTGTAATGCAGCAATAGATAACCAATGCACCAGTTTTAACATGTACAACCCCCACAAGCTCTGCATCCCCATTTTAGCTCTTCCCCAGGTCCGTTCAGATGTTAATACACTTATTCAATTTTTGCACATATTCAGTTCAGTTGTTATGCTCATGTTGGTGTTTTATTCACATTTGAATGCTAAACACAGTACTTAAATATAAAATATTCATTTCAGTGTACATGAAAATTCTCAGATGCTGCCTTACCCCAGGTTCCCAAGAAAGCAGTCTGATGCAAATCTGATCAGCCAACATATTACTAGCGATACAATCACAGGGCCACCAGGGTGAGGGGGAAAAGGGAAGTGAGGTGGGAAAGAACAGAGACAAATACCGAGCTGGCTACAGCTTCACAAAACAAAACAGCCAGTTGTTTAGTCACAATGGAAGTCTCCAGAAAGACTACATGGAATTTGTGGCACCAGGAAGGAGAAAAAGGGAGTCATTTATTTGTTGGTTCCTTTCTGTCTCCTGGCTCTCTTTGGTCAAACTTCATCCAATGGGCATTAAAATTCCTGTTTCGGCGCACCTGGGTGGCTCAGTCAGTTAAGCGTCCGACTTCGGCTCAGGTCATGATCTCGCGGTCCGTGGGTTCGAGCCCCGTGTCGGGCTCTGTGCTGACAGCTCAGAGCCTGGAGCCTGTTTCAGATTCTGTGTCTCCCTCTTTCTCTGACCCTCCCCTGTTCATCCTCTCTCTCTGTCTCAAAAATAAATAAATGTCAAAAAAATTAAAAATAAAATTCCTGTTTCTACATGTCCAGGTTGTGTCATCCACATCCTCAGGGCAGCCACTAGGGAAACCAAGCCCCATGTCCATGACTTGGTGCTTCCTCTGCAACCAGACATGAGGGCACCTATGCCTCTGTGGGTGCATCAGGTCACCCCTACACACTGGAGCTGTTGTGGCTACCACCACAGCAGACGTTACAGAGGCCTTGCCAAAGTCTGGTCCTTACTCGGGGGAGGCTGAGACAGATGGCAGTGTTAGGAGATGAGGTGACAGAAGAAGCAGCTGGAGTTCTTCACTGATCAGACAGCCAAAACTAGAGGGTAGTTGAGACTGAGCAAATCAGGAAGGAGTATAAACTGGATCTGGAACAGATGTACACACCGATGGACATGGATGCCACTTTTATATTGGAATTGTGTATCTATGTACACACATTCGGGTGTTATCAGTATTCACTTGCCTTTATTACTTGTCCCCTGAATACAGGGAGAGCCCACCCCATACAGGAGGCTTGGAAGACAGGTTCTACAGTTCTGAGCAGTTTTGTTGCCTGGAGGCATCCTTACTCCTGAGGAGAATTTCACTTTCCTGGAAACTTAATATTATTTAATTCCATTGTCTGGTTTTATATCATGATGTCACCAAGAATGCAGGAAGATGGGAGCTGACCTAGGATGAGCTTGCAACTGAGACCTGAATCAACCCCACAGAAGACTCTTAAGCTAGGATGGCCCTTCAGGGTTGTCCCAGAGTGAAGCCAAGGGGTCAGCCTTTGTATTCCTATATCAGCCAGTCATCAGGCAGGATTCCTCCTGAGGGGAATATAACCTTGGAAGAGGCCGTTCTCTGTTGCCAAGGGCAAATCTGAGCAGGAGATGCAACTCTGAGCCCTTCGTAAACCAGTGCTCCAAAGGGGCGGGGATGGGCATATTGGCCCCAGAAAGGGGATCTAGGAGGAATGCCACAATATTCTTGGTTAAGAAAAATGTTTCTATGCCCTTTAAGGTTCTTCTGACTGGTATAAAAATCAAGTTGACATGAGACAGATTAATAGGAGAAAATCAATTTTAATTTCATACATATGGGGAATGCACATAAGCATGAGATTGCGAACCAGTTGGGCAACATGAGGTACATATGTCATCCTGAACTAAGGAGGAAAGGGTAGGGTTCTGGGGCTTCAAAGGGAAGAAAGGCAATTCACAAGACAAATGGAAAGAGTAAATGTTTGGTGAACAAGTGTTTTGGGGGCCATCCAGAAACAGTGAGACATAGAAAGGACTTTGATCAAACTGGCCTTGCTAGGTTCCTCCCTGTCTACCAGAACTAGTTCATACTGTAATGTAGATATCTCGGGTGTTAGCTCTCTTCCTGGAGCATGTCCTCTATCTTTTAGGTAGTTAGAGGGAAAGTGAAAGTTCTTCTTGAGTCTTTTGGGCCTTGATTGTTTTTAACTCAATCTGTGTGCCAAAGTTGACTATCTTGGGATAACTCATTCTGAACCCCTACAATGTTCACTACAGTTGGCTATTATCTTGACTGAACTTCTCATGTTAAAAATTGTGACTTAATCTAATTCTGGTTTTCCTCCAAAATTAAGCACACTGATTCACCATAGACTTTTTCCTAGAGTCAAAAAGGCTTTCAATTAGGTGTCATAAAAGATTCCCAAGGAGTGGTTAGAATGATCATCATATGATGTTTCTTTCTAGGCTCCAAAGATTCCCTGATTCACCAGAGCAACAGGGCAGGAGCCAGGCCTCAAGTAATCCCAAATTCCAGAAACCTTTTCCGTAACAAATAATCTGGAATACAAATTCAGCTCTCTTAACCACCATGCCTGGATTTCCCTTGAACCTCCTGAACCAAAGGACCAAACCCAGCTATTTGCTCTAGACCAAGAGAACGCTGCCTTGTTGCCTCCGTAGATCTAAAGAAACTAGTAAAATAAAATAGCCTCATTCTTAGGTCAGAAATCTCATAACCCTCATCCTACCCCAAGTATGGCTAATTTCTTCTGATCATTTTCCCTCACCTACCCCTTATGCTTCTACTGTCCCCACTGTCCTTGAGGTTGCAGAGTCCTGTCCTTGTAGCCAAGTCCTCCAGCTCTGGGTACTTCCCATGCCCCCAGGCTCCCCAGGTCCCTAAAGCCAGTGTTTCTCCAAGTGCAGTCTGAATGCTTTGGGTTCTGACATAGTAGGGAATGGGTCCCCTATCTTGGCTTTTTTCAGAGCGGCTGTTTTGTTTTGTGTTTTGTTATTGTTGCTTTTAATCTGTTTTACACACTAGTCTTTCCGTATAGTGTTTTCTGAGGAAGCGTCAAGAAATAAATTTGCAAAGCTCTCTTCTTGTTCAACATTCAAGTGTTTAGCACCACAGACATCAAATTGACCTTCGTTCAGTAACTCCTCTTTTACTCTCTGAGCACAAGCTCCCATCTCTCTAACATTTGCAAATTTCCTACTTTAACTGGGAAAATGTGGACTCAAGGCATTGCGTAACCTGTTTTCCCACTGTGCTCCCCTTGCAGTTCCCTTCTATCATGACAAGCAGTATTTGTTTACCATCTACACTTATGGCATAAATTTTTGATTTTAAATAAGTATATTTCAGATCATTAAATAAATGAATCTAAAGAAAACTATTAAGTAAATGACAGAGCAGGCTTACATAGTTATGGCAAAGAACAAGAAGGTGGTACAGGGACGGATGCCATCCTCTGTGGGGCAGTTACCTCTTGCTGGGCATTCCATCTGTGCTCCATCACCACCAGCATCCAAATACAACACAGCAAGAGTCCTCCACCTTATTGTGCATAAGAACCAGAGTCTAATTCAATATGTTAGAGGTGGGGCCCAGGAATCTGCATTCTTAACTGGCACCTCAGCTTGTTCTGATGCCTGATTATCCCCTTTTCAACATATCAATTCCCCAGGCCCACCAGACCAAGAGTTCCTTAAAGGCAAAAATCATATTTCACTCATACTTAGCTGTGCTTAGCACATGGCCAGCCCTCAAATAAATAGGGCAGAAATTACATGCAATCAGAAATGTCAAGCTGGGAAAAGCCTTTCTATTACACAAATAGATAGTGAAGCTCAGAGAGGTTGAACTCCTTGTGTATGACTTTTGGCTAATGAAAAGCGGAACCACAATTAAGGCCAAATATCTGAGTCCCAGGTCAGTGTTCTTTCCTCAGGGTCCCAGACCACCATCTCTTGAGTTGGAGGGCCTTCTGGGCAGCAAGAGTTGACAAGAGTCGACAAGAACTTAAAAAGTCACAAGCACATACTCAGTTAGTTGGGTTCACTCTGCTCCATAGCATAATCTAAGCCCTGACTTTTGCAAAGCATAACAGAGACTATGAGAGTCCAGGTAAATCTGCAAGAGTACAGGAAAAAGAATAAGCAAATCTACTCTAAGGAGTCAGCAACAACTTCTTCAAATGCAGATGCCAGACTTGAACAGGACTTGGAACCAAATAAGGACAAATAAGGAAGCAAATAGAGACATAAGGAAGTTGTACCATTCCCCAGTGTGGAGAAAGTGAGGTTCTGTGCAGCTGTCTTTATCCATCCCTATATGCCTACTATAATTGCCTCAGTACAGGGCCCCATCAAACACATCTCTGGGAGATATTTTAACGCAGTGGTTAGCCTGTGGGTTCAAATTCATACTGTTTCTTACTATCTCTATAATCTTAACATTCTTTGTACCTTCATTCTCTCAACTGTGAAACTGTAATAATAGTGGTTTCTCCTTCATAGGACTATTCTTACGTCAAAGGTCAGAACAGTACCACCTTACATGCTTACCATGTAGTAAGCATTTGGTAAGTGGTAGCAGCTATTTTACATTTTTCAGTAATTGCCAGTCAAGCTCCTATGTTAGGCATCATGAGAAACACAGGGATACACTAAAGGTACATTATGGACTGAATGTTCGTGTCCCCCAGATATGATGGCATTAGGCAGCAGGGCCTTTTGAGAGGTGATTAGGTCATGAAGGTGGAGCCTCATGATTGGGATGAGTACCCTTATAAAAAAGACCCCACAGGGGTGCCTGAGTGGCTCATGTGGTTGAGTATCTGACTCTTGATTTCAGCTAAGGTCATGATCCCAGGGTCGTGGGATTGAGCTCCACATCGGGTTCTGTGCTAAGCATGGAGCCTGCTTAAGATTCTTTCTCTCTCTCTCTCTCCCTCTCTCTCTCCTCCCCGCCCCCCCCGCCCCTCTCCAACTATCCCCCTCTCTCCTGCTCATATATGAGGACACAGGGAGAAGAAGATAGTTGTCTATGAACCAGGAAGCAGGCTCTCACCAGACATCAACTCAGCTGGCACCTTGATCTTAAACTTCCCAGACTCTAAAACTATGAGGAATAAATCTTTCTTCTGTATAAGCCACCCAGTTGATGATATTCTCTGAGAGCAGCCTGAGTGGATTAAGACAAATTACATGCAATCAGGGGAGATGCAAAGTACAAAAATAACTACAATTCAAAGACAGACTGTGCAGGTCATAAGGGTTGTGTCTGTATCAGTTACCATTTAGGAAGCATCTACCCGAGGTAGATACTCCAGTTATTCCCATTTGATAAGGAACAGAACTAAGAGAGAGAGTGGTTGCTTAACTTGCCCACAATCCCACAGACAGTGGGCAGCAGAGTCAGATTTTGAAGACCAGCTTTTCTTACTGCAAATCTTGTCTTCTCAACCACAATACACAATACAGTCTGATAACATGCTACCTTGCAAATGTGATGATGTGATAAGATTCTAAATAAACTGCATTAACATTCCTCAGAGTTAACCTTACCAAGCCCAATAAATCCCCATTGTATGTGCTAAATAGTCTGTAAGTTAATTATTTAATTAGCTGGTGACTTACCAATACCTCAATAAGCCACTAATATCTAATCATACCTATCGACAGTAGCCTAATACTAATACCATTAGGCTGGAAATAGTCTATGGACCCGATCCATTCCCTGCTAACTAGAACAATGCTGGACACATAGTATATATTCAATAAATATTTGTTGAATAAATAAACTTACTCCTGGTTTCCATTCATTTTCATGTTCAAATATCTTGAATATTTTATGATTGTTGTTTGTGTTTTGTGTGTAACCAGGCACCTGGCCTCATAAGGTCTATGAGCTCAGTAATATTAAGTGACACCTGGCCTTTCCTAACCCCTCCATCAATTGAAGAAAGCCAGGAGTCATAAGAGAAACTTTTCTGGTGTGCAACTCTACCAGAAGCCAGAGAAAACACCTCGCCCAGACAAAGAATGACAAGGAGCTCCTGGACAGGGCAGTGTGGGGAGCAAGCTGATGGACTCTGAGGAGAACAAAAATTCTATGGCAAGGTACATGCCAGCAACCTAATTAAGAAAAATGGACAGAGAATTAGACATGGAGCCATGCATCAAAAGATAAATTAAAACAGGTATGAACCACTGACCCACTATTCCTATTCTGTGATCTTTAGTCAACATACCCATAATGCAGTTTATGTTGCTAACAACTGCTCACTGGTAGGAGAAACTGTAATAACAAGTCTTACTCCAACGTATGGCCTGGCTTCCCTTGTCTTTCAAGGAAAGATCTCACTTCTGCACAACACAAATTGGGATAGGCTGGATGCAGCTATGAGCAAGCAGAGGGAAACTGAAGTTCCCCATTGCTGTGCCTCCTTGCACATGGCTGCGTGTGTGAGAAGCAGGCCTGAAGTGGAGGCTCCCCAAAAGTGATCAGATAAGATGGAGCGGTCAGGTGTAGGAGGCAGAAGTAGAAGAGCATCCCTGAGGCTCTAATACAATCTGTACGGAAACTCGAGGCCAGGAGATGTGGAATGGGCCAACTTTTCCAGGCGCCATGTTAGTCTACCTAGATGCAGAGAGTCACTTGCATATTAAGAGAGCCAATGCAATTTTACTTGTATTTGACTTTTTATCCATCAGAGTCTGACAGGAAATGGGTAACAATCCAAGCCAGGTAAAAGAGGAGAGATGGTAAGAAATTATTTATAAAGAAGTTGGCAGTTTAGATGAAACTAACCAGGGATGATGTCCCCGGGGCTAAAACATCAGGGACTCATTACCATTTCTGAACCCACAGGGACAAAGGTTGCCAGACCCTGGGGGAAAGTAGCTCTATAGGGAGACGCTCCCTGACAGCAGCTGTGGCCTTTGGTACAGGGCACAGCCAGCCTGCAGCAATACAGCAAGGAGGGAGCCAGGGGAATTAATACCCTACCACTCTTTCTGGTGGTGCCTCCTGTTGGCCAAATCTAACCAGAAACCAAAGGGCAGGGGTGACCCTGAAAGGCAAAGTGGAGTGAAGAATGGAGAGTAGAGCAGGAGGGGAAGGGGTGCCCGAGGCAAATGTGACAGAAGTTGATTTCATACACCTCATAAATGTATTCTTACCCTTCTCTAGCCTACTTTCTACTTGTGAGGACCCCATTGAAGGGCCACATCCCATGATCTCTGGCTTCTAGTTGGGTTTAGCCATTGACAGAGATGAGAATATGATCAAGGTGTTATTTATTATTTATTTGTTTGTTTTGTATTATCTCTACCTTAATAAAGGGAAGCTGAGAACACAAGTCTCCACTCAGGTTCCATAAGAAATGCTCATTCCACATGTCCCTTCTGACTCTCACACAGTCTCTTATGGGCCCACACTATAGCTTCATGCCTTTGTAAAAAAATTCTTTAAAAAAAAAAAAAAGTCCCTTTTACTTATCCCATTTTGAGTTGTTGCCTTTTTCCTCTTGGGACCCTGACTAATTCACTTTATAAGGATTATTTTTGTAAGGTGCCATTTTTCTACAGTAATGAATATCCAATTTTCCAATGGAAATAAATGAGAAATTAGAATTTATTTACCAGAAATCCATTTTTACATCTTACAAACCATTTTGGAATACATATATTCCACTACAGAAAGGCATACCTGCACAAGGGACAGTTCATTATAATTATTTTATCATACAATTGGGAAAATAAGAGATAAAGGACATTACTTTCATCCCAAGTCCCTGGGGCTCTGCCACTGGCTACTTCCAAGCTTCAGCTTAAGCAAATTTCTCCCAATGCTAACATTAAAAGCAACCTGACTATTTAGCTTAACTATTCAGCAAAATATGGATTGAGGAGATATTAATCTGAACAGAGTTGAAATTCTAATTGTGTCTTTCCTGCTTAAAAAAAAAAAAAATTGCCATGGCTCCCCATTGTGTATAGAATAAAACAAGCCCAAACCATCAACTCCAAAGCCCTCTGAGATCCAGCTCCAACCTACCTCTCTTCTCCCCTGCTCTCTGAGCTAATATCTTATATTCTGCCTACCCCAGATGGCAACAACACCAATCTTTGTTTGTGTCCTGTCTTTACTTCTCTGTGGCCATGTACTCCCTCTGTCTGAAACATGTTTGCATCTCTAGCCATCAAAATCCCACTTGACATGCAAAGACTTAAACACAAATATTCACAGCAGCTAAAATTTTAATACCCTCAGACTGGAAACAATACAGATGTCCATCAACAGGTGAACAGATACACAAACAGTGGTATATCCATACAATGGACTTCTACTCAACAACAAAGAACACCCTTTTCGTACATGTAACAACATGGGCGAATCTTAAAATCATTATGCTGAGTAAAAGAAGCCAGATCAAAAAAGAATACATACTGTGTAATTCCATTTATATAACATTCTAGAAAATGTAAACTAATTTATAAATTATAATTTATAAATTATAATTTTATAATAAATTTATAAATTATAAATTTATAAATTATAAACTAATTTATAGTGGCAGAAAGGAGACCAAGGGGTTACCTGTGGATGAGGGCAGAAAAAGAAGGGATTACCAAAGGCCTGAAGGACTCTTCAGAGGGTGATAAAAATGCATGTTAGTCTGATCACGATAATGGTTTCACTGATACACACGTTTCCAAATTCATAAAACTGAACACTTTATATATGCTCAGTTTACTGTACACCAACTAAACCCCAAAAAATGTGTCAAGAGTATTATAAACAAATTAAAACACAAACTGGAAAAAGTACTGACAGCAGGCCAGAAAAGGAGTATTGCTTGCAGTATATTAAGCGCCTCAGCAAATTTAAAAATACAAATAAAACAAAAAATAAGACAAAACAATACAAATAGAGAGATGGAAAACGGGTACAGTGACAAACATGCTTGCACAAAAATCGTCCTGTGTGGGGCACCTTGGTGGCTCAGTTGAGCCTCCAATTCTTGATTTCAGCTCAGGTCATGATCTCTCGGTTTATGGTATGGAGCCTGGCACCTGCTTGGGATTCTCTATTCTCCCCCTCTCTCTGCTCCTCCCCTGCTTGCTCTGTCTCTCTCAAAAATAAATTTAAAAAATAAAATAAAAAGTAATTAAAATAAAATAAAATTGTTCTGCCTCCACGGAATGTAAAAATACACCCCCTTCACCACAGACTCTGAAGGACCAGAAGTGACATCAGTGAGCAGGCGGGGAGAGGGCTCCAGCAGCATCTTAACCACATCCTCAGCCCTTTTACCTTCATCCTGCTGGGCTCAGCATCCTCCCTGCTACCCGGCATGTCCGGTCACCAAACTCCTGGGAAATGGAAGCCCATTCCACACGGACACTTGTCCTTGAATTGCACCTCCCCAGCCCATCATCATCGGCTCCTTACCATATTGCAGTCACAGTTACATTTAGACTCCTCCAGCCCAATACAAAGAAGGGATAGTTGCTAATCCTCAGGCCAGGATAGAGCTCTGTGCCGGGCTTTGCCATAGTCTCTGAGCTGTTAAAGCCAGTGGCACACCTCTCTCTGACCCAGAGGGAAACACAAACCCCTGCAGGCCATTGTGTGTTCATGGGGAGCCCCCTCAGAGCCCAGTACAGGGCCTCCTGCCCCGCGTCCCCGATAACATCTTGAGTTTCAGTAGGGCATGTTACCAAAGCACTGTCACATACTTTTTTTTTTTTATTCCACTTTCACAAGAACTCTGAGCTAGTATGATGATTAATATTACCATTATTCTGATTCCCAATTTGAGGAAACGGGCTTGCAGTTGGGGTGCCTTTCCTCGAGGCGGCCCAACTGCATCAGAAAGGGGACTCAAGCCTCCCCGCCCCCAACTCAGGCCTCCTCCCCGTCCTCCGTTGTCCTCAGCACCCCAATCACTTTGGGAAGGAGAACTGAGCAGAAGCGCCCCCAAGGAGCACCCGCAATGAGTTCTGATGGCCCCAGGGTTTTCCTGCCTCTCGTCTCCCTCTGCCCCGCTGTTCCACTCTGTTTGCGGGCAGCAGCGGACTGAAACTGACAGGCTGGCGGGGAGCTGAAGCAGAGCGGGGTGCGGGTTGGCGGGGCGGGGCGGGGGGGGGGGGCCGACATGGGGGAAGGGAAGCAGGGAGGGGCGCGGCAGTGGCAACAACTGGGATGGAAAAACCCCAGGTGACTGGGAAGAAATGAGGGAAGAAACAGTAGCATCCCTAAGAAGAGGGAGACAAAGAGAAAAGTTGGACAGCCTGGGGAACACAAAGCGTGCATAAACCTTTACGAAGGGGGAAAAACGAATGAACAGATGATGGCTCATTTATTAATTATTAACAAACAAGTAGCACTAATGCATAGCATCGTTAAAGGGCGTTTTGTGAATATTCATAGGTAGTTGTATTCCAAATGTTCTCCCCTCCACCAGCCAACGTCCTTCCAATCTTTGTTCGAAAGTCACTTATTCTCATCACAACCACACCCCCGTCAAAACCACACCGTGACACCCTGCTTCTGTCTCCCATAGTCCTTATCATCAAGACACTGTAAATTAGTGTTTTCTAATTTTTACCGCCTATCTCCCTGTACTAGACCATATGCTTTACAAAGCCATGGCTTTTGTGTGCTTTGTATACTGATGTGAACAATTACCTACTATACCTTTGGTGCTCAATACATATTGAAAAGATAAAATAACAGTAAACAGGAAAGGGAGAGGGGTTTCTGTCCATGCGCCAGCCACCACTTCCTGCAGAATTCCTGTCTCCAATCGGCCCTTTTCTCTCACTGAGGTCTTGCAAGAGAGTTCAAGAGGACCTTCCTTCAGCAGTGAGCTGTGCCTTTCCCTCTGAGCAGGCTTTTAGCCTCAGAAGGGCTGTTGCTAAAAGCACCAACTCTGAGCTCCTGGCTGCTAACCCCTGGCAGTCTGAACCCAGGAGGGCAGCATCCTCCCACAGGCTCAACCCAATCAGAGCTCCAGACTTGAATGGTGCAACCCTCTCATTTTACAGATGTGGACTGGGACCCGGTGAGGTGGAGGGACCTTCCCAAGGGTCCCCAGTGAGCCCCCGAGTCCCTCTATCATCTCTACTGATTTCATGGGGACTTTGTTTGTAGGTGGCCAATGGACCAGCTCTGAGGAAATGCTGAAGGTAGAAGATGCCCTGGGGCCTTACAGCTTTGGCCTTCTGTTACCTTCCTTCCTCCTCCCTGCACAGGGTTGTCCTTTCCCAACCTCCCCAGAGCTGTGGTGTACCCGGTGATTCATCCAGTGATTGCATTTGGCCCAGCAGACAAAACCCCTATTTGGATTAGTGCAGGGAAGGACACTCTGGCAGTAGGGTTTCAGGCCTCAGGGAGCTGAGTAGAAAGGTATTTTGCAGAGGAGGGCAACCTTGTCCAAACCCTGATATGAGTTTTTTTAAATGAGCTTGCAACCTTTTGGAACCCATGTGACAGCAGAAGTCTAAAGCCAGTGAGAGGAAGTGACTTGCCCAGGGTCTGTCTGTGAGTTGGGCTGTAGAAATCCAGGTTTTTCCATTCCTGGCTCTCTGCCTGCAAATTTTCTCTTCCCTCCATTATCATCACAACTTGAGCAGGAAGAGCTGCATATATAGGGATAATTCAGGCAGGTTTTCCCCAGATTCTCCCAGATCTAAGTAAGCCTGAGATATGGGAGTTTGTTCTCACCATGCCTCTTCCAAATAGACAAACCACATCATCGGAAAAAACTTAGAGTGAGAAACCCAATGCGTAAAATAGGCCATAATGACTTCTATTTGTTCAGCATCTAATATGTGCCAAGCACTTAAAATCATTCAGCCTCTGTATAATCCACACAACTGTCCCATGACATAGGCTCAGAGAGGTTAATCAGCCTGCCAAATGTCACACAGCTGGTAAGTATCTGGGCTGGCATTCAGACTGAGCACTGCATGTTTTGGCTCCCTGTCATGCCAAGTCCCTGAAATCCTGGCTGCAGTGGGCAACAGTCACAATGGAGTGAAGGACCAGTTTCCCATCTGCCTTCAGGAGGATGACTCTCTTGTCCCTCAGAAGCTGCCATCTCCACGAGTTCCTTTCCATCTCACATTTCTGGGTTAGGTTTTCTACAGCTCTGTTGCCATGGCACTGGGGGCTCTCGTCACTATTCCAAAACCCAGAAAAGGAAAATAAGAGGACTATGCTCTTTGATTTGAGAGCTGACCAGTTCTTTTAAAAGATAAACTCAATCTGGTCCTTGAATCAGGATTAGAAACAGGAGACAGATAATGGCACTTGTGGACCTTGGAGTTATTTAGCTTCTTGCTCCAAGTTCAGTTCACTTTTCAGACAGGATCACATTCTTCTCCACAGGCTCTTAGCAAAAGCCCAGAGGAGGGACGGGGACAATTCTCTGTAGGCTGAGTCTAGAAGGAGGCTCATGGCCCCTGCCCATGTGTCTGAACTTGTTCCTCTTCACTCCTCTCTTGCCTGGCATGAAAGATAAAGATGTCATGCTCCTGGCACTGTTACATGTAAATGGGAATTTATGTGAGGGCCACGGTTTGCTCCATCAAGTTTAAAATATCAAGAAATAAATATGCTGCAAGGTCTGTAGCCTCTTAAAGATAAGAAGGATAGAGGCACCTGGGTGGCTCAGTGGGTTAAGCGGCCAACTTCAGCTCAACTCATAATCTCGTGGTCCATGAGTTCCAGCCCCGCGTCGGGGGCTCTGTTCTGACAGCTTGGAGCTTTTAGCCTGCTTCAGATTCTCTCTCTCTCCCTCTCTCTCTCTCTCTCTCTCTCTCTCTCTCTCTCTGCCCCTCCCCCGCTCAAACTCTGTCTCTCTCAAAAATAAATGAACAGAAAAATTAAAAAAAAAATAACAATAAAGATGAGAAGGATGTTAGTGTTTCAAGCCCTATTCCCCCCACCCCGCACTCACATGGCATCTTCTAGAGGAACAAACAGAAGTCCTGAGAGAATAAGCAAATGAAAGGGAAGGAGTTTCTGCTACCCCCCTTCAAAATAACCTCGTATTGAGCCCACCTTTCCTGCTGGCAGGGAGAAGCAATTTCTACTCCCCACTAGGATGCTCAGAGTATGTTTTGTTATCACTCATTCTCCGGGCTCATTGGTTTTTCTCCATGACTCTACTTGCTCTTAGCGCATTGGTATAGTGGAAAGAACGTGCCCTTGGGAATCAGGCAGACTTGGGTTTAAAGTTCAGCTCTTCCTCAACTGTATAGCTGAGTGATTTTAGACAAGTTACTCAATATGCTCTCAATCTCAGAGCTAAAGGACAGTCTGGACAGACCCATTCACTCTCTGATTTCCTGTCCTTGTTTACTGAAAGTAAGATATCAGAAGATTCCAGGTCCTTGCTTTATGCTTCAGTATCCTAGTGCTTGTGTTTCAAATGTTTTTAACATTCAGTTTTGGATTCCACATCTCAAATTCACCAAGTTTTTATATTTAGACATTAGGGTTTAAGTCTTGCTGACTGGATCTCAATACAGAGGGATCTTTTGGGAGTTCTATAACGGGAACACATACCAATTTCCAACTTGGCTAAACCACTCAATGATGAAAGGAGAAAAGACAGAGCTTTTGCTTCTGGAAAGCATGCTATTTAGTAACCAATTTCCCAGTTTGAAGGTGAAGCCAAGGATGTTAAACATTATTTGTTTAGTCATCTGTGAATCAGCTCTCTCTGCTCTCTGCTCTCAGCCCAAACTGCAAAGGAAATTTTATTTGAAATTTGCAATAGTCCCGCCCTTGGACAGCACATAAACAGAGAAAAGAGAAATGGCCTAAAAGTGCAAATGTAGAACTTCCTATCCCAGTCAGTACCTTTGAAAACTGAGCACAATAGACACTATGTAGTAAGAATCCATCCAGCAATTCACCCTCATATTTCAATTAAACCATTTACTTACCTGTCTTGTCAGAATCAGTCTCAAACTTAGTAGGGCTTGGAGAGCTAAGTAATATTCTAGTAACTCAGGAATTGTAATCTTTCACAAATCCTTCAGTGCTCAACAGGCCTGAGTTAAAACCCTTAGAGGTCTTGGGGATTTGGGGAGAAATGGAGCTAATGGATTTAGGGTTTCTTTCCAGGGTGATGAAAATGTTTGAAAATTGATTGTGGTAATGGCTGTGTAATTGTGAAAATACCAAAAAGTATTGAATTGTACACTTAATTATTTTATTTTATTTTTTGGTGGTGGGCGGGGAGAGGGACAGAAGGGGAGAGAGAGAAAGAGAGAGAATCTCAAGCAGGGCTGAATCCTATGACTCTGGGATTATGACCTGATCTGAAATCAAGAGTTGGACACTCTACCAACTGAGCCACCCAGGTGCCCCAAATTGTTGACTTTGAATGGGTGAATTTTATGCTATGTGAATTGTATATCAATAAAACTTTTTAAAAATTGTTTAATGTTTATTTTTGAGAGAGAGAGAGAGAGAGAGAGAACAGAGGAGGGGCAGAGAGAGAGGGAGACACAGAATCCAAAGCAGGCTCCAGGCTCTGAGCTGTCAGCACAGAGCCCAACGCAAGGCTTGAACTCATGAATCGTGAGATCATGACCTGAGCCTATGTCAGATGCCCAACCAACTGAGCCATCCTGGCTCCCCACAATAAAACTGTTTTTAAAAATTCCTAGCATCTAATTCTCAGTTTCATTGCTACAAAGCGGGTATAATACCTGACAATGTTGTTGTGAAGACTGAGTGGCTGTAGTAAGTGCCTAGTGTTGGCTTAGAATAGATGCTCAATTAACAGAGTCTGTTCTTGTCAGAGTAACAGTGGTAATAGTAATTAGGACAGCAGAGGTAGTGAAATCATCCCCACATCTTCCATTATTTCTTAGTCCATAGTAGCTTCCATTTCCTTTCTCTTCTAGATTATTATCTGTACAGTTCATTTGAAAAATTGATGACCTATCTTTTCATTGTAGCTCTTATTGTTGTCCAGGACAATTATTCATAACTTTTATTCAGGCAGTTTTATAGTTAAAAGTAACTTTTTGCTTGTTTATATCATCTTTCAACTAGACAATTAAACCCCAATGACAGAGAAACTCAGTGCCTCTCTCACCAAACTTACACTTGGAGGCACTCAGTATGATTTCTTGACTGGATTTGACTACCGGATCTGTGGGGGAATATGTAATTAATCTCCTCACAGCTCCTTTTGTGCCTCAGTTTCCCCATCTGTCCTTTCTTTTCTAATTTCCCTCAGTAGCTTATCAACCATCTGTCTATGAGTGTGAAGAATCAGTCTTTAAAAATGGCTGCCTCCACTTTCTACCACCCTTGTGAGTCAGAAGAAATTATTGTTCCCACTGACAGATCATCAGAGAGTCTTGCACAGAGGGGTTGTGACAGCCTCCCAACATGTTCCTTTACAGAAGTTTAATAAATGTGGCCCCCAGAAATCTTTTATTTACAGAATCCTGGGCCCCTACATGGGCTTCCAAGGAGCAAAGGGTGAGAAGACAAATATCTCCCTCCTTGGTTAATTCATTGTTCTATGTAGCTGAAGGAACTCTTTCTTTTACTAAAACAAAGTAATCAAGGAATTAAGCAATTAAGTTAGCAAATGAGGCTTGGCACCTGGAGGAAATAGAACCAGTGATGATCAAGAATGAATCAGAATACCCCCAACAACATAGAATCCACAAACTGGCAGAATATGTCTCCTAACTGCTGCCACCTTACGTCATCTGACACATGTGGCTAAAAGTGGCAGAAGTGAGTGAAAATGCAATTGGTTTAAGAAGCTCTGTAGATTAATTTGGAGTACTGATTGTGGGGCTCAACAGTAGACTGAGCGTGCACTGTATCTTCCACAAATGACCTAGACTAGCAACTCAGTGTATTAGAATGCTTTTAGCTGCAAGTGACAGAAACCCCTGCTCAATCAATAAAGAACTTGACTAGCTCACATAACAGGAAGGCCAAAGAAATGCAAGTTTCAGAATTGATTCAGTGGCCTGTCGATGTCACCAAGGAACCAGGTTCTCTTCATGTCTCTGCCCTACGGTGTGCAGTATTAGCTTTAATATTAGGCTCGTAGCAACTTGGCAACAACAATTCTCAGCATCTCATCCAGACACTTCACTGAGTCTTAAGAGTAAAAAAGCCTTTTGCAGAGATTTTGCAGGACTAGCCACTGGTACAGGGAAGAGAAATACCCCCTTCCCCATTCAGACCTACTCTGGAGCTGGGAGGTAAGGTTGGCACATGGCTACATGGAGAATGGAGGACATATGAATGAACACAATTGGAGTTCTGTTGGGAAAGAAGGGGAAATGGAGGTGTGTAGACAACCAAACATTACCCAAACCATCCAAGGGCTTAATGGGACCACTGGCAAGGGTTAAACACCTAAATGAGCATATAGGCAGAAATTGTATTGTCCACAGACTTAGAGATGATAGGGCTTATTCTTTCTTAGACACAATACAAAGTGATCTTTCTTAGGAACTCCAGAAGAAGGTCAAATCATCCAAAAGATATGCAGCAATGAGTGGAAGTGACATGAAGGTAGCTGGGGGATGGATGGAAACACGTGGGCAATGACTAATAAAACCCACAGGCTTCTGCAAGGGTCTGAAATGTCTAACTGCCAGTGGGAAATGAGAGTGGAGGAGGGGGTGTGTCACTAACTGTTTCCAGCAGCACTGTGACTGTCTGATAAATCAAGAGTGTCAGTGTGAGTGTCCCTGGTTTATTAAGTTAATACAAGAAAAAAAATTTAAGATGCAGAAGGGACCAAAGCCAAGTTCACAAGCAACAGCCAACTCAAAGCAGGATAACAAGTTTCTCTTTGAATTGTCCTGGCATCACTATCTTCTCATCTCTGACGGGCATGGTTTGACATTTTTATAGTCCATAATGATTATGAAACCAGAAATGCCAATATCATCCCATCAAATTTTTTGTAGAGACTGTTATTATTAATTATTGGGTAACACTCTGCAGTTAACAAAACAATTTCTCATAGATGATCCCATTAGTTTTTTTTTTAATAAAATTTTTTTAACGTTTATTTTTGAGACAGAGAGAGACAGAGCATGAACGGGGGAGGGTCAGAGAGATAGAGGGAGACACAGAATATGAAACAGGCTCCAGGTTCTGAGCTGTCAGCACAGAGCCCGATGCGGGGCCCGAACTCACGAACCGCGAGATCATGACCTGAGCCGAAGTCAGACGCTTAACCGACTGAGCCACCTAGGCTCCCTGATCCCATTAATTTTTATATAAGATAGGTATTTGTTATTATCACCCTTTACAGTTGAGGAAACGAGACTCAGGGAAGTTGAGTGACCTGTTCTAATCTTGATGGTGAAAAATTAAAACTATATCCAGGGTGGTCTTTCATAGAGGCAGAATATCAATGTGCCTTTTATTGCATAATTTGTGGCATTTTGGAGGCCTTGAAGAGTCTTAGAGACTTTCTTCAATCTTGCCCTGAAGCTAAGCCTGAAATTCCTACTCATGGGAACATGTCCATTGAGCTAAGACATGATGTCTTCAAAAGATCCCTGCCATAGGGTCCAAGTACTGCCTTGGAAAATGGAAAAGAAATGGGCATCCAATTCTCTGTCAATTATACTTCAGTGTCCATCCATGCTTCCCTGAAATCCAGGGCTGTTTAGCCAAATCTTACATGGAAAACAGCCTGAGATCCAAGGAATGAAAGAGTATATTTAAACCAAAAGGGATGAGGTTAGTTGGGGGCGGCGGGGGGCGGGGGGGGGGGGGGGAGGGGGGGAGGGGGAGATGCCACAGGATTCCATCTTCTTTCTGATAGAATGGGACAGAAAGGATTAGATAAATGCCTCAAGTAGCCTGGGGGGAAAGGGGAGAGGCTTAAAGCCCAAAGAATGAACTTAAAAAGGAAGTGATTACTAGCCTAGAGTAAAACCCAAAGGAATCTGAGTTAGACTTCTGGATGCTGAGCCTTCCTTAAGACTCCAGGTTCCAATCTTTGGCACAGCTTGCCAAGGACACTGAATCAAACATGCAAATTTCCCCAGTGTAAACAGCCACAGAGCCCCAGCTCAGAGGATGGGGGCCCTCGTGGCGCTGTCTTCGGTGCTGAAGTAGCACAGCCTTGTGCCCGAACATGCAGAGACAGCAAAGGGTGATTTCGGGCTGTGCCATGCTCCACTTCTGATTTCTCTTGAGTCATGTTTCCATCAACCCTGGAATTGCTTGTTTCAGAACTGAGACAAAAGTGCCTAAAATGCCCACCTTTACCTTTATTCCCACCACTCCCACAAGCTTCTTGAAGAAACAGAAAAGGGATTTTTGAAGCTCTGAGACATGTACCAAGCCAACTGGAAGGTGAGATCATTTGCCACTAATATCCTAGGAATCCACTTTTTGTGTCCCTTTTTGTTTATCTGTGGTTCCTCCTTACCCTGTCTCAAGTACATGTCTTCCACAATCTGCTTCTCCTCTTCTTGGAAGAGAGTCTGGGAGTAATCTTTTCTAAACTAGAATGAATTTAAGTCATTTGAGAACTTACATACCATGAAATGAAAGGTTACACCACCATTTAATAAAGGTATTTGGGAGGCAATAAGGAAGGAGGAGATTCCTCCAGACTTCCAACATCACACCCATAAGCAGCCTCCTATTGTCTCTGCATATAACCAGTCCTCATTATTATTGCCATTACACAATGTGAAAAGTTCTAGTATTATAGGGAAAAAACACACTGAACTTACTATAAACCAAAAATATTTAGTGGAATTTAAGAAACAAAACATAGGGAAAGGGAAGCAAAACTAAGATAAAAACAGAGAGGGAGGCAAACCATAAGAGACTCTTAAATACAGAGAGCAAACTGAGGGTTGCTGGTGGGGTGTTGGGATAGGGGATGGACTAAATGGGCATTAAGGAAGGCACTTGTTGGGATGCGTGCTGGATGTTATATGTAAGTGATTAATCACTAAATTCTATTCCTGAAATTATTCTTAGGCCATATGTTAACTAACTTGGATTTAAATAAAAATAGATGATAGATAGATAGATAGATATTTGGTCATTCAGGTAAAATATAAGGATGACCAAGACACAAGCTCTATTATCAAAGCTTCCCCAACACAGTTGAGGGGATGGGTGGCATCATGCAAACTAATAATTTATATATCAAGACATGAGCCAAGTTTAATGGAGGCCCAGAGACCTGTCTAGGGGATCTAGGCAATGATCTAGAAAATAAGTTTATCAGGTTAATAAAAGGGTAAAGAAAAAAAAACGTGCAGGTTTTATGGTTGGAAGATGTGGGCTCCAGTCCTAATTCTGCCAATTACAGTGTGATCTTATGAAAGTCCTTTAGCTTCTCTTTCTTCACATGCAAAGTGAGAAGAGTAATAATACTAGACTCCCTGAGTTATTTCAGAGATGAATTGACATAATATGAAAACATACTTCCTAAACTGCAAAGTACTATTAAACAAAAGGCTAACCATTTTCTGATTCTTTGAGTGACAATACCTGAACTTGTGTGTAAGTGCCATGAAGGCAGGGCTAGGTTCTTCTCACTGGTTCCAGTGCCTAACAAAGCATCATGTTCCCAGAGAGAGTTGTCAAGAACATTCTTATTCCAAAAGAGCTCTGACTTGGAGAAAGAAAAAGGACAATGTTTGTCCTTAGTGGCCAGTTCTGCCCAAGCCATCCCTGGGGTGAAGAGCTGAGAGGTGCAATAGAAAAAAGACAGCTTTCACAGGAGGAGTTGGCCTAAAACAGTAGCTCCAGATGGAATTTCAGCTGGAAGCATACAGCAGCAGCTGAGCTCAAAGAAATGACTGAGGTTTTCTGGACCTACTCTCTGGCTGGTGGATGAGATGAATCAGAAAGGAATAGAGGACAGGTGGTGCAGGCAGAAGGGAAAGGAGATGGGATGAGGAGAAGCAAAAGAGAGGTCATGATATAGGGTTACATTCTAAATCCTTGGCTTGGGTGGAAATTTTCAACTGATATAACTGCCACTGGATATCGCTGTAGCCTCATGAAGAGATACTTTTTAGAAAGAGCATAACCACAGATTATTAAAGTTGAAAGAGACCTTTAAAATGATCTAATCTAACACCTTCATTTTACAGATAAGATTAGGGCCAAGAGAGGTGAAGTTCAAAGTCAAAACACGAGTTCCTGAGAAAACAGAACTAGGATTCGTGTCTTCTAATTCCCAGGTCAATTTGTTTCTCACTGCTCAATAATTGAATTAAGGTGAAGTTTGAGGTGTTGCAACAAATAAACCCAATACTGCAGAGACATGAAGTATAAATAAGAATTTTACCCATTCATGTAGCAGTCACAATGTGAGTGGTATATGGGGTCGGATGGCCCAGAAAATAGATTGATAAGGAGACTTGTATGCCAGAGCATTACTGGGTAGTGCTTTCTGGAACAGGAACTGGCCGAGGGGCTGTTGCAATTGCAATAGAAACTTCAGGGAATATCACAGGAAGCTCTGTAGCTGGGATTCCCTTTACAGTTCTCCAAAATTGAGGCATGGGGGCCAGGCCCTTTGACCACACATTGACCATCACTGGATGGTGGTCTTCCCCTGAAGGAGGGAATAGAACTTAAGGTGGGGCAACTCTCTTTGGCCAACAGCAACTCCTAAAAAGTCCAAATGTGCACCCTCAGCAGCCAATGTTCCCCAAATCAGGGGGAATGAGGGCTTCCAATCTGAAGAGGGAAATTTAAGCAGCTCACCACACAGTAGTTCAGCTTTTGGAATGGGGGCAGCAATCTGACTCTACATGGCCATTCAAGGATCCCATCACTGCTTAGCCATCCTTAGAAAATTGACATCATCCACATTTCCAAAGCTGGGTCACCATATTGTCTGGGTTCATGTCATGGGAAGGAGAAAGACAGCATGGTGGAGACACACCAATATCTTAAGTAACAGACCTAGAAGTGGCTCAAATTCTGTTGCCAAGGACCCAATCACATAGCTATACCTAATAGCAAGGGAAGCTGGGAATGGTAGTCTTGCCACAAAGCATGTGTCCGGCTACTGTTCCACTTTCAAGAAACAGCTTACTAAGAGGAACCTAAAATTATCTCTTTGTGTTTTATTCCTCCCTTTGGGGCTGGATAACACATATTCATTGAGACTTTTCTACTCTATTATTCTTTCTGAAGCCAAATTTATTCCAGAGAGAATCACTCCCTCCAAGGCAGTGGTCAAGCCAAAATGCTCTCCAGATAGGGGCCATTCTCACCTGCCCTCAAAGTGACCAGAAAACTATCAAAGAGACTTTCAGGGACTATCTGTTCTAGAGAAAACCTATGTTCTAGAGTTTCTCCATGCTCAATAAAATCTGGAGGGCACAATGGCTTATAGTTTTTTCCCCTCCTTATGTATGTGATGCAAGATGAGCTACAGAGACTTTCCAGGTTGAAGTTTTAGCTATCTAATAATTTGTGAATATTCTATCTCTCCCCAGATCTAGCTGGTCATAGCAACGTCTCTTCTGGCTCAATGCCCAATATGACCTGACCTCACATATTTCATATCAGAACCTTGTAACCTAACTGCTTTTGAAGAAAGAACTGGAATTTCTCAGGATCCAGGGAAGGATAATAGTTCTGATTCTCTGAAGTCCAACAAAGCCTTCCAAAGTTGCAATGCAAAAGCATTTTTTCTTTCTTCCCATTTATAATTCTTTAGCCACACTAAACCCACAGAAATCATCCTTATAGAGCATTCTCTTAGGCCTCCAACCCAGAGAAGGAGGAGCAGAGACCTATACTCAAGGTGCTTCTAATAGTCATGCAGGGAGCATAGCTGGAGTCAGAAACGACCAGGTGTGACCACCCAACTTGCCTGGAACTCCAATCACAAAGGAGGAATGACCAGGCACCAGTGGGATTGATCTTTCTTTAAAAAATGTTCACAGGTCCATAAAGCTTTAGGTAAGTATAGCCTCTGCTCATGAACACATTCCTCTTTGAATATACTTGCTCACCATTGCTTTCTGTAGTCAGTGCTTTGCAGCTTATAAAGCACATTTACATTCATTAACTTAGGGATCTCCAAAAAAGGGTGCAAGCACATACATATGCCAGGGGATAGGCAGAACCATCCATGAACTGTAGGAAAGAAAGTATCTGAGCCCCTGTGTTAAATAGCCAAAATTGATTTTTATTAATATCTAATACATGGATTGACATTGATGACTTTTTGTCCCTGTGTCAGAAGCACAAGTGTAACACACAGGATATGTGTTACCTGGGGAAAGAGTGAGAGCTCCACAACAACATGGAAGGCTTATGTGGGGTTGCAGATTATATGATCTAGTTTTAATTAAACTAACCCCCCACCACCACCACACACACACACACACACACACACACACACACACACACACAAAGTGGATGCTTGGTTCAGAAAGAAATCCTAAATGGAGGGGTGCCTGGGTGGCTCAGTGGGTTAAGCATCAGACTCTGGCTTAGGTCATGATCTCATGGTTTGTGGGTTTGAGCCTCATATTGGGCTCTGTGCTGAGAGCTCGGAGCTCGGAGCCTAGAGCCTGCTTCAGATTCTGTGTTTCCCTCTCTCTCTCTGCCCCTCCACTGCTTGTGCTCTCTATTTCTCTCCCTCTCTCTCTCTCTCTCTCTCTCTCTCAAAAATAAACATTAAAAAATGTATTAATAAATAAATAAATAAATAAATAAATAAATAGAAATCGCAAATGGAAGTGAATACTTATAAGACAAGCAACAAGAATAGGCAGGGCTGACACTTCCACTCCTAGTAAGAGCTCAACCATATAATAGCCATAATACAAGATCAAGACAATTAGGACTTACTCATATCTAGGAAGTTGGCCAAAATTTTTTGAAATTATCATAACTGTTTAAAATATCATTTGACATCCACTACCATCAATAATAAACCTTATCCTTTGTGTATATTATGACTTGAGATATTAGCTAATGATATAAGTGATGCAATTAACAAATACATAAGCATACGTATATTGGGGGTACACACACAAATACATGTTTACTGATGGAAAACATTCTCAAAAAGATTTGGAGACCATTGTCATAACTCATTTGAACAATTCCTCATGAATCACTTGTGAGTGGTGTTATTTTGCAGTTAAGAAAACTGAAACTCAGAGTGGCAAAAAATGCCCAGAGACCATGAGCTATAAAATTTATGTGGAAGTAGGTGCACCTGGGTGGCTCAGTTGGTTGAGTGTCCGACTCTTGATTTCAGCTCAGGTCATAGTCCCAGGGTCGTGGGATAGAGCCCCACATCGGGCTCCATACTGAGTGTGGAGCCTGCTTAAGATTCTCTCCCTCTCCCTCTGCCCCTCCCCCCTGCTTTCACTCTCTCTTGAAAATAAAATTTAAAACATTTATGTGGAAGTGAAGACTGGCCACCAATGAAACTGGCACCCCAAAAGCTGAGTGAGCAATTCAGGGAGACAGCTGTGGAAATTAACAAGCAAACTCCACCCCCATAGCTACTGAGTCCCAGGATCTGCTCTGTTCTATTCCTAACAGAGTATGCCAGGAAAGCCAGCACCACAAAGAATATCTCATTCTATCAGACTGAATGATGTTGTCCTGAACCCAGGAAGCCTGCAGAAACATCATCTTTTACGAAAAAAGCCAGGCATTTGTCCTAGGATGCTTTAAAGACACTGTCACCATCCCCATCAACAAACACAAATGTTGCCTTAGTGTATATGTCTGGAGTCGGAAGCGAGATCATAGTCCCAGATGATGGAATCTGACTTTACAAGGGGGGCCTGATCTTGGCAAAAGCCAAGGTTTCTCAAAGTCATCCCTTTGGGGGCTGCAATGTTTAAAACAAAATTTCCTCCCACCACTAAAACTCACTGGGTGGAAATAGCCCTTGGAAGAATGGAAACCCATTTCCCTCTGCAGCAAGCCGGTCTGCCTCCCAAAGCTCAGAAATGTGCTGTGCTCAGCATTTCTGTGCTGATGCAGCATCCATGGTCAAAAAAGGCGGGCGGCTGCAGCAGCCACAGCAGCAGCAGTTGCTCTAGGGGGTGGAAATCAGATTGCACCATTTCTACCTCATTTGGCAGCAGAAGCACCGAGTCACAGGGAAGATGAGGTTCTAGTCCAGAAGCAGCTGGGCTATGTCACTCTAAAGGTGGTGAGTAAGATGGCTATTCACTGGGGCATTAGGTTTTTGTGCTATTTTCCTAAGTGAAGGTTCTGGGTGTAAGAGGATGTGTGTGTGTGTGTGTGTGTGTGTGTGTGTGTGTGTGTGCATATGTAATTGTACACATATATGGGCACTCATATTTTCACTGAGCAGCAATACTTGGAAAGCTATAAGTGGAATAAATAGATAGAATGTCGTGTTTTCAGGCTGGAGGGGGTCACAGAAATCATGCATTCCAAGCCCCTTATTTCACAGAAGAGGATCCTGAGGTCCAAAGAAGTGAAGACTTTTGCCTGAGACTACAGAATTAGTAAGTGGCCAGGTCTAGAACCTAGTGTTCTGATCTCCAGTGCAGGATTCTTCCCATTGCTATACATGGGTATAAGATGACTGCCTCTATGCCAAGTGACCTGTATCCCTGAAACCTGTAACCACAGCATTAGTGTCACTGAGACCCTTCTGGATGTTTCCAGTAAGCATGAGAAGCCATTTCTGACTAACTGCAATCTGGGGCACAGCAGCAAAACAGCAGCACGTGTTTGCCGTAAATTGTTCCAGTCCTAATGGCAACCTCCTCCCTCGAGGTGATTTCTCCGGTCACACAGCAAACAAAGTGTATACAGCACCGGCAAATCCTCCCGGCGGGGTCAAGTGGGCTGTTGATAGGGCTGGAGAGTGTGCTTCATCAATAATATCCCCCTTTGCTTGGAACAAATGTTTGCTGAGTGCCACCCATATGCCAGGCACCATCACATTCTTTACCTCAGTTCATTCTCCTCACAGCTTTGTGAAGCATTATTATCCATCTTGGACAAGTAAAACTGAGGCTGAGGGAGGTTCAAGTATGCAGGCTATTTTGCGTCTTTAAAAGTTCCTCGTTCTAAGAATTGTGGTTTTAAAAATAGTTATTTTCTATGATCCTCTTTACCAGAATGACCATTGCCCCTGAAATAGAAGGAAATGTTCTCTCCTTAACGAAAAGCCATTATCTGCAACACTCTGGATCAAATGTGTAGTCAGATCAGGGAAAATGACATTGAACATTTGCAGGTTTTGACTCCAAATTAGGCATTGTATGGGCCTTTTGGGTTTTCTCAGGTTTTTCTCCTATTTTTCTGGATTCTGGTTCAAGTTAAGATTGCACAACACGGCTAAGAAACTTGGCTCTTTAAATACAGCTCTACCCCTAATTGTGTGATCTGGAATAAGTCAGTTTACTTCTCTGAATCTTCTCATTGATACACCGACAACAAAGACTAGATGATCTCTATCCTCCCTTTGAGCATTGAAATGTTTATGTATGTGTTCATTCATTCACTTACTTAAGTGTTTCTTGAGTTCCCATGACATACCAGATGTAGTGTTGGTGGTGGAAGGAATTTCAGAGATAACCTCCTCCAGCCCCACACCTCTCAAGCCTGCAGAGTTACTCACGCAGGTGTAGTTCTAGTCAAGCTCCATCAAGACATGATCCAGCATGCTTTCTGGGAACCAAGTATGCCCTACTCAAGTCCCCTCCCAGCTGGAAATGATTTGAATTTCCTTTCCCCTTGCTCTTTTCTATAATAACACTTATTGAGTACTTACTCAGTAAAACACAGTGCCAGGCACTGTGCTAAACAGTTTTCATGCACTACATCATTTAATCCAGACAATAATCCTATTCAGTATATAATATGATTAGTCTCAATTCACAGATGAAGAGACTGGCAGCTTGACCAAAATTGCAGTTAGAAAGTGGTGGGGACAGAGGTTCTGTTTGGGATAATGAAAAATGTTTGGAAATAGATAGTGGTAGTGGTTGTGCCACATTATGAATGCACTTAATGTCACTGGATTGCACAATTTAAAATGGTTAAAATGGTAAGTTTTATATTATGTATATTTTACCATGATAATAAATACAGCAGCAGAGAAATTTAACCTAGGTAGAATGACTCCAAAGTCTTCTACCTCAACCATTCCTCATTTATTCTCACCACAGACAGGACTCAGAAAGGAATGTGTTCCCTCTCTAATGGAGGGCTTAGTTATTTTTTGTTTGTTTGTTTGTTTTTGTTTCTTAAGAAGCCACAAAATAAAGCCCACACATTGGGAAAGTTCCTTTCTGTGTTTAAGGTCAACAGTAACCTATTTATGAACAGATTCCCAAGTCTGGAAGAGTCAGAAATCACTTCCATGTTTCTTCTCCCATTTTTCTCCCAGTCTATAAGCTAAAGCTCTATCTGCAAACTCAATTCAACTTCAAACACATTTAAATATCAGGTACCTTCTTTGCACAAGATTCTGGCTTACATGTTTTGGGGAGCAGAGATGAGAAAGATATCATCTCTGCCTCAAAGAGCTTGCAGTCTAGCAAAAGGGGCAAATACAGAAATACGAAGAAGCAAAGTCATTGGATAGAATTGCTGAGCACCTATGCTAGATGTGAAGGCTACAGAGATGAACAAAACAGTTTCAGTCTGCAGCAAAGATGGCACAGATTCAGTGAGAAGGGCCTTCAAAGGGGAGAGACTATACATTCTGTTGAGATGGAAAGGTATTTGCATGGGGGATTTTTCTCCTCATCCATTAAATAGCTATGAATCTATTCCAGATGTTATTAGAGGGGAAATCTCACCACCTGTCCTTCCTTTTCTTCTCCTCTCATTCTTTCTTTAGGCTTACTCTGTTTTCCTTTTTTTAAACTTTTTCTATTGGACACTTAGATCACTCATCTTTGGTCTTTCTTCTTTACTAATATAAGCATTTTAATACCAAGGTCTCCTTTAAGCACTTCTAATAACTGCAAGACACAAGGTCTTGATATTTTAACTAATTATTTCAAATAATTAATATTTTACAATATGATTTATTCTTGGACCAGTGAGTAATTTAGAAATGTCTTTTGTTCCCAAACACATGGGAAGAAGCAAGTGGATTTTTTTTTTTTTGGTAATGATATCTCACTAAATTATATTGTAGTCAAATAATACAATCAGTATGATATCATATCATAGTATTTGTTCAGTCTTCATTTGTGGGCTACTACATGATCAAGTTTTGTACATGTCCCATGTACACTCCAAAAAATTGTACTTTTTCTAATTACTGGTAAGGGATTTCCAAGCTTGTCCATTACAGCAAGCTTGATAGTTCAAATCTTCTATATCCTTTCCAACTATTCTTATCAATTACCAAGAGAGCTACATTAAAATCTCTTACTATCATTTCCAATTTGTCTTTTTCTTCCTAAAATTATTTTTTTTTTTTTGCCATTGTATTTTGAAGCTATGTTTCTAGGGGACTACAAGTTTAAAACTGTTCTTCTACTTAATTCTTCTTCTTACGTTGTTTATTATGTGGAGAGCATCTTAATCACCAGTAAAGTCTTTTGTCTTCAAGTCTATTTTATCTGACATTAATGAACTACAGTTTTCTTTTAGTTAGTATTTACCTGTTATTTCTTTTCCATCCTTTCCTTTCAACCCTTTTGTTAACATGTTTTTATGCATCTCTTTCAAACAGCACATAGCTAGATTTTTATTTCTGGTCCAGTTATATTTATTTCCTTTGAGCTCTGCTATGCCATTAGAAGAATATTCATATATCTTATCTGAAAATTTTAGATACTGACTTCTAGGAGGTTTTCAGGTTTCTTATTGCCAGAAATGAAGGGTCTAGGACCACATTATTTAGTAAGATTTCTAAGGGTGCTTCTCACTGTTTCTCCCTTTAGAGTGTTAAAAACTGGCCCTTTCTCTCACTCAGTCTGTGCTGTTCCATTACACCAGATTTCATCTTGTCCCTCCCAGACATCCCCAAAGAACTTCACATCTACAACTGAAGTCTTTAGTGTCTCCTCTTATTCCTGCTAATAGATTTGTACCAGAAGTGAAATGATGAAGTAGATCTTGTAGATTGGCCCTTACTTGAAAACAGACCTTAACTTTAAGGCTCAGGTCTTCAAAGGAAATAGAGTTATTTAGACCCTTGGAAAATGTGGTTACAATTGGCCTTCTTGGAAATTAATGGTATGCTATTACCATAAGGCATTGAGGAATTTATCTGGCTTCATTAATAACAAATTATACTAACAGTCTTTCTTTGCCAATAGCTACCTTTTTTTTTTAAGTTGAAAAAGAAGGTCTTTAATATTTGTTTAGCCCTTACTATGATGGGGCACTGTGGTTGTTGTTGTTGTTGTTGTTTTTATGCATTATGTCATTTTATCCTGACAATAACTCTCTGAAGTAGATATAACTATTATCCCTGTAAAAGAGGACCTCCAAAGTTTGAGGTTCTGTCAGAGCTGGGCTCAGGCCCAGGGAGAAAGCAAATCAACAGACTCTACAGTTTCCCAACATAGAATTCTACTTCTTCTCATCTGTACCCAACTCTCGTTTCCTACACTGTACAGCCCTTTTGTCTTTGACTTCTAGCCACTTAGTAACTGTGTAGCCTTGGGCAAGATGCTTTACTCCTCTGGGCCTCAGTTTCCTTATCTTTTAGCTCTAAGATTCTCATCTCTGACGACTTCACATACAATGGGGTCCAGACTGCCAGTGTACCAGGGGGAGGCAGAGCTGTGTTTCTGTTGGAGCTTCTGAGATCCTCAGGATTCGAAATCTTTCCCCAGAATTCAGAAGGAATTCATGGCTGTATTTCTCCCTGTTTCATAATGTGCTATTTTTACAATGCGTGTTCAGTCAGATTGTGGGTCAACCACAGGATACATCATGAAATAATCCTTCCCTAGGCTTCCCTTCTGCTCAGACTGGGGCTGACATGGGTCACACAGCATGTGACACTGCATTTCACCTGCCTGCTTCCCTGACCCCTTTCTCTGGGGTGGAGGAGACGATGAAAGGAGCCCAATCATTTCTGGGCCCATCTTCAAAGAGAAGGCAGAAAGATAGAGCAGTACAGATGTGCTCTCAGTAAACAATAGTCCTATGATGCCAGCATTATCATCATCCCTTGTATTGTATGTAAAACAGCCCAAAGTACATAGGTAGTAGAACTAGTATGTGGTCTCACATCTGTCTTGGCTCTAAAACCCACACTTGTTCTCCCATAGAATCCACACTCTCCAGTAGAAGTCAAAGACCTATGTAAATCGAGCACAATTTCAGAAGTGCCAGGAAAACATCCTCTGTCTTCCCCAAACATCCATCATTCACTGGCTTATGAGTCCCCAAAATGCTATTAATTGATGTTACCACCTTTTAAAAATTCCCCTAAGAGAAGAAGCATAGTTAGGTACAGGTTACTCAACTGGGATCTTGTTCTGGAAGCATCAGGAGGGAGCCTCAAGAAAGGGGAGAAGAGAACAGAACAAAGAAAGCTTGGAGCTCTGAGTGAGTGGAAAAAATCCCTTCACCCTCCATTTCCCAGTAAGACAAGAATTAGGCTCAGAAAGGAAAAATCACTTGTCTAAGGTCACTACTTGCAGCAAAGGAAGAATTAGAACTCAGGCCTCCCAGACCAGTGTCTTGCTGCATGCTGCAAGGAACTTTCTTGGTAATATTGTGGTTGTTGACATATAATGAGTAAAGAACTTGGGATGAAATGCCCTCTTTTCCTGTCCTAGGGTAGCCCATAATTTAAAAAGTGTATATTAAAGAGAGAAACAATTCCCATTAAAAAAAAAAGAAATTCCCATTGTCCCTTTTATTCCCTCCTAACTTGTCTATCACTTGCTTCAGTCCACTGTTTTCCTTCGTATTGTATCAGCTCAGAGTATCTGGTCATGCACCAAAAACAGGGAACATCTCTGCCAAGCAAGAGTCCTGCTTATCAGCCCTGCCTTGGGGGAGACAGGGAACCTGAGATCACCCAGAACAAAATGGAAGTATATTCACCTTGGTTTACCATCCTCCATCCCAAGAATTTCCTTTAGGGAACTCTGCCCTTAAAAGAGCCCCTAAGTCCTTCTCTATTTTCCAACTCCCCTCCCCCACCTCATCCCAGGTGATGAAACACTGTGACTGGTTAAGATGCTGTTTAAATGCAGAATGTTATTATCACCATATATCATCCAGATCAGCTTTCTAGGTCGTACTAAGATGTCAGAATGATGCAAGCCAACATTTTTATTATTTAGGATACAGTATACTAAGTTTATGTTGATTACTCTAAGTATCATCTTTGAAAGATAACTAGCATTAAAGTGTTGATAATGTTCCACTTTTGCAATCATATTTGCATAGTGTACAACAGAGTTTAGCAGGAAAAATTATCTTAAGTGGTGTTTCTCATCTGCTCTGTCAGTCTCACACTGCTTGCTTTAACTTGGTACATGAGGTAGGACAAACGCTTATGATTTTTTTTTATATCAGCTTTACATTATATAATGTTATTCTTGTTCCTTCTGGGAAGCCTGCAGCATGGAGTTGTAATGGAAAAAGCAGAATCTTTGGGGCCGGTCATAACTGAATTCCAATTCCAGCTTATGCACTTGAGAAAGTCATTTAACCGCTCGGGGAAGCAGCCACCTCTTCTGTAAAATGGAGTTAGCAAGGCTGTGAGATTGTAGATAATATATGAAAAACACCTAGACAGCACTGTGCCTGGCACGCGGCTGACTGGCATACAGCAGCCCCCTTTGTTTCACATACAGTGGTTTTAAATGCCTGTTTACCGGCAGTTTGAAATTAAAGATTGAAAGTAAGCTGACATTCCCTGCACTCTACTTCTGGCTGACAATTCTTTGGCCTTCCAGCAGAGTTATATATGCAGATAATCTGTTTGGTGCTGCTCAACACAGAAGGGACACTGATTTTATTTTATGAACAATAGTTGAATGTCTCCGGAGTGTCGGCTACTGGGAAATAAATATTGTAGATTTCATTTATTCATTCATTCATTACAAACAAGCTATCCTCCAAACGACCCCCTCATTCTTCCTTTTTCCCCTGTACTTTTTTTTACACT
Organism: Panthera pardus; assembly: GCF_024362965.1. Lineage (NCBI taxonomy): Eukaryota > Metazoa > Chordata > Mammalia > Carnivora > Felidae > Panthera > Panthera pardus. The sequence goes on along the minus strand of NW_026526688.1, from coordinate 50,904,325 downwards.
CCCCCAGGCCCTACTACAGTCTTTTGCCCAATTGGATGCTATTTTTCATTTTCATCTTGTCACCACCTAATGTCCATATTTATTTAAATCATCCTCAGACACAATCCTACAAGATATGAATCACGTTCGGGATTTTTTTTTCCCTCTGACTTGTCAGCTGTCTCATTTATGATTGACAAGATTTCCATTTCAGTTAATTTCTACTAATTCTGCTTCAAATCTGTATATCTAATGAACACACCAATCGGCACCTCATTATCAGTCAGGACCATTTTTTTCCAGTCTAATGCACTGACTTCATAATTTACAGTACAAGGTAGCTGCCATTAAGTGAAACTCAAAGAAAGCCTTGTCCAGTTTGCATGAAAACAGTATCTGGCATGTGAGTACAAACATCATATCCTCTCTAGGCTCTCATCCTTTATACACATGAACACTGTTTGCATGCTCCCGTCAGGCTGTTAAACCCAAACAAGGCTTTTCTCTTTGTAAAGGTATGTTGAATTGTATATCTCTGCATAAGGACGAAAAGAAAAACAGTTTGTCTGCGCGCACACACACACACACACACACAAACAGTCCAAGTTCTCCAATGCAAACACAATCTGACACAGGCTAAAAATTGCCTGAAGCACTGGCGAGTTATAGATCTTCTCCCTGGGGCAGATAATTCATTAGGAAATAGCCTCATGCCCTATGTAGCAATTGAACAAAAATATTTACTTGTGGTAATATCAGATGATAAGGGTAACAGGGTTTCTTTCTGAGCAAGGGGGAGGGAGAGCCATGCAGTAAATGCCCATCATAAGCATTGCAAATGAATCATTAGTCGTCATCCTGCAATCTAGGTCAGGATGGAGCTAAAGGGAAGGGCTTTTAAATCGGCTACAGGGCTCAGGTTGGATCTGCTTATGTGAAGGCACAAGAGACAGACAGCTACATTGTGGTGAGACATTTTAAGGTGGATAGAAAAATGCTTTCACCTGATATAGGGGCCTTTTCCTGACCCAAAGAGTAATCAAGAACAAAGAGGTTGTACTTTCAGATGAATGACATTTACACACACACACACACACACACACACACACACACACACACACAACTTCTCTCTAAGCCTTCTGTGTTCAACTTTTCAGGCCCTGAAAAGTGTCTGCCAGATAGATTTTAAAAGGGAGAGCGTATCTTTCAGACTCAGGAACATGTGGATTTTGTTTTAAACGATAGAATCCTACACTATTTGTGTCGAGAAGGGCTTTACAAGTCATGTACTCCAACCACCTCATGTTGAATGAGAGGATGTGAGACAAGGAGGAGAGTGACTTACTTGCCCAAGGTCATACAAGTCACCTTCATCATACAACTGTTTCATTTTCTTTTGTTTTCTTTTAGAGATTCACTTTTGTACAATATGAATAATTGATTAAGTAATGCAGAAACAAAACAAATTGACTTGGTAACTGCCACCTGATAAACTAGATATGGGTCAGATACTCTTGCCACATGCCTCATCCTTCCCCCAAAATGATTATGAAAGGGTGCTGTTTGCCAGACCTCTGTTTTGGGGGTTCTTCCTCAAAACCTCCGGCCCAGGCTTTAACGTAATTATTTTCTAGGCATGTTGTGGTACTTGGCCAAAGGCTCTGAAACTTTTGTGTGACTCTCGCCCTATCCCTCTGGGGCCACAAGAGGCTGGCAGTGTGTGTTTTTCTAAATATGTTCTGAAATATCATTGAAACTAGAGAAATTTAAATAGAGACTTGAATTTCAAAATTAAATCCAAGTTACTCACTGAATGTACTTGCTAGGGTCAGTTTGCTATTTCTTGTATTTACCAAAGTCGTAGGAAAACTTAAAGGTCAAATGTGATATGAGGAAAATATACAGGCAAGGAACGAAGAGAACTGGCTTTCTTTTTAACTTTATCACTGGATTTGCTACACACCATACACATGATTTCTAGAAGCAATGTTTCCTTCTCTCTGGGCCTTGCTTTTCTCTTGCTTTCCTCTTTATCTAAATAAGAAGAAAACCAAACGCTCTCCAGGGTTCCATCATTAGTTATGCTATTCAAATGATATCTCCAAAACGGATTTGTTTTTGGAAGCCACAGTAACTGCCGAACTATCTGTAGCTATTTCCAAGATGTGAACTGATACTAAAGGAAGTGTCTGCTAAATTTATGTAAAGCTTTCAAAGGAGGTAGTTTCACTATTGAAATAATTCTCCAAAACAATGGTGACTGACTTTGGACTAAGAGCTTATGAATCCAACCCTCTAACCAGTATTTTTTTTTTCCCCATTTCACTTTCCAGCTTGACTTGTGAGGGGTTTTTTTCCCCTCTTCCTTATTTAAAAAGGTTTGTTAAGGCCTGATGAGAACTAGGAATAGGTAGGCAGTAAGTGTAGGCACCCATAAGTAAGTAAGAACAAGCCTGGTTCTTATCTAGCCTGAACACTTCAGTAGGAACAGAGCTCTGTATTCAGTTTCTTCAGCCACCACAACTTGAAGGTTATAGAATATTCTATTTCAGGACACCTTTAGGAACGAGGAGGCCGGTTAAAAGTACTGCAGTGTTATTTTGATTTCTGCCACTGAATGAATCACTCCTCCTGAATGCAAACACCAGCAAAGAATGCGTTAGAGGATCCGCCATCATATTAAAAATTAAATCCGGCTGCATTTCATAATGGGCTTTCCTTTTTAAAGCACGGTTTCATCTTCTCACCATGGAAATTGCGTTCTGATGGCTGTTCTTTATGGTTAACACTGAGGCATCGGCTGAGGTCAGAACCCTGCTTCTCTGAACAGGGAACCACAAATGTCACAGACACATGGTACGCCTGGCAAATAATATATTTCTTTCCAATCTCCTGTGTCTTCAGTTTGCCTAACGTCATGCTCCTGGTAAGCTGAAGAGAGTTTATTTCTCCGGTCTTCTTTCCTTCCTTTGGTGGAACCAGCAGGAGGCATGCAATTTACAATGAATTCAAAAGTGCACCTCTTTTGATTTTTGTTGTTGTCTTTATTTTAACCTCCAAGAAGAGAGAGATTTAACTCAGTCTTCACCCCAGGCTAAGCTAATACTTAGGTCATGTCTGAGCTCTCTGGGGAACCCCGCTTTATACCATCCGAGGGGCAATGGTGTCTTTTCACGTGGAGCAGCACAGCTGTCCAGCCATATGGGCCCCAAACAGCCCAGTCAATCGGATTTGGGGAGGTTTTACAATGTAATTTCTTAACGTGTTAGTATTTGGGGTGAGTTTGATCAGGGGTAGAGACAGCTCTTAAGCCCAAGGGTTTAGGTTTTAAGAAGCCATCACAAATGTCCCAGCATCTGATCAGACTGGTTAAAAACAGATAAGAAATGTGTGACTGGGGGAAGGGAAAGGACTCCTGACCCCCTCGTTGGAGACAGCCCCAGGGGTATGCTGTAACTATTAATTCAGCATCAGCTGCTTTTTTTTTTTCTTTTCTTTTCTTTTCTTTTCTAACCCGGGGCTCATCATTTAAGGCGTTCCCACTCAGGCCTGCAGAGCCTGTTACAAAACCATCTCTCTGCTCCCCTCCCCCCATGCCGCAAGATGAGAGAGCAAATATCCTGCATTGCAGCAACAGCGCGGGAGGACTGCATTGAAACCGTCCTCAAGCCAAACAAAACCAGGCCTTTAAGAGAAACCTAGGAAAGGGCAGCAGCCGTGTGCCCTGCCTCCTCTCAGTCAAGACGAACTGCAAGTCACAGCCCCATCCCTCCACGTAGAAGGGGTTCAGAAACTGCTTAAGGAATTCTTAGTGAATAGAAAACAGTCCTGAATCTAAAACCCTTATCAAAATGGTGGAAGTCCTGAACCAAACTACCGCCAGTATAGTCTTTCCACCAGAAAAGTATTTTAGTTTGAGGGGTACGTTACCAGAATGGTTAAGTTTTCCCCCGGAAAGGTATCCCAGATGATGGCTCTTTCCAACTAACTACAGTCTTCAGAAGTAAAAAAAAAAAAAAATCTATCGCAGGAGTGTTTTATATTCTCTTCTTTCTCTGGCTCTATTTCTCCTTGTCTGTCTCAGTCTCCCTTTTCAATTTAAACCAAAGCTTTCCTTGTCTTAGAATTTACAAAAACTGCTTATTTTTAAGCTTCTCGTGGTACACTGTTGGAGGCAAAAAGCCAGTGCTAAGAGGTTTTGAGATTGCTATTCTTTTATTGGGACAAACACCTAGTAATTGACCAGAGCCCAAATGGCCTTGAAGCTGGCAGGACAGCGCCCAGGGTCTCCATTCATTTGGACCATTCCCGCTCGGTGGGCGCCCATCTGCAGCGACCCCCGCAGGACCGCTCTCTCGGCCGCCCCGCACGGGCCATCTGATTTGAGGAGCCGCTCTTAGCTGTCAGGGGCTTGCTCTACCTATCCATCCCTCCTTGCATTGAATCCAGTGCTGCCCAAGGAACAGTTTGGGTTGTTGTTGTTGCTGTTGTTATTATTGTTGTTGTTGTTGTTGTGGATTTTTTAAAAGTCATCAAAGAAGAAAAGCCCGAACAGGAGAAGCAGATGGGCCCTGCGTGTGCGGAAATCGCCGGGATTGAGGTGGACTCCCGCGACTGCAGAACGGACTCTTCGCAAAGACCGAAGATTTCTCATTGCTGGCGCTGGGTTTTTGCGGAGGGTCTGGTCTGGGGGGTGCCTTTGGGTTTTGTTTTCATAGGCAGATTCATCCTGAGTCCTTCCTTAAGGCCAAGCTAACCCCGTGCTCCCGGAAAAACACACTACACGGCCACAACCAACACAACAAAGGCGCCTCCCGGAGTCTAAATGTACGCGGGACGGGTGGCGGCCGGACGTGGAGACGCACTTTTGTGCCTCTCTAATCTCGGGAGTCCATCTGGCCCCGGCGGACGCGGGCGGACTGGAGGGCGCGGAGGCGGCGGAGGCGGCGGGGGGCGGGGGGCGGGGGGGGGGGTGGCAACCGGGAGGAGGGGACCCGGGAGGGGCGCGCGCACGTACCCAGAGGCGCGGGCACGCGCTCCCGCTCTCCTTCACATTCACCTTGACTGCGGGGGGGGCGGGGGGCGGAGGAAGGGACTACCTTCCCCCACCACCACAACCCTTCTCCCCACGCCACCCCACCCCCGCCACTGTCCTGCCCAGACGCTGCTGGAGGCTGGCAGGGAGGGAAGGAGGGGAGGTGCAAAGACGCTCGCGGCGCTGCTGCGGCCGGACAGCCGCGTGCTCTCCGCAGTGATGTCAACCGCATCCGCCGCAGCATACCCCCCCCCCCCATCCACCCCCCACCTTGGGCCTCGCCCGCGCCGCGGTCCGCGGAAACCTCTGTCTGGCGCCTCCAGCCTGGGGACGAGAAGCTGGGGGAGTGAGGGTGCCCTGAGCCCCCCACTCCGTTTGCAAAAGCGGAAGAGACAGGGAGTGGGTGAACCCTGGTGCCGCGGCTACGGGGGCGGAGGAAGGGGAGGGGGCGGTCGACCTAAGGTATAGGTTTGACACCCAGGACTGCTGAAAGGAGTCTGCCCGGGACTGGTGCAGCCGCGGTTACGTTTAGGGGGCGGAGGGCACGCTTCACTGCAGGTGCCGCGCTGCGGGCACCGCGAAAGCGCCCCCTTTGCCCAGGATAGAAACGGATAAACGGAAGCGCGTGTGAATGTGGGGGTGCGAATTGCCACCTCCAACCTTGGCTTTCCCGCTCTTCCGAGCGCTCCCACTTCTCACTTTCCCCAAATCCGCATTTTCCTTGGCACAGCTCTCCCCGAGCAAGAAGGAGAGGGAGGTACCCGGGGGCAGTGAGAATGACGTGTGCTGGTGCAGAGAGCGGGTGGGGGGCTGCGGGCCCCGCTCTGTGGACCGGCTCCTAATCCTCTTGTTTTCGGTACAGTCAGCAGATGTGGCTTCTTTTAGCTGAATAATCCGTTAAAGGAATAATAATTTTTAAAAAGGAGATCGACCTCACCCAAAGAGGATGGCGAACGAGATTAGGGCTTGGTAAGGATAAATTAAAAGGCTCCAAATTCTGTCTGTCCCTCTCTGCCTCCCTCTCTACCCGCCTCCCCCTCCCTTCACCTCCCTCCCCTCCCCCCCTTCCTCCTCATCCCCTGCAATCCGCACTCGACGCGAGTTCACGCGGAGGGCTGGATTTTCAGGCTGAACCGCAACTTGCGCTGCGCGTTATTATTATTCATCTGAGGGTGCTGCCGCCACAACCTTTGCCTCCTGCGCTCCTCTCCTTCCCCCCGGCCGCTGCAGCCAGCAGTGCAGTACCTCCTGCACGCATGCTCTGGTTCACCAAAGGGAGATTCTGAATTTTTTATCATGCTTATGATCATCACCATGATGCTCCTTATCATGGTTATCATTTCCTCCTGCCAGGTGGAGCGACCACCAGCGCCTTCTCGCCACCCGCCCCTTCCCCAGCGAAGGAAGCAATTGGGGCCGGGCCGGGGCGGCCGCTCCCTAGATGTGGGCTTCCTTTTGCCTGTCCGCATCCCTCCCTCATTCATCTGCATGTATATATCTTGATCCCTTTATTCCAGTAGATCTACTGCCTTTCGATGGGTTGGCTGAAACACTTCGGACTGCGACCAGTCTCTTAAAAAGAACAAAAAGAGGAAGACCTTGAGTGGACCCCAGGACAAAGCACTTTGGGCTCGGCAAGAAGGGACGCGCGGGAGCGCTGGCTGGGAACTGGAGTGATCTCCCGTGCCAAAGAGCGCCCATGAAGCGTGCGGACCTCTGAGGGTATATTCGGATTGAATTTTATTTATCCTTTTGGCATGCTTGAACGATGACATTGTTGGAAAGGGGTAAGGTTTTGTTTTGTTTCGTTTTTTTTCTGGGAAAGAGAACTGAATGGTGGGAGGTCAGGTAGACTTTAAGTTGGCTTTTCTGCTCCCCTGCCTCCCCTCCTCGAGATCCAGGTGTTGGAGAAGAGACTAGGAAGTAGAAGGCTTAGAAAAAAAGTAGACACCGGAGATGTTGTCCGGGGGCTAACGGGAGAGTGGAGTGAGGTGTAGGTGAGTGGGGACTGGCCAGCTGGAGGAGGGTTTTGGGGAAAAAAAGAGGTTTTTTTAAACCCCCTTCAGCTTCACAAGATGAGTTTTGCTGGGGAGGAGAATATGGGTGTCTGCCGATAGAAGCTCTGAGAAATTGATGAAAAATTGATATGTCCATGTACACACTTAAGGAGGCGTCTGGATTTGTGTGTAAACAGAGTGGAGAGGTGAAGGGGCGCATGGAGGGAGGGGGCTTAAAATAATGTCTTATTATCCCTTTGGCTTTGGGGACTCTCATCCTCTGTTCCTCCCCCCCTTTTTGACCTAGGGATCCAGCTGCATTAGACACGAGTGACCTTTTAAATCTACGCCCACCCTTTACCTGGTAAAGCCCGTTGACAGTTTGGGGTGGGGTGGGGTGGGGTGAGGAGAGTGGTAGGGGTGTTTCGAAGACATATATATTCTCTCTCTCTCTCCCTCTCTCTGCCCCCCTCTCCCTTTCCCTCTCCCCCTCTCTCCTCCCTCCTCCCTCCTCTCCTCTCCTCCCCTCCCCTCCGTCTCCTCCTCCCTCGCTCTCCCCCCATCACTCTTTCTCTTCCTCCCTCCCACCTCCCTCACTCCCTCCCTCCCTGCTGCATTTTGCATGAGCTATCTAGGTCATTAGCATTTTAGCGTATGCAAGACTTGACAAAGCTGATGAGGGGCCAGATGGGCCTCGCTCTTATGGGTTTTTTTTTTTCCCTTTTTTTCCCCCTCTTTTCCTTTTTCCCCTCCACCACTTGGGACCTGAGCAAGAGGACTGCAGCAGGCGAGTTTCGGAAGGCTGATCCCGGCCCGGAGCGCGGCAGTTCGCCCCTGCGGCACGCCCGGCCAGGCTGCGCCCGCTCTCAGCCAGCGAGGTAAAGGCGGCGGCGGCGCGCCCTGTTCTGGCAGCCGCTGCCAAGCCCCCGCTGCCCTCCGCTTTCTGTGCCCTCGACTTCCTCCTCCTGGCCCCCTCAGTTTACTGGGCTAAACTGAGAGTGAGAGATGGGTGGGTAGGGTTTGCTGTGCTGGGGCGAGGTGGGGTTGGTGTTGTGTTTTGTTTTTTTTGTTTTTGTTTTTGTTTTTGTTTTTTCATTGTCTGGAGCTGCAGGGGAGGCGAGGCGTGAGGAAGGGGGTAAGGGAGTCAGGGTAATTAACACGGGGGAGGCACCCCTCCGTCTCCCACTTCCACCCACACCCCCAACCCTCCACCCCCTCCGCTTTGCAGGAAAAAGCCTGGATCCGAAAGGATGGGGGAGAACAAAGAGCCTTTGGAAGACGTCGCTGTTATCTCATTGTCTGTGTGATTGGGGGAGCTGCGGTAGGGAGGATGCTGTGGTCCTGTTCTCCCTGCCTCCCCACCCCCAACCCTCTCCCCGCTGTCAGTGCGCACGCACGCGCCCTTCTTTTTACTTATTTTTCCTTGTTTTTTTTTCATCCCATCTTCTCCCCACCCCCCTTCCTTTCTTCCACCTGTCCTTCCTTCCTCCTTTACTTCCTCAGGAGAAAGGCCTCTCTCTCCGTGTTCACAGCGGACCTTGATTTAAATGTCCATACAATTAAGGCACGCGGTGAATGCCAAGAATGGGGCTGGCTGAGCACCGTCGGTCCGCGAGGGCCCGCCGGGAAGGAGCCACAGAGCCGAGGCGCCCTCCGCAGAGCTCAGCGCCGCGGCTTCGGGCGGGAGGGGTCTCGGGCTCCCGCTGGCTGGGCTAACCCTGAACCGGAGCCCCTGGGGCGGGGAGGTGTGCAGCTTGTGACAGACATGGGCTTAGAGAGGCAGACAGACTCAGGGAGAGAAGCTGATTCTGTGACAGAAACAGATCTGTGCAAGCACAGATGCGATGGGGGCGGAGGGGGGGTGCCTGTGAGCGCATTACGGAGTGCTTCTGTGTGCATATTTTTCTCTGGGCTCGGGGCGCATTGTATGTGGGTCGACACCTTCCGTGGCTGTGTTTTTGTTCTGGGCTTAGCTTTTGGTTCGCCCTTTAAAAAAAAATAATCTGGCATCCAGAAGACTGGCAGTCTGTGCCAGGGCTTGGACCACAGATATATTGTGTTCTCCTTGAGGCTGGGGGTGTGGGGGGGGGGGGTGGAGTGGGTAGCCAGTTGGAAGGGAGGAGGGAGGTGTTTGTCATTCTTTGCTGTCGAGCTGTGGGCACCTGTCAAGCTTAAGGAAGTCATTGGGATATAGAAGGAAGAAGGAACAAACTCCTGGAGGGTTCATAAGCTCAATCAGGGCTGAAAGCGCGTGGCCAGGGCTCTTAGGAGCATCTCACTTCCTCCTTGCGGCTGTAATTGTAGTTTCAGGCAGAGATCCAGGAGATGCAGAGGAAGGGAGAGGCGCAGTAACCTACATGTACCAAAGGGGGGAGGGGATGAATTCCTTCTTAAATCTGAACTGAAGGAAAAACAGAATGTGCCCAAGTGTTGATTCTGAGGAAAGCCTCTTTTGAAAGGGGCTGTCAGGGAATGGAAAGGGCTAACCCTCCCTCATTCTGAAGAACCTGCTTCCCAAATCAGGCCTTCCTCCCCAGCACTCGATACAGACCAGCAGCTGATCCTAGAGAGCCCCCGTAGCTGCAGTGGATGGTGGCAAGACCTAAACTCATAAATTTCCAGGTGGAGGAAATGGGAGAGGGACAGGTCCCTGCAGAGAAAGGAGGCCAAGAGCTGGATCATCCTACCAGGAAGCCGGCTGCATCCCTTTTCCCACCCTTGGCAGAGGCCTGTCTTTGCAAGACCAAGGCCATAAGGGATGCACAGGATTTTAGTCTTGATTCTTCACGCGTTAACCAAGGCCTAAAGGAGTTTCGGGGTGAAGCTTACTGAGGCATTCTTTCCTCTGCAAAGCCTCAGTCTAGCCCACTTAGCAAATTAGCATTTAAAGATACGATGGATCCCAAGCCTCATTTCCTCCCAGATATTTATTAAGTACCTATTATGTGCCAATCACCGTGTAATGATTATATCTTAGGTTCTTCCTCTGCCCTCCTAAAGGAGTATCTGGAGTCAGGAGAGGTTAAACGTGCTGTACCCCATCTAGATACTCCCAGAACCTTCTCTGCCACCACCTGCTTACCCCTTCTCTCTAGAAGGCTGCAGTTTCCATCATGCAAACTGCAGGCATGGTGCTATCCCTCAACTCCCAGAAGGCAAGTTTGGCTAAAGGACAGAAGAGAGCGCAGTTTCTCTGCCCCCTGAACCTTAGCCAGGGTTGTCCTAAGAGGCACAGGCAGCCACTGCCTTCAAAACAGATCATCCTCCAAATGGTGCCTCCTTGGGGTATAAATCCCCTTGCCTCTCCCCACCCTCCTCCCTAAGAAGGCTGCTCTTGTGGTTTTGGGGGGCACAATTTAAGCCTCCGATGACCAACCCTTTGCCCTACGGTTGCCCACGATAGTGATTCATCTCTGATTATTTTCCCATAACTCCATCAGACAGGGCTGTACCCTTCACTGATGTGCCTGCCCGTCAGCACAATCTCCAGATGCCTCCCCCAAGTAATGGCCCTTTTAGGTGGAAACCTAACACGCTTCTCCCTGAGAGCTTCAACCACAGGCACCATGGACAAGGCCTGCCAGGTTCCTGCTGCTGATAAACTATGGAAGGGAGGGGCATATTTTTTATTACTTATGTAAATTCTTGTTCCAGAAAGCTTTAATGGGTGTGGGAGTGTTCTAGGTTTGCCGGGTCTGTGTGCATGGGTGTGGGGTTTTCCTGTGTTCACCAGCTCTCATTATGAAATGTATTTTTATGTGGGGCTTTAATGGCTGCAAATGGCAGAGATGAATGTACACTCCGCTCCTGGTGTAATTTCAAGGCCCCCTTTGTGTTCACCAAACAGAGGTATCTGAGTGAAGGTCAGTCCTAGCTTCTTCCCTTCTGCTATATTCTGGGCCTATTTATGCCTAGTGATATTTATGTAAGAAAACTGAAGACTGATGCTCTTCCAAGGCATTTCTCAGATCCCCTCCCTGTCCATTTGAGCCCCTCTAATTACATCCTGTGACTTAAACCAAGGGAAAAATGCATGATTTTTAAAACACAGGACACGTTGAGGCAGTGTGCTGACTGAATATGCTAAGAAGGCCCCCATGAGTCCACACACATCACCATCATTATGGTCCTTGTGACCATGGGAGCTCATATGTTGCCCAAGGTGACTGTATGAGATACATTAAGATGGATTTAGAAATGTATCAAAGGAAAAATTGGTAATATTCTTGTCTCCCCTGCCAGCGACGGCCCAGGCCGAGATCTCTGTTTAAGCAGAAAAGAAACTGATCTTTTAACAAAAGCTAAGGTAAACTCCTCTGTCATTTCTATCACCAAAGGGGTGGGGAGCAGGGACAATTTTTGTGGCTGCATGAGGAGCCTTAGCCAGAGAAATAAATAATTGGGCGGAAGCATGCTCTCTGAGCAGGCATATGCCCGTGTATGTACATATATACATACATTTTCTCTCCTAACCACATCCATCGCTAACATTTATAGGAAAGCATTTAAACACACACACACACACACACACACACACACACACACACACAGAAATCTATCTATCTATCTATACTGTCTCCACAGGGAAATAATTTTCTCTTTGCCTCTACTGAACTTACATAATACCCCCACCCCCTTGTTCCAACCTTAGAATGGAGTCCTCTGGGGGCAGCTGCAAAGCACTCTCCCTAGGACAGATGGAGCCTCCCTCATCTACTCTGTGGGTGGTTTTAGAGCCCCATGAGTCAACCGGGACTGAGGGCTGTGCTGGTAGTACGTGTTTGAGGCTCGCCTGGCTGATTCACAGTGATGAGTATGTCAATAATAACAATTATGAGAATTATGATGCCTAATAAAGATTTTTTTCTTCCAAGTCCCATCTACAATTCTTTCATTGGGGTGTTTTTGCCAAGTCTTACTCAATTTGACTCCAGTTTAAAAGAAAAAAAAAACTAAAATATTTAATAGTTCATTGCATCTCCAATGTAGACCTAAAACAAGAGAAAGGACTTCAAAGGGGCTGAAGTCCAGTCAATGTGTTGTGCTCTGTGCCACCTTATCCTGGATGCCCGGGGCCTGGAGAGATCTGCACCAAATTTAGATGGCCTGGAAAAAATGCAGGCCTTATTGAGAGCAAAAAATGTTCCAGGTCAGAAATGAAGTGTCAGCAGCTCTCAATAGGGCTCACCTCATTTCTTACCCTTCTCCCTTTGTCCTAAGAAGTGTTTCCCCAGAAGTGAGGACCTGGGTCATTGCTGCATAAGCCCCCCAAAATAAACCTCGAGGATCACTAGGGGCTTTCTAGAATTAAAGTGGGGGCAGGTTTATTTTAAATTAAAATCCAGTCTATTTCTTAAACATGTCCAAATATTGAGACTTAGAACCTAGGAGGCAGTACTATCGGGGGAAGTTCAACTTGCTACTTCGCCTACCCCGTTTAAAGCCGGTCTTTGCGGAAAGCACGAGTGTGCAGTCCAGCCTCGGTAGCGGGGGGATACCCGGCTAGGCCTCGCCACCCACCCGGCCTGCGGCCCCACCCCCAGGGCTTCCCAGTGACCTGCTTTCCAGCGTGCAGGAGGCTTTCACTTTTCTCTTTCTCCAATGCCCCTGAGACCTCTAAATTGAGCAAGGCGAAGAGGAACAGTAGCTGGGCCCCAAGGCCCTGGGTGGTCCTGTATTTCCCAAAGCTTCAGACTGATCCGAGGTTCGGGGGTAGCCTCGGAAACCCCCACGGTGAAGACAGCCCTGGAGGGCCCACCTCTTTTCCCCTGCCGCTCACCTCCGTTTCCCAATTTGGCTCAAGCGCCAGATGGACACACGACAGTCAACATTAGAGACGATTACCGAGTCGGGGTGGGAATAGGGGGAGGGCCAAGGCGGGGGTACATCTTTAGCTTTGAAAAATGGGACGTGGCAAACCTAAGGCCTTGGCAGAATGGAATGTCCTCCCTTCTCGGCACCCCAGCGCTTGCCCAGCCGCAGGCTGCGGCCTAGACCCTGCGCCTTTCCGCCATGGCCCCCGGCCTGGCCTGCGCGCAGCGCGGGGAGCGCCAGAGGCTGTTCTTCTCCCCTTATCCTCCTCCAGGCCGCCTTCCTGTCCACTCTAGAAGCTGCAGTCTCCATAACCTCATCCCGCACCCCGGAAAGCCTCAGCATGTGCGAGAAAGAGGGGCGGGCACAGCCCAGGGAGGAGGTTGAGACTGGGGCTCTACCGAAAGGTCACTGTTCAGCCACTCCCCTGACTCCCCACCAACCCGGCAGCAGGGTGAAAGCACTTTAAGGGTGGATTTTTGGAAGGGGAGGGATTTCCGTCCCAGTGCATCCTACGTGACTCCCCTTTACGGCGCCCAGCCTCCCCTATCCCCATACCCACAGTGACCTGGCCACGGGCCGGGGCAGTGGGCACCTTCCCCCAGGACCTAGCAACACGTCCTCATCATCCCCAACACCCTCCTTCCGCACCCTCACAGCACTCTCTAGAGAAGCCAAAACAGCAACACAAAACCCTCAACCCAGAAGGAAAATACACATTTCTCCTTTAGCCTTGATGCTAGTCTTACGCCACAGAAAAGGGAGCCGAGAAATTGGTCTGAAAGAGAGAAGCAGACATGCTCTTTCTTCGTGAACCTCCGAACCCTTGCCGCTCTCCCAGGAGTCCTTCCTGTCCCCTGGGCACGGTCCCTCATCTAAAAAGAACTTAATTCCCTCCTTTTCCTCACCTGCTAGGCCCACCAGGGTGCAGAGTCCATGATGTGAGGCTCCTTCCGATTAACAGACCAGTGCCCTGAGATAACCTTTAGAGCCCTGGTCTCAAGGTCATGTGCCCCAGGAAAAGGAGGCCCACTGGCCTCAAGAGACCACAGGTCCGGACCAGAACGTGCCTGGCAAAGGTCATGCCACGGAAAGCTTCTGACATACAGGAAAGTGCACCTGGACTTAACAGGGGGCCTCCCTTCAGCCCCCTCTCACACTTACACAGATTGATGTGGCAATATTTATTCCCATTTAATTGAGACACTGGTTTAATTTCAGATTGCCTCGGTTTAAGGCCCAATGGGGTTTTCTGCAGCTCTTTTCCCTAGTGCCTCTACAGAAACTAATTGCTGTTAATATCCAATTTTGGCTTTATTATTCGTTAGCCAATTATGTATCCCATAGCCCAGGCCCCTTGCTGCTTACTGCCTCTGCTGGAATCAGCTAACACTATGCCTGGCTTCTGCTTTTTTTCCCTTTGCCTGATTCAGACCCCTCCCCCACCCCTAGATGATTTACAGGGCACATCAGTCATTTTGTTTGTTCCAGCACTTAGCGCAGTTGGGTGGGGGGTTACTTTGAGACTTTTTTTTCTCCTTTTGAGAGAAATTTCTTCTTCGCAGGTGAAGTATACAATCGGCACTTTTTAGAAAAGAAAATTTAAGTTTTTCAACTCTCTCTTCACCACCTCTGGGCTTCCTTGTTCTGGAGCGGTTTTTGGAGTAGCCTGTTTCAGCCAGAAGCAAGGGTGCCTCATCCTTAGAGTTTCCCCTGCATCCTGGCTCTCCTGTCACCTCCCCCAGGGGCCGCCTGCGAGCTACCTACAGCATGTATATGACACCTTGGACTCTAACAGTGCCCAGACCATGTCATTTCATATTTCAAGGAGGAAAACTTGAAAATGCGAGTTGGAAAAGGAACCATTTTCAGAGATGAGGAGGCAGCTTTTGTCTCTACCACAGATACCCTGGAAACAGCTCCTGCTTTCCCTCCTTAGCATGTGGAGCTGATGCAACCGGGGACAAGAGCCTTAAAAAAAAAAAGTAGTTTTTTGCCTCCTTTTATTTGTGTGCCCCGAGTTCACTGATACACAGAAGCAAGCACTTCCCATTACTGGTGCTCTGGAAACAGGAAAATAAAAGTAAAAATCATAACGACAGCAGGAAGATCCTTCTTTGTTTTCCCTTCTTCCAGCCCCCCTTTGAATTAATGCTTTAAATGCTCTGTTGTGCTCTTACATTTATCTCTGGCAGTTCTATAGCAACCTGCATAGTGTCAGCATCGGAATCGAATGGAGAGAAAACAAAATGTCAGAGCAACTGGTTTTAGCTGAGGCCTCCCTGAGCCACCTGGAGGCTCCCTCCCCTTCTGATAAAGCCAGAGGAGGCTGAAGGCTTTCACCATGGCCTGGGAATCCCATGGTCAGGTTTTTCAGAGGAAGGAAGTGAGGGTGCATGTAGGTCTGGAACACTGTTAAGAAGGTGCCTTACACATAAGGCTCAGTAAATACCACCAAATTGGATGTAATTAAATTAGCAGCAGCTGTCCTGCTTTTCTTGCAGAAAAGCTCCAATTGTGCATTCAGGCCTTTGGGGCAGAGAATAGAGTGACCTCACAGAATGAAGGGGTCTAAAGATGTTTCTGGTTCGTCCCCTAGCCTCAGCCTTGCTTAACTCATCCAGGTGTCTGGAGTTTGATTTCCAAGTGGTCCATGCATTGTAGAGACTGTGTACATGCCCAGTCCCAGACACAAATTCAGAATAAAAACAAACAAACAAACAAATCCTTCTATCTTCCTTGTAGAGCACTTCTTTCACTTTCTAATTACCCTTCTATGCAAATCTCTCCCTTTCATCACCCCCAATCACCCCCAATCATCCAAGGTCTGCCCCATGGGGGTGTGCTGTAAGTAAACACAAAAATACCAATTCTATTCCCTTCTACTGTCCTCCTCCCAGCCCGGTGAAAACATCTATATTCTCAACGGTCAACAGGTGTTAGGAGAAAATCAGTGATGCCAAGCCATCTCATACCAATATGTGAATGGCTCAGTCTCTGAACTGTCCCAGAGATATTTCCACTTTAGAAGAGATGCTTAATGTAACAAGTGAGATTCAGTTGTTGGAGTTTCTTGTAAAGGCATTTAAAAGTGGGAAAGCAGAGAAACATCAACTTGGGAAAGTTGGGAAATACCAGCTTTCCCACTTTTTGTGTGAGGAAAGCATCGTTGCCAGACAGACCAATGCTCCAAACACATAGATATGACATAGTTCATTAAGAAACACATTCCAAGGGAGTGTCTGGTGGCTCAGTTGGTTGAGCGTGCCCAGCTTCAGCTCAGGTCATGATCTCATGGTTCGTGAGTTCGAGCCCTGCTTTGGGCTCTGTGCTGACAGCTCAGAACCTGGTGTCTGCTTCGGATTCTGTGTCTCCCTCTCTCTCTGCCCCTCCCTGCTCATGCTCTCTCTTTCTCTCTCTCTCAAAAATAAATAACATTTAAAAAATTTTGTTTAAAATCCCACATTCCAAGAACCCCAAATGAATCCTTGTTGGTTCCCACCTTAAGCTCTGACATTATACTAGTCAGTATAGAAGGCAGGGAGGAGCACCTAGAGCCTTTAAGAAAAACACCTGTGATTTTTGCATAATAAATACCTACTGGCCCAGGCTATGGCCACCACATTTAAAACCAGCCCTTTCATGTCACTTTGCATAATTGTGAATTCTGATTTTTCTGTTCCATGAATCACAATTAATTATTCACTTAAATGCTGGCCTATATGGCATGGTAATCCCACTTCACTCCAGAATCCAAAGCAGACTCAAAGGAGTTCCAGGCACAATTGGAATTGGGTAGAGCTTGACTTTGCCACAGTCCAGCATTGGTTTTGTTCACTTTCCTCTCTCTAATTGACCCTTCCCTTGTCTAGTGGAGCTCCCTCTTCCCCTTGACACCCTGACTGTGTCCTGTCCCCACAGCACACCTATGTTTCAGACAATGGCAAAGCCAGGACCCGGAGCATGTTCTTGTAGGGCAAGAAGCAGAAAAGGTTGTGACTTTTTTCCAGCACATACAGTAACTGCCTTCTCAGCTTTCTGCCAACCTCTTAGAAAACTTGGATTTGGAAAATGTCAAATGTCTCTCATCTTTCCACTCTTCCTCTTCTACCTCAGCATCTCGCCACCTCCTTGTGGACAATTAATCAATAGCAACAAGGTAGCATGAGAAGTTAGGAGCATAATCTTGCTGCCAGGCCATACTGCATCCCTGTTGTGTTAAACCTGTCTTACTCAATTCCTGAATCACTCATCATTCTATTGACTAAAACCTATCCGAGACAGCATTTGGGGCATCTAGGAACATTATTTAATGCAATACCAGAGCCTCCCAGAAGTCTAGAGGGATTTGGTTTTCTTCCATTTTTTGAAGCCTCCAGGATATTATAAAATTAAGACGTGCCAAAAGCAGGGTTACCAAACATGTGATGTACTTTATGTGCTTATAGTTAAGAATTTGATGGGTATTGAGGAGGGCACCTGTTGGGATGAGCACTGGGTGTTGTATGGAAACCAATCTGACAATACATTTCATATTAAAAAAATAATACATGAAATAAAAAGAGGAACTATCAATCTTTAAAAGAAAGAAGAATTTGAAATTACATGATTAATGTCTGCTTTCAATTCTGCTACTCAACCTGGGTGGTATGTATAGCATCTTCCAAAAATGTTACCAAAAAGTCTGCATATGAGACCCTTTGTGACTCTGGCACCCGAGCAGAAAATCCTGTATGCTCAGGCATAGCCCTTGGCCCCCAGAGAGAGCATAGCATAGGGTATATGATTGCAAGCTCTAGCATCAGACCACCTCTGTTTGATTCTTGGCTCCATCACTGGGCTATGTGAAATAAGGTACGTTGCTA
The DNA here is from genome assembly GCF_024362965.1 of Panthera pardus. Lineage (NCBI taxonomy): Eukaryota > Metazoa > Chordata > Mammalia > Carnivora > Felidae > Panthera > Panthera pardus. The sequence continues at coordinate 50,886,638 of NW_026526688.1, read as the reverse complement.
AACCTCTCTGAGCATATTCTGTAAGACAGTGATGATAATTATGCTACCTACTTTATAGAGTTGTTGTCAGGATTAAGTTAGACAACGCGTGTTAAAATGTTTAGCGTAGCACGGAGCAGTATTCAACAGAATTATATGCAAGCATATATGGAATTTTAAGCTCTCTGGTAGCCACATTTTAAGTAGAAAGAAACACGTGACATGAATTTTAATCATGTTTTATTTAACCCAATATATGTAACCCAAAACATTATAATTTCAACATGTAATCAATATAAAAATTGTTACTAAGATATTTAACATTCTTTTATTCATCGTTAGTCTTCAAACTTTGATGTGTATGTTATACTTACCATTTTAGTCAATAGAATGACTCAATTCATATGCTAAATTTTCATCAGAAATACTTGTTTCATATTCCAATTTCATACAGTGTATAGTTAAAGAGGTAAATTCACATGCCCAAGTTAGTTCTAACCATTTTTAACATTTTCTAATAACCAAACAGAGCATGTGTTTTTAAGCTTAAATTAAAGATTCCATTCTTCAGTTGTAGGAGTCATATTTCAAATGCTCACTAACAACATGTAGCCAGTGGCTCCCATGCCAGACAATGCAGGTTTCAGCATAATACTTGGCACACAGTAAGTGCTCAATAAATGCTTACTGGCCATTACTCTCAGGGTCCATCCCTCCCCAGACACAGGGAATGACTCCTTCTCTTCCCTCAGATTCTAGATTGGAACAGGCCTGTCCTTTGCTCTACCCAGGGCCTGTGAGACAAGCCCTTCCTGACCTTCCCCTCTGTGATTTCATGAAGCCTTCTGCAATTGCTAGGATTATTTTGCTATGTGCATGTGTAAGGAGCAGGGAGAGCAAGGCTTTTGTGGAGGGTTATTCTTGGCAACAATAACTTGGTACATCTGTGCAACAGAAATGACAGGACTAACGTGGTCACACTAGTGACTGACATTTGTTCCTATTCACAGACCAAATTGTATGTGAGAGAAAATAGACACGAGTATGGGACATGCTCCTAAATTTAATTCTGTGCTAATTTCTCATACTGTTAATTACGGACCTTTTCTAGCTTTCTCCATATTCATTTTTCAAGCAATTTTTATTAAAATCTTGCTGTGTGTCAAACATTGGTGTCAGCTAGGAGGAACTTGTAGATACATAGGATTCACTCCCTCTCTGCCCTCAGTAATCTTACAGACCAGTAGAAAAACTAAAATAAGTGTGATTGGTGTCATATGAGAGAGACAGTCAAAATGCTAGGAGAGTTCAAACGAAAGAAATGCCTTTTCCAATGAGAGAGTTAGGGAAACTTCAAGAGGCAGGTGGGATATTGAGGGGAGGGGAGCATCCTAAATGGAAAGATTAGCTTGAGGACCATCCCAGGTATGTGAAGACTCTGCAAGACTAAGCCTAGGTATAATGACAACATACCAGAAAGAAAGTGTGGGACCAGATTGCATGTGGGAATTGCTGGATCATATAATGTCTTAGTCAGCTCAGGCTGCCATAACAAAATACCACAGACTGGCTGGCTTAAACAACAGAAATGTATTTTCTCACAAGTCTGGAGGCTGGAAGTTCAAGATCAGAGTGCCAGCATGGTCGAGTTCTGGTGAGAGCTCTCTTCCCGGCTTGCAGATGGCTGTCTTCTTGCAGTGTCTTCATGTGACAAAGAGGGAGAAAGAGAGAACTCTGGTCTTTTTATAAGGGCAATCATGATAGTCCCACCCTCACCCAAGCTTAATCGCCTCCCAAATACCATTTGCCAAATACTATTTGCCATCTCCAAATGCCATCACATGGGGAGTTAGGGCTTCAACATATGAAGTTGGGGTGGGAGGGACACAATTCAGTTCATAGCACATAGTAATCCTATTTTTAATTTTTTGAGGGACCACCATACTGTTGTCTATTGTGGCTGCACCATTTTACATTCCCACCAACAGTGCACAAGGATTCCAATTTCACCACAACATTGCCAACCCTTGTTATTATTCTGTTGTTGTTTTTTTCTTAATAGCAATCACCCGAGTGGATGTGAGGTGGTATCTCGTTGTGGTTTTGGTTTGCATTTTTCTCAAGACTAGTGGTGTTGGAGCGTCTTTCATGTGCTTATTGGCCATTTATAGATCTTCTTTGGATAAATGTCTGTTCAAGTCCTTTGCCCATTTTTCAATTGGGTTTTGTTGCTGCTGTGACAATCATTACTCTGAGGCAGTTCTGACAAATGGAGTGGAGTCAGGAGTCCTAACCCACTGAATAAAATTTTACTGCCCTAAGTCTAATATTAGGTAGTCGCCCTGGTCACCTGCATACCCTCTGATCATCACATGTCTCCTGGCACTTTGTGCTTAAATCCTCAAATGTTCCTCCTTGGTTGGATCTCTGAAACCCTTCTTGCCTGACTCCAATTCCTCAGGGCAAGGCTTGACCACTGGAGGATACCTATTCCAAATCTGATGAAGGACTTCAAACAGTAGTATGTTTACATCCATGACCCTGACCTCTGGCATATTATTCAGAACTCTGATCATTTCAAGTGACAGACACCCAATGTGAACCAGTTTAAGCATGAAGGGGAATTTAGTGACTCATGAAACCCTGTACAAGAATCTGTTTGTAACTAAAGGACGGCTGGAAACATGCACTCTTTTAGTCTTCTGTCTCTATGCCTTTCTGCTTGTATTTAATTCTTCTCTTTCTGCAAACTGGCCTCTGCTTCCCAGGTCTTCACAGCAAGACATGTGGCCATTGGGATTTTCCTGGGTTTTACATTTTATAGCCTGCTTAGGTCAGATGCCCACCCTGGGCCAATCAACTTGACCAAAGAGGTGGAAAGCCCCAACTGGTTAAGTGTGAGTTAGGTGTAGGCATGGAGCTCCCATGTTAACTGTGGATGTAAGGGAGGGGTGTCCACCTAGAAAAAGGTACTGGCTAGTTAATACCACAATGTCCTGTGACCACCCATGTCCTGTGAAATGGTGCCCTTGGACTTGTGATGGAGGTCCTGGTAGAAATCCTATTTCTGGACTCAAAGCCACCAGGCTGGTATCTCTCTCCTATATCCTCCCTCTTCAGAAGGCCTCAGCACCAGAGCCCATTACATCCTCTGGAGTCCTGTAGTTTAAAATGTTAATCACTTCTGACCCTGGTGCCAAGCTCCCAGCAAGCTTCAGGTCAAGTTTAGTTTATGAGAGAAGCTGGTTGTGAAGACCACAAATTGTTACTTTTTTTTTTTTAACCAACTGTATAACATTTGGTGCTTTTCACAACACCACCCTGCTTCTCTATCTTACTGTGCTCTCTCCCTCACAAGCCACTAATACTTATCTCCTCCCTAAGAAAGGAAAAGGTGGGGGGAGCACCAGAAATGCCTATGGCCTCATCTCCCAGGGGTTCCTGGACAGAGAGTAATTTGGGACCTGAAGGAAATCCCCACAGAAAGGCCCTGCCTCCAGGCCTCACTAATTCTGGATTTAATTCTCTCCTGTGAGCCAGGCATTGAATTACTGTCCCCCAACCCCCATACCTCCTGTTTTCCATTGTCTCATCTAATAAAAGTTCCAGATCTGAAAGTATCTGAGACCCTAACCCTAATCCAATTAAACCTGCAAAAGCAACTAGACTTGGGAAAGACAAAGAGGTGAAGAGGTTAATAGCAGACAGAACCTCCACTGAAGAGCTAAATTAGCCTTGCCCACCTCAGGAGAAATGTTAAAAGCAGATTACTAAGACTGCTGTTGGTGATTAACATTTGCTCAAAATTCTAAGTAGCTGATTTTTTTCCCCAAGTTAAATGTTAACCTGAGGAAAGAAGGACAGGAGCTATGGGAGAAGAATGTAAAAGAGAAAACAGAAAGAAAGGCCTGCTGTGTGGATGTCTTCCTCCCAAAGTAGTGGGGATTGAGAATGCTTAGGAACCGCTTCCCATTCCCCTTCGTTTCCTTCTCAGGTAGGAAAGATGGAGATTTTCACCATCTTCATTTAACAGAGAAGCTGTGCTCCAGGATGGGAATGGAAGCAGGGTACCAAGCCTGACCTTGACAGGGAGGTTGGGAGCTACCTGGAAGCCTTCCAGTTTTGTATCCTATCTTGGTCAGGGCTACTATAACAAATACCATAGGGCACCTGGGTGGCTCAGTAGGCAAGTGTCCAACTTCTGTTCAGGTCCCCGCATGGAGCTCTCTGCTGTCAACGTGGAGCCTGCTTCAGATCCTCTGTCTCCCTCTCTCTGCTCCTCCCGCACTTGTGCTCTTTCTCTCTCTCTCTGTCTCTCTCAAATAAATATAAATAAATAAATAACATTTAAAAAAAAACAAGTACATAGCCTGGGTAGCATAAACAACAGACTCTTCTTACTGTTATGGAGGCTGGGAAGCCACCTCAATTGCTGGTGAAGACTCCCTTCGTGGTTTGCAGACATCTGCCTTCTCCCTGTGTCTTTAAGATTTATTTATTTATTTATTTATTTTTATTTTTTGAGAGAGAGAGAGACAGAGCATGAGTGGACGAGGGGCAGAGAGTAAAGGAGACACAGAATCTGAAGCAGGCTCCAGGCTCTGAGCTGTCAGCACAGAGCCTGACATGGGCTCAAACTCACAAACTGCAAGATAATGACCTGAGCTGAAATTGGATGCTCAACCGACTGAGCCACCCAGGTGCCCCTATTCCTATGTCCTTACGTGGCAGAGAGAGAGCTCTGGTCTCTCTATCCCCTTATAAGGGCACCAATCATCATGGGGTCTCCATCCCCATGACCTCATTCAAACAGTTACCTCCCAAAAGGTCCACCTCCAAATATCATCACACTGGGGATTAGAGTTTCAACATATAGATTTGGGGGTAGGGGAGGATGGAAACATCCAGCCCAAAGCAATACTTGTGAATCTGTGAGGTGGGTTTGTTCTGATGCAACAAATAACTAACACTGAAAAAGCCCCATCTCTACTCAGTGTTCTGGGGCACTTTGGTGCATCAGGACCATATTTTTGGTGCAAATAAATATATTGATTTTCCTTGATATCCTGTGATAGAGGTTTCATTTGCCATGATGAAGAGTAGAAAGATTATGATGTGAGTGTGTACGTGTGACTCTTTGTGAATACCATTAGTAGGATGTCAGTGTAGATAGAAATTCAGTCCAGCAAGCAGGAGTAATGGGCAGAACAGCACTACATTAAGGCACTAATCCAGATGTATGGGAAGAAACAAAGAAAAATTGGATATGGATCTTAACTTTTAGAAACTTACAATACAGGGAAGAGAAGACTTGTATAAAGGGCTAAAAACATAACAGAAAGTGATAATTAACATAGACTGCTGTTAAAAAAGTCATGTAGTTTCAAGAATGTAAAACGGTGCGGCCACCATGGGAAACGGTACCAGTTTCCTCCAAAAATTACAAATTGAAGGACCACATAGTCCAGCAACCCCACTTCCAGGTACAAATCCAAAAGAATTGAAAGCAAAGGCTCAAACATATATTTGCACATCCATGTTCATAGCAGCATTATTTGCAATGGCCAAAAAGGTGAAAGCAGCCCATGAGCCCATCAATAGATGAATAGATAAACAAAATGTCATCTATCCATACAATGGAATATTACTTAGTCTTAAACAAGAGTAAAATTCTGACACACATGACAACATGGATGAACCTTGAAGACATTAGGCTAAGTGAAATAAGCCAGTCACAAAAGGACAAATCCTGGATGATTCTACATACGTGAGGTACCTAGAATGGTTAAATTCATAGAGAAAGACAGAACGGTGGTGCCAGGGCCTGGGGAGAGGGAAGGTTGGGGAATTGTTTAATGGGCACAGAGTTTCAGTTTTGCAAGATGAAGAGTTCCATGGACAGATGGTGGTGATGACTGCACAAAAATATGAATGTATTTTTCATTAGCACTGAATGGTGCACTTTAAAATGGCCAAGGTGATAAGTTTTATAAATGTGTATTTTGCCACAATTTTTAAAAATATCATGTTATTTCAGACAAGACTTCCTGGAAGAGGTAGCATGGACCTGTGCCTGAAAGGGCAGTAAATTTCAACATGTAAAGAGGAAAAAGGACAATAGAAACAGAAGGAAGAATGCAAAATATCCAAAGGCAGACATATTCATAAGAAGACACAGTGAGTGGTTTGTTTCCTGGAACAAGCATTTAGGAAGGAAAATAGGCTTCAACAGCCTAGACGATGGGGCCTTGAAATCCAGGATTTTATTCTCTATGCCAGCATATCTAGCGTTTCCATGGTGTGGTCCACAGAACACTAGTTCCATGAGATGCTGTGGGTAGAGGGGAGGAGTACTCCCTGTTCCACTGCAACAGTAATGGAGTAATAATAAGTAATAAGTAATCCCAATAGAGATTAATGGGTTTAGCTCTGCGACCACTTCTTCTACCCATCTTGGCCTGCAGAGGGAAGACACTACAGAACTTTCTCATTCATTCCTGATGCCCTTGGTAAAATGATGTATCCTCCAGGCCTTCCCATGGAACATAATCCTCTGGTGGATCTTCTTCTGGCCTCCTGTTATAAGTCCATTCTAGTATACCCACTTCCTCTTTCTGCCTTCTACTACCATCTTCCAGAGTAACTCAGGCATTTTCCACTTTGCTTAGTGTTGGTCATTGTCTTTTTCCAGGCTTCTAAGAGCAACCCCAGCAAGCAGCTGAGTTTTTTCCATCCTCTGGGGTCTTCAATAGAGTGTTAAATCTCATGAGGGGCCTCCAAATCAATACATTTTTTTTTTAATCTTTATTTTTGAGAGACAGAGAGAGACAGAGTATGAGTGAGGGAGGGGCAGAAAGAGAGGGAGACACAGAATCTGAAGCAGGCTCCAGGCTCTGAGCTGTCAGCCCAGAGCCCGACGCGGGGCTGGAACCCACGAACTGCGAGATCATGACCTGAGCTGAAGTCAGACGCTCAACCGACTGAGCCACCCAGGTGCCCCATCAAGTCAATACATTCTTGCCTGTCCAGCATCACATCCCATGTACTTGGTCAAGTACCCCTAAAATTCAATCCCAGACATGCCCCCCGGCTCCTGCCAGTATATGTCATCTAGTTTTTATAATTCTTTAGGTATAAAGTCTCTTTTCTCCTTCCTCTTGCTGAGCACATCTCCAGTCAGATTTAAATCTATGCTGAAATTTAACTAGTTATCGGCCTGGCAGCCAGGAGAGGAGATGAGGTCAACTCCTTAGGGGAAGCACCCGATTGTAGGGGAATGATTTCTGCAGCATCTTCCAGCACAACAAAAGTTCTGGGCCTTACTAGGGAAGGATGAGCTACCTCTGCAAGCCCAGAAGGTCCTATGGTGGTTGTAGAGTTAATATCTTCAACATCCATCCAAATGTCCAGTCTCATGTTTTAGGGTCCCAGGCTGCCATAACATAATACCACAGACTGCACAGTTTAAACAACAGAGAGTTATTTTCTCACAGTTCTGGAAGCTTGGAAATCTAAGATCAAGGTGCTGACCGATTTGGTTTTTGGTGAGAGCTCTCTTCCTGGCTTACAGATTGGCTGCCTTCTTTCTGTGTCCTCACATGGCAGGAAGAGAGATCTCTGTTTCTCTTCTTGGAAGGCCACAGTCCTGTCAGATTAGAGTCTCACTCTTATTATCTAATTTAACTTAATTACCTTCTAAAAGTCCTGTCTCCAAATACAATCATGCTGGTGATTAAAGCTTCAACATATGAATTTGAGGGGAACACAATTCAGTTCATAGCACAGATTTTCACAGTGCCCTGTCCTTTGCATAATGCACCTGCCTTAGCTGAGCATTCAAACATATTTGGGGCTTTGTGACTCACAATGAGGTCTTCAGCCTGCTGCTCAAGTGTGTCTGCCTTTTTACTCTGGGTGGAAAAAGCCTCTTTGTGAACTACCACCAAGGCATTCTGGATCTTGCATTTAGCCATTATCTGCTTTTTAATAGCCTTCAGTCTCTCATTATCCTTTTGCAGGATACCAGTACAACTTTGCAGTAATCAGTCAGCTCCATTGTCTCTGTAGGCACTGTTTTCCCCGTTTTCTCCCCAAATTCCTGTATCATCACACCTGCCACAGAATTACCCTCCACCATGACATTTTCTCAAGTCACCACCAGTGATAGTTTTAGCAATTGAGCCACCACATTGTGGTGACTATTTGTGACCCACCTACTAATCAAAATGGCTTCCTCTTTCTATATTGGATGAGTGGTGGGCATACCCATCTTGCCTCTTATTTTCTCACACCACTCTCACACCACTTCACTTGTGTTAGTCCAAGTCCTCTGAGAATCAAACCCATGAAAGGAATAAGCATGCAAGGGGAAATGCCTATGGGAGAGCAAATGGGAAGAAAGCCCCAAAGGCTAGAGAGCCATGTCAGATCACTTCTCCCAGGTGAAGGAGAGAGGGGGGAAAGAAGGTTAGATGGAAACATCCTGGACTGCCATGAAGTCTAAGAAAGTTTCAGCAAGGCCACTAAGAAGTATTGGAGTCAACATCAACTATCAGTATCCTTGCACATTTAGTCACTGACTGGGAGTACCCAATGGGAAGTCCTGACTCAGCACAAATACTGCTGCGGATTTCAGAAAAAAGAGCCAGGGAAATTGGTCCCTTATGATCCCTGTAGCTAGAAGTCGGCCAAGCTCAGTCACTACTCCACAGTGCTCCAGGCCTTCTCTGACTCCAACCGGGAAGAAAGAGAAAAAAAAATGTTACATTCAACAAAAGAATAAGCACATCATGTTTTTAAATCCTTGAATGTTGATCTCAATATCCACTTCTTCCAATTAATTGCAGAGGTAAACTTCTTATCACTGCATAATCTCCACCATATTGGTAGGTATTTGTTATTTTCTCCTACAGGTCAAAAACAACACTGATGGCAGTCCGTGAAGGCAAGGGTGCTAAAGGCCATCTTCACATTTTGCCCCCCATAATTTTTTTGATAATTGCCTTCTGAGAAGCTCACCACTGAGAAGTGTTCACAATGATTTGCCACTGCCATGGCATCATTTTATAATGTTCACAATGTGAGGCTAATCTCTGTGCATGAAAGTTTAATGGTCAATCAAAGCATATCCCCATGCTACCTCTGAAAGGAAAGGAGTGGGCAGGTGGGATCCTGTCCCTTTACCCAGAAAGGAGAAACTCAAGTCCATGGGAGCAGAGTGGCCACTGTGCAGAGTTGATCTGGTGCAAGCCTGAGTCCCTCTGGTTGACAAAGGCATTCCCCGGGTGCAATTACATGTCAGTCCTTTGTCAATGGTTTTTTATATCTCTACTCAGCTTTTTTCTTTTATTTTATATCCCATTCCAGATCCTTCTGACACTAGTCAAAATCAATTCGCAGTCATGAAAGGCAAGTTCATAAGCTCCTCCTAGCCTAACTCATATAAAATTAGAGAAAAAGATCCTCTAGGTTGTCAGTTCAGCATTTATCGAGCTCCTGCTGCATACCAAACACACACTGTTAAGTCCTGAAATACAGAAATAAGATGCCGGCCTTACTTTCTGAAAGCTCCCAATCAACTCTTCCACAGTCCTCATGCTCTTCACTGCATTTGGAGTGCCAGGGTCTAAATTATTCACAGAGGATAAAATGGTCTATTTTGGGGTAACTCCTATCACACTTCGTGGTGGCTGCTTCCATTTTTAAAATAGCCTCAAGTGTGACTATTAATCAGGATATCATTAAAAATAATATCTGTCAGGATGACATTCATTTCTGTTCCATAAATAATGTCACCAGCATTGAATTCCTGAACAGTGGAACATTTACAGAGTTACAGAAGAACTCTAGGTAATGAGCTTCTGGAGGACAGGGCTGTGTCATTTGCCTTTCTGACACAGAGCACCTAGGACAGTGCCTGCCACAAAATGGGAGCTCAGCAAAGGTGTTCTGAATAAATTTAAAAATTCCTACATCTCACATTATGACCGTGTTGTAAAAGTATGTAGCTCTTCTTTGTGACATCGAGCTCCAAGATTCAAAAAGTTTCCAAAACATCTTAATGTGTCTTAGAGACCATTATTGCTTTTTAAAAGTATATTTAAATCTTTAAAAGTGTGCTTATCTCACATCTCTTACGTGAATACATTTTGTAAGTTCATTACTCAGTGTGTGAAAGGATACATAGTCCCATTGGTTTTAAATCTACTTCTATTAAAGGTCAAGAGCTGCCCCTTTTTGAATGGGATAAAAATCAATGTCAGTGTTGCTTTGTCCACTTCTAATTTTCTCTAATGCTAATATTGTAGGCTTATTTAATTTTTTAAATTAGATTTTAGATAATTGTAGATTCACATGCAGGGGTAAGAAATAATACAAAGTGATCACATGCACCCTTCACCCAGTCTCCTACTAATGGAAGCATTTTACATAACTACAGTATAATATCACACCTGGGAAATTGGCATTGCTACAATCCACTGACCTTATTTAGACACTAGTTTTACATACACGTGTGTGTGTGTGTGTGTGTGTGTGTGTGTGTGTTCAGTTCTATGTAATCTTATCACAGGTGTAGATCTGTGTACTCACCATGCAATCACGCTTTAGTACAGTTCTCTTGCCACAAAGATCTGGCATGCTACCATTCCAAAGCCACCTCCTTTCCTCCCTTCCTTCCCTAACCCCTGGCAACCACTACTTTGTTCTCTAGCTCTATAATTTTGTTAATAGAATGTTACATAAATGCAACCATATAGTAGGTAACCTTTCAAGATTTGAGATCCTCCCAAGTAGCTGCAGGTGTCAATAGTCTATTTCTTTTTCTGGCAGAATAGTATTCCATAGTATATATGGAATAGTATTCCATAGTATGTAGCACAGTTGAATAATTCACCTACTAAAGGACACTTGGGTTGTTTCCAGTTTCAAAATCTATTTGATTTTATAAATTTTTTTTCAAAAAATTAGGTCTTTGGGGGCACCTGGTTGGCTCAGTCAGTTGAACATATGACTTTGGCTCAGGTCATGATCTCACTGCTCATGAGTTTGAGCCCCACGTCAGGCTTTGTGCTAACAGCTCAGAGCCTGGAGCCTGCTTCAGATTCTGTCTCTGCCTCTCTGTCCCTCTCCCGCTCAGGCTCTCTCTCTCTCTCTCTCAAATATAAATAGAAACATTGAAAAATAAAATTAATTAATTAAATAAATAAATAATTTTAAATTAGGTCTTTAGCCATCAGTTTTATCATATTCAAAAGCCCAAATACTTTGTTTCCTCTCTTATCCCTACTGTTGTTTGTTCCTTTAACTTTTTAAAATCCTAGCATATTTTTCAGAGTCCTAGCATATTTTTCTGAGGTTTATTGACTAAAATTCCACAAAGAAATCAGAATCAAGAATGCAATATTTTTAAATGATAGTACAATGATAATATTTTCTCTTATGTTTTTAATACCTTTCTTGGTTGGGCCCACACTTAGTTAACTTTTTTTGGCTACATGAAGCTGATAAACTCAGAGAACAGTCTAATATTTTCCACAGACAATTAGCCCAAAAAGCTGTAAGTATAGTTTGGATTATTATTTTTCTCAATACTCCATCTTTTATTTAGCCATGCTGAAACTCATTTGATACTTTTCTGCAGCTCAAAGAGTATGGCAAGAGGTTCTTCCATCCTATGACCCTCAGTTTGTGTTTTCACTACCTGGTAAGTTCTGTGCAGTCTGCATACTTGGAGACTGCACCTTGCAATCCCCTACCCTCCTTTTGTGTGCAGGTCCAGGGCTTCAAGCCAGATTTTCTCAATTTCCTGTGACTGTGTCTCTCGCTAAGGAGTATCTTATTTATGACTGCTTTCTGTTCATCAGAAGCAAGGGATTCACTTGACTTTCCAGAGCCCTGAACCAGATTTCTGAGCTCTAGTAAACCAGCCTCATTCCTGTCATAGACTGAAGAAGAAAGATACCAATAAACTACCCCAATGGTTCTCACATCTGTCTGCACATCATGTCCAGATATTAAATCTGGGGCAAACCCAGAGCATGAGAATTTTTTAAAAGTCCTCAAGAGTCACATAAATTATAGGGGCTCCTGGGTGTCTCAGTCAATTGAACATCTTACTCTTGATTCGGGCTCAGGTCATGACTTCACGGTTCATGGGTTTGAGCCCAGCAGCAGGCTTTGCCCTGACAGTGCGGAGCCTGCTTGAATTTCTCTCTCTCCCTCCCTCTCTCTCTCTCTCTCTCTCTCTCAAAATAAACAAATAAACCTCTAAAAAATTTAAAGATTCACATAAATTATAGTAAATCCATATATTTTGAATACTATGCAACCATAAAAAAGAGATCCTTAAGGGGGACTCTGTGAGTGAAATGTTACAAGGACCACAAAGTACCAGAGACATCACTACAAACATGAAACCTACAGACATCACAATGACTCTCAACCCATATCTTTCTATAATAACACTGAATGTAAATGGACTAAATGCTCCAACCAAAAGACATAGGGTATCAGAATGGATAAAAAACAAGACTCATCTATTTGTTGTCTACAAGAGACCCATTATAGACCTGAGGACACCTTCAGATTGAAAGTGAGGGGATAGAGAACTATCTATCATGCTACTGGAAGTCAAAAAAAGCTGGAGTAGCCATACTTATATCAGACAAACTAGACTTTAAATTAAAGGCTGTAACAAGAGATGAAGAAGGGCATTATATAATAATTACAGGGTCTATCCATCAGGAAGAGCTAACAATTATAAATGTCTATGTGCCAAATACGGGAGCCCTCAAATATATAAAACAATTAATCACAAACATAAGCAACCTTATTGATAAGAATGTGGTAATTGCAGGAGACTTTAATACTCCGCTTACAGCAGTGGATAGAACATCTAGACAGAGAATAAAGAAAGAAACAAGGGCCCTGAATGATATATTGTATGAGATGGACTTCACAGATATATTTAGAACTCTGCATCCCAAAGCAACAAAACATATTTTCTTCTTGAGTGCACATGGAACATTCTCCAAGATAGGTCACATAGTGGGTCACAAAACAGCCCTTAATAAGTAAAAACCTTAAAAAAATTTTTAAAGATTCACATAAATTATAATAAATCCATATATTTGGAATACTATGTAAGCATAAAAAAGATGGAGGAAATCATTCTGTGCACTGGAACATCCTTTGAATAAGAAGGCAAATTCCCTCTTGCCCATCACCTTTCCAGTCTTCTATCCTGAAATAAGAACTTGATGTCAGGAGATATGGCAACCATCTGATAATGACAACAAAAGTAAAAGAAAGATCAGGCAGGCAGCTACAAGGTATCTAGGTCTTTGATGATCTAGAACCATGGCACCAACCCTGGACTGCCTACCTTCAGACCAGTCTGCATGAAGAGAAACAAGAAAATAGAAAAAAAGATGCATGGAGTAAAGCAGGGATGAGGAACAGGGAAGGTCTGATGGGCTTGAGTGTCAAGTCCCAGTTCATTGCTAAACCTGGGTGCATGCTGCTCTCACACCTTGCAATGCACCTGATCTTCTCATAAATCTTTCTTCCTTTGCTTATGTGAGCATCGCTGGATTTCTGTTACTTCAACCAAGGGTCTCACCAAAAGCAGTACTTCAGCACTGTGTTATCACTAATGTTTATAATTTTGTCTCTAATTCATCAAGAAAAGGTTAAAATATACTTGATAATCTGGGAATGCAAGCTGGTGCAGCCACTCTGGAAAACAGTATGGAGGTTCCTGAAAAAACTAAAAATAGAACTACCCTACGACCCAGCAATTGCACTACCAGGCATTTATCCACAGGATACAGGTGTGCTGTTTTGAAGGGACACATGCACCCCCATGTTTATAGCAGCACTATCAACAATATCCAAAGTATGGAAAGAGCCCAAATGTCCATCGATGGATGAATGGATAAAGAAAATGTGGTATATATATATATATATATATACACACACAATGAAGTATTACTCAGCAATCAAAAAGAATGAAATCTTGCCATTTGCAACTACATGGATGGAACTGGGGGGTATTATGCTAAGTGAAATCAGTCAGTCAGAGAAAGGCAAAAATCATATGACTTCACTCATATGAGGACTTTAAGAGACAAAACAGATGAACATAAGGGAAGGGAGACAAAAATAATGTAAAAACAGGGAGGGGACAAAACAGAAGAGACTCATAAATATGGAGAACAAACTAAGGGTTACTGGAGGGGTGGGGGGGTGGGCTAAATGGGTAAGGGGCACTAAGGAATCTACTCCTGAGATCATTGTTTCACTATATGCTAATTTGGATGTAAATTTTTAAAAATAAAAAATAAAATTAAAAAATAAATATATACTTGATAATCTCTAATTTGTAAAAAGTAGGAGAGTTATCACAGTGTGGTAGCAATAACATTGGCTTTGGAGTTGGACAAAATTGGATTCAAATCCCCATTCTGGCCTTCACCCAACATGTGATTTTAGCCAAGTGACATAAGTTCTCTGAGTCTCCGTTTTCCTTACTGCATAGAGGGTGATAATAATACCCATCTACAGGGTTGTTAAGGGCTGAATACAATAATGTATGTACATGGCTATTATTATTATTATTCAATAATAATAGAAATTTTTGAAAAAAGATGAAGTATGTATTATATCTTAGAAATGTTTACCTTGAAAGTGACTTTCCTATGTAATAGGATTATCATTTTTTTAGAGAGAGGATTACCCTATTTTCCTAATGATCCAGATGGTAGACCATCAGTGCATACTGGTCCAAACTTGGAATATTGCAAATATTATTTTTGAGTGTCAATAAACCATCAGAAAAATTATATGCTAGTTAAACAATATCCTTAAAGTAAGATTTCTAAAATTTATAGGCACTGTGTAAAGAGATTGGCAGCCAAAGGCTGCTCTGAACATTACTTGCCAGAGCTCAGGGACAAATCGGGTGTCTCAGAACACCAGATGACTTTACAGACCACACGCCTCCCATATTCATCTAAGCCCCAGAGACTTTGTGCAATCTCTGCACTAGAAAACCACATCCACGGGTCTGCTCTTCATCATGAACAACCATAGCTTTAAATACAAGACAGAACTTTACAATCAAACAAATCCAGATGGACAGTTCTCTCAAAGCCAAATCTATACCCAGGACACAGATTTCTAGAATAAAATGCAGCCAAGACTGATACAAAAACAACCCAGGGAACAAAAAGTCCCAGTCACTATAAAGTCATCGATCACTCTGCTACTCAGAATTGAGCACCACGTGCACATAGGGTGGGGGAGTAGGGGAGGACCACAAAGTAGACACCAAAGCCCTGGAAATGTGCAGGGTGAGTGGAGGTCAGTAGAACACAGTCGTAACAGAGGGAGGGCATATGCTCCTCTAACAACACAGTCCACTTGATCTCCATTCCTTGTTAAAGAATTAGGGCTTGCCTTCATGCATACCCATGGCCCTGCTAAGGGCCCTTACACTACCCATGTAAGCCACCATGGTCATGTATGATGCATCAAGAAGGTGAACTGTTTAGAATACTTCCGTCTTCCAGAAGACACAGAGGTTATAGCTCCTTCTCTCAGCCTTGCAGGCTAGGACTTCAACTTGATCAGTTTGCTCCAAAGTGGCCAGGCCCTGCAGGACTGCCTTGTGCTGACCAATCTTGTAAGAGACTCACTGGTAAACCAGATGTCTGTTGACTAACTCTTTTATTAGGAGAATGCATATCCTGTAGGCTGTCCTCATTTGGTAATAACCTTTGCTCCCAACCTTCTTCTTTCCACCAACATATCTTTACCCTATATCCATGTCTTCAAAACCCTTCTCTTTGAGACAAACTCTTGATAAACTGTTAATGATGGTGGTGGGTGGTCAAGGATAGGCTATTTCTTTTGTAACTACAATAATAATGGTTACCATCTATTGAATAATTGTTATATGCCAGGCATTTGGTAAGCATTTTACATACATAATCTCATGTAATTCTCAACCATATGTAATGGGCCTATTATTATTATGGTTTTTATAGATGAAGATGATTTTTATAGATGAAGAAGTGGAGGCTCCGAGTGGTCAAGTAACTGAATTGTCCCAGATTGGGCTGCCCAGGAAGCAGACCCTGGAATTATTGTGCTGGATGTTTGTTAGGGAATGCCCTTGAGATTAGGACCTGTGGAGCAGAGGGGATGGTAATGGGAGTGGGTAGAAGGAGAAATTGAGCTATGATGCCCATTGACAGCCTCAGCCAACCCATGGGTAGCTCTGGAGCCAGAATAGTGCTTCAGAATTGCCTCAAATTGGGCTGAGATGGCCAGGTCTTTATATTCCCTCTCAATCAGTCATTGAACATGGATCCTTCAGAAGGGTGGACTTTAGGTAAGGTGGCTCTGCAGCTGAAGTAAATCCCAAAGAGGCCGACAACTGGAAAAAGTCTGCTCATCACACTTCCGGCAGCTGGGGCAAAGAGTCCTTCATTGACACAGGAAATGGGTGGCACATCGCCCATTTGATGAGTCTGGAATGTTAAGAAGGTCCAAACCCAGTGAGTGGTAGAAGCAGACTTGGAACAGAAGCCTCTCTGACTCCATACCTTTCCAATGAACCAGCTTTCTATAGCACCTCCCACAACTCTTTAAATTGACTGTTTAAGTTTCAGCTCTCAAAAGATGGTTTTCTTCTTTTATGCGCTTTGCCTGCAAATTGGTATCCTCCTCCAAGATAGTAGGGCCCTTGGGCACATTTATGACTCTTGCCTAGAGGAGAATGACTCTCCTCCCCTCTATGGAAGAAGAGTGGCCTCAGCAGTGTTGACATCTTGAGCCTTTAGCCTGCAGAAAATCAACAAATACTCATGTCCTTCTCATAACACACTCAGTGGTTATTTTAGCCTCAAGACCAGACATGCATGCTCACAGGATGAAACCAAACATTTCAGCAGCTCTACTTCATCCTACTGCTCTAGAACAATTTCCATCCATTTCTCTCTTTAAAAATTTACTTTTGAGACCTTATTTAATTTGCTTTTCTCTATCAGAGCTATTAAAGTAAACAGCAGTGCGTCAAACAACGTAAGAGTCACAGATCAATTTTGTAAAAGTGACCTTTTTTCTCTGTAAGAATTTCAAACCATATATTAAGTTCCTCAAAATGACATTACCCAAGGTTAACCACCGTTAACATTTTTTAGTATATACTTCCAGTATATCCTGTGCATATATTCAAATTAAAATATAGGTATTCACTTTTACATAAATGGGGATAAGCCATAAATATGATTTGGTAATCTGCCCTTTCCCTCACCAGTGGGATAGGGGCATCTTTTCATGACTACAGATTCTCACACTGGAGCATACGAGTAGCTGACAATGACCCTAGAGATACAGAGAGAGTTGCAGAGAAGGGGGTAAGTTGTGATAAAGCTTTAGGATTTTATCCTAAGAATAAGGAGAAGACATTAAAGGACTACAAAATTTAATTTTTTTTTTAAATTTTTTATTACATTTAGTTATTTTTGAGAGATAGAGAGAGGCAGAGCACAAGTGGGGAGGGACAGAGAGAGAGGGAGACACAGAATCCAAAGCAGGCTCCAGGCTCTGAGCTGTAAGCACAGAGCTCAACGTGGGGCTCGAACTCACCGTCGCGAGATCATGACCTGAGCCAGAGTCGGATGCTTAACTGACTGAGCCACCCAGGCGCCCCTAATTTATTTTTTAAGTGGCTTATTCTGACCACTGGTTGCATCAAAACAAGTCACTATTTGTTTGTTTATTGCCATTATTCAGTAAAAAAAATCTACATTGAAATGATGTTCCCATGGTGTTCAACCTTAGACATGAGAAAGGCAAATGTGAGCAACCTCTACTCAATCCACACATAAGCTTTTGGGATTAGAATTTGTTAATTATCAGAGAAAGAACCATCAAATCAAAAGGGTTTCCTCTCTCTATAAACCTTATCTGTCTGCTTTCCAGAAATGATAAATGTTCATGGTAGAAAATACAGAGAATTGAAAGAAAAAGAAAAGTTAACTGATTTATAATTCTACCATCCAGAGGTAACCACTAATCATTACCATGTTGGTATATGTTCTCCCAGTCTTTTATCTAAGAATATTTTTTTTCTTTTACAAACAAGAGCAATAATTTCACAAACTTTTTATATTTTAATGTATTGTGAACATCCTTCTTGATCATTAAATATTTTCCCACAACTTCATTTTCAATGGTCATCTAGTATCCATTATGTGGTACTATCATTTGTTAAAATGGTCTCCAGTTGTTGGCAATTGGGTTGTTTCAAATCACTGTGATAAACAACCTTGTAAGTAAATCACACTGTGATGAACATCCTTGTAGAAAGGTATTTGCATGTATTGCCATTTTAAGATTACAGCCTGTTCTTACAGCTCCATCCCACATCATACCAAACATTATAAAATACACCTCCAGCTCACATCAAACATCACTGTTTTTGCAGTAAAAATGTAAAGGATTTTTATAAGTTGCTTTTGAAATAATTTAGCTGTAAGGAGCACATTTAATTTGGCTATGACTTTTCAGCAATCATTTACCATATAGCAGAATTCTTGTAAACTGAGAAAAATCAAACCTACAGATAGCTTTTAAATATAACGAATTTTAGGGGCACCTGGGTGGATCAGTCAGCTGAGTGTCTGACTTCATTTTGGCTCAGGTCATGATCCCAGAGTTATAGGATGGAGCCCCACCTCATGCTGGGCATTGAACCCGCTTGAGATTCTCTCTCTCCCCTCTGCCCTTCTCCCCCGCTCATGCTCTCTCTCCCTCTCTCTCTAAAAAATATATGTATATATAATATGTATAATAAATATAATGAATTTTATGAACAATAACTTTAATAATTTATTAAATTGATATAAAATTATCTTTTGTGGATATTTAGTTCAACATCTGTTAATTTCTTTTTTATTTTTTTTTTAATTTTGGGGCCATGCATTTTTTTTCTATGTCTCATTCCATCTATTTTGTAGGCTCTTTAAAAGCTTACAAGCCTCAGTCAGTATGACTGTAGATCCTAATATAAAAAGTGACATTGCAAATTGCTAAAAGGGGCCAATAATATAGAAAGGTTTTTTTTTTAAGTTTATTTATTTTTGAAAGAGAGAGTGTGCACAGGGGAGAGGCAGGGAGAGAAGGAGAGAGAGAGAGAATCCCAACCAGGTTCTGTGCTGTCAGCATAGAGCCTGACAGGGAGCTGATCCCACGACCGTGAGATCATGACCTGAGCAGAAATCAAGAGTCAGACGCCCAACTGACAAAACCACCCAGGTGCTCTAGAAAGATACTTTTAATAAAGCATGGCCACTATCACTCTCGATAAATTGTGAACTATGTCTGTGCTCCCCTCCTCTTCTTCTTCCACCCCTCTGCACATGAATTTAACATTGACCACCTGTAGGTCAATGGGTGTCCCTGGGAGAAATAAGAGAAAGAAAAGCGTATGGCTTCTTAGGAGTTGGTGGCCTCCTTTCCACTTTTTGGTGGAAGGATCATATGGGTCAGCCCACACATTAGCACTTGAACTTGCTGTTGCTGAATAGACATCTGCTGAGATGGACATGCTTATGTATTTGCATGGATACATGTCAGCAGGGCTTGAAGACGTGGCATAGTGATGGAGGCACAGGCCACCAGTAAACAACTGGACCCCATATTCTCCACTCTACCCAGCACTGACTTTCTACACCCAAGGAAGCCTACTTCCCCTTTTGTGTTTTCATAAGGCCAAGGGGTCCTCATTCGAAAGGCATCTTTGGCACAGAACACAAGAGGAAAGAAACCCACCCCCATCCAGCCATCTGGCATTAGACAGGCTTTAACATGCAACCCCCAGTATATTGAGGCAGGATTTCTCAAAACTACCTCCAAATGTCAAGTGGAGGAATGTATTACAGCTCATCAATAGATGCTTTTCTCCTTGAAGAGACATTTTAGGCAGCAGAAAAAGTCACTGCCTGTCCCTACCCTTCCCTTCTCACTCATTTTTTTAGTGCCTTTATTTTTTAGAGCAGTTTTAGGTTCATGAAAAATTGAGGAGAAGGTATAGACATTTCCCACAGACCCCTTGCCCCACACATGCATGGTGCCTCAGGACTCTTCCCTCTTCCAGAAATGCCTCTCCTTTCATTTCACATTTTGTTCTTTGCACTTTATCCCCTTATCACTGGCATGGAATCTCTGAGGTTTCTTCCTTACGTCTTTACCCTAGCTAAGTTTTCTCTACCAAAAATTTCTCTCATTATTTTCTGAGTTTATTAGCCATGCATTTTCTTCTTATTGCATTTTATTTATTTTTAATTATAAGAGTAATAATATGAACCGAGCATATCTTGGTATTTAGCTATGATCAAGCCACCCACTCAACCCACCTCCACTAATTACTACCACCAATCATATATTCAACAAACATTTACCAGATTCCTGTTGGTACTAGGGACCACACTAGGAATTGCATAAGACAAGAAGCAATGGATTTAAGTTGGAGCAGATATGGTTTTTATGAAATAGAATTGATGTAATAACTCTTTACGGCTTAGCCAACGTTTTCACCAGAATCACCCCCATTTACTTCTTATGACAACTCTAAGGTTGCCTCGAACCACAGAGCCAATATCTACATGTGCCAAACATCTGTTGTTGGCCCCTCCACATCCACTCTTCCCACCCTATCAGTGTCACAGAAAGTTGACTTTCATGTGACCAGCAGGGTCCTGTGCCATGTGACTTTGGTTGAGTCTGGCCAGTGAGGAGCTTGGCAAGGGATCAGAAGAAGGGAAGGAGGGGACAGAGGTCAGGATATTTATTCCCCTGGTTTCTCTCCTTAAGTTTCCTCGAAGGGGGACGCCGGGGTGGCTCAGTCAGTTCATGACCCCAGCTCAGGTCATGACTTCTCAGTTCGTGATTTCAAGCCCCACGTTGGGCTCTATGCTGACAGCTCAAAACCTGGAGCCTGCTTTGGATTCTGTGTCTCCGCCTCTCTTTCCCCCTTCTCCACTAGTGCTCTGTCCCTCAAAAATAAACATTAAAAAAAATAATAAAGTTTTCTCAAAGCACCATGAACCTGGACCAAAGGTCATTGCTCTGGACCAAAGGTCAAGGCAACCTGTTCTACATAACGTTCCCTCCCAGTTCTGGAAACTTCTTCCCCTCAACCTTAAGAGTGGTAACACCTTCAGTGCTGCTAGCCCCATGTTCCTACAACATTCTTGTAGTTCCTCTTCACCTAAAAACACTTTTGAAATGAGTTACTCTGTAAACAAAACCCTCTCAAATTGTTTTAATTTGAAAGAGAGAGTGGAAGCATATCCAAATGTGGTATATGTTAATAGGTGACATGTTTATGAGTGTTTCTTGTACTATTCTTCTACTTTTCTGAATTATCTTAATTTGCATGGTATAATTTATTTATGTTGATCCCTAACTGATACAATAGCCAAGCCAGAGTCCAAACCAAGGCTTTGTAAGCAGACATAGAGTGACCAACCGTCTTGGTTTGCTGGGACTGTCCCAGTGTTATCCCTGAAAGCCCTGCATTCCTGAGGGGAAACCCCTCAGCTGCAAGCACACTTTTCTACAACCCCAAGCATTTATCCAAGAAAGAACCAAACTGGTTGTGGCACAGGAAAAGCCCAGGCAAAAAAAAACCCTATCTTTTTGGTTAAATAGTGAGCCTTCAGCCTAACTTCCCAGCCTGGAAATGAATATGGAGAGAATCATTATTTCTAAAATACTTAGGTTGTTTTGATTGCATATTAATGATAAAACTAACTCAACCCTGAAAAAAAATGTGTTGAACTGTAGAGCCTTATGATTTCAAGTTTAACATTTCACTTTATATACATATTTTATAGTAGCAAAGTACGATAAGACGATCAATGAAGAATCTGCCAACACACGAAAAAAGTCACATTAGGATAAAATTCTGTGCAGGAAGTATAGTAAAATTATAAGTTCCAAGGAGAAATGGAATTATGTAAAATTTCTAACTATTAAAGAAATGTTTAATTTAGTTTTTTAAGTGGGTAATTCTGGGTATCAAATCACCATAACATTTATGTTCCAAAGGATATACTAAGAGTTATATAATAGTTTGTTTAAAATTTTCAGTGTTTGCAGTATATTGGATTTCATGGCTCTTGCAAATATTTAAACTTATAATGAAACATTTTTAGTGTCAACTTTAAAATGTGTCAGAGAGAACATAGTTGTTTTTAATTGTTTAAGTTTTTTAATGTTTATTTATTTTTGAGAAAGAAAAGGAGCAGGGAAGGGGCAGAGACAGAGGAGGACAGAGGATCCAAAGCAAGCTCTGTGCTGATAGCAGACAGCCCAATGTGGGGCTCGAACTCATAACCCATGAGATCATAACCTGAGCCAAAGTCTGCCGCTTAACCAACTGAGCCACCCAGACGCCCTGAGAACATAGTTTTAAAAAAACCAAAAAACCAAAAAAACAAAACAACAAAACAAAACAAAAAATCCTTAAGGGCTACATAAGCACGTACATTAGCATGAATGAACATATGATCATCATAATAGTGACTTTTTGATCACCTGCTGCATTATCAGGCACATAACATTTCATTTCTCTCCCAACTTATTTGTTCAAAAAAGTGGTAGACTAGCATAAGAAGCTCCACAAACCCTTCACTAGTTAATATTTGCCATTTTGCCCATTCTCTTTTCATATAGTGATATTTCTTCCCTAAATATTTCCATAATGCATTGTTTAAGAAAAAGAACATCTCCTGTAGAACCACAATAGCATTATCACACTTAAAAACTTCACCATAATTTTACATTATCCAATATACAGTTAGTATTCAAATTTCTCTAGTCATCTAAGAATATTTCTGCTGGTTAGGGTATTGTTTTATTTTGATCCAAGATCTAATCAAATGTCATGCATTTGGTATAATGACTTTCTACTCTATTTTAAGTTAAAATGGTCTCATTGCCTTTTTAATATATTGTCTTATATTGCTTATATTATTATATTATATTATATTATATTATATTATATTATATTATATTTATTATAGTTTTTGACAAGTCTGGGTCACTTGTCTGATTGTCTTATAGAAAGCCTCATGTTTTGGATTTGTCTTATTGCTTCCTCATAACTTAGTTTCAAGTTAGACATTTTTGGCAAGAGTACATCCTAGGTGATGTTGCACCTCTTGTCCATCACTCTACTTCAGGAGGCACAGAATGTTAGGATGTCCCATGACTAGTGATGCTAAATTTAATCTCTGAGCTCAGGTAATGGCCCACTCTAAAAGTCCATGTTGTCCTTGGTAATTAGTAAGATTCTGAGGGGGGAAACTTTGAGACCATGGGAATAAGTTATTCTTCAACAATTGTATTCATCCACTCATAATCCATACCTGAATCAACTATTACATTAGAGGTTTTAAAAAATGGCTTTTGGGGCACCTGGGTGGCTCAGTCAGTTAAGCACCCAACTCTTCTTGATTTCGGCTCAGGTCATGATCTCATGGTTTGTGGGTTCGAGGCCCACGTGGGTCTCTGTGCTGACAGTGTGGAGCCTGCTTGGGATTCTCTCTCCTCTCTCCCTCTGCCCCTCCTTGATATTTGTACATACTTGTTCTCTCTCTCTTTCTCTCAACGTAAATAAATGAACTTAAAAAAATGGCTTTCTATCATTTCTTCTATCATTAATTTTATTTTTATCTTTATTCTAGCTATTAGTATGGACTCATGGAAATTTTAAAAATCAATGTGTTACCTAAACATAAGACTCCAAACTGTAAAACTTCCAGAAGAAACAGGGAGAAATACTTGTGATCATAGATTTGGTAATAATTTCTTAGATATGGCAAGGACAAGCAACAAAAGCAAAGTAGACATATAGGACTATATCAAGCCTCAACAGCTTTTGCGCATCAAAGGACACAGTCAACAGAGTGAAAAGGCAATCTACAGAATGGGAGAAAATATTTGCAAATCATATATCTGATAAGGGGTTAATGTCCAGAATATACAAAAAATTCCTACAACTAACAACAAAAAATTCAAATAACCAGTTAAAAATAAGAAGACTTAAAAATTTTTTATGTTTTATTTATCTTTTGAGAGCAAGAGACAGAATGTGAGTGGGGGAGAGGAAGAGAGAGAGGGGGAGACGCAGAATCCAAAGCAGGCTCCAGGCTCTGAGCTGTCAGCACAGAGCCCAACATGGGGCTTGAACCCACGAACTGTGAGATCATGACCTGAGCCAAAGTCTGACGCTTAACCAACGAGCCACTCAGATAGAAGACTTTAAATAGACATTTCTCCACAGATAATTATACAAATGGCCAAAATGAAATGATGCTCAGTGTCACTAATCATCATAGAAATGTAAATCAAACTACGATGAGATATCAGCTTACACACATCGGGATAACTACTATTTAAAAAAAAGAAATAGTGAGTGTTGGTAAGGATTTGGAGAAATTGGAATGCTTGTTCTCTGTTAGTAGGATTACAGAATAGTGCAACCACTATAGAAAATAGTATGGTAGTTCCCGAAAATTTAAAAATAGAATTACCATAGGATCTAACAATTCCACTTCTGGTTATATATCCAAAAGAATTGAAGGCAAGATCTAAAGGATATTTGCACACCATGTTAAGAACAGCACTATCCACAATAGCCAAGAGGTGGAAGCAACAAAAATGTCTATCGACCGGTGCATGGATGAATAAAATGTAGTATATATGCATAATGGAATATTATTTAACTATAAAAGGAAACACTAATTATTTTTATTTATATGAATGGCTTGCTGTATATATCTAATTACCATGTAGCACAACTACAAACATACACTTCCCTCAGATGGTTGGACCACCTTTATTGCGGACTTTATTCTCAAAGCCTGCATATATGTATTTAACCTTCATAGCTCAAGTAGCATTGCTGCCTATTCACAATTTAAAATATCCAGGAGGAGTTCTGCTGATGAGGATCTAAGTTCCTACCTCCACAATTTTTATAACATAAATAACATAAGAATAATATATAAATATATATAAATACAACATAGTAGCAATAGGGGATAACATGTATTGAGCATAAATATGTGTCATGCATTGTGCTAAGCTCTCTATACATCTTTGATCATTTACTTGTCATAAAAAGTCTGATTCGTGGGTGTTATTACCATGCCCATTTCACAGATAAGGAAAGTAAGGTGTAGAGCAGCTGTAGATCTTGCTCAAGATCATACAGCCATTAAGTGACGAAGTCAGACAGGGTGGTTCCACACAACAATGCTGCACAATGAGTGTTTGATGGTGCTTGTTAACAAATGTTGCACAGAGACAATGAGTGGTTGTCAGTAAAAGGGCAGGTTTCAGTGAATGAAAGGATCAGTGAAACCAACAGTCAGTAGAAGCCAATGTTATTTTTCTTATCAACAAGATTGTAACCCTCTTTGGGGATAAGGACCCTACTGTACATTTCTTGCTTGCCAACACTTAGCATAGTCCGTATGCATAAAAGCTTCTGCTGCTCTGAGAATAATGCCAAATTCAGTTGATGTCTCTAACCCAATCACATGGAAATAACCCTCCCTCACCCCCTAGCCCCACCCACATCCCATGAGTCACCTAAATTGGGTCAATTCCACTACTGAAACAGTTTTCCAATCCCTCATCTCTTCTCCATCCTCACTGCTACTGCTCCAGACTGGATCCTGATCATCACTTGCCTGGCTTGGGACAACATTCTCTTCGCTGCCTGGGACACCCTCACAGATTCTGCAATATTCAGGTCTCCCTTGACTCTCTAGATAGTGTCAGTTACTCTTTCCCAGCAGGGCTTATTCCATTATATGACAATTCCCTATAAACACTTTTGTGGTTTCCAGTTAGACTGAGTTCCTCCAGCAAAGGTGCTGTGTGTTTTCACATCTCATCTCTTCTGCCGAGGACAGAGTGTAGAACACAACAAACGTCAGGAAGTGTTTGCCAAATTAATGATGTCCCAAAGAACTTTACTAAAATATTTTAAATTAAAAATCATACTTAAAAAAGCAAAATGTAAAGTGTTCAAGCGATACAAAAATTACAAAATAAAGATAAATCTCCCTCTCCAACGCCAGTTCTCCCCAAAGATTACACACACACACACACGCACACACACACACACACATACATATATTTATTAAAAAATGGAATTACCCTGCATATATGTATATATACAGCTTGCTTTTGTTGTATGCATCTGGGAGATTTTCTATAGAATTTGTCTCACTATTTTATTTTTTTTAATATTCTTTTAATGTTTATTTATTTTTGAGAGAGAGAGACAGAGACAGAAGGTGAGTGGGGAAGGGGCAGAGAGAGAAGAAGACACAGAATCTAAAGCAGGCTCCAGGCTCTGAGCTGTCAGCATAGAGCCCCATGCGTGGCTCGAACCCAAGGACTGCTAGATCATGACCAGAGCCAAAGTCGGATACCCAACTGACTGAGCCACCCAGGCGCCCCTGTCTCACTATTTTAAACTACTACATAGTATTCTACCACATGCATATTTACTTAAGCAGCTCCCTACTGGTGGATATTGGGTAATTTTCAGTTCTTTGTTGTAATAATGTTCCAATGAAGTTGGCTTGAGGTCCCCTTTTTAAGTCTATTTTTTAAAAAAGAGTAACACGTCACATCGTTCAAAATCCAAATGTACAAGAGGGTATAGAGTAAAAAGTCTCCTCTTCTTTCCTATAATCCCCATTCCACCAACCCCCAGCCACCCAGTTGCCCCATCCATAGAAGCAATTAATGTCACTATTTTCTTACCTATGTCTACATTGCCATACAGTGAAGAGAACATCCAAGAGCTATATTCCAAGTAATAGCTTGGAGTAGTGGGGTCTTTGTTGGGTCAAAGAATAGTGGTTTTGTAGGGTTGTTAGGTGATACTGCAACTTGTCCTTCAAGAAGTTTGTACTCAGTCATACAGAGAAAGACAGATACCATATGTTTTCACTCTTATATGGATCCTGAGAAACTTAACAGAAGACCATGGGGGAGGGGAAGGGGAAAAAAAGGTTAGAGAGGGAGGGAGGCAAACCATAAGGGACTCTTAAAAACTGAGAATAAACTGAGGGTTGATGGGGGGTGGGAGGGAGGGGAAGTGGGTGATGGGCATTGAGGAGGGTACCTGTTGGGATGAGCAATGCATGTTGTATGGAAACCAATTTGACAATAAATTTCATATAAAACTTATGATATAAATTTACTCACATAATTTGACAATAAATTTCATATAAAGTTTATGATATAAAATTACTCACATAATTTGTAAATATTGAGTTATTAATAAACATCAATTCAATAATTAGTAATACTAATTAGGACTTACTAAATACCAATTTGCACTTCTACCAGCCACAAACAATGTTTATTTCCCTACACCCTCACCAACCCCAGCTATTTTCAAACCAGTAAATATTGGCCAATCTGACAGGTGATAAGAAATAGCTCTGATATACAGTTCTTTAATTATGAGGGAAAATGAGCAGATTTTCATATGCTTATTATTCGTGTGTTTGAATTTCTTTTTCTGTGAACTGCCTACTCAGATCCTTTGCACATTTTTCTATTGGATTGTTCTATCTTATTGCTTTGTAAATTTTTTTGGCACTCTATCTGCAAATATTTTCCCTCTTAATACATTGGTGATTAAAACCCCATAATTCAAAATTCAAAGTTTCCATTCAGGTGTCAGTTTTGTCTCCCCAGTCAAATTGAAAATTCTTTGAAACCAGGGACCAAGAATCTCATCTAGTCCAAGATTATATGGCAAATTCTAGTTGATCAGCTGCAACCTTCATTCTGGGCACCTGACATGGGCTGAGATCCTCTGGGGAAGAATTGTATCTTCTGTAGTTACAGAAGAAGATGAGATTTGCCTTCCTGGGTCAGCCCCTCCATCGATCCAGTCTAGCTTTCTATCTGACAGCAGCAACAAGAAACATGTTGAAGGGAATCCAATTACCCTCTTTGACATCCACTTCAAAAGGTTAGGAATTTATCTTATGTATCACCACTTGAGATCTCTCTTCCATCAATTCATCTAAACCTCTCCTGAACCTCAGCATATGGTCCCACTCCAGGCACTACCGACAATGAGTTCTTTTGTTTATAATGCAGTATATCAACTTCTGGGTCAGGAGGGCAGTATTATATGTAAGCACATATAATTCTCCCACTTCACTCCAAATACCTATAAATAATAAATAAAAGTGGGTTTAAAATATTAACACAATGCTCCTTGTATTGGTTCCAAAAGTTTCTTCAAACTTTTCTTTGACCCTTTTTTATTGTGCATTATTTCATGCAGAAAAAAACCAAAAATGTATAAATATACAGCTTAATGAACCATGCTAAAGGGACAGCTATGTACTCATACCACGTCAAGAAAGAACATTGCCAGGGTCTCCAACCCCCCTGTGTGTCCCTTTCCCACAAAGGGAAGGTAAACACCATCCTGACTTCTGAGATAATCATTTTCTCGCATTTCTTTTTGTTCTACCGTCTATGGATATACTCCTAAATGCTAAACTTTAGTTTGGGCTGGTTTGGGCTTTATGTAAATGGACTGTGTGTTTTTGTATTTTGATTCTTTCCCTCAACATTGGGTTTTTTAGGATTTATTCATGTTTGCTAAGAATAGGAGTTTTTAAATTTTAAATTTTTATTTTTTTATTTTATTTATTTGTTTTGAGAGAGAGCGCACATGCACACATGTGTCTATGTGCTTGAGCAGAGGAGGGGCAGAAAGAAAGAATCCCAAGCAGGCTATATTCTCAGTGCAGAGCCTGATGCAGGGCTCGATCTCGTGACCTTGAAAGCATGACCTGAGCTGAAATCAGGAGTCTGACGCTCTACTGACTGAGCCACCCAGGCGCCCCAAACAGTTTTATTTTTTTAATTTTTGTTAATTTATATTTTCTGCTGAAAACAGTTTTAGATCATTTCTTTTCTTTCTTGATAGTCTTCCATTATATGGCTATACCTTAATGACACATTCTACTGATGATGCACATTTGGGTTGTGTATTACAAGTAATGCTGGTATTCTTGTAAATGCATCCTGGTATGTGTGTGTACAAGTTTCCCTAGGGGTACACTCAGGAGTAAAATTGCTGAATCAAGGGTATGCATATCTTCAACTACTAGATATTGCCAGACATCTCTCCAGAGAGGTTATACTAGTTTCCACCCCCAGCAACAGTGCCTAAGATTTCCCATTGCTCTATATAACCCTTAATACGTGGTATTGTCAGAGAGTTTTTTAAAACAACTTTGTTGAGATATAATTCACACACCATACAATTCACCCTTTCAAAGTGTACAATTTGATGGGTTTTAATATAGTCACAAAGTTGTGCTTCTGTCATCACAATAAATTTTGGGGACTATATATATATATATATATATATATATATATATATATCAAAGCATCAAAATGTGTACTTCAAATATCTCACAATTTTATTTGTCAATTATACCTCAATAAAGCTGAAAAAATAAGAATTAATATCTTTAAATTCTTAGGACATTTTAATTACCACCCAAATAAAAACCCCACACTCCTTAGACTTCATTGCTCAATCTTCCAATCCCAGCCCTAGGCAACCATTAATCTACTTCTGTCTCTACACATTTCCTGTTCTGATCATTTCATATAAGTGGAATCATACAATATGTGGAACTTAACGATGGCATCTTTGACTTAGCATAATTTCTCAAGGGTCATCCATGTTGTAGCACGTATTAGTGTCTCATTTCTTTTCCAAATAATATCCCACTGTATGTGTATACCATATATTATTTATCCATTAATCAGTTGATGGACATTAGGGTTCTTTCTCTATGGGGCTATTGTGAACATATGCTATGAAACATTCACATACAAGATTTTGTATGGACGCGTGTTTTCTTTTCCCTTGATTATATACCTAGGAGTGGAGATCCTGATCACATGGAGTCTATGTTTAACCCTTTGAGGAACTGTCAAACTGTTTTCCAAAGCAGCTGTGCCATTTTGCATTCCCACCAACAATGCATGATGGTTCCAGTTTCTCCACATCCTCTCCAACACTTGTTATTATCTCTGGTTTTTTATAATAACCATTCTAGTGGATGTAATTTGGTATCTCTTTCTAGTTTTGATTTGCATTTCCCTAATGGCTTCTGATGTTGAGCATCTTTTCATGTGCATATTGGTCATTTGTATATCTCCTTTAGAGAAGTGATTTTTTTCTGTATCCATTGACCACTTTTTAATTGGGCTATTTGTCTTTTTATTACTAAGTTGTAAGATAGATATATCTTCTTTACTGGATACATGATTTGCAAAAATTTTCTCCCATCCTGTGGCTGTCTTTTCGCTTTCTTGTTAGTGTCCTTTGAAGCACAAGTGTTTTATTTTATTTTATTTTTTTTTAATATATGAAATTTATTGTCAAATTGGTTTCCATACAACACCCAGTGCTCATCCCAAAAGGTGCCCTCCTCAATACCCATCACCCACCCTCCCCTCCCTCCCACCCCCCATCAACCCTCAGTTTGTTCTCAGTTTTTAATAGTCTCTTATGCTTTGGCTCTCTCCCACTCTAACCTCTTTTTTTTTTTTTTTTTCCCTCCCCTCCCCCATGGGTTTCTGTTAAGTTTCTCAGGATCCACATAAGAGTGAAACCATATGGTATCTGTCTTTCTCTGTATGGCTTATTTCACTTAGCATCACACTCTCCAGTTCCATCCACGTTGCTACAAAAGGCCATATTTCATTCTTTCTCATTGCCACGTAGTATTCCATTGTGTATATAAACCACAATTTCTTTATCCATTCATCAGTTAATGGACATTTAGGCTCTTTCCATAATTTGGCTATTGTTGAGAGTGCTGCTATAAACATTGGGGTACAAGTGCCCCTATGCATCAGTACTCCTGTATCCCTTGGGTAAATTCCTAGCAGGAAGCACAAGTGTTTTAAATTTAACTTTCAGTTTACCTATATTTTATTTTATTGCTTATGTTTTTGTGTTGTATTTAAGAAACTATTGTGCCTAATTCAAGACCATGCAGATTTACATCTACATTTTCTTCTAATACTTTTATAGTTTCAGCTCTTACACTTAGATTTTTAACCTATTTTGAATCAATTTTTATATATACTGTGAGATAGGAGTCCAATTTTATTCCATGAGGATATCTATTTGTATATAGATATTCAGTTTTCCTAATATTACTGGTTGAAATGACAATTCTTTTCTCATTAAATTGTCTTGACGCTTTTGTTAAAAATCAACTAACTGAAAATGTGAGGGCTTATTTGTAGACTACTCTCAATCTATTCCATTAATGTATGTGTCTATCCTTATACCAATATCACACTGTCTTAATTACCACAGCTTTGTGGTAAATTTTGAACTGGGAAGTATGAATCCTCCAACTTTGTCTTTTTTCAGAATTGTTTTTGGATCCCTTGCATTTTCATGTGAATTTTAGGATCAGCATGGCAATCTCTGCAAAGTCAACTAGGAGTTTGATCGTGACTGTATTGAATATGTATATCAATTTGGGGAGTATTGCCATCTTAACAATATCAATCATGGTAACAAAATCAATCATGAACATAGGATATCTTCTCATCATTAAAGGCCCAAAGAATGAGCCTTTAATTCCTGTCAACCATGCTCTGTAATTTTTAGTTTCCTTGCCTAATCCTCCTGGCTAGCACCTCCCATACAATGTTGAATGGAAGTGGTGAGGGCAGACATCCTTGTTTTATTCCTGATCTTAGGGGAAAAGCTTTCACATTAAGTAAGATGTTAGCTGTGGGCTTTTTATAGATGGCCTTTATCATATGAAGGAAGTTCCCTTCTGTTTCTGGTTTGTTGAGTGCTTTCATCATGATGGAATGTGCTGGATTTTGTCAAATGCTTTTTTCCACATGTTTTCAGATGATCATGTTCTTTATTCTATCGATGCTGTGCATCACACATTTTTTTTTAAATGTTGCACTGATTTTTGAATGTTAAGCCAAACTTGCATTCCTGGGATAAATCCCACTTGGTCACAATGTAAAATCTTTGCATATATTGCTGTATTCAATTTCCTAATTTTTGTTGAGGATTTTTGTGTCTACAGTCGATTCTCGAATAACGTGGGGACCCTGACCTCACACACAGTCAATGTAAGCCTTACCAATAACAGGAACAGTCCATTAACATGTATTTTGTATATGTATTATATACTGTAGTCTTACAATAAAGTAAACCAATAAGACATTATTAAGAAAATCATGAAAAAGAGAAAATACATTTATAGGACTGTACTATAAAAAATCTACATGTAAATGGCCCTTGTAGTTCAAATCCATGTTATTCAAACCCATATCAACTACATATTCATAAGAGATATTGGTCTGTGGTTTCCTTTTCTTCTGATGTCTTTGCCTGGTGTTGATATGAGGATAATACCAGCCTCATAAAATAAAGTGTTCCCTTCTCTACTGTTTTTTGAAAAAGTTTGTGAACAATTGGTATTAAATTTTCCTGACATGTTGGATAGTTGGCAGATTTTTTT
The DNA here is from genome assembly GCF_024362965.1 of Panthera pardus. NCBI lineage: Eukaryota > Metazoa > Chordata > Mammalia > Carnivora > Felidae > Panthera > Panthera pardus. The sequence continues at coordinate 50,853,999 of NW_026526688.1, read as the reverse complement.
ATTTCTACCAGCTGATGAATGCATATTGGTATCTCACAGTCATTTAAATTTGCATTTCTCTGGTTACCAAAAGTTGAATAATTTTTTATATTTTCATTGGACTTTTGAATTTTCTTCTATTCAAGTGTTCTGCTCATTTGGGGAAGGCTGTTTACCATTTTATTATTGATTTACAGAGATTCTTTTTATGTTCTAGATCTATCTTTTGTAAATTATATGTGCTGAAACAAATATCTTCTTTTCTGTGTCTTTTTAAAAAGGCTTTTCATAGCCTTGATAAATATAAATTCTTATTTTTCTTTTTTTCTTTGACTATATTCTTTTTTAAATTTTATTTATTTTTTTTTAATTTACATTCAAGTTAGGTACCATATGGTGTGATAAATAGAAATTCTTAATGCTTATGTAGTCAAATATATAGTCTTTTCCTCATCATAAGATTAGGAAATTTTGTATGTCCTACATAAAAAAAATCCTTCTCTTCTTCAAGATTATTAAAATAGTCTCTTATTGTATCTCCTAATTTTTCTTCTTCTCATTTTAAAAACTTTTTTCCGCCTGGGATGCTTTATTGCAAATGATGATGTTACATAGGAATCCACCTTCATTTTTTCCCCCAAATGGGTATCCACTCATCCTAAAACTGTTTGCTGAAAATACCATTCTTTCTGCACTACTCTGCAGAGCCAACTCTAGAATACATGTAGTATCCTTAAATGTTTCTGGATATCTCTGGAGTTCCAATGATCTATCTGCTTATTTTTATCCCAATACTACCCTTTTTAATTATTATAGCTTTAGGGGAGCTTGGGTGGCTCAGTTGGTTAAGCATCAGACTTCAGTTCAGGTCATAATCTCACAGTTCTCAGGTTCAAATCTTGCCTTGGGCTCTGTGCTGACAGCTCAGACCCTGGAGCCTATTTCAGATTCTGTGTCTCCCTCTCTCTCTGTCCCTCCCCCGCTCATGCTCTCTCTCTCTCCCTCTAAAATAAATAAACATTAAAAAAATTTAATTATTACAATTTTACAATTATTTTCAATAACTTGTAAAATAACTGCTTCAACCATGTTTCTTTTCATGTGTGCCTTGACTCTTCTTGGCCCCTTGTACTTCTATACATGTTGTGGAATTGGCTTCATCAAGTTCCCCCCAAAATTTGTTTGGATTGCACTGAATCTACTGATAAACTTGAGTAGAAATAACATTTTATTTTATTTTATTTTATTTTATTTTGATTTTACTTACAAATTTTTTTAACATTTATTTTCGAGAGACAGAGAGAGACAGAGTGCAAGTGGGGGAGGGGCAGAGAGAGAGAGAGAGACACAGAATCCAAAGCAGGCTCCAGGCTCTGAGCTGTCAGCACAGAGCCCCACGCGGGGCTGGAACCCACCAACCGTGAGATCATGACCTGAGCTGAAGTCGGACACTTAACCAACTGAGCCACCCAGGCACCCCAAGATAACATTTTATAATATTGAATCTTCCAAACTACAAGCATGGTATATTTCTCCATTTATTTAGGTATGCTTTAATGTCTCATGCTAAAGATTTTTATTTATTTTGGTAAAAGTATTATATAGACATTTTTATGTACTTCATGTTTTTTATGTTATAAAATTATATACACATTAAATATTTTTCATTTTCTGTTTGTGACTAGTAGAATAGAAACATAACTGGTTTTTGTATCTAGTCAATTGGCTAAACATTCATTGATGGTAACCTTTGAACCATAAATTCTTGGGGAATTTTTATGCATACAACCAGATTACATAAAACGATGACACTTTTGTTCCTCCTTATTAATTTTGTTTTTCTTGCATTACTGTGCTAATGAGGACTTCTATTTACTGAATACAGCAGTGATAGTGGATCCTTATTTGGTTCTCCATCTCAAACAGAAAGTGAAGTTTCGTTAAGTGTGTGGCTTGTTGAGGATTTAAAAAAAAAATTTTTTAATGTTTATTTATTTTTGAGAAAGAGAGACAGAGTGTGAACAGGGGAGGGACAGAGAGAGAGGGAGACACAGAATGTAAAGCAGGCTCCAGGCTCCAAGCTGTCAGCACAGAGCCTGACATGGGGCTCTAACCCACGAACCGTGAGATCATGACCTGAGCTGAAGTTGGATGCTCAACTGACTGAGCCATCCAGGGGCCCTGAGGATTTGTTTTTTATTTGTTTGTTTTACTCTACTGTGTTTTGTTTTGAAGACAGTTTTCATAAAGTTAAAAAAAAAATCTATTCCCATTTGGCTATGAATTTTACCATGAATGGACACTAAATTTAATAAAATGCCTTTTCTCTATCTTTTAAAATGATCACAAGTGTTTTTTCTTTAATCTGTTACTGTGCTGATTTACATTAATTGTTTCTCTAATTAAACCAACCCTAGTTTCCTAGAATAAACCAACTTGGTGCTAATATATTATCCTTTTTACATTGCTAGATTCTATTTGTTATTATATTGTTTAGAGTTTTTATATCTGTGTGCGACTGGCCTAAAAGTTTCTTTTCACATACTATCTTTATCAGATTTTTTTTTGCAAGTGGTCCTTAAGCCCAGTGCAGAGCCTAACTGGGGGCTTGAACTTATGACCCTGAGACCAAGACCCAAGCTGAGACCAAGAGTCAGATGTTTAACCGACTGAGTCACCCAGGTGCCCCATACCCTTATCAGATTTTGATAGCAAAATTATGACAGCTTGAGAAACAAATTAGAAGTAAACTCTTTTCCTGTTTTCTGAAAATTTGTTTAAGACTGCCATCACTTGTTCCTTGAGTATTGGGTTGAACTTTCCAGTGAAGCCATGTGGGCCTGGGATTTTGCTTGTAGGAAGATTTTTAATTACTAATTAAATTTTTCCAATCACTTCTACAAATTTTCAGGTTTTTTTTTTCTCTTCCAGAGTCAGTTTTCATCTTAAACATTATTGAGGGATAACTTATATAGCATCAAATTCAAGCATCTTTTTTTTTAAGTTTACTTATTTTGAGAGAGAGAGAAAGAGAGAGAGTGAACAGGGAAGAGGCAGAGAGAGGGAGAGGGAGAGAGAGAGAGAGAGAGAGAGAGAGAGAGAGAATCCCAAGCAGGCTCCACGCTGTCAGCACAGAGCCCAACGTTGAGCTCAAACCCACAAACCATGAGATATGACTTGAGCCAAAACCAAGAGTCAGTAGCTTAACCAACTAAACCACCCAAGCACCCATCAAATTCAAGCATCTTAAGTGTATAATTGAATAATTTTTAGTACATTTGCAGAGTTGTGCACCTACAATCCTATTTTAGAACTCAGACTCAGTTTGGGCAAGTGTTTTTTTTTTCCTAAGAATTCATCCATGTCACCCAAGTGTTTTGGCATAAAGTTGTTTATAATACCTTATTATTATATTGTTAATTTTTCTAGTATCTAAGTTATCTCTCCTTTCCATTCCTGTATTTTTGTACTATTTTTCTTTATTCCTTGATCAGTCTCACCAAAGGTTTGTCAAATTTATTAATCTTTTTGGAGGAACAATTTCTGGTCGTATCAAACCTCTCTGCTGTAGATTCGTTTTTCATTCCACTAATCTCTGCTTTCATCATAACTAATCCTTCTTTTTACTTTCTGAAGTTTATTTTATTATTCTTTCCTAGTAGTGAAAATGGATGTTGAACTCATTTATTTTCAGTCTTTTTTTTTCTTTTAGAGTAGAATTATTCAGAGTTGTAAATGCCCCATTAAGTATTATTTTAGCTGTAACAATGAGTTTTGAAATGTAATATTTTTATTATTGCTCAACTCAAAATATTTCAAAATTTATGTTATTATTTCTTTTTGGATTCATGGTTATTTACTGGTACATTTCTTAATTTCCAAATTTATGGAGATCATTTTGTTATATTTTCATTATTGATTTCTAGCCTAATCATATTTTGTTCAAAAAATAAGCAGTGCATGATTTAATACATCAAGATTTTTTTCACTTGTGGCCCAGAAGTGGCCACTCAAAAAAGTGTATAACATGTGCACTCAAAAGAAATGTTTTTATTCTGAAGTTATTGGAAGCAGTGTTCTAAATATTTACATTAGTTCCCTTTTGTTAATCATGATGTTCTAATCTTCATTGTTAGTAATTCTTTTGCAGCTTCTTCTATAAATTAATGAGAGATCCCTGAATTATTAAATTTATATCCCTAAATTATAAATTATTGAGAGTTTTTTTAATCTTCTAGGATAATTGTAGATTGGTTCTTTCTCCTATGATTCTGTCAAGTTCTCTTTTATTAAGTTTTGTGAATGGTTATTAGGTAAATACAAATTTAGAAATTAATCAATATTTCTGATCATTTTCATGTGACCTTCTTTATGTCTAGAATTGCTTTTTGCCTTAAAGTCCTTTTATAGTGTCTTTTTATTTTACAAATACTGAAATTCATTCTTTTTGGTACAGTTCTATGAGTTTTGACAAGTGTATGGACTTGTGTAACCACCACCACAATCAAGATATGGAACAATTCCTTCAGCCTCCAAAACGATTTTATGCTTCTCCATTGTACACACGCCTACAACTGATCCCTGGCGATCTGATTTGTTTTCTATCACTATAGTTTTGCCTTTGCCAAAATATCACACACAGAGAACTGTGAAGTATACAGCCTTTTGAGTCTGGCTTCTTTCAAATAGCATAATGCATTCAGGATTTATCCATATTATTGTGTACATCAATAATTTGTTCTTTTTGTTGCTAAGTGGTATTCTATATTATGATTGTACTGAAATTTACTTATCCATTCTCCAGCTGAGAAACACTTGGGTTCATTACAGGGTTTTTTTGGTGGTTAGAAATAAAGCTGCTATCAACATTCACATACAGGTTTTCATGAAAACAAACCTTTTCTTCTTCTAAGGGGTGGTATTGCTAGGTGATATGGTACATCAACATTGAACTTCATAAGAAACTGTCAAACTATTGTCCAAAGTAGCTGTACTATTTTGCATTCCCACCAGTGATGGGTGTGAGTTTTATTGCTCTGTATTGCTGTCAGCTCTTGGTATTATCAGGCTTTTGTTTGTTTTATTTTAGCCATTTTGTTAAGTATGCAGTAGTATCTCTTGGGCTTTTAATCTGCATATCTCTAATGATTAATGATACTGAACAATTTTACACAGGTATCCATTATATCTTTGGTGAGTGTCTGTTCAAACCTTGGCTCATTTTAAAAATTTCAGTTGGTTTTTGTTGTCAAGTTTTGAGAGTTCTGTGCACAAGTCCTTTGCCATATAAGGTTATTTGCAAATAACGTTCTTCCAGTTTGTGGCTTGTCTTTTCAGTCCTTTAACAATGTCTTTCAAAGATAAATAATTTTTTAAATGTTTACTTATTTATTTTGAATGAGAGAGAGAGAGCAGGGAAAGGGCAGAGAGAGAGAGGGAGAGAGAGAATCCCAAGCAGTCTCTGAACTGTTAATGTAGAGCTTGATGCAGGGCTCAAGCTCACCAACCACCAGATCATGACTTGGGCCGAAATCAAGAGTCAGATGTTTCACCAACTGAATCACCCAGATGCACCACTAAATAGTTTTTAATTTTATTGAACTCCCTTTTTTTTTCTTGTATGGATCATGCTATTGGTGCCATGTCCAAAAAACTTTCTCAAACTCAAGGTCAAAAGTTTTTTTCACATGTTTTCTTTGAGAAGTTTTATAGTTTGACATCTTACACTTAAGTCTATGATTTTTTGAGTTAGTTTTTATATAGTATCTAAGGTATGGGTCAAGGGTTTTGAGGGGCTTGTTTGGGGGCAAGGGTTGCAATTGTCCAATTGTTCTGGTATTTTTTGTTGAAAAGATTACTCTTTCCTCCTTGAGTTAGGTAATGGAAATTCTCCAACTTTTCTTCCTTTTCAAAATTGTTTTGACTATTCTATTTCCTGTGCTCTTTAAAAAAATGTTTATTTTATTTATTTTGAGAGAGAGAGAGAAAGCACAAGCAGGGGAGGGGCAGAGAGAGGACAGAGAGATCCCAAGCAGGTTCCTCCCTGTCAGCACAGAGCCCATCACAGGGCTCAATCTCACCACCGTGAGATCATGACATGAGCAGAAATCAAGAGCCCAAAGCCTAACCAGCTGAGCCACCCAGGTGCCCCTCCTGTGCTTTTCTATGTAAATTTTAGATTTAATTCGTCTATCTATAAAACCTCCAGCTAGGATTTTAATTGGAATTGCATTGAAGATACAAATCAAACTAGGGGAAATTCACATCTTAATGAAATTAAGTCCTCCAACTGATGAACAGAGCATATATCTCCATTTATTTAGACTCTCTTTGATATCTTTCTTAAAGCATATTTTGCCTGATAGAAATATAGGTACACCAGCTTTCCTTTAGGTCAATATTTGCATGGTGTATCTTTTCCTACCTGTGCCCCCTCAGAAATGTCCACATCCTAATCCCTAGAACCTGTGCATAATGATAGGTTACATGGCAAAGGGGAATTAAGGTTGCTGATGGAATTAAGACTGATCAGGCTAATCAACTGACCTTAATATAGAAAAACTACCCTGGATTATCCAGATGAGTCTGATGTAATCAAAAATGTTGTTTAAAATATCAGAGGCAGAGGAGAAGAGTAGGTAAGATTGGTACAATGTAAGAAGGACTCAGCTTAATATTGCTCACTTTGACGATAGAGAAAGGGGGCCATGCACCAAGGAATGTAGGCGGCCTTTAGAAACTGGAAAAGGCAAACAAATGGATTCTCACCTACAGCCACCAGAAGGAACACAGCTCCAACAACACCTTGATTTTAGCACAGTGAGACCTCATTTGTATTAACCCACCAAGATCATGGTTCATGTAACTTGGTTACAGCAAAAATAGAAAAGTAATACACTATCCCTTTACTCATACTTCTTAAGTGTTATGCTTAAAAAGTCTCTTGTAGGGGCGCCTGGGTGGCTCAGTCGGTTGGGTGTCCGACTTCAGCTCAGGGTGAGTTCGAGCCCCGCATCGGGCTCTGGGCTGATGGCCCAGAGCCTGGAGACTGCTTCTGGTTCTGTGTCTCCCTCTCTCTCTGCCCCTCCCCCGTTCATGCTCTGTCTCTCTCTGTCTCAAAAATAAATAAACGTTAAAAAAATTTTTTTTATAAAAAAAAAAAGTCTCTTGTAGACAACATATGATTTAATTTTGCTTTTATTTTTCCTTACAGTCTGATAATCTTTGTTTTGTAACTGGAGCATAGGATCCACTTACACTTAATGCAATTGCTTATATATATTTGGGTTTAAGTCTAATACCTTATGTGATACTTTCTAATTATCCTATCTATTCTCTCTTTTTTTTTTTTTTGCTTATATATTTTCTTTTCTCTTTCCTTGCATCTTTTCACTTGATTATGTTTTATGATTCTGTTTTCCTCCCTACTGATTTATATATTATAATATTGTACTTCTATTATTTTAATGGATAACTAAAAATTAAAACATACATAATTAACTTACCAAAATCTAAGATTAGTCAGTTGATATTCTTTCCTTAGACAATTAAAAATCTTTAGAATGCTTTAACTCCATTTATCTCTGTCCAACATATTTCCTATTATTGTTATGTAGTTTAATTTTATTTTAAACCTTACAAGACATTATTATTGTTTTATCTAGTTTATGTTAATTTAGATTTTATCTGGATATTTGCCACTTTGTCTTTATTATTTATTAATTTGGTATCATATGATTTCTGTTAGAAATGTATCCTTTTGGTTTTTTTTGTTTTTTTTTTTTTATTTTTTTTTAATGTTTTTTTTTATTTATTTTTGACTGAGAGAGAGAGACAGAGCATGAGCGGGGGAGGGGCAGAGAGAGAGGGAGACACAGAATCCGAAGCAGGCTCCAGGCTTTGAGCTGACAGCACAGAGCCTGATGCAGAGCTCGAACTCACAGACCGCAAGATCATGACCTGAGCCGAAGTCGGACACTCAACCGACTGAGCCACCCAGGCGCCCCAGAAATGTATCCTTTTGGGGTGCCTGGGTGGCTCAGTCAGTTGAGCCTCTGACTTCAGCTCAGGTCATGATCTCATGGCTTGTGAGTTTGAGCCCTGCGTCAGGCTCTGTGCTGACAGCTCAGAGCCTGGAGCCTGCTTCAGATTCTGTGTCTCCCTCTGTCTCTGACCTTCCCCCATTCATGCTCTGTCTGAATCTGTCTCAAAAATAAATAAACATTAAAAAAAAATTTTTTTTAAAGTATCCTTTGGAATTTGCTTTATTGAGCTTCTGATATTATCAAACTCTCTCTCTTCATGTTTCTCTGTATGAAAAAATCTCTATGTCACCCTTATTCTTGGAATCTATCTTCACTGTATAGAAAGTGACAGTTATTTTCTTTTAATGAATTGACAAATTTCATTCCATTGTCTTCTGGCTTCCATTGTTGCTATTGAGAAGTCAGCTATTAGTCTTGCTGTTGATCCTTTGAAGATCTTTTTTCTCTGGATACTTTTCAGATCAGGTCTTAGTTTTTGGTCTTCTAATCTCAATATGGACTTAAAAAGAAATTGAAACACCTTGTGATTCTTAAGTTTTTACATCTCTGGGTTGGTGTCTCTTATTGTTTCTAGAAAGTTCTAGAAAATTCCTAGCCTTTCTCTCATCAAGTATTGCTGTTGCCCTTTTTTCTTCTCTCCTTATAGAAATTTGATTAAATATACGTTAGACCTTTTCATTCTTTTAACCTTTTCGTGTGTGTGTGTGTGTGTGTGTGTGTGTTTATGTTTTTGCTTCTTTGTGCTACCTGCTGGAAAAATTTTCAGACCTTTCTTCAAAATGATTTATTCTCTCATCAGCTATGTCTAATCTAGTGGTGAACTCATCCACTGAGGTTTTAATTTCAGTTATTGAAGTTTTGCTTCTAGATATTCTATTTTGTCCTTTTTCTATTAAAATAACTTTGTTCTTGCCATTTATTTCCATTTCCCTATAAATATATTCAAGCTTATCTTTTATCTATTTAAATATAGTAAGCACAGTTGTTTAATTATGCTTGAAAATTCCAATAACTTGTGTCTCTGTGAGTCTTGTCTTATTGTTTCTTCTGGTTCTCAGTCATAGTTTTGTTCTCCTTTTGCATTTATCATCTATGTGTCCTGCTAATGTACTAGAGAGAATTACTTACAAGAAGTATTTGAGGCCTCAGATGAAGTTTTTTTGCCCAGAGAGGATTTGCATTTGCTTCTCCCTGGTGTGGAGATGCTTCAGGTCCCAACACTGCCCAAAGTTTCCTGAACCACTCAGATGGTATAAACCTGACAGACAAATCCCTCTGAGCACCAGGTCATCACTACTCTAAAGATATGGCTCTCTGAGTTTCATATTATGATCTTCATTCAAAATATCCTTCACTGGGAACTTTTCTCTTAGAGTACCAGAAATTTCAGTGTTCCATGTGGAGAAATATCTAGCTTTAAACAAGGAGAAGACAATAATGTCTGGGTTCTTTCTTTTTAATAACATTCTCTATGAATTAAGAATATATTAAGAAGCTTGTCCCTTAAAGCAACATGTTATGTTAGTTTCCTTGGGAAATAGTTCATAAAACAAAAGAGCATATAATTCAGGAGATATTTATTAAGTGTCTGCCATGAATCAGATGCAGTGGTGCTAAGAATACAACTCTGAGAAATACAGAAACCAGCCTTCTAATGATTACTTAATTTCTTTCCCGGATATAATTGGCAGCTTAAAGATTATTTTATTATTTTGATTGATAACTTTAAGGTAAAATAAATCATTGTGTTTCCATTATTTTACATTTGTTACTGTTCCTCAGAGAGCTCAAAGCCTATTTGGGGAGAAAACATGAAGCAGCCTGGGTAATTCAATCTACAATTATTTATATGAGAGGTCTTCTACCAGGAATACATAGGAACTAATGGTCACTGAGTTCTTAATTACAAGGTGCCCAGTACTCTACATCTATTTCTTACCTATGAGATAAGCATTATTATCCCCATTTTACAAGTGAAGAAACTGAGGTAGGAAGACATTCACTTTCCTGAAGTCACACTGCATGACACACAACTTCCACAATGGTTCCCAAAGATCCCTGCCTCCTGGTATCCCCACCACACTGTGTATTATCCCTCCTCCTTGAAAGTGGGCTAAAAGTAGGGGCACCTGGGTGACTCAGTCAGTTAAGTGTCTGACTTTGGCTCAGGTCATGACCTTGCAATTCGTGGGTTCAAGCCCCACGGGTTCTGTGCTGACAGCTCAGAGCCTGGAGCCTGTTTCAGATTCTGTGTCTCCTTCTCTCTCTGCCCCTCCCCAGCTCGTGCTCTGTCTCTCTCTGTCTCAAAAATAAATAAACATTTAAAAAAAATTTTTTTAAAAAGTGAGCTAAAAGTAGTGACTCACTTTAATCAACAGCATAAAGAAAAGTGGTTGGATGTCCCTTCCGAGAGTAGGTTATAAAAGACTAACTTTAATCTCACTGTCTGTATTTCCTTCTGGCTCTTTTCATTCCAATGAAGCAAGCGCCTATGTCATGAGCTGTCCTATGGAGAGGCCCATGTAAACAAACAGAGGCCCTCAGTGCAACAGCCCAAGAAGAACTGAGGTCTGCCAACAACCACGTACATGAACATGAGAGCAGATCCTCCCCCCAGCCATGCCATCAGATGAGGCTGCAGCCTCGGCTATCTTCATGATTGCAGCATTTTGAGAGACCCTGAGCCAGAAAGCCCAGCTAAGTGATGGCCACATTCCTGACCCATGGGAACTGTAAGATAGTAAGTGTTGTTTGGAGCCACTAAGCTTTGGAGTCATGTGTACACAGTAGAGAACAAATACATACTGCTAAGATGAGGTAGTCTGATATTGGACAGATCTAACTGAGACCACACTGTCTTCCTGAGCATGTTTATACACTAACACATAATTAAAATCATCAGAGAAAGTACCTCTGAAGAGAAATCCAGACAAAAATACAAGTAAAACTACAAAAGTGGAACTGAACTCATTCTTAAAGCTCACTGAATCCAATGCTTTCATTTTACAGTTGAGGAAACTGAGGGACTGGGACTTTCCCAGTGCCCCATGGCCATTTGGGTAGGGCTAGGGCTAGAACCTAGTTCATTTCCCCAGCCAAAAGACTTTACACTGCTTCATCCTTGTTTGCTTTGCTATTTAAGGAAGGGGAAAATGCCTTTTGGGTTTTGTTCACTAATATGTTTTATATAAATGGCCTGTATATGCTATGAAGTAATGGATACTTGTTGCAAGAGTAGAAGACCACCGGCAACTGGCCCTTCATGGTCACAATGAAGAGAAATTGCTCAATATCTCCTTATTCTCTTTTCTCTACCTTTTGCCCCAGCAGCAAGAAATGGACACTGAACAGAACTAGGAGAAGCCCTGGTTAATGGGTTATCTGGATGCTTTATGAATAAGAAATTGTAATCAGGCCACACGCAGGCAAGAGGAAAGGTACTAGTTATGAGAAGTAGATGATTAGGTAGCTTATTAGTCAGGGAATTATAGATATTTTGTGGCTGCTAGGACGTGGAAGATGGTTAAGAAGATAAAGAAGAATTTTTCAGGGTCCCAAGGAATCCTTTTTTTTTTTTTTTCTGAGAGAGTGAGAGAGTACACACACACACACACACACACACACACACACATGAGCTGGGGAGGGGCGAAGGAGAGGGAGAATCTTAAGCAGCTTCCACAACCCGCAACAGAGCCCAATATAGGGTTTGATCTCATGACCCTGGGATCATGACCTGAGGCCAAAATCAAGAGTTGGATGCTAACCTTACTTTTTAAAAAATTTTTAATCATTTAAAAATTTTTTTGTTTTAATATTTACTTATTTTTGAGATACAGACAGAGTTCCAGCAGGAGAGGTGCAGAGAGAGAGAGAGAGAGAGAGAGAGAGAGAGAGACGGAGACACAGAATCCAAAGCAGGCTCCAGGCTCTGAGCTGTCAGCACAGAGCCCGACATGGAGCTCCAACTCATGAGCAGTGAGATCATGACCTGCATGAGCAGGGTTGAGAAGAGACAGAGAGAGAGAGAGAGAGAGAGAGAGAGAGAGAGAGAGAGAATCTCAAGTAGGCTCCACACTCAGCATGGAGCCTGATGAGGGGCTCCATCCTATGATGCTGGGATCATGACTTGAGCCAAAATCAAGTTGGACGCTAAACCAACTGAGCCACCCAGGCGTTCCCCAAAGAATCCTCAAAGAAGAAAACAGCACTCTACAGAACGCATTCTATAGCCACTTGTCCAGCAATATCTTTCCCCACACCCCCATCCTCATTCATAGGTTGTAATGTTATGTAGTTCCACTAGAGGTCAGCACTTCTCCCTTTCTAAAGCAGAATTGCTACCTTTTTCATTTAAAGCCTAACCGCCTTGAAATATTTTGTCTGCCAAACAAACTGAGTTTATAAAGAAATAATCAACTTGGGTTTCAAAATTTTATTTATCAAAGATGCAAATAATAGCCTCCATACATTTCAGATCATCACTCTGAGATAACCAGTATTACAAAATTCTACCACCACCCCCCCAATAGTTTTTAGTTAGCTTTCCCATGGGGAAATGTAAAACATCCAGTGGAGCTTTGAAATGCTTAAAATTAAAAAGAAAGAAAGAAGGAGAGGGAGGGGAAAGAAGAGAGGGTTGGAGAGAGGGAGAGAGGGAATCTGAGATGTATAGGGCTTCCCAATTCCCTTGGGATGCAGAGGCCCGGATGTTAGGAAACACCAGTTTTAGCTAGAGAAGTCCAACTATCTACTCAGGGTAAGATAATTATATTTTCCTTTTCAATATAGGAAGACATATGTCCTTGGATAGAGCTTCCTTGGGTTAGGGAAGAACTAAATATGTATTGAGGAAATCTTCTAGATCAAGCAAGCTCCTAATTACGTTTTTGGCCAATGACAAATGTGTTGGAATTAAGTGGTGGTATTTGGCATCAGCTGAATGTCGGTGTTTGCTCACATTTTGGTGTCATAAGCTTGCAGGAAGGAGACATCAGGCCAGTTTGAGGCAAGATGAATTTAATCACCTTGACCAGGTTGTAATCTGCTTGAAGTCAGAGATTCTATACCATATGTCATGTCTTCTCCAGTGTCACTACAGAGCTTGGCGATGGGTTGACGATAATGTAGTAAAAACCAAGAGTTGTTGGGGCGCCTGGGTGGCTCAGTCGGTTAAGCGGCCGACTTTGGCTCAGGTCATGATCTCGCGGTCCGTGAGTTCAAGCCCTGCATCGGGCTCTGTGCTGACAGCTCAGAGCCTGGAGCCTGTTTCAGATTCTGTGTCTCCCTCTCTCTGACCTTCCCCCGTTCATGCTCTGTCTCTCTCTGTCTCAAAAATAAATAAACGTTAAAAAAAAATTTTTTTTAAACCAAGACTTGCTAGCAAGCCTCTAATGAAATAAAGTGCATCAATTCTCCAGAATCTACGATTCTCAAGATACATGTGGAAATGGGTAACATACTATATACATCTATGGTTTAGATATATAATCCATGTTCGATGCTCAAGTTAAGACTTCAACAGTTGACAAAACTCAAAGGATTTGAAAAGGAATATTGTGTATATTCTTTACATGCTTTTGAAGCCTACTGCTGGGACACGTTGACTGCAGGAAAAATATTGGTCACAAGGTGGCGCTGTTGCCTTAGCGTCAACCTTTCCTCTGCCTCTCCTTTCAGCGGGGATGCCGGGTCTCCACCCATCAGACTAAATGATCCCCACGTTAGTTTGAATTACTAAATCTGGAAAGTGAGGAAAAATGATGGGCACAATGATGAAATCACAGTCAGTCTCTACCTTTGGGTCCATCTGAGACTCAACTTGATTTCATCAGAGCAAGAAAAGAGAGAGACAAAATTTAGAGCTCATTTCCTATTTCTGATAGGGTTACTCAGCTAAGAGGTTAAGTATACTCTGCTTGGGCTCGATTTTCTCTGTCTATTCCATGCGGTCATTCAGTAAGACATGGCCAAGGTCTTATTCTTTGTGGAAGAAAGAAATGAGGGTTGAATATGTGTACACGGGGGGGGGGGGGGCGGGGTGTGGAGGGAGGTTTCCAGAGGTGAGTTAAAAGTTCTGTGTTTCACCAGACCCTGACCCTGTTTTCAACAACACAAAGGAGGGAAGGTTATCAAACACTTTTGATCATGATTCAGAACGACCTAAATTGGCAGTAACAGTTAGCTAGACCCAATTAGGTGAAGTTGAATCTGCAATAAATGTAAAGTCTCAAACCTGGAAGCAAATAAATGAATGACCCCAATTCAGCAGAATGCACCCACTCACCTCCTGTCCTCCAAACAATTCATTTGTATCTACTCTGGGCCATTCTTTATTTAATCCTCACAACAGTCCCAAGAAGAATCTATGATTAGCCCCATTTTTTAAAGTTTATTTATTTATTTTGAGACAGAGAGTGAGGGGGAAGGGGCAGAGAGAGAGAAAAAGAGAGAGAATCCCAAGCAGGCTTCATGCTATCGGCACAGGGCCCAACGCAGGGCTCAAACCCATGAACTATGAGACCATGACCTGAGACAAAACCAAGAGCTGGCCACTTAACTGACTGAGCCACCCACATGCCCTGATTAGCCCCATTTTTATGGAGGCAAAACTGAGGCTAATGATCTTGGCTGGAGGCACACAGCTGACGGTGGCTCTGAGATGTGAATACATCTTCCTCTCAGAGAATCCTCTTTCTGCTTTGCCTGTGCAGCCTCTCCCACAAATTTTAGCAAAGGAGGTGGGGCCAGGGGCCCTGTACTGGAAGTGGGGTTCTTTGTGAGGATCAGTGTGGGGGCTCCACAGTAATATGCTCATGGTTGGTTTTTTATTATTATTATTATTATTATTATTATTATTATAAGTGGTTTTAGGGTCAGCTTTGTCACTAAAGCCATCTAAACTGGAGCAAGTGACTTAACCTCTCTGTGCCTCAGTTTCCTCATCTGTACATGAGGGAGAATAAGAGTACCCATCATCCAGTTGCTGTGAGAATTTAGGGAATTAAATACAGGTAAAACACCTTACGCTCCACTCTGCACATTATGAAAACTTTATTTTTGTTCCTGTAGCCAAACCAGTGGGACTAGGCTCTGATATGACTTTAATGAAGATTGTTCAATTCCATCAATGAGACAGTGCATACCTCGAGTGCCTACTGTGTGCTAAGCTCTCGTTAGCCATAGGGGGTTGACAGAGGAAGCCACTGGCTGCTGCCATGCAGGGTCTCTCAGCCCTGCAGGAGAGATAGTTACAAACAAGGAGAACAATGTGTTGCTGTTCAAGGGTGAAGGAAGGAGAAAGCATTTAAATCTGCCCAAAGCTGTCAGGGAAGGCTTCCCAGAGGAGGGGACATTTAGCTGAGTTCCCAAGTAAACAGGAAAGGAAAGAAAATTTATTTTTTTAATGTTTATTTGTTTTTGAGAGAGAGAGAGTGTGAGTGGGGGAGGGACAGAGAGGGAGGGGGAACAGAGGATCCGAGGCAGGCTTTGTGCTGACAGCAGTGAGCTTGACGCGGGGCTCTAACTCACGAACCGAACCTGTGATCATGACCTGATCCAAAGCCAGATGCTCAAGCAACCAAGCCACCCAGGGGCCCCAGGAAAGAAAATTTAAGCCGGAGGCAACCTAAAAGCAGGTGGGCCTGCTGAATGGGGTGGGTAAGTGTGAGGAAATGGCAGACCAGATGCTGGAAGCAAGCAAACGTCCTTGGAGGGACTTCATACCCAAGATCCTGTGCAAGAAGAGCATCCTGGAAGAATGGAGCTCCTCAAACGTTAATTTGCAAACAAATCACCCGGGGATGGTGTTAAAATGCAGGGCTGAGGAGGGCCCAGCTTTCAGCATTTCAAGCTTCCCAGGCTGCTGGTCTTGAACTACAGTGTCCAAGGGTTCTCAGCTCAGACCGCATGCTGTAGTCACCAGAGGGATTTCAAAATTCCCTTACTGCCCAGAGCACACCTCGAGCCAATTAAATCTGAATCTCCGGGATGAGACTCAGACATCAGTGGCTTTTACAGTTCCCCAGTGATTCCAGCGTGCAGCTGACAGTCTACACAAGAGGTGGTAGGAATATGGGAAGGATGTACATACAAGGAACTTTAAGCGGCTCATAGCCCCGCAACACTGAATGGAGGAGAAGACAGACCGAGGAAAGAATTCACCACATCATGAATTAACCCTCTTTGGAGAAGCCTTCCCTGGCAGCCGTGGGCAGAGTAAAGTGCTTTCTCACCCCCCTCCCTCAAAGGGCCTTGATCTCCTGCCTGTTCCACACTAACACGCTGATCTCGTTTGTAACTTGCCTCTCTCTCTGTTTTTTTAAAAACTGGGGTAAGATATAATAACACAAAATTTACTCTTAACCATTTCCAAATGTACACTTCAGTGGCATTAAGTACATTCACATGGTTGTGCAGCCATCACCAACATCCATACACGGAAAGTGTCACCTCCCCAAACTGAAACTCTGTACTCACTAAACAACAATTCCCCATTCCCCGCTTCCCCCACCCCGGGTCTCTGGCAACCACCACTCTACTTTCTGCCTCTCTGACTCTGACTACTGTAAGTGGAATCATTCAGTGTTTGTCCTTTGGAGACTCGCTTATTCCACTGAGCTTGATGGCTCTCAAGGTTCATCCATGTGAACGAATTTCATCCTGTGTCCGAATTTCCTTCCTTTCCAAGTCTGAATAATATTCCATCCAACGTGTATAGCATTTTGTGTATCCATTTATCTATCCATGGACACAGGTTGTTTCCTCCTTTTGGCTGTTGTGAATAATGCACAGCTATGTACAGCTTTCTGTTCCAGACCCTGCTTTCACTTCCTTTGGGTATATGTCCAGAAGTGGGATTGCTGGATCGTGTGGTCTTTCTGTTTCATTTTATGAGAAACCTTGCCCATCGTTCTCAAAAGACTGGGAGAGTCTGCAAGGCAGAGGCTGGCGGCTTCATCCGAGAACACCTCTACGCTAGTCATTATCAGGACTCTTTCTGGCCTGTTTGGGGTGTGCTGAGAATATGTAAAAAATTGAATCACCGAAAGCAGACAATTTGTGGAGTCATTTCTAGCAATTTTCACTTAGTGCCACACCTGGTAGGGACAACAACAACAACAACAAACTGTAGCCAATGCAGCCAAAGGGTGGGGGGCGCCGGGGTGGCTCAGTCGGTTAAACGTGGGACTCTTGATCTCGGCTCAGGTCATGATCTCTCAGTTCATGGATTCAAGCCCCGCATTGGGCTCCTGGCCGAACATGGAAACTGCTTGGAATTCTGTCTCTCCCTCTCTCTCTCTCTCTGCCCCTCCCCCGCTGTGCTCCCTCTTCTCTGTCAAAATAAATAAACTAACTTTAAAAAAAAAAAAAAAAAAAAAAACAACAGGGGCGCCTGGGTGGCTCAGTCGGTTAAGCGTCTGACTTCAGCTCAGGTCACGATCTCGCGGTCCATGAGTTCGAGCCCCGCGCCGGGCTCTGTGCTGACCACTCAGAGCCTGGAGCCTGTTTCGGATTCTGTGTCTCCCTCTCTCTGACCTTCCCCCGTTCATGCTCTGTCTCTCTCTGTCTCAAAAATAAATAAACATTAAAAAAAAAAAAAAAAAAAACAGCCAAAGAGATCAGCAGGTCAAAGTGAGAGGTCAACAGAGAAATACCTCTCTGCTCTGGAGGCCACTGGTAGGACAGCAACATGTGTCAGAGAAGCCCCTGTGTGGCTTATACGAGGAGGAGATAATATGTATATGTGTATGGGTGTATCTCTATATATCATGTGCCCATTAGCAGACCTTCCCTAAAAAACAAAAAACAAAAAACCCCAAAAACATCAGAGTATTTTATGGCATCAATTTCTGAGCTCTAGAACGAAGGGAAAAAATTAAGAGTGGTCTTCCCATCAGTAGACACCACCGACATGGCTATAGAGGTGTAAGTAGAATCTGTGATGAAAAATGAGGGGTGACAAATGAAACACCTGCTTGAGTGGTCATTGCAGTGAAAGAAACATAGTCCCAGAGTGTGCACCCTGGGCACCTCCGGGCCCGATGTGTGTAGAGTCAAAGACTTTAGTGACAACTTCTGGCAAGAGGAGGAACAAATGAGAAAGAAGCAAAGGAGAGAGACCACAGAGAAGCAGTGAGCCTGCCCCAACACATGTGGTGGGGGTGAGGGGGGTGGTGTAAACTAACTTTTGAATATAGAAAAACTTTTTTTTTTAAGTTTATTTATTTATTTTGAAACAGGAGAGAGAGAGAGGAGGGAGACCATGCTAGAGCAGGGGAGGGGCAGGGAGAGAGGAAGAGAGAGAATCCCAAGTAGGTTCCATGCTGTCAGCTCAGAGCCCCATGCAGGGCTGGAACTCACAAGCTGTGAGATCATGACCTGAGTCAAAATCAAGAGTCAGATGTTTAACTGATTGAGCCACCCAGGTGCCCCAGAAAAGCATTCTAGAAGACTCACAATCCCATCACTGAAAAATATTGACCAAAAATAAAATAAAATAAAATATATACATGTAGTTAAACAATTTTTTTAACTTACAAAAAATGCATGAAATAAAAGCAAAAGTCTTTTTTTCTCTGCCAAGCTCCTGCTGGCATACCTTTCTAGAAAACAGCATTTATGCATGCCAGTTTATTTACTTGTATTATTTTTTATATTTGCAAAGAAATATTATTATATGCATTATTCTATACCATCTTAGAGAGTGTTTTTTTTTAACCCAAAAGAGGAAAAAAAATA
Source organism: Panthera pardus (assembly GCF_024362965.1). Taxonomy (NCBI): domain Eukaryota; kingdom Metazoa; phylum Chordata; class Mammalia; order Carnivora; family Felidae; genus Panthera; species Panthera pardus. Next base: position 50,835,238 of record NW_026526688.1, on the reverse strand, counting down.
CCCAGCAAAGACCATAAAAAATTAAAGGCAGGAAAGGGCAGAGAGGTCCATTCATACCAATGCTATTCATATGAATCCACTAAAATTTTTTTTTAATTATGTTTATTTTTGAGAGACAGAGAGAGAGAGAGACAGAGCATGAACTGGCAAGGGGCAGAGAGATTCAGGGAGACCCAGAATCCGGAGCAGGCTCCAGGCTCTGAGCTGTCAGCACAGAGCCTGACACGGGGCTCAAACTTACAGACTGTGCGATAATGACCGGAGACAAAGTCGGCCACCTAACCGACTGAGTCACCCAGGCATCCCCCACTGAACATTTTTTAGCCCAATTTTCCCCAAACATCCTTTGAGCAATTAAAAATGTCAGCACCTGGGGCGCCTGGGTGGCTCAGTCGGTTAAGCGTCCGACTTCAGCTCAGGTCACGATCTCACAGTCCGTGAGTTCGAGCCCCGCGTCGGGCTCTGGGCTGATGGCCCAGAGCCTGGAGCCGGCTTCCGATTCTGTGTCTCCCTCTCTCTCTGCCCCTCCCCCGTTCATGCTCTGTCTCTCTCTGTCTCAAAAATAAATAAATGTTAAAAAAATAAAATAAAATAAAATAAAAATGTCAGCACCTGGAGTTGGAGCTGAAGATGGCAAAGATTAAGGTTGCCAGTGGTTAGGGGCGCCTAGGTGGCTCAGTTGATTAAGCAGTCGACTTCACCTCAGGTCATGATCTCACAGTCCATGAGTTCGAGCCCCATGTCAGGCTCTGTGCTGATAGCTCAGAGCCTGGAGCCTGCTTCGGATTCTGTGTCTCCCTCTCTCTGACCTTCCCCCGTTCATGCTCTGTCTCTCTCTGTCTCAAAAATAAATAAACATTAAAAAAAATTTTAAAAAAAGATTGCCAGTGGCTTCAACTTTCTCAATACATTTGACTTCATAGCAGTATCAGAAATATCACATTTCTCATTAATTACACAGGATGAGAAAAGAGAAATTACTTGTTTCATGTGCTTAAGTGGGCCACTTGCCCTGGTTCCCACTCTCTCCTGATTATGAACGAAGGAAGAAAATATTTTGGACCATTTTAATCAAATCTGGATTGGTAATGTTTTCAGAAGAAAACCGTCAGGCATGCTTTCACTCTTTTTTCCTTTGAAGCTCCCTGCAAGAAGTAGAAAATATTTCTTATTTTTAATTTTTTTTTCAACGTTTTTTATTTATTTTTGGGACAGAGAGAGACAGAGCATGAATGACGGAGGGGCAGAGAGAGAGGGAGACACAGAATCGGAAACAGGCTCCAGGCTCCGAGCCATCAGCCCAGAGCCTGACGCGGGGCTCAAACTCACGGACCGCGAGATCGTGACCTGGCTGAAGTCGGACGCTTAACCGACTGCGCCACCCAGGCGCCCCAGGAAGTAGCAAATATTTCAATAAGGCCTTACATTGCCAAGCCAGATTGAGAGTAAGAGCCAGAGTTTTCCCATATACTCTCTGCCCCCACACCGGCACAGCCTCCTCTATTATCAACATCCCTCACCAGAATGGCACACGATGAATCATGGCAGCACATTTTTTTTCACAGAGTAACTTTGCTGACATGCATGTTCTCTTGCAGTGGGAATTGAAACGCTTCTAGAAGAAAATTCTACAGAAAATGCACAGTTCAAGTTTCCAGGCATTTGTTTGAAGTGCTTCGCTGAGTCTGTATTTTGAAATGCCCACTGCAGGTGAATGTATGAAATATACTGTACTTGTTCTTCATGATTCTCTTAACTTTGAATTTCAAAAGAAATTCTTCTTCTCTATTCTTCCCAAAAGTTCATAATTCTATTTTTATTCCTAGTTTTTAGATCCACACATTCAGGATCATCTTTGTCTACTTACTTTTTTTAACGTTTATTTATTATTGAGAGACAGAGAGAGACAGAGCATGAGTATGGGAGGGACAGGGGAGGGGGAGACACAGAATCTGAAGCAGGCTCCAAGCTGTCAGCACAGAGCCTGACGCCGGGCTCAAACCCACAAACCGCAAGATCATGACCTGAGCCAAAGTCGAACGCTTAACCAACCGAGCCACCCAGGCGCCCCTGTCTACTTAATTATGAAAGCTTAAAACATAGCGGATGACTGCATTTCACTCAATCATTTTATGGAGCACCTATCATGTACCTGTCCTTCAGACATATAGGGATGAGATATCAGTCTCTGCCCTCGAGGGGGCGCTCACAACCAACTGAGTAGAAAGGTTAGTCCCCATCTCAGCAAATGGTATCTCCAAGTTGCCAAGCCAGAAACCCAGGAGAGCAACAACATGGATAAACCATAAAGACATTATGCTAAGTGAAACAAGTCAGTCCCAGAAGGACCAATCCTATATGATTCCACTTACATGAAGTATCTAGAGTAGTCAGATCATAGAGACAGAACATAGGATAAAAAATGGTTGGCAGGGATGGTGTGGGGGGTGCAGGGGGAATTGGGGAGTTGTTGTTCTTTAAAGGACACAGAGTTTCAGTTCGGGAAGATGGCAAGAGTTCTGGAGATGGGTGGTGATGATGGTTGCCCAACAATGTAAATGTTCTTAATGCCACTGAACTGTGTATTAAAAATGGTCAAGAAGGTAAATTTGTGACATTTACTTTACCACAATAAAATTCTAAACAAAAACAAGAGTCACCTTTGAGGTCTGTTTCTCTTTTATCTCCATCTAATTCATCATCAAGTCACATTAGCTCTACTTTCAAAATAGATCCAGAAGGTGACTGCCTCTCACCTTGGCCCCCATCACCCTCTAAGGCCAGGCCACGCCATCTCTCACCTGGACTCCTAAATGGGCTCCCTGCTTCCTCCTGTGGCCTGTGCTGCCTCTCTTCCACATAGCAGTAATAGACACTCTTGGTTTCTGCTTTTTTTAATCCAAATCTAAGCATTGGCCAAATTCCATTCTGAATGATTTTCTTTATTATTATTATTATTTTTTTTAAATGTTTATTTATTTATTTTGAGAGAGAAAGAGTGTGTGTGCACAAGAGGGGGAGGGGCAGAGGGAGAGGAAGGGAGAGAATCGCAAGCAGGCTCCACACAGGCTTTGTCAGCACAAAGCCTGATACGGGGCTTGATCCCAAGAACCATGACATCATGACCTGAGCCAAAAATCAAGAGTCAGACACTTAACTGACTGAGCCACCGAGGTGCCCGGGGAATGGGATATTTTAAAAATTGAAATACTCTGCATCATGTCAGTAGGGAAATGTAAATTAAAACTTTAATGAGATGCTACCACACACCTATTAGAATGGCCCAAAGGCAAACACCAACAATAACAAATGTTGAGGAAGATGTGGAACAACAGAAACTCTCATTCATCGCTAGTGGGAATGCAAAATGGTCACGTCAGTTTGGAAGACAGTCTGGCAGTTTCTTATAAAACTAAACATACCCTAAGATCCAGCAATTGTATTCCTTGGTATTTATCCTAAGAAGTTAAAAACTTATGTCCATTCAGGGCACCTGGGTGGCTCAGTTGGTTAAGCATCTGACTTCAGCTTGGGTCATGATCTCACAGCTCATGAGTTCAAGCCCCGCATTGGGCTCTGTAGTGACTGCTCAGACCCTGGAGCCTGCCTCAGATTCTGGGTCTCCCTCTCTCTCTGTCTCTCCCCAGCTCGTGCTCTGTTTCTGTCTCTCAAAAATAAATAAATGTTAAAAAATAAATAAATAAAAAGCCTTATATCCATTCAAACACCTGCACACAGATGTTTATAGCAGTTTTGTTCATAATTGCCCAAACTTAGAAGCTACCAAGATGTCCTTCAGAGATGAATAGATAAATAAACTGAAATACATTGGAATATTATTCTGCCATAAAAAGGAATGAGCTGTCAAGGACAAAAAGACATGGAGAAAACTTGAATGCATATTACTAAGTGCAAGAAGCTAACACAAAAGACTACGTACCGTATGATTCCAAGTACATCACATTCTGGAAAAGGCAAACTATGGAGACAGTCAAGAGATCAGTGGTCACCAAGGGTTAGGGAGAGGGAAAAGTGAATCTGCAGAGTCCAGAGGATTTTGAGGGTAGTGAAAACACTCTATAATATTATAGTGATGGGTACATGTCATTCTACTGTTTGTCCAAACCCATAAAATGTCCAACACCAAGAGTGAGCCCTAAGGTAAATCATGGACTTTGGGTGATGACGATGTGTTAATGTAGGTTCATCATTAGTAGAAAATGTGCCATTCTGGTGAGGGATGTTGATAATGGAGGAGCTGTGCATATGTGGGGATAGAGAGTATATGGGAAATTTCTGGCCCTTACTCTCAATTTTGTGGCAAACCTAAGACTACCAAAAAAAAAAAAAAAAATGAAGTCTTTAAAAAACAAACAAAATGAATAAAAAATAAAATAAAAAATTACTCCATGAAAAATGTAGAAATCATCACTAGAAAAAAACAGTAAAACTGATGGTTGTTTCCGGTAGTTGCTTTCTGTTAGGTTACATATAGTTTCAAGTGATAATAATGTACGTGTTCCTGAAAGTAAAAAGACACAACTTTATTTAAAGTCCATTTGGAGGGGCACCTGGGTGGCTCAGTTGGTTAAGCGTCCAACTCTTGATTTCGGCTTGGGTCATGATCTCACGGTTCTTGGGATCAAGCCCCACATCAGGCTTTGTGCTAACAACATGAAGCCTGCTTGGGATTCCCTCTCTCTCCCTCTCTCTCTCTCTGCCCCTCCCCCCTCATTCTCTCTCTCTCTCTCTCTCTCTCTCTCTCTCAGTAAATAAACATTTTTTAAATGATAATAAAAATAAAGTCCATTTGGAATAACAGCACTAACGAGTCATTCTGAGTGGTGTCTTCATGCTTTTCAAAGTGCTTTCATGTATATCACCCCACTGGATTTTAACAACAGCCACTAGGCTGGCATAGCCTAAAACAGCGGCAAAATTGCCACAGAAAGTGGATAGAAATGATGAAAGAGGAACTATTTTATAACTCAGAATTCTATTTTAGTCACAATAAGACAAAAGAGAACAGACATAGGGCATTCTTCTAAAATTCCTGCCTAGGTAAATAAAATTTTCAGAAATAAGGAGGAGACAACTTTCCAAAAGGGCATCTTGAAGCATGATTGGAAAATATCAGAATGGCTAATTTCATTAGAGGAAGGGAAATAAATGATAGGTGTGTTATAGTCCTTAAAAATCACAAGAAATAGGGGCACCTGGGTGGCTCAGGCAGTTGAGCACTGACTTCGGCTCAGGTCATGATTTCATGGTTCATGAGTTAGAGCCTCGCATTGGGCTCACTGCTGTCAGCACAGAACCTGCTTCAGATCCTCTGTGCCCCTATCTCTCTGCCCCTCCCCTGTTGTGCTCTCTCTCTCAAAAATAAATAAATGAACCTTTCACAAGAAATATAATCATTGACTAGTAATTAGGGACCAAATGAGAACTGCATAATTTAAGTGATTGCATACTTTGTGTGAGAATGGAGGCAAACCCACCAATGAATACCATAGATACAGGGGCATGATACAGACCTGACTATTGGTCCAAGTCCTGGGTTAAGTCCTCTTCTGCACTGGCCCAAGGAGGGGCTGGCTCACAGACACAGAAGCTATGATGGTGAGCTGGGGTCTTCTCACCCCCCCATCTAGTCCATCAGTGTCATGGATTGACCTTCTTCCAAATATACTTGGAGAGTGGTCACTCTCCCTTCAGCCAAATACAGAAAAGATTTAGAGAATGAAGGTCAGGTTTACCCTGGATTTCCTCATTCTTTAGGACCTAGGTCATGAGGGTGGAACCCTTGTAAATGGGATTAGGACCCTTAGAGAGAGATCCCAGAGAGATCTCTCACCCCTTCTACCATATGAGGACACATCAAGAAGATGGCCAGCTGTGAACCAGGAAGCAGTCTCTCACCAGACACCGAATCTACCAGCACCTTGATCTTGGACTTCCAGCCTCCAGAACTGTGAGAAACACATTTTTGTTCTTTATAAATCACCCAGTCTGTGCTATTTTTATTTTAACAGCCTGAAAGGACTAGGACACTCACCTTAGTCCCACCCTGTTGACCCTTGCTTTCCAACCCCAAAGCCACAGTCCCAGCTCCTGACCTGATTATTTCCTACTAATAATTTTCTAACTAGGCCCCTGTTTCCATTCTTTCTCTTCTTTAAGATCAAAGACATGCCCACTGTTGCTTTCTTCCAGCATCATTCCCCTAGGCAGAATTAACTGTGCCTCATTTGTGTCCTCAGAACACTATTAAGGCACTTATCCCCCAGCATTGTGATTATTTCTTGACTTGTCTGTGATCTCTGTGTTCTCGAAGAATTCATGGGCACAGTCATTCATTGAACAAGAAGCTGTGCAGCTAAGTGGTTATGAAGGGGGTTTCAGAGTCCCACTGCCTGAATTCAAATTCTGACTCTCTGCTCTTTACTCATCTGTGACTTTGGGCAAGTCACCTCACCTTTCTAATCCTTAGATTCTCCATCTACAAAACAAGGTAACCAAAGTACCCACTGCACTGGACTGTTGACAGGATTGAGTAAGACTGTCACAGGGTTTGCTTCAATAAATTCTAGCCACCAGAATGCAAACTGGTGCACCCACTCTGGAAAACAGTATGGAGGTTCCTCAAAAAATTAAAAATAGAACTACCTTACGACCCAGCGATTGCACTGCTAGGTATTTATCCAGTGGATACAAAAAAGCTGATTCCAGTGCTAGCGACAACAGCCCAAGTGTGGAAAAAGCCCAAATGTCCATCGACTGACAAATGGATAGAGACAATGTGACGATGTGGTGTGAGTACACACACACACACACACACACGTATATAAAATGGACTGATGGTTGCTGGAGAATGTTGGGTGGGTGATGGACCAAATAGGTGATGGGCATCAAGGAGGGCACTTGTTGGGATGAGCACTGGGTGTTATATGTAAGTGATGAATCACTGGGTTCTACTCCTGAAACCATTATTACACCACTCCTGAAACATTATTACATTATTTTTTAAATAAAATTAAAAAAAAATTTTAAATGCTAGCCACCATTATTAATAAATGCTTGCTGAATTGAATTTCCTCTACCCTGTACATCAATGTTCAGTTACTCTTTCTACAATGTCACTTTTGTCATATCGTCCCCCTGATCAAAATCCTCCAGGGGCCTGCTCAATTTGGATGAAGCCCCAACTCCTTAACTTCAGTAGGTATTGATTTATGGTTTAGATGTGTTTAAATAAACATGTTTATTATTGTTTAAATGTTTCTTTAAGCACCATTTTTGTAAAGCTTCTTTTGTAATTAGGAGTTGATCACAAGAAAATGAATCTGTCAGGATTAACCTTTCAGGGAAGCATTCTGAGAACCTACCTGAAACTCAGTGGTTCCCACCCCTAGGTGCATATTAAAATCACCTGGGGAGCTTTTTAAAGCATTCCAAAGAGTAGGCCCAACACCCAGAAATTCCAATCTAATTGGTCTGGGGGTGTGGCTGCACGGTGGGATTTTTTTTTTTTTTAAGCTCCCCGATGAGTCTAATATGCAGCCAGGATCGAGTGGCACTCTGATCACCTCTGCTTTGTCATACCTGGTAGGAATTTCATGCCAACTTACCTGCAACCACACAGTTCTGAGGTTCTTGCTTTTTAGCTGGCTGTTCCTGTTCCCAGTTTGCCTGGTATAGGCCCCAGACACACATCCTACCCTGAAGGATTCATAAAGAAGTACCTTCGGAGGAAAACAAGCCTTGTCTTCAATCAGGCCACAAACACATCTTGACTCACCCTCATAACTTCCTGGACTCTTGATCCAGTTTACACTTTACTGATAACATCCTAGCTGGAGAACCTGTTTCTGACCTGCAGTGATCCCTTCACCCCTTGGCTGGGTCTGGAATTTCACGTTCTCTGGGCTCCTCCCTGGTCTTAGACTGGCAGGAGTTGATTATTTCTTTGACTCTTAGGACTTAGCCTCCTGACTTTCACCTGGATAGCCCCTAGCCTTCTGAGCGTTTACAATCTTTACCTTCCATCTTGTGGTTCTAACCCCATCCCAGGTCCCCTCCCCCGGCCCCCATCCCAGCCATCAGTACACTTGGGGTGACCAGATTCTACTTACTTTTCTGATAGAGAACTTGGTGACGAGCTGAGCTTTGAACAACAAGGAAGCAAGAGGTCTGGAATAAGTTAATCCAGAGAAAAAGGGAGGGGGGCAGTTTTACATTTGCGTGTGTGTGTTAGGAACCTAAAGTAACGCATAGGGTATTCCAGTAGACTGCAAAAATCACAGTCCTTTCCATCTAAATAGCATGTTTTCCACTCCTTATTTCTTCCTTCCTCCAGCTTTGCTTTCCTCCCTTTTAGCACACAAAACACATGGAGCCCAAATAGGAAATCTGAATTTCTATTACAGTGAGGGCAAAATGAGATTTCAGAGTCAAATTGAACCACTGCAGAATGGCAAAGAAAGTGACAGGTACCAGGATTCAGTATTTGTATAGGTCCCTCACGTAATGTCTGTATCGTTAATCTGGAAGGGCCCTGCTCTTTAATTAAGGCCCCTGTGGTAGACTTGAGATGGTCATCTTCTCCCTCCTTGCCTTGGGTCATGCAGGTCTAAGCTAGTCTCAATTTAGGAGAAGGGGTGCTGCTTCTCACATCAGCTCACTTCCAGCACCTACATCCCTTCCGCAGTTGTCAGCTGAGGGCAACCTAGCTCACAAATCCAGCTGGGATGACACCTCAAGGGGTTCTTTCACTTAAGACTTGACAGGCAACTAAAAGATTTCCTAAGAATATGGGAATCCACACTATGGAAATGACAACTGGGTACAATTTACTCTATAGTTAGCTTAAATATAATCACTTAAATTATAACTATAAATAATATGGAGTAGCGGTTTGATATTAATTCCTTTTCTACATCTTGGTGAAAACTTGGACAAATTTCTTCACAGAGTCTCCTATTTTCTTATGATTTACTTCATCAGTAGCATCCCATATTAGCCTATAATGAAAAAAGTAATTTCCTTCCATTATGACCCTTATGACTAATTCCAGAAAACTCACATTCATGGTTGGCAATTGCTCCTTCCTCAGACAGTATTAAAACATTTGATCTAATTATGTTTTTAAGCCATCAGGCAAATAAATCTACAAGAGAAGGTCTGAAGGATAATTACATCAATTGTCTATGAAAGAAACAATGGCTCCAAGTCTGAGAAGAGCCTATGAATGAAGACCAGCTTGAATTTTATGCAAAATGTAGCTGAATGAAGTGACCCTAAGGGTAGGGTCCCTTGGTGTCACTCGCTTGGACCTTGGATGGTATCTATCAAAATTGTTTTAACCTTCTCATCTTGACAGTGGCTAATCAAGAAATCTGGCCATACCTTAAAACTGCTCTGATTTCATTATAGTACAGAGAAGTTTACTGTCTTATTTTTATAGCACTTTTTTTGTCATTGAAATATGTAATTCAAAAATATGAAATGGTTAAATGTCACAAAAGCAAAAAAGTCAGAAAAAATTTATTGACTATAGAAAATTAGGAAAATATGGAAAGTATAATAAATCATTAAAATTAGCCATAGTCCTCCCAACTAAAATCTAACATTCTGGGGTATTTCTAGTTGTTCTTTTTCTTTTAGTGTACAGGTTTATATATGGGTATAAATGCATATCTTAGGTAAAAATGGAATCATACTGAAAACTGTTTTTAAAAATTATTGTTAGGAGGCACCTGGGTGGCTCAGTCGGTTAGGCGTCTGACTTCGGCTCAGGTCGTGATCTTGCGATTTGTGAGTTTAAGCCCCATGTCGGGGGCTGTGCTGACAGCTCAGAGCCTGGAGCCTGCTTCAGATTCTGTGTCTCCCTCTCTCTCTGCCCCTCCCCCACTCACACTCTGTCTCTCTCTCTCTCTCTCTCAAAAATAAATATTAAAAAATTTTTTAAATTATTGTTAGAATGTATTTTTCCATGCCATTAAATATTTTCCAAAAACATGAATTTTAACGATTGTGTGTAATGACTGCATCCCCTTATAAAAGGTACATATAACAGTTTATCTATGTCCCTATTGTTGGAAATTTAAACTATTTTCAGTTTTTGAATACTATAAATAAAACCCAACTGATTATCCATAATTGTAAATGTTTATTTATGACCTCCTCTAATTACTTCTTTAGGATAAACTTCCTAGAAGTGGAATGACCAGAGGGTTCACAGGTATAAACATGTTTAAGACTCTTTAATGTCTAAGTTGCTCTCTAGAAAAGTTGCACCAATATATACTTCCTACCAGAAATATCTGAAAGCGCTGTTGTCATAGGGACTGTCCCCCTGTGGCTTTAGCACTGAAAGTTCCACATTCCAGGAAACCCCTCTAGATCTCCAAGTTTTCATTCAGTATGGGTGTGGAGGCTTGGGGGAAAAGTATAAGATGCACGTGGTTGCTAAAACATGTGGCTGAAAACAACATTGCTTTTAGCGTCAAATGGATATGGCATAGATTATCCACCCTCCATGGTCACCAACTACCCATGTTGGCTGCCATGACTTTCAGTTCCTTGTGATCATCAGCATGATTTGACTTAAGAGTGTAACTCAAAATGCCTTGTAACTGTGAGGCTTAACTGTCTTTGTCTCTGTCTATGGATTAACTGTTGTGCTTTGTTTGTACTGAGAATTTGTATTGAGTGCGAGTTTAATATTTAACATCGTGAATATTGTGATCATGTTTTCTAAGAATTCAGATTATAATACCAACTCCAGCATGACCCAGAAGTCGCTGAAAACGAGGGCTAAACTGTGTCATTTTACTGGCAGATGAAAAGACACAGGGACGGGGTTGGGGAGGTAAATAACCAAAACAGGGCACACTATGCAGGTGCAGAAAAAAAATTGGAGTCAGGTATGGTGGAGAAGATATAAAATCACAGATGAAGAATGAATCTCAGAAGTCTGGGATGAGACAATCAAAAGTTTGTTTGTTTGTTTCTCCAAAGGGCACCAATGCTTTGTGGAAAAGAGTGGCCATTGAATTAGTGTGAACATACCACACTAAGGAACACACAGTTTCATATTTCTCCTTTTGATTGCTCTGTGACTGAGTGAAGTCACATTTCCTGATTCAGAGGTTAAAACTGAAGTGTCCTGTGGGAGAACGGGAGAACAAAAAGAGGAAATTCTGATAACGAATGTATTGGCCTCCTGCAATGGAGAGCGACTCTGGCAGAGCTCACCAACATTACACTTTCTACAGTGTATCAAGTGATAAGTTAAATCACAGCAACAGTGGTGATACTAAAGGGGACCAGGATATGCCACCCCCAAATATGCCAGCTTGGCATATTCTTTTGAGCTGAAGTCACTAGAGAAACAGCGGATACAAAACATGCTCTCTGCCCTCTTCCATCTGCCTCAAAGCACTATATAAATTTTCCCTGGGGGCACCTGGGTGGCTCAGTGGGTTGAGCATCTGACTTCAGCTCAGGTCATGATCTTGCGGTTTCTGAGTTGGAGCCCTGCCTCAGGCTCACTGCTGTCAGCACAGAGCCTGCTTCGGATCCTCTGTCCCCCCAACCCCCTCTCTGCCCCTACACTCCTCACATGCGATCTCCCTCAAAAATAAATAAAAAAACATTAAATTTTCCCTGGAGAAAGGTGCCTCCCCACCCCTCCCCCCCAGCCCTGCCCCTTGCACCAGGAAGAAGAGCACTTTCATCATCAGAAATAGGGAGTCGAAACTGAGATGGGTTTGCATAAACAGACCTTACTAAAATATCCATTATTTTCCATTAGTTCCCCCATATATTCCCCAATCTCTTCCCTGTGATTTATCATCTCTTGGAACCCAAACCTCCTTTCCTTTGTTCAAATGGTATATACACCCCCAAGTCTAGCTGCTTCTTTGAGTTTCACTTCTTTTCTGTGAACTCCTGGGCACATAAATATTAAATAAAAATTATACCTTTTCTCCTGTTAATTGGTCTTTGTCAGTTTAATTCACAGGCTCCAGCTACTGAACTAAGAGGGCATAGGAAAACTTCCTCCCTGACAGCAAAAAAAGTTCTATTTCTTGGGTACTTTGATAGGAAAAACGGAATTCCAAATCATCTTCTTGATTTCTATGAAGACTTTAGTGCAACTATAGAAAACATAAAACAAAAGGTTGTTGATATATTATCCAACTACAAGCTGGATCATGCTTATCTGCATATTTGGCAGACAGTTCAAAATGTAAATTTGGGCAAATTACATTCAGTCTATACTTTTTTCACCAAAGACTATGAAAAAAGATCTTTTCTGCTACATATTTTGCATACCTTGTACACCACCACCACATTGCTAAAAGAGGAATGTGATTTGCTCACCTATGAAATTGAAATTTTCATTACAAAAGATTTGGTCCTTTTTCAGGCTCTTGAAAACTGCAGAATAACTTAATGAGATATTTGGCTATAAAAATGGAAGGAGATAGCCTTCTGAGACATGGGCCTGGAGAATGGCTTGCTTTGGAGTGCTCACGAATGATGAGCATTTTAGATATGAATAGTTGATAAGATGGATGTAGAGACGCAAAGACGTTATTGATAAAGACATTGATAAGCTGTTATTTCTGCCAAAACAAGCTTGTAGTTGCAAAGTGGATGAACATTTTTGCAGAGTTGGATACAAATTCTTACATGTCTAAAACCGTGCTATTACTAGTAGGTAAAATCCTAAGTATTCCATGCTGAAATGCTTTGTTGAGAGGATATTAGCTTGTTTCCATCACATTGGAATTAGTGTAATGTGGGCTTGATAGGAGCATCTCTGTAAATCAAACTGACTTTTACATTTGAGTATATTCATTCTATCACTATATAAAACAAAAGGAGGCTCTAAGTTATTATAAAAGGAAACAGAAAGGGTAAAAATATCCTACGGTATTATGGGAGAGAAAGAAACATCTTTTGTTTTTTTTTTTTTATTAAACATAGGTTAAGGTTTGTTTAATTAGTCCTACTGTTTTTACACTCCCCTTTTGAAAAGTATTACATTTGTGTATCTTAAGCATACACAATAATAATACAGCCTACAAAATGTAAATATCCAAAAAAAGAGTTTTAAAAAGTTAAAAGTAAGTTGCTGTATCAGAGAATCGAAAGAAACATGATAAAAATGTCATTTTTCAAGGCACCTATCTGGATCAGTTGGTGGAGTGTGCGACTTTTGATCTTGAGGTTGTGGGTTCGAGCCCCACATTGGATGTAGAGGTTACTTAAAAATTAAAAACATTAAAAAAAACATATTTTTCCTGCACATCATTTTCTAATTTGTCTTGTTACCAAATATATGTTGCCCTTGTTAACTAGTCTTATTGTGGTTTTGTTTAAATAGCATTTATGGGAGTGCCTGAGTTGCTCAGTTGGTTAAATGTCTGGGTTTGCCTCAGGCCATGATCTCACAGTTCGTGGATTTGAGCCCTGCATTGGGTTCTCTGCTGTAAGTGCAGAGCCAGCTTTGGATCCTCTGTCTCCCTCTCTCTTTGCCTCTCTCCCTGCTCATGCATATGTGTGTGTGTGCATGTACTCACTCTCTCAAAAATAAACATTTAATAAATAAATAAATAGCATTTATGTAATGGATAAGTAAACAATACTAAATAACATATAGTTTTAGATTAATATCTTGTTTTCATATTTTTATGTTAAAATAATAACACATATATCTAGTTATTTATTATATATTCTATTGTTATTAATTGTTTTCTGGAATGATTGTGTCCTGGGTTGGCTCTCTAAAAAAACAGTCCCTTTACCAACTTTATGTCACCAAAAACTAGGCATTAATTTTTTGTTAGAAGTTTGTCAATTTGTTAGAAGGAAAATTGCCATGTCTTTGTCAAATGTGCATTTCTTTTTAAAATATTTTTTATTGTTTATTTTTAAGAGAGAGACAGTGACAGAGACAGAGACAGAGTGCAAGTGGGGGAGAGGCAGAGAGAGAAGGAGACACAGTATCTGAAGCAGGCTCCAGGCTCTGAGCTGTCAGCACAGAGCCCGACATGGGGCTCAAACTCACGAACTTCGAGATCATGACCTGAGCCAAAGCCTGACCCTTAACTGACTGAACCACCCAGGCACACCATCAAACGTGCATTTCTTTACTATGAAGCAGATTGAGCATTTTTCACACATTCACGAACCACATATTTTTCCTTTGGAAACAGCCTGTTTCTTACTTTTATCAAAATTTCTATTGGTCTTAAAAATAAATTTAAAAACATTTCTATTGGTCTCTTTCTGTCTTTTTGATTTATAAATCTTCTTTAGGACTGTAAGTCTACGTCAATCAAACTTGCCACACTTCTCAATTTGTGGCTTGGTCTTTCCATTTTTTTGGTGAAGTTTTTGGGCACACTTTAGAAATCTTTGTTTTTTGAACTACCCGTTTTTGTTTTTGTTTTTTCTTAAAGAAGCAGTTTTGTACAGGGTTGAGAATAGAGTTCTGGAGTTGCCCGGACCCACGTTTGAGTCCCACTTCCACCTATACAGACCTCGAACAAGTTCTTGGTACTTGTACTATTACTGATGACTTCTTTCTTTGCTTGCGATCAGCTAAATATTCACTTTTACTTTTCTCTAGTTCAAGTTGATGCATGTAAGCCTTTGATCTGTCTGGAATCATACTGGTGAATGATGGCTACATCTTTCTATATTTCGAAGGAGGTTTTGCTTTTCCTTCCACAGATGATGTGCCAGTGAGAGAATAGTGCAGCTGTCCCCACTCCGTTCTGGGGCTTGCTCAGCTGCCTCTGAGTCATTCTGTGGCATTGGGCGGGTGTTATAGCTCCTGGCTTTCTAGTGGGTAGAATAGCTTCCAGATTGGGTCCCAGCTGAATGAAGTCTCCCTTGGTGACATAGAAAAATGAACTCTATGATACTTCCTATTACAGAGGCCCCCCCAGGCTACAGCTGTCTTGGGTTTCTCTTTAACCACTTCTTGCCTGGTGCCTAGAAGATTAAAACCACACGTGGCATCTATCCTAGCCTGGAACATTTCCTCTCCTCTTGTCTTCCCTCCAGTATCGGGATTTGGGTGCCCCACCCTCATGCTTCCTGCCTAGGTGACACCTTCTAGATCTGAATCTGTGGTGACTCAGAATGGTCCTCTCTCCCCAGCTACACTTTGGCCTCCACCCCACCCACCTGCTACTGTGATATGTGACAATCTCCCCGGGAAAACAGGATCTTAATTACCTCCCTCGTATCAAAGGTGGAATTCTGTGGATATTTCCTTCCATTGTAACAGCATACTTATCTTCAAATAAATTATAACCTTCTGGAAATGTAGAGCTTGTCATACTCATTTTTTGCTTCCTTATCACAGGCAAGTATTTGATCACACACACATGCAATCAAATATTGGTTAGATTAGTTGCACCTGGGTGGTTCAGTCAGTTGAGCGTCCAACTCTTGGTTTCAGCTCAGGTCGTGATCTCACAGTTCATGGGATAGAGTTCCGTGTCCAGCTCTGCACTGACAGTGTGGAGCCTGCTCGGGATTCTCTCCCCCTCTCTAGACTCTGCCCCTCCCTGCTCATGCTGTTTCTGACTCTCTCAAAACGAATAAATAAACTTAAAAAAAACCCATAAATATTGGTTAGATTAAATAATATTTGATTTAACAATATCAATAAGGAACAAAGGGAGGAGAGTATCTTTGATGGCAAAGATTCCTCTCAAGGTATATTCCTGAGAGATTAATTGTCTTCCAGCTCTATACAATATTTCCCAGAGGAGGTTTTTGCTCCTTTTCCAGATAGCCTTCTTTGTGAAAAAGTCAGTCGCTTCCCTTAGGCAAGGAGCCTGAGCCAAATAGTTTACCTCCAGCCTGCCCTAAACTTTCAAAGATTCAAAAAATCCCTTTAAATTCTAAGTCAGATTTGTTGATGAGCTGTGGAAATCTCTGAGTTTAAGGGAGTAGACCACTGCCACCACAGATCTGACTAATCTAATCCCTTAGGTGGTGCAGCGGGTCCCCCAAGCAGTCAGTGCTTTGTGCCATAGCCCATGAATATTTTATAGATGTCCCTTTGTGCTCACTTACGGGCACTGATCTGTACAATCTGGCTTGAATAATATCAAAAGAATACCTCCTCTTGACCTCTGTTCCTGAATGATTTATGGAGATGCACTAAGCCTATCAGAGATTCGTTGTTGATGTCCTTAAGAGATGCTTTTCTTTTTTTTTTTAAGTTTATTTATTTATTTTGAGAGAGACAGAGTGCACGAGCAGGGGAGGGGCAGAGAGAGAGAACCCCAAGCAGCCTCCAAACTGTCAGCACAGAGCCCGATGTGGGGTTCAAACCCACAAACTGTGAGATCATGACCTAATCCAAAATTAAGTCAGATGCTTAACCGACTGAGCCACCCAGGCATCCCAAGAGATGCTTTTCAGCAAAGGGGGAAGTAAATTTATGTTTGTACGTAGAGTGAACACTTTGGGGGAGCTTGGTGTAAAATCTGTGTTTTGGAAGGCCATCTTCTGGCTCTTCAGAGATTAGTAGGAATTTAAATTTCCTCAATAAAAAGGGCCAAATGATGTTCTATTTTTTTTTTAAAATTTTTTTTAATGTTTATTTATTTTTGGGACAGAGACAGAGCATGAGCAGGGAAGGGGCAGAGAGAGAGGGAGACACAGAATGTGAAGCAGGCTCCAGGCTCTGAGCTGTCAGCACAGAGCCTGATGCGGGGCTCGAACTCACGGACTATGAGATCGTGACCTGAGCCGAAGTCGGACGCTCAACCGACTGAGCCACCCAGGCGCCCCTATTCTAAAGATCTTCTACCCCACTTCCTCTCCAGGCTTATTTATTCCTGGAATTTCTTGTTACTCTAGAATATCAGTCAAAATAATTAACTTAAATCCCTTCTCTTGTCTCCTGGCTCTTTCACCTCTGTGCCTTTTAAAAATGGAAACAATTCAGTCACCTAGTATATGCGGTGTTGGCTGTGTGCTCCTTGCTTTGAGCAATACCAAGAATGAGAAGACATCATCCCTGCTACTGAGTTCTCAGTCTAATTGGAGAAGACAAGACTTATATACATTATTGAAGTCGGCTCGTAACCTGATGCTAACATAGTACAGTACTAGAAAAGTTTCCAGAAGGGAAATAGTAATGTGTGTAGGATTAGTGAGGGATGACCTTACGGAGAAAATAGGGCTTGAATGGTTAGATTTCAACCGGCAGAGGGAGGGCATCCCAAGGACGGTAGCAGTTTTGAGTGAGAGTAATCAAAGCAAGTGTGGGGGATGATAGAGACTGTACCAACAGTCTTGGAGACAGCAGTAAGTGGTAAGGGCAGATGGTAAGGGAATGCCACGCTCCATAAAAGAGTAAAACCCAGGTCTGTGAAGCCAGCATGAAGAGAGGACTCTACTGGAGCAGAACCCAGTGATCTCAAATCTGTACTTCTGATTTGACTCTTGTGGTCTTTTCCCAGTCCCCACTGCCCTTACCACATTGGCCTCAGAGATAGACTTGCTTTTTAAAGATCTGTTAAAAAGCCCCTTCCTTTGCTTCCCCTTAGCATAGGTCAAATAAACATAAGTTTAAGAAAAGTTGACTAAGCACAAAAAGAGAACAAAAAGAACATTAGTATGTAAATAATTGAGTTTACAAGTTACACCTTGCTCTCTGGTCTCATAAACCATATCTCATTCCAAATGAGATCCCAGGGAAAGAGGGCCTTGCCTGGGGCCACCCTACTTAGTATATTCAGAGGACATCTTTTTTTTTTTTAATTTTTATGAGAGAGAGAGAGAGAGAGAGAGAGAGAGAGAGAGAAGGGCAGAGGCAGAGGTAGAGAGACAGAGAATCCTAAATAGTCTCCATGCTCATGTGGAGCCCAATATGGGGCTCAGGATCATGACCTGGGCTGAAATCAAGTTGAATGCTCAACTGACTAAGCCACCCAGGCGCCCCTCAGAGGAGATCTTTAATCTCCAACCCTCAAGAGCACCCTTCTAATCATCTAAACCTCTCAAAATCCAAGCTAATTCCATTCAGCCTCCTAAACCCCAAGGCTGTGGCCTTACCCTTTTAGGAGAGTGCATACTACTGTTTCTTTCCTTTGCCTTCTTCTGCGCCTACTTTCTCTACCTCTTAGCTGCCCATTCTATCTCTTGGCTCTTCCTTCCCCACCCTGGAACTGGCTGGAGTATCCTTAGCTTTGCCTTCCGTGTGATCTCTCAGGCCTGGCATACCGAGCCTGCCCCTTTTTGAGGCCATTGTCTTTAAAGGGGACTCCTACATGGCACTGAGAAACAAGCAAAGAGGCAGCAAAAGAACTTGAAGAAGTTACTAATTTGCCAGAAATCTAAGCAAATCTTTTAGTTTTTAAGGACAGTCACCATGTCTTTCTTATCTTTGTATCCAAAGCACCTAACACAGTAGTGTCAAGCACATGATAGGGAAGTTTGTTGACTGGGGTAATAAGTTGATTAAAACAAGGAGAACAGAGTGCTGCCATAGAAATCAAGGGACAGACTCAAAAGCTTCAAGAAGAGGGATGGCTAATAACACCAAATATCACAGAGAAATCAAGTATCAAGTAAAATGCTGAAAGATACCCTACTGGGTTTGCAATAGGAAGGCTGATTGCAATGACAGTTTTATTAGAGGGGTGAGGGTGGGTGAAAGCATGATTAAATTAATAGTTGGTTGACTAATGATAGGTGAGGAAGGAAAAACAATGAGTATGGATTATTATTTGGGGGAGGTTGGCTACGAGGCAGAAAGGCTGGTAACTACAAGTGGACCAAGGGTTGACACAAAGTTGTCCTTGTTTTTTTTTTTCCTTGAGTTTTATTTTTTGTTTTGATTTTTCTGTGGGAGATACCAGCTAAAGAGAAGGAGCTAGTGGAGAAGGAAAGGTTGAATTGGTTAGACAGGGAATGACTAACAGAACAACTTTGCCATGGAGGTGGGATGAAAGATCATGGAATAGAGATCTTAGCCTTGAGCTGGAGGCTCAAGAGGTACACCTACCTCTGCAACTGGAGGGGAAAAGTTTGTGCTAATATAGTCCTAGATAAAATTACGGGCATAGGAAATTTAGGGAATTTTCACCTGAGAGCCTTGATCTTTTACTGCAATGTAGGAGTGGCATGATTTGGGAGTGGCCATGCTGGGCTGGGTGGCCTTGTTGGGCTGGGGGCTTGAAGAGAGTGATGAAGATGGTAAAAGCCTCTGGAGGAACAGGAGGGAGACCTGAGCAGGAGAACAGTTTTCAAGCTCTACTGAGGGCCACGCTGAGATCAAAGGCCACAGATTTGGTCTTTGATCAAAGACCACCACTGTGTATGGATGTGTGACTTCCTCTAGCTGGGTTCCTGGGCACACAAGATAAGGGAAATTGATTACACAAGTTTAAGGATTTACAGGTCATGAGTGGTGTTGATGATATAGTCAAGAGCAAGGTTTAGACTAGGGTTGTAAGAAAATGAATCTCTGGGGGCACTTGGATGGCTATCAGTTGAGTGTCCAACTTCGGGTCAGGTCATGATCCCACAACTCGTGAGTTCAAGCCTCATGTCAGGCTCTCTGTCAGCAC
Organism: Panthera pardus; assembly: GCF_024362965.1. Lineage (NCBI taxonomy): Eukaryota > Metazoa > Chordata > Mammalia > Carnivora > Felidae > Panthera > Panthera pardus. The sequence continues at coordinate 50,815,622 of NW_026526688.1, read as the reverse complement.
AGAGCCTGTTTCAGATCCTCTGTCCCCCTCTGTCTCTATCCCTGCACCACTCACTATCTCTAGGAAGAAAGAAAGAACGAAAAAGAAAAAGAAAGAAAGAAAGAAAGAAAGAAAGAAAGAAAGAAAGAAAGAAAGAAAGAAAATAAGGTAAAAATGAACCCTTGAAGGAGTCTGAGTATGAGGGACACCTGGGAGGCTCAGTCAGTTAGGCATCCAACTCTTGGTTTCAGGTCAGGTCATAATCTCAAGGTTTGTGAGATTGAGCCCCATATCAGACTCTGAACAGACAGCATGGAACCTGCTTGGGATTCTCTCTCTCCCTCTCTCTCTGCCCCTCTCTCTCCCTCTCAAAAGAAATAAACTTTTTTTTTTTAAAGGAGTTTGAGTATGAGAAATGAGGTAGGTTGAAGAACTAGAGGCTTAAGAACGATGTACTTGGTCCTTGGGAGTAGGAGGGTGAGGGAGTTTGGATGAAGTTGAGGTTATGGATGAGAGTTATTGAATTTCATAGGTGGAGCAGTCTTAGGTCATGGCAAGATCCAGGTGTGGTCCTGTTAGTGGGTGGTTGATGAGGAGTGTCAGTAAACACTGCAAGACCAGCTGAGCATCAGGTACTACATGAAGAGACAGGGTGGGGTAGTGGTAATGGTTTGGCAGTCTAGACAAGGGACACCCAGGATTTGCATTCAGGAACTTCTTACTCAGGCTACTGTGTGAGTTAACTTGCCTTATTAAGTCTCAGTTGTCCATCTGTCAAAGGCTATAATCATAGCACCCACTTCATGGGATAGTTGTGAAAACTAAATGAGATCATATATGGGGAGTGCTGAGCACAATGCCTGGCACAGAAGCATTCCATAAATAACAGCTATGACATGATGACTGCTATTATGGAGGCCAAGTCTCCCACCAAGGATTCACAAGGTAGAAAAGCATGAAAAATACATGAAAGGACCCATGGGGATGGCTTCTTTGTGAAAACAGCCTAGATTTCTGGAATCAGACCAATTTGTGTTTGTCCTCCAGCCCAGCCGCTTACTAACTGTGTGATCTGAGGCAAGTCATCTAATCAATCTGTCTGAGGTCAATTGTGATGCTGTGTTGCTAGTATCTTCATTCCCCTAAATGTATTAAGTGCCTGCTTACTCAGTTCCAGGCATTGTAGTGAGTGTCGGAGACAAAGAGACTTGAAAAAGACACCCTCCTTGTGCTCACAGTATAGCTGAGGAGACTGGAAGAGACAATTCTAATTGGGAAAACTAAGCTCTGGCACAGCTAAGACACACAGGTAAATCCTGATTTATGCTGGAAAGAAATGTTTTGCCTGATGGAGCCATTAGCTCATTCCTTCCTTTTTAAAGGCAAAAACAGAACTTAGTACACAGTTCCCACTTTTTTACAATAATGGAGTTTTAGAAACGATTTTTGGAAAGTAGAATGGTGAAAAATAAATCTCAAGTTCCAAGGGGCTGAGCAATCTGCATGTAGACACCTCCCATCCGGGAAGACTGTGGATGGGAGGTCTGAACAGTAGGAGCACCGTGGCTCCTTCGGTGATTTGCTCAGGTCCTTGGTTTCCCCATCTGTAATGCAGGGATAATAACAGTAAGTACTTCACAGAGTTAGTGAGTGGTAAGTGAATTAATTCGTGTAAAATGTTTATGACAGTATCTGGCACATAGTGAGCATTCAGAGTATGTTAGCTAGTATTATTCTGTAAGTGATGATCTTATAAAGAGAAAGCAAAATGTATTCCTCAGTCCACGCAGGCGTCTCCAGAAACTGCTGAATGAGTGGATCAAAGTAACAAAAAGTAAACCAGAAATCAGGTTTAGAATGAGTAAATTTGCAAAATGTCAGGGCAAAAAATAAGACACTTATCAACACAGCTCAAAATCAACCTCAAACAGACCTATCACAATGCCTTGAATCTAGTAGGTACCCAATAAATATTGGTTGGCTTCTTAAATCCTTGCTTTACAAAACAAAGGTCCAAGGGAGTGCTTTATTTACCAAGTTCTTTTTTCTCCCCTCATTCCTCTGAGTAGTTAAGAGAGAGACCTGACTTTTCCTGTCTCCTGTTGGAGCCTGAGCCCACACCCCCTGCATAGTGACTAGGCAGCTTTCCAGGTTCGCCTGATGTTAAAGCCCCCAAGTTCCTGGGCTGCAGGTTGAAACCTGTATCTCAGTCCTTTCTCTCTGGTCTACCTCAGGAAGACTTTCCATGGGAAGATAAAGGCACTTCTGGTCTTGGACTCTCTTCTCTAAGAATCCTCTCTCCTCATCTATATTGCAGAAGTTAAAAGAGAGAAGTTGGTGTGAATAGAAGTCAGAACAGAGAATGGCCCACAGGGGTTTTCTCTACAGTCCTTTGGGAAGCTACTATCATTTTCTTCCAATCAAACATTTCCCCAACAATTTAAATGATTTTGGAACTTTAGAGAAAGTCCTCACCTCTTCCCTATTAATTTCTGCCCCACCCCCACTTCACCTCCTTAGGGGCTTTCTTCTGAAATTTGAGCATAAATTCAAACACAAGGTTCCCACAGAAACTGTGCAGCCTTCTCTTTTTCTGCCTGTCTGACCTTGGTTTACAATGCTAGATTCAAGCTATCATCACAACATGCCTTTAAAAAAAAATTTTTTTAACGTTTATTTATTTTTGAGACAGAGAGAGACAGAGCATTAATGGGGGGAGGGTCAGAGAGAGAGGGAGACACAGAATCGGAAGCAGGCTCCAGGCTCCAAGATGTCAGCACAGAGCCCAACGTGGGGCTCGAACTCGCGAGCCACAAGATCGTGACCTGAGCCGAAGTCGCACACTTAACTGACTGAGCCACCCAGGCACCCCAACAACATGCCTTTTAAAACCAACATTTGCCACATTATAAAAGAGATATAAAGGGAAGAATGGCTGCCCAGGAACCTTGACACATTGGAAATCCTTATTTACTATAATCTGAATGTGGGAAGACGGTTATTAGGAAGAATGTTTAGGACCAGAGTACCCAACTCTGGTAAAGGGGACATAACAAAACCTTTTTAAAAAGTTGTGGTAGGGCCATCTGGGTGGCTCAGTTGGTTAAGCGTCCGACTTCGGCTCAGGTCATGATCTCATGGTCCGTGAGTTCGAGCCCCGTGTCGGGCTCTGTGCTGACAGCTCAGAGCCTGGAGCCTGCTTCGGATTCTGTGTCTCCCTCTCTCTGACCCTCCCCTGTTCATGCTCTGTCTCTCCCTGTCTCAAAAAAAAAAAAAAAAAAAAAGTTGTGGTAAAATATAACATAAATTTACCATTTAAAACACTTTTAAGTGTACAGTGGCATTAAGTATATCCCTATTGTTGTCAACAATCATCACTATCCTTCTCCAGAACTTTTTTCATCTTTCCAAACAGAAACTCTGTACTCTATTAAACACTAACTCACTGGGGCACTGGGTGGCTCAGTCGGTTAAGCATCCAACTTCGGCTCAGGTCATGACCTCACAACTCATGAGTTTGAGCCCCGTGTCAGGCTCTGTGCTGACAGCTCACAGCACAGAGCCTGGAGCCTGCTTTGGATTCTGTGCCTCCCTCTCTCTCTGCCCCTCCACTGCTCGAGCTCCATTTCTTTCTCTCTCTCTCTCAAACATTAAACAAAACAGAACAAAACACACTACCATTCCTGCTTTCCTCCAGCCCCCTGCAACCACCATTCTGCTTTCTGTCTCTATGAATTTCATTTTTCTAGGTATCTCATATACATGAAACCATACAGTGTTTTTGTGTGTGGTGTCTGGCTTATTTCAATGAGCATAATGTCTTCAATGTTCATCTATATGTGGTACAAGAATTACATTCTGCTTAAAGGTGCTTTTAACCTTTTTGACAGGTCAGCGATAGGATGGTTGGTAAAAGGGCAAGTCATGCTGGCTTTCTGTATTTATTCACCTGTAAAATAGTTCTGAGTTTTGTACTATCATTAAAGCATATCCAAGTAGGCATCACAAACCTACAGGATCCAGGCACATGAGTGGTAAAGCCCAGTGGAAGTAGGCAATGGTGAAAGGGAGAAACTTGCCTCTCATAAAAGTGGCCACTGCCACCTAGTTCTAATCCATTATTCTCAGGATGTAATTGCACAGGCCCAGAATTACACAGACAAGTCTCCTAATTTTCATGACAGTACTGTTGGTCCAAATGGAACATATTTACAGGTCAGATCTGGCCAGTAGGCCACCAGTTAGTAGTCTCTGCTTGGGTTTAATAACGAGCTAATTTTAGCGCGGCTTCATGCATTCATTCATTCACTCATTCACGCAATAAATGTTTACTGGGTCTCTACTACCTGCTACGCTACACACATAAGGCATGGTTTAAAAAATATATGGCAGGAGAACAAATAATCGCAGCATAAGTGCTATAACAAAGCGAAGATAATAATGACTTACTTTTATTGATCACTTCTTATGTGCCAGGGAGTTTTAAAAGAACTTATTCGTATTAACTCATTTAAGCCTTGCAACAATCCTATGAAGTAGGCATTAATGTCTCCATTTTAATCATGAAAAGACAAGCACTAAATATCAAATCACTTGTCCATGGTCACACCGCTGGAAAGTGCTGGTGCAGGATTTGAATTCGGATTGGTTCCAGAGCCCAAGGTCAAGACTGGAATAGATTGGTAGGGGCTCAGAGGGCGAGGTCGTATACGGTTAACCTGCGGATCTATGAAGACATCCTGAAGAGGTTAACTTTTGCCTTGTCTTGAAGGAAGATTTCAGCAAACAAGGCCGGGAGTGCAATCCAGGCAGAGGAAGTTGAGGCGGGGATCAAACTTTAAGGTTAGCGGGAAATAAGTCTGAAGAAATCGCTCTCAGGGTCTCCAATGTCATCTATTCAACTATTTTCAGGTGTGGTATCAGCCTACCGACGGCGTATGTTTCAGTACTAGCTGTGAGAGTAGAATGATTAGAAACAGAGGAGCATTTACACGTTCCAGGGAGCGAAATGCGCCTAATGTCTCCTGCCCCACCCGAGCCCCTCCGCCGCTGTCCTGCCCACTGCCCACGACTGCCTTCAGGGACTACAAGTCCCGTCATGCAACCAGGGAGCGCCGAGAGCTCGGCGACCTGCCTCGCCCCGCCCCGGCTCCGCCCCCTCCCCGCCCCTCCCTCCCGCAGCCCCCTCCCGCCCGGCCAGCCCCGAAGAGTTGCCCGGTGGCCGAGGCAGACGGAAGCCGAGGGAGAGTCTCGGCAGCAGCAGGATGGGGGATTCCAAAGTGAAAGTGGCTGTGCGGATCCGGCCCATGAACCGGAGAGGTGAGAGCCGAGCCCGCCCGGGGCCGCCACGGTCGAGGCGGCAGGTGCCTGGCGCGCCCTTCCCTCACCCGCGGCCGCCGTGTGGGGTCCGGCCGGCCCCGCCCCTGCAGTCCGCGACCAAGCGAGAGGGCGGCCGGCGCACCCCGAATCCTTGTCTCCCCGCGCCCGGCCGTCCTGCGCGGGGACGCCCCTCCCCTCGCCCGCACCGCGTCCGGGACGCGGCGGGCCCCACGTCCCGGTCCGCTGCCCCTTCCGCCGGCGCGCCCGCCCCGCCCCGCCCCGGCGCCCTTTCGCCCTCACGCCTCTCCTGCCCTTGCGGGAGGGCGCTCTGGTCCTTCGCCCCGGGCTCGTTTCCTCCTTCCCCCGCCCCTACTCCTCGCCCGTGCACCGACGCGTCCCCTGCTTTTTCCTTGCCAGCTGTCAGAGTGGCCCCCGCCCCTCGGTCTTCACCCCTCCACCCTGGCCGGGACGGCCAGGCACCCCGAGGCCCCACGTCTCCGGCCCAGTCACCTCAACCCTGCACTTTTGTGGTCCGCGGCAGGAAAAAATGGCAGGGAATTTGGTTTACTCTTGAAAAAGCACTCAAGTGCAAAAATTCCTCGTCTTGATTTTTCATTCTATACGTTTAACTGGGCGGTCATAAAGAATTGTAAAAACTTTGAAGTGAGAGGAGATGCCCTTCCATCCCCCGCTTTTTTGACTGTTGAGATAGTTTTGTTTTTGCTTGAAGTCATATTCGTCATCTCTCAACAATAAATAGTTTAAGTGCCAAGATTCTTGTGAAATTGTATCTTTCAGACATTCTCTCAATTCTGCAGGGAGGGTAGAGAAAGCAGATAAACCGAGTACATTTTAAATCCTCTTTAGACTGTCGAATGGAGTGAAGAGTACCGCGGTGAGGTGGGCTGGGTTTTGGCTTTAATGCTTAAGCAGCAGCGTGACTGAGCAAGGAACTTTAAATGAGATAATATATTTGAAAACACTTTCTGTACAAGGCTATGTTATTGAGATCACTGTTATAATCCCAGGAGATGACTTTTCAATTGATAAGACTCTTTTTGCAGCTTCTGTGTTCATATTCAAGTGTTAAGTCTATGTAGAAATCACGAGTTTTCCAATTTTCCTTTTCTCTGCTGTCTTTTGTATATATTGAGATATACAGATCAGCCAGTTGACGGTATGTTTTGTTGGTTTGTCCTTCTTTTCCAAGTTGGTTTATGTCTTCCCTAGGAGTCAGATCTTCCCAAAAGATCATTTCTTTTGGCGTTGCTAGGTCAGTGTAAGGCTGTCATGTGACCTACGAGAGTTTTGTTTTTTTCTCCTTCCCCTAAGAACTTAAACTAGTGCACATTTTGGGTCTTCAGTCTTTCCTTTGACAAAATCAAAGGGTCTTAGATGAACTCTGAAAGTTTTCAGAAGCTTTTGTTCTTAGGTGCTCAGGCATCTTTATTCAAGTTTATTACCATTACAAATGATTTAAAAAAAATGAAAAAGCAGGCCATATAAAACACAACTTTATCTGGAACTTGATTCTGAAAGGATGATTTCAGCACATTCTTAAAATTTCCTTTTCACAAAAAACTTGGAAATGTCAGTGCTAAAAAGATGTAGCTAACCATCACAAAAGACCCATCTCAGATCATTAGAATCCTACCCTCTTCCCCTCCCCACATGAATTTCAATTTTTAAACATTTTTTAAATGTTTTTTTAAATTTATTTTTGAGAGAGAGAGACAGAACATGAGTGGGGGAGGGGCAGGGAACAAGAGGGAAACAGAATTTGAAGCAGCAGTTATTTTTTTTTTTTTAAGTGTATTTATTTTAAGTGAGAGAGAAGGAGGGAGAGCAGGGGAGAGGCAGAGAGAGAATCCCAAGCAGGCTCCACGCTGCGAGTGCAGAGCCTGACATGGAGCTTGATCTCAGAGAACTGTGAGATCATTACCTGAGCCTAAATCAAGTCAGATGCTTAACTGACTGAGCCACCCAGGCGCCCCATGAATCTCAGTTTTTGAGGGAAGGTACTATATAAATTGTCATTAATTAGATTATAATAATTGTTGTATCAGAGTGCCCAGGGACACATAGAATACTAATTTTCACTGTGGAATGGATATTAGCAGTTCCTTTGGTTGAACTCATTTTAAAATTAAGGTTTGGGGTGCCTGGGTGTCTCAGTGGGTTGAGTGTCTGATTCTTGATTTCAGCTTAGGTTATGATCTTGTGGTCATGGGATTGAGCCCCATATGGGGCTCCACGCTGGGTGTGGAGCCTGCTTGGGATTCTTTCTCACTCCCTCTACCCCTGCTTGTGCTATCGCTAAAAACAAACAAACCTGCCCCCCCCCCCCAAAAAAAAAGATTTAAAATTAGGTTTATACATAGATTCATTACTCTGTAAATAGAAGTGCATTATTTTGGTAACTGCTTCCCCCTTCATTTAGTGACATCTCTTACCTAGCCTTGTTATTTCCTGAATGCATATGGACTTCTTTTTTCTGTAATTACCACAGATAATTAAGATTGGTTCTATTTCTGTTTTGTCATGAAGTAGTCATTTACATAAATCTAGAAGTTGTGGAATTCAGTGTATTATTATTGTGAAGCCAGTGATTTTTTTTTTTTTTTTTTTAAGATTTCATTTTTAAGTAATCCCACTCCCAGCTTGGGGCTCAAACTCACAACCCCAACATCAAGAGCTGCATGCTCCACCAACTGAGGCAGCCAGGCACCCCTAAAGCCAGTGATTTTTAAACTGCTATCTAGAATTTGTTTAAAAAGACTACAATGGAACTATATTCCTTTCCAGGAATTTTGAGAAGAATCATATTACTTTGTCTAATCATTACTTCTGTGAAAATTAGTGTATGAAGTAGTAGTATATGATTGTGACAAATAGTAAACTTTTAGTCATAGCTGTTTCTCTCATAGCATATTAGTTCAGGAAGCAACCTCAGATATCACTCCTCACAAATAAGATTGAGATGAGAATGGGTTACAAGGATGTTTTACTGTGTAGTTTCTGATGTTTGGACTCATCGGCTACTTTTTGAGGAAAATTGAAATTTGCAGGAAGCTTCTAATGTACCATTAAGATCTTTATGTGGTTCAGTATCTGCTAAGGTGTTAAGGTAGTTAGTTGGCTTATTATTTAACATTTATCATGGAAGTAAGAGTGTTTCAGTCTTTTTTTTGCTAAATTATACGTGGGTTTGGGTATATGTAAATATACCCAATATAAAAAATTATATGTAATTTTACCTAGTTTTAACATTACAACTTCTGTTTTGCTTTTCTTCATCTGAAATATGAACTCAAATGAGCTGAAGAAAAGCTGTAAACCTGTTTTGTCATGCTCTCTTGAAGTTCTATTTGCAGATACTGTTTGGTTTTTCATATTCTTTTTCAGACATGGACAACTCACCACGTAACTCTGGTTGTGTTCTTCCACTGTAAGGAACACCCATTCATACATTATTAACCAGTATAATTATTAAATGAACCGAAAGGTTTACAAGCATAATTGATGGCACTAGGTAGATCAGTGACACTCTCCTATTCAGGAATTTGATGTTTTATGACTTCAGATGGTTTAAAAAATATTTAGTATTTACTGAATGCCTGCCAGATGTCTAGCTTATATTAGATAGTATGGGATCTTACTGCCTTTTTGCAAGAGGTTTCCCATATTTAAATATGCGTAAAATCAATTACCAAAGTAAATAAATTTACACCAAAAGTGTTTGGAAAATACCTTTGCTATCTATCTGGTCTAAGGTAGTGAAACCAAAAATTACATTAGATGTTTAGCTAGAGAGAAGAGTAGTGAAATGGGTTATTTCAGTTGTTAGGAAACATGGATAATAAATTTATTTCAACAGGTATTTCTCAAGGGTTTACTTTGCACTTTATAGTACTTAATTCAGTGAAAGGCTCAAAGACACAAAGAAGAATGTACTGATAGAAGTCAGTGCTTAAGGAAATCATAGTCTAGTATCTCAGTGGAAAAATTGTTATGTATCTATTAAGAATGATGACAATGGACATCATTTAACAAGGAAGACTTTTCTATGTTAGCAGAAAAACCAGAATGTAAAACAGAATGTGTAACTGTAAGGTTGAATTTGCTGTTAATTTTATTACTGTATAAAAATGTAAACAGGGATGGGCAAGGGCTAGAAAGAAACATGAAAAAATGAGATTGCTTATTCTTGTTGGGAGAATCTTAACATCCTAAAAACTCTTAGTGTTGACTAGTATTGTAATATTCAGTTTTTTAAAATGTGCTTCATGGGTCACGCTCATGAGGAAATGGCCGTCCTGTGAAAAGATAAGATTAAAAGGTAAACAAGCACCTATCACAGATTGCCAGGTGAGTGATCTGGCAATACTGGAATTCAGAGGAGTGAAAGGTCCCTGGAAGCCTGGTGATCAGGGAAGGCTTCTCTGGGGAGGGAGAACCTTGGTTAGACTTAGAGGGAGGAAGCTTATGATCGGAATGGGTGCATGGTAGGAGGGGAGGAGAGAGCGTTGGGTCTTTGAGGAGGAAGTGTGGCCTGAGAGCAAAGGCACAGAAACAGGAATGAACCAGGCAAGTTTAGGCGGCAGAGACAGATAAGCCTGCCAGAAGGATGAAATTAGAAAGGTAGGGTGGAATTGCAGGGAGCCCTTAATGCTGGCTCGGCCCAGAAGTCCAGGTTAGGGTGGCTGGTCCATGTGCTCTCTTTAGCTCTGTAGAACTTCGCGTGGATCTCGGACACAGCATGGAGAAGGAAGACTGCCAGGTCTCAGAGCAGGATCAAAAGCCTGGGTAGATGCCTGATTCAGGGCACAGCTGGGCAACATTTAAGAGCGGGTTGTGAAAATTAAGCCACGTGAATAGGAAGAGTAAGGAGGCTGGTCAAAACTTAGGTAAGCAGTCATGACTCAGAAGACAAGGTGAAACTACAAGGTGAAACTGAGGAAGTAGGAAGCTTAGAGAACATGCTGACAGTCTGGGAAGACACACGTGATCCTTAGGAAATGAAGGGGCAGGGTAGCAAGGAGATTCTGATACAGGAAGGTGGTTTTGACCCTCAGGACATTGGTGGGCTCAGGGAGATGACTGATACTGGAGTTGAGGACGGCTGTGGATGGAAATTTCTGACATACTTTCTAAAACAGAAGATCCTTGTTTTCTAGCATCTGCTTGATATGCTAATGGAGAATGAGACACACAACTCTTACAACATTGTTTTGTTTCTGCTGTCTACTCAGTGACTGAAATTGGGATTTATACATACAGGGCCACAGGCTTTTGGAGAAGAAAGTACAAGTTTACATGATAAAATAAAATAAAAACTTGTTTGAGTTGGCATTTACTTTTACCCCCTCACCTCCATAAAACAATGACTAATGTCCAACTTTTCCAGTCCTTAAGGTCTGAAGATGGAGGATACTACTGACAAAACTATTCATTAAGCAGATGAATGGAGATGTTTATTGAGTGGAAATGGATTATTATTGATCTCTTGGCTTGCTGATCAGGTTTCCCTTGTGTTCAACATAACATATAAAAAAAAAAAAACTTGGCAGAGATGAGCAGTGTAATTTATGGGGAAGTATGTGAAACTAATTGATCTCTAGGACACAAACCCATGACTTAATTGGTACTGGGCTTGAGCTTTTGGGTGCTAGAGATACCTTTATTATTTTTTTAAATTTATTTTTGATTGAGAGCACAAGGTGGGGAGGGACAGAGGATCTGAAGCAGGTTCCATGCTGACAGTAGTGAGCCAGATGTGGGGCTTGAACTCATGAACCATGAGATCATGACCTGAGCCAAAGTCAGACACTCAACTGACTGAGCCACCCAGGTGCCCCTGCTGTAGATATCTTTGAAAGATGGTATTAGCCCATTCAGTATGCGTTGATTGAAGAAAAGAATAATAGCTACTCCTTTTTAAGAGCTGTTTGTTAGCTACAGAGTTCGGTACTTTGTATATGTTATTCTTTAAACAAAACTTTGAAAGGTACTTTATAGAATTACCATTTAACAAAATCTCAGACAGGGATAAGTAAATTTCCCCAGAATTACAAGACCAGTATTTTGGAGCCTGAGTTTCACCTACTTTCCCATTGAAGCCTGTGCTTTTACTGCTATATTGGATGTGATGATCTTTAAAGGGACCTTGCATTTTTTTGAGTTTATGTAATTTTCAAAGATGTGCAGGATATACGAGAAGCATAAGTCATGATCTTTGACCAAAGGGACTCCCTGTCTTGTTTGTAATAAGAGATGCATGCACAGGTGAGTCAATTACAAGAACATATGTACACAGTGATGCTAGTGCATTACAAATGAAAGAAATGGGGGTGGGACTTGAGAATGGTAAGGGTTGAGTTGAAGACAGTGGGCAGGGAGGCATGCATGGTAGGTGGGGTACATAACACAAGTTGTTGGAATTAATCTATGTATTTTTACCTTGCTCATAAGCTAATAAGTTAGCTAGTTACTGTTTCATGGATGCTAGGAGAAGACATAGGACTTCTGGGTCAGAAGACTTCATGGCAGAGCAGCCATTGTGAGTTGCTCCCCTCACTGGCCAATCCCACAGGGGTGATGTGGAGTGTCCAAATGGATGCCGTGCAAGCAGTTGGTTTGCGCTGCATCTGAGGAACACAGGACTTGGGGAATCCATTGTTTTAAGTGGTAAGCAAGCCTGCTCTCTGTCCCGAAGGACAAACTTGTCTCTCAGAGTTGCTGACTGCAGACCGATTCTTGACAGAGGTGCTGGGTAAAGAGCATTTATGGCTTAGCTCATACCACCAGCAGGAGCATGTCAAGATGGCATTAGAGCAACTGAAAGTTAGGAAATACAGGAAGACTGTAAAGCTTCTGGTTTAGATGATTTATATGACTAAGTGAACAAATGTTGGGGTCATTAACTGACATTAGAAGTATAGGAGAAGCCGGTTTTAGGGTGGAGGTGTAGGAAATGATGAGTTCTGTTCTTGGGCATTCAACAATATTTAGTCAGTGGTGCCTACTGCACCTACGACTATGAATAAGATATTGTACATAGGTGGAAGAAACTCTTAGGTGTCTGCAGTGCAGTGGGTGGATCCAGAAGGTTATTGCATAGGAGTCTGAACCTAAGGAACTGGAGATGTGTGTAGATTTGGGGGTCATTACTGTAGGTATAAGATAGAATACCAAATTAAGGTGTGTGCAAAGGAGGAGGTCATAGAGGCCAAGAGGAGAGACATAAGTAGAAGCAGGTAAAAGTAATATGGAACCCAGAGAGAAAATGTGTCAAAGGATGAATGGTCAGTAGGAGATCACAGGAATGGCATGTATGGTAATGGCATGTATGAATTGTGTTCAGTGGACTAGGCAATATGGTGGTCAGTGGTAATTTTCAGAAGAATAATTTTGACTGAATGAATAAATTAGTGTTGGTGTGTTGGTAGTGGTCTGAGATGTAAGTGGGTTGCCAATATGGTGGAAGTGAGTATACATGAATATTCTTTCAAGAAACTCCATTTATGAAATTCTTTTTTTTTTTTTTTTTTTTTTTTAAGTAGGCTTCATGCCCGATGTGGGGCTTGAACTCATGGCCCTGAGATCAAGACCTGAGCTGAGATCGAGTCATATGCTCAACTGACTGAGCCACTCAAGCACCCCTCAAAAAACTCCATTTAGAAGGGAAGGATAGAGTGGCATCCGGAGGTGTCCTAGGAACAGACCTTTTTCCCCTTTGAGTCTGAGAGATGTTTGAGCCTTGTGGTAGACAGAAAAAGCCAAGAGAGGGAAATTTTTGAAATATGGGAAGAAGAGGATAATTATATAATGGGAAAGCCCTGGAGTCCTTAATTTTCTTGATGAGGTGGATTGTGACGTTGTTATTTGAGAGTAAGAAGGATTGGCTTGACTGGGATCTTCAGAGCAATGTTCAGAAATTTAATTAAAGGGCTCTAACCATATTTTATATCTGTTGAGGGCAGTGGGGTCATTCTTGCTAATTTTTTTGAGATATAATTGACTCATCAAAAGCGTACAATTCAGTGGTTCTAGTGTTTTTGCAGAGTTGTGTACCCATCACCATTATCCAATGGCAGAACATATTCATCATCCCAAAGAGACTCTGACCCCACTAGCAGTCACTGTCCACCCTCCTGACACCCTCTGTCCTCCAGCACACACCTACCCCTCTCCCCTGTCCCGGGCATCCACTGTTCTACTTCTTGTCTCTATGGATTTGCCTATTCTGAACGTTTCATGTAAATGGAATCATGCAGTGTGTGGACTTCTGTATCTGACTTTTTTCACTTGGCATAATGTATTCAGGGTTTATCCATTGTTGTAGCATGAGTCAGTACTCATTCTTTTTTAAAGTAGAATAGTATTATACGATATGGATATGCTGCATGTGTTTACCTATTCATTAGTTGATGGGCATTTGGCTTGTTTCTACTTTTTTAGCTATTTTGAATACTGCTATGAACATTTATGTATATAACTTTTTGTGTGGATGTATATTTTTACTTCTTTTGGGTATGTGTGTGTGTATATATATGATATATATATATGTACATATATACATACACGTTCGTACATACACATACACACATATATACTACACACACGCACATAGAAGTGGAATTGCTGGGTCATATAGTAATTCTGACTTTTGAGGAACTCCTAAATTGTTTTCCAAAGTGACTGCACCATTTTACATTCCCACCAACCATGTATGAAAGTTTTTCTCCATGTCCTTCCTTGCCAGTACTTGTTTTATCTTTTTGATTATTGCTATCCTAGTGTGTGTGAAGTAGTACCTCATTGTGGTTTTGATTTGCATTTCTCCAGTATCTAATGATGTTGAACATCTTTTCATGTGTTTATTGGTCATTTGTATATCTTTGGAGAGATTTCTATTCAAATCATCATTGTTTTAAAAATTGGGTTGTCTTTTTATTATTGAGCTGTTGGAGTTCTTTATATATTCTGGATACCAGTCCCTTATCAGATAAATGATTTGCAAACATTTTCTTGATTTTTGTGGGTTGCCTTTTCATTTTATTAATGGTGTCTTTTGAAGCACACATTTTTTTTTTAAGATTTTATTTTTAAGTCATCTCTACACCCAATGTGGGGCTTGAACTCACAACCCCGAGATTAAGACTTGTATGCTCCACCAAGTGAGTCAGCCATGCACCCCTGAAGCATAAAAGTTTTTCATTTTGATATGGTCCAATGTATCCGTTTTTTTTTTTTTTTTCTTTAGTTGCTTGTGCTTTTGATATCATATGTAAGGAATCATTACCTTACTCAAGGTCACATGGATTTATGTCTATATGTTTTAAGAGTTTTATAGTTTTATGTATTTAGGTCTTTGGTCTGTTTGGAGTTAATTTTTGAATGTGACGTGAAGTAAAGGTTCCATTTTATTCTTCTGCATATGGATATCCAGTTGTCCCAGCACCACTTATTGAAAAGACTGTTCTTTCCCCACTGGATTTTCTTGGCACCCTTGTTGAAAATCAATTGACTATTGAATTTAAGAGTAAGATACAATAAGCTCTTTAGGAATGTGACTGGTAGGTAAAGGGAAGTACATTTACACTTCTGAGTAGTATATGTGGTTTGAAAATTATTAATAATTTTCTGGAGAATTAGAGAACAGATTAGTAAATGAGCAAGTCAGAATTATTTTATTCACACTGAGAATGATACATTTCCTCAGATGCAACATGAGTTATGTAAAGGGAGTGTCCTAGACCCTGCCTGTCTTTCACTGTGATGTCATTGAGGAACGAGCCATAGTTGATTTATGCATTGAAGAAAGACTTGTTTCAAATGATTGTTCACTTGTACAGGGTGACTAATTTGCTGGCTGAGTAAGCTGAATTGTCAGCTGTTAATATTTTAATATTCATCTTGAGGAACTTGACCTAGAAGAGGATCCTGTTTGGGAAATAATATGGGATCTTTGTGGAGTAAATTTCCTTTTTTTAAGGACTCATGGATACGTCAAAGCATTCATGGCTCTAAGTATGATAAAACTCAATTAGTCATGACATAAACTTATAGTATTACTTAACTTTAAGATCATTCTGGTTTTTTATTGGTTTTCAGACATAGTACTAATTAAATCCCAATCTCATTATTATAGACTTCGCTAGGTATAAACTGTTGTCCATGTGTTACTTATTATAATAGTCGTGAGTGTTTAGTGCCTTTTTTTTTATTGTGTTAAGTATATATAACAAAATTTACCATCTTAAACCATTTTTAAGGGTGAAGTTTAGCGGCATTAAGTTGTTGTGCAACCATCACCACTATCCACCCCTAGAACGTTTTTTATCTTGTAAAACTGAAACTCTGTATCCATGAAACTCCTCTGTTGACTCTTAAGCCCAGCCCCTGGCATCTACCATCTTACTTCCTATCTCTATGAATTTGATTACTCTAGGTACCTCTTATAAGTGGAATCATATAGTATTTGACCTGTTACAACCAGTATATCTCATTTGGCATAATGTCTTCAAGGTTCATCCATGTTTTAGCAGAATTTCATTACTTTTTAAGGTTGAATAATATTACATTGAATTATACCACATTTTGTTTTTCCATTCATTCATTGATGGACACTTAGATTGTTTCTACCTTTTGGGTATTGTGACTACTGCTGTGCACATGGGTATACTTTAATGCAGTTTTTGCAAAGGCAGCTCATAGAAGTTAGGTCCTTATCTTTAAAAAAAAATTTTTTTTTTTTTACATTTTATTTATTTTTGATAGAGAGAGACAGAGCACAAGTGGGGGAGGGGCAGAGAGAGAGGGAGGCACAGAATCCAGGCAGGCTCCAGGCTCCGAGCTGGAGCACAGAGACTGACGCGGGGCTCAAACTCACAAACCGTGAGATCATGACCTGAGCCAAAATCGGACGCTTAACTGACTGAGCCACCAGGTGCCCCAGGTCCTTATCTTTTTAATCTAAGTATTGCTCCAAACTAAGAGGAAGCTGCTTATCTTTTGAATTTTTGGTAGGTGTTTTAAAATTTTTTTTTAATTTTTAAAATTCACATTAAAGTTAGGGCCTAAATTTGTTACTGTTATTTAACTACTACTTACTTTCTAAGCAGTATAGATCAAGAAGTCTTAAATGGAGAACATATCATATTTAGAATCTTGTTGCAATATAATTGAATTCAACCAACTAGTAGCATTTGATGGTACTCTAGCTATAGCATTTTATATTAAATGTTTTTCATATATCTGATCCTTAAACTCTCTTCAGATCTCACAGATTTTATTTGCTTGCGTGTGTGTCCTAGATGTTCCACCCATATTCTAAACAGTCTTGTGAAAAGCCTTGTCTTAATATCTATTCATCAATCAACAGAATTGGAGTGGGAATTTTGTTTGATTAAAAACTGAGCTAATGAGGGGTGTCTGGGTGGCTCAGTCGGTTGAGCTTCCAACTTTGGCTCAGGTCATGATCTCGTGGTTTGTGAGTTTGAGCCCCACATTGGGCTCTGTGTTGATAGCTTGGAGCCTGGCGCCTGCTTCAGATTCTGTGTCTCCCTCTTTCTGCCCTTCCCCTGTTTGCATTCTGTCTGTCTCTCTCAAAAATAAATAAACATTAAAAAAAAAAACTGAAGTAATGAAATAAAGATAGTTGTGAATATTTTAAAGGCCACCTTTCATGAGTGTTCGATGTAGGGACATTTCTAAGTATTGCAGTCTTCAGGACAGAATGAATTTAGGTTGGATATTAGTTATTAGGTGATTCTGTGTATTATATAGGATTTTCCAGGCGTTGGTTCCTTCATGATGTCATTAATGCTCCCAAATTATTAGTTGTATCTATTGAAGTCATGAAGAAGAGGCAGAGAAGGGAGGAGCTATGAAGAGAATAAGGAAAAAGTATACAAATGTTGAAGGAAAATGTTTGGATCCCTTTTCAATTCAAGATCATTTAAAATGATGGCAGAGCACTTAGTGAGAAAATATTGGATTTACAGTTTTTCAGGCATGCATTCTAATGTGTACTTTTGCATGCAGAACTATACACACAGCTCCTTTGCTCAGACCAAACACTCTTGCAAGACACTAATAACTAATTTTGTGGTGGGTGGTGAGACAGTAGATTCTGAGTCACAGCACAGTTTCCGGAGGGTTGATAATGCATTTGTGTATAATATAGATTTGACTGTGAGGGGCCAGCCAATACAATGTGGTCAGACACCATTAAGAAGTGGTGTTAACAAAGTATGATTATAAACTTTCTTGAGCTCTGGGGCTATAGACTTTAGTGTCAGTTGACCACAGTGGAACATTTGCTGCTTTGGGATTAGTCTTCCACACCTAACTCTGTAGTTTTCCTTTCAGTTTTCTTTGCCTAAAAAAATGTGTTGGCTAAAAGAAAGACTGCTAAATTTTTTATACTTCTAGAATACATCTTTGAGAACAAATGTAGAATAACCAATATAAGTAAAATTGTGTCAGGTACAGGGAGGGAATTTTTTGTTTTGCTTTTTTTTTTTTAATTTGTCTCAGTTATGTAAGTTAAAATGTAAAAAATAAATGACCTTTCCTGGGAGTGGAAATACTTCTAAGTTATAATGAGGTGACATTGACATTTGGCCAAGGTTCTTTGGGAAATACAAAATAGCTCCAGGGCAGTGCAGCTCCTTTCCTTAGGGTTTATCTTTTGGTAATGGCAATAAGGCAAACAAATAGTTTCATACTTTGGGTCAGAAAAATATTAGAATATAAAAATATGAGAACATAAACATGCCGTGGCCTATACTTACAAAAAAATAGCTTTATTGAGATATAATTCACATATCATACAATTCAACCAATTCAGTGGTTTTTATTATGTGCAGTTATCAGCATAATCAATTGTAATATATCTTCATACCCCCAGAAGAAAACTATACCCATGTAACAGCATGGTTACTATAGTTAGTGATAGTGTATTGCATATTTGAAAGTTGCTAAGAGAGTAGATCTTAAGAATTCTCATAATGAAAAAAGTTTTTTTGTAATTGCATATGGTGACAGATGTTAATTAGACTTATGTGGTGAACATTTTGCAATATACATAAATATGGAATCATTTTACATGTTTTATACCTGGAACTAATACAGTGTTATATGTCAATTATACCTCAATTTAAAAAAACCCTGTCATACCCATTAGCAGTCACTCCACAGCCATAGGAATAACTAGTCTATTTTCTGTGTCTTGTTTGCCTATTCTGGACATTTCAAATGAGTAGAATCATATAACATGTGGTATTTTGTAACTGACTTTTTTCAGTTCACACAAGCTTTGTTCATGTCGTGTAGTATGTATCAGTACCTTATTCCTTTTAATTGCCAAATAATGTTCCATTTTATGGATATAATAAATTTATCCATTTATTAGTTAATGGACATTTGGCTTGTTCCACTTTTTGGCTGTTATGAATAGCCAAATACTAGGGTTATGAACATTTATGCACAAGCTTTTGTGTGGACCTAGATTGTCATTTCTCTTGAATATATATGTAGGAGTGGAATTACTGGGTCATATACCAGCTCTCTGTTTAACCTTTTGAGGAGCTGCCAGACTGTTTTCCAAAGTAACTGCACCATTTTATATTCCCATCAGTGATGTATGAGGATTCCATTTTCTCTACATCCTCATTAACACTTGTTATTATCTTTTTGACTATCGTTATGCTAGTGGGTGTGAAGTGGTATCTCATTGTACTTCTGATTTACATTTCCTAATGTGTAATCTGTTGAGCATCTTTTCTGCTTATTGGCCATTTTTGTATCTTTTTTTGAGAGATATCTGTTCAGATCATTGCCCATTTAAAAGTTGGATTATTGGTCTTTTTATTATTGAGTTGTAAGAGTTCTTTATATTTTCTGAGGTAAGCCCCTTATTAGATATTTGTTCAATTCTGTGGGTTGTCTTTTTACTCTTTTGATGGCGTCCATTGAAGTACAAAGGTTTTTCATATTGATGCTTTCCAGTTTATCTGTTTTCTTCTTTTGTGTTTGTGCTTTTGGTGTCTAAGAAACTATTACCTAACCCAACATCATGTGCATTTACTCATGTTTTTTTTTTTTTTTCTTATGAGTTTTATAGTTTTAGCTCTTACGTATTTATTTCTATGATCTGTTGGAATTAGTTTTTGTGTATGGTGTTCATTTTTGTGTGTGTGGATATCCAGTTGTCCCACCACCATTTGCTGGAAAGACTGTAGTTTCCCCACTGGATTGTCTTGTCAAAATCAGTTGGCCATAAATGTGACAAGTCTATTTCAGGACTGTCTATTCCATTAATCTATATGTCTGTCCTTCTGTCCTTATAGTAGCACTGCACTGTCTTGATTACTATAGCTTTCTAGTTAAGTTTGACATTGGTGAATGTAGTCTTTCTATTTTGTTTTTTTCAAGATTATTTGGCTATTCCTGGTTGTATGCATTTCTATATAGATTTAGGATTACCTTGGTAATTTTTGTTTTAAAAAAAAAAAAAGCTAACAAGCTAACTGGGATTTTGATAGGGATTATCTTGAATTTTGTAGACCAATTTGGGATATATTGTCATCTTAATAGTATTAAGTCTTTCAGTTAATGAATGTAAAATAATTTTCTATGTATTTAAGTCTTGAATTTCAGCAGTGTTTTGGAATTTTCATTGTACAAGTCTTACACTTTTTTTTTTTTCTTTTAGGAAGAGAGAGTGCAGGTGTGGGAGAGGGGCGGAGGGAGAGAGAGAATCCTAAGCAGGCTCCATGCTCAGCACAGAGCCCTATGTGGGGCTCAATCCCATGTCTCTGGGATCATAACCTAAGCTGAAACCAAGAGTTGGACTCTCAACCAACTGAGCCTCCCAGGTGTCCCTGTCTTGCACTTCTTTTAAATTTATTCTTTTATATTCTATTTTATATTCTTTTAATACTTTTCAAAAGTATTTAAATCTTTTTGATGTCATTATAAATGAAATTGTTTTCTTGTTTCGGTTTTTTTTTTTTTTTAATTGCTGGTGTATAGAAACACAACTGCTTTTTGTATACGGTATTGATCTTGTATCCTACAACTTTGCAAAACTTGTTTATTCTAATAGTTTTAAAATGGGTTCCTTAGGATTTTCTTTTTTTAATTTAATTTATTTATTTAGAGAGAGAGAGAGAGTGCGTGTGGGAAGAGGGGGTAAAGGGAGAGAGAGAGGGGGAGGGAGAATCTTAAGCATGCTCCATGCTCAGCAAAGAGCCCAACACAGGGCTCCATCCCATGACCCTGGGATCATGACCTGAGCCAAAATCAAGAGTCCTCTTCTCAACTGACTGAGGTACCCAGGCACCCCTGATTCCTTAAGATTTTCTGTCTATAAGGACCATATCATCGCAAGTAGAGATAGTTTCACTTCTTTCTTTCCAATCTGGATCCTTTTTGTTTATCTTGCCTAACTGCCCTGACCAGAACTTCTAGAACAATGTTGAACAGAAGTTGCAGTCATAGGATATCCTTTTCTTATTCCTGATGTTAGTCTTTCACCATCAAATACGGTATTAACTGCAGGCTTTTGTAGATGTCCTTTATCAGGTTGAGAGGTTCCCTTCTATTTCTAGTTTGTTGAGTGTAAAGAGTGTTGGATTTTTGTCAAATGATTTTTTCTGAAATAAACTACTTTAAAAATGACTATTTTCTCTGTTTTTTTTTTCTTTTTTCATCTGCAGAAATTGACTTGCATACCAAATGTGTGGTGGATGTAGATGCAAACAAGGTTATTCTTAGTCCTGTAAATACTAATCTTTCCAAAGGAGATGCCCGGTAAGTTAAGAAACAGTGTTATGTTCAATGGATTTTTATTATTTATTTATTTATTTATTTAAAACAATTTTTTAGTGTTTATTCTTGACAGAGAGAGAGAGAGACACAGAGCGTGAGTTGGGGAGGGTTAGAGAGAGAGGGAGACATAGAATTTGAAGCAATCTCCAGGCTTTGAGCCATCAGCACAGAGCCTGACATGGGGCTTAAACCCATGAATGGCGAGATCATGACCTGAGCTGAAGTCAGACACTTAACCAACTGAACCCCCCCCCCCCCCCCCCCCCCCCCCCCGGTGCCCCTGTTCAGTGGATTTTTAAATGACTGAAAGCAACAATGGCTGCTGAGTTGAGTTCAGCTTAGCAGATAACAAATGCCTAATGACTATGTAGAGACATGTAGCTGTCAAGTCAAAGAGGAAGGTCTATAATATGGAATGATTACGTGTTAGAGCGAGTGTTGTAGATAGCAGTTGTACCAGAAGCTCAGAGAAGAGAACTTTAGGTAAGATGGTGGAGTAACTGAGGAAGCCTTGAAGGAGATGATATTGGCTAAAGGATTAGTGAGATGTAAATGGGAAGAAGTAGAGTAGAAGAGAAGGCCTTTAGGTTGTTCTTCAGCTTGGGCTGCTTTTACTTCTGCCACTTTGAATCCTGTCTGTCAGTTAGAGCCCATTTCAAGTGTTACTTCTTCCTGAAGGCATTGCTGCATCCCTCAGTGATTCCTCCCCTCTAAATCCCTGTAAACTATAATGTATACTACCCAACTGAATTATTATACATTATTTTAGATTGTTACTTGTAGCTCAATGGTGGATTGTAAGGTGTTGGAGGGAAGGGACTGTCTGTCAAGGGTTGAAGATGAATCACTTACAGATTTGGATGACAGTATAAACAAAAAAAGAGCAAGAAAGTGTTAAGAAAGCGAATTTGGGGAAGAAGCAAGAGATTTATTTGGTTTTTCTGAGCAAGTGCAGGGAAGTCAATTTAATAAAATAAGGTATGATCAGATTACAGAAGATCTTGAAAGAAGATAAGGAAATTTGACCTTTATTTTTATGGGTAAGATGTCATCTTTGACAGTTTTTAAACACTGTGGTTAAGCAGGTAGATTAGGAAAAGTTGTTAATTGGCCATATAGAGAATGGTTCCAAGTGGGGAAAGACTGGCTTTTCATAGAGATCAGCTTTAGTCAGAGTGAAGAACATAAATTAAACAGTGCCTTCCATGGTGCTTAGCATGAAGTAGATAACTTAAATTTGTAGAGAAAATGTTGTATGTGGAAATATACACAGAAGGCATTGCATAAATGTTCTTTCACACTTGATCTTAGACAAAAGGCCGAGAAGTGATCCATAAATGTTTTTTCAGATTCTTTGAGTTGAAAGAGCACTGAACTTAGTGTCAGAAAATCTTAAATTGAATCCCTACTTAACCATGATGTTTTTAACTATTAAGTAGCTACTAAATTAGTAGCTAGTTATTTTTGACTTTTTTTGAGCCTCATCTGTATGGCGTATGCCTTACCTATCTAATAGAAGTGTTTTCTGAAGATCAAATTAGTGATTGTTCTGTAATTGTCCAGGTTTATTGTCATTGATGTAGAAAAAAAATTTTTTAAGTTTATTTATTTGTTTTGAGAGGGAGAGGGAGAGAGTGCAAGCAGGGGAGGGGCAGAGAGAGAGGGAGACAGAGAATCCCAAGCAGGCTCTACACTGTCAGCGCAGAACTGGATACAGGGTTTGAACTCACAAACCGTGAGATTATAACCTGAGCTGAAATCAAGAGTGGGATGCTTAACGGACTGAGCCACCCAGGCACCCCAACATAGATTTTGTAAGCATCACTAGGATATGGGTACTGTTAGATAGGATGTTATTAGGGTGTGAAGGGTATAGATGTGTCAAAAATAATGCTAGAATTTTGAGCTTGCTAACTGAATGACCTATTGTCCTAAGTATTAATTGAAGTCATTAATACTGGAGGCTGTTTATTGCTCTTAGAATTCTCAATCTGGAGATTGTTGCTTTATTTGAAAATGTGGGTATCTCGGAACAAACATGGAGGCAATATCCTATGGTAGGAAGGGTATAGGCTTTACCTATAGGCTGACATGGATTCGAATTCTGGCTTTGCCATTTGGTAGATGGTTACCCACCTGTGATCCTTATTTATAAAGTGTTTTAGTTCTTATTGCTGCATAACCAGTTACTTTTAATAGCTTAGTGGCTTAAGAAACAATAATCATTTATTATCTTATGGTTTCCTGTGGGTCAGGAATTCAGACAGGACAAAGCAGGGAGGGCTTGTCTCTGCCCCATGCTGTCTGGGGTGTAGTTGGAAGACTTGAATGCTGGGTATGGGAATCATCTGGAAAAGGCCCAGTCACCCAGGTCTGGTGGTTAATGCTGCCTATTGGCTTGAGTGTAGCTGGGGTGGTAGGCAGAATACCTACTCACAATCTGGTGGCAAGTGTCCTGAGAGAGTGAGAAAGCCAGGTGGAAATAGTACTGGCTTTTATGTCCTAACCTTGGGAGTCACACGGTATCTTCTGTTCCATTTATTTACTCAGGTTGGTATAAAGATCTAAACAGTTTCCAGAAGAGGAGGCATAAACTCATCTTTTTTTTTTAATGTTTATTTATGTTTGAGAGAGAGAGAGAGAGACAGAATGCGAGTGGGGAAGGGGCAGAGAAAGAGGAAGACACAGAATCCTCAGCAGGCTCCAGGCTCTGAGCTGTCAGCACAGGGCCCGACGACGTGAGACTCAAACTCACAGACTGCAAGGTCATAACCTGAGCTGAAGTTGGACCCTCAACCAACTGAGTCACCTAGGCGCCCTTTAAATTTTTTTTTTTAATGTTTATTTATTTTTGAGAGAGAGAGAGAGAGAGAACATAGACTAATCTTTTAATGGAGGAACATCAGTGTCACATGAGAAAAGCCTTTGGGATGGGATATGTATTGTTGTGGCTGTCTTTGGAAAACACAGTCTCCCACAAGTGTGTAATAGTATCTACCTGATAAAGTTGTTGTGAGAAAAACATGACAATATAAAAGCTGAAAAATGTTTTCTTTCCTTTTGAGATCTTTAAATCTTAGGGGTTTCTGAAAGAATCAAATAGCTTTTCTTGGTTTCGCAGAACATCTTGGATGGCTCTTTTTTTCCATGTGCTGAAAATACAAGTCGAATATCACTCAGTGCTATAGAACATTGTAAAAAAAGTTGTTTTTTTTTTTTTAAAATGACAGCTGCCAGTAAGGTTGATATGTAATGGTTTTTGATGAAGGAAAGTTAAGCACAGACTTAAGAAACAGCTTTTTAAAAAAAGCTTATTTATTTAAGTAATCTCTACACCTAACGTAGGGCTCGAACCCACTACTCCAAGATCAAGCATACATGCTCTTCCTACTGAGCCAGTCAGACACCCATTAAAAAACAGCTTTTTATTGACATATGTAATATACATATAGCGAAGTATACATGGCTTCATAATTTTCATGAGTTGAATACACTCCTGTAATTGGCATCCAGAGAAAAAACAAGAACATTGCTGGGATGCCGGCTGGTTCAGTTTGAAGAACATGTGACTCTTGAGCTCAGGGTTGTGAGTTCAAGCTCACATGTTGGGTGTAGAGGTAACTAAAAGAAAATAAATAAACTTAAAGAAAAAAAAAAACAACCAAGAACATTGCTAGTAAAACAAAAGATTGTCTCTGGGTGCCTGGTTGAGCATTTGACTCTTGATCTTGGCTCCGGTCATGATCTCTCGGTTCACGAGATTGAGCCCTGCATCCGGCTCTGCACCGACAACGTGGGGACTGGTTGGGACTCTCCCTCTTCTTCTCTCTCTGCCCCTTCCCTGCTCTCTTTCTCTCTCTCTCTCAGAATAAAGAAATAAACTTAAAAAAAACAAAAAAGATTGCTTCTGGAGAAATGCTTTTTCTTTTAATATAATATCAAGGTAAAAAGAGAAAATAGAAATTTTGGAATATAGCAGTCTAGTGATATGTGTTGACTTTATTAAATCTGAGGAATAATTGGAAGGAAAGCATAAATAAAAAGCTATTTTATGTGATGTGTGGTTAATTACAGTCTAGCTTGTAGAATGGCTAATCCATAAAACAACAAGTTATGCTAGCATATTTATAACTAGAGAGCCAGAAATTTGAAGTTAACATGTAAGTGATTTGAGTCTGTTTAAGGCTCTAGTCAGTTTAGGACTTAAGTTTAGTAGTCAGAAAGACTCAAATTAATATTTTTTCTTTAAAAGCTATAAAATCCTTGCTTTTAGAATAGTATCCAATTTTATTAATGTAAAATCATGACTAATTTTATATGTATACTTAACAACTCAAGTTGGTATACTTTGAAAGTGAACATATATACATTTTAAAGTAATGATTTGTATATTTTTCTGATTAGTTTTGTGTTAACTTCTGGCAGTTGTATGATTTGATGTTTGTGCTTATTAAAACTAATAGAAGCTATAGTTGAATGGGTAAACTATTTCCAACATAACAGCTTCATCATGGGAATTTGGGAAATATTTTTTGCTGTGCTAGATATGGAATTTCAAAACTGTTCTATAAAGTAAGATGCTTAAAATTCAGAAAATTGATAACACAAGGCTAGAGAAGAGATTAAGAATGCCAACTTTGGAGCCAGAAATAGTGGATTAAATCTCAGCCTCACCATTTACCATGTGTGTTGTGGAGCAGGTTACTTAATCGTCCTCTGCCTCTGTTTATTCACCTATAAAGTAGAGATTACATCAGTACCTGCTTGTAGGTTGTTATGGCAATTTAAACAAGTTAAAATATGTAAAATGGCAGTGCCTGGTATATAATAAACCATATATAAATATTAGCTATTACTTTATTAAAATTTTTTTAATGTTTATTTTTGAGAGAGAGACAGAGACAGAGTGCAAGTGGGGGAGGAGCAGAGAGGGATACACTGAATCCGAAGCGGGCTCTAGGCTCTGAGCTGTCAGCACAGAGCCCTATGTGGGGCTCGAACTCACGAACAGCAAGATCATGACCTGAGCCGAAGTCAGACGCTTAACTGACTGGGCCACCCAGGCGCCCCTGTTAGCTATTAGTTTAAATATTACTGTTATTATTATGGGCTGTATTTATGGTATATTCAGTGAGATATAATATAACTTCATAAAGGAAGTAAAAAATTTTAAAACAAAATATATTCAGTTCAATAATAGAGTATATATGCTTATCAAGAAATTACCTAGTTCTATAAAAATTTCAGCTGTGCAAGGTCAGAAACTTAATTTGATCTAGTTTGCCCAAAGTTGATGGAGCACTTAGGGACTAACATGCCATCTGTTAGAAAGCTATGACCCTTCATTTTATGTTTACAGTGAATAAAATAGTCCCTGCCATCAAGCTTCTCCTTAGTATCAACTAATTTGGGAAACCAGATCAAAACATTGCTTATGAGCATAGGGTAAGAACAAAAGGACATTTTATCAAATATGGAAAAGATTATGGACGAAGTATTTCTATTTCTACAATACTCAAAACACTAGAGACTATGGGGCGTCTGGGTGGCTTAGTCAGTAAGCGTCTGACTTTGGCTCAGGTCATGATCTTGTGGTTCGTGGGTTTGAACCCCATGTCAGGCTCTGTGCTGACAGCTCAGAGCCTGGAGCCTGCTTCAGATTCTGTGTCTCCTTCTCTCTCTGCCCCTCCCCTGTTCATGCTCTGTGTCTCTCTCTCAAAAATAAATAAATATTAAAAAACAAAAACAAAAAAACCCACTAGAGACTGATACATTTGCATCCACCAGACCGATCTTTTTCTTGTGTATGGAGGACTGGGTACACACTCACAGATTTACTCTATGTATTTTCTCATGCGGTGCCACACGGCTTGGACTACTAGTACAATTAACTGTTTTTTTGGAATTACTTTCTTGCCCTGAATCAGTTTAGTTTTCTAGATTCGTCCTGGGGGTTTTTCAAATCTTCATAAGCACCATGTTCACAGATCATCTTTTAGAGCTAATGACCAATTCATTATCTATTTTTGGTACGTTTTTACAATTATAATTCTCAATGTTTGATTCTTAGCATTTAGGAGCACTTTAAGTTACAAATAATACCATGGTATAGAACAGCCTCCTTTTATGTATGTATGTATGTATGTATTTATTTATTTGTTTGTTTATTCAACATCATACCTTTATTTTTTTAAATTTACATGCAAATTAGTTAGCATATAGTGCAACAGAGATTTTAGGAGTAGATTCCTTAATGCCCCTTACATGTTTAGCCCATCCCCCCTCCCTCACCCCCTCCAGTAACCCTCTGTTTGTTCTCCATATTTGAGTCTCTTATGCTTTGTCCCCCTCCCTGTTTTTATATTATTTTTTGTTTCCCTTCCCTTATGTTCATCTGTTTTGTCTCTTAAAGTCCTCATATGAGTGAAGTCATATGATATTTGTCTTTCTCTGACTGACTAATTTCACTTAGCATAATACCCTCCAGTTCCATCCATGTAGTTGCAAATGGCAAGATTTCATTCTTTTTGATTGCCGAGTAATACTCCAGTATATATACATATATATATATATATATATATATATATACACACACACACACACACACACACACACACACACACACCACATTTTCTTTATCCATTCATCTATTGATGGACGTTTGGGGTCTTTCCATGCTTTGGCTATTGTCGATAGTGCTGCTATAAACATGGGGGTGCATGTGTCCCTTCGAAATAGCACACCTATATCCCTTGGATAAATACTTAGTAGTGCAATTGCTGGGTCACAGGGTAGGTCTTTTTTTAATTTTTTGAGGAACCTCCATACTGTTTTCCAGAGTGGCTGCACCAGCTTGCATTCCCAAGAACAGTCTCCTTTTAAATAACTGAATAAACCTTTAAGCCTTATTTGGTCTAAATCAAAAGAAAATTTTAATTT
Organism: Panthera pardus; assembly: GCF_024362965.1. NCBI lineage: Eukaryota > Metazoa > Chordata > Mammalia > Carnivora > Felidae > Panthera > Panthera pardus. The sequence goes on along the minus strand of NW_026526688.1, from coordinate 50,787,545 downwards.
CAACTCAGGTCACAATCTCATGGTTTGTAGGTTCGAGTTCCGCATTGGGCTCTGTGCTGACAGCGCAGAGCCTGCTTGGTATTCTTTCTCTGTGTGTGTCTCTCTCTCTCTCAAAATAAATAAACTTAAAAAAAAAACAACCCAAAACTTAAAACTTAAACTCTTAAAACTTACTAAAATTTTATCCTGTAATAAATGTTAATGCTAGTTAGCCTGTCACCATGATAGGGCAAAATAGTTTCTTAGGCTGAGGTTGATCTTCTGCCTTTTGCCTTATTCCTTCCCTCATCTACCCACCAAACAGGCCTTTCCTACTAACCCTGGCTAAAGTCCATTGAAATACTAATATTGTTTTAAAAGGGAGTAAGGTGTGATTTCCCATGGAGAGTGGCAGCATCTACTTTATGAAACAGTTATGTTATAAAATTATGTATAGGTGAATTTGGAAATGGGAATGCATTTTCCCATGGGAACTGACAGTTGTTCCTCGTAAAAATGCTATTCTATTAAAAAAGTGACTAGTTTGGCCCACGACTCATGGAATCAATCACATATTTTTACATTTTGGTATGCAGCAGAAGTGCTTCATTTTGTCACACATAATTTTAAAAAGATTGTATTCAAGAGTTGAGATTGAATAAAATTAATAATTTTTCCTCCTTATTGAGGACATTCTGAAGTGAGACAAAATATATATATGTATATATATGTATATATATATATACATATATATACATATATATATATATACATATATATACATATATATATATATATTTTGGCTCTGGGTGTGTGGCAGTGAATAATGCAAGACTATCAATAACCAGAATCCTTTAGTGTCACCATGCAGAAAGTCCCAGCAGTTAAACCCACTATTGTTTTTGAAACAATGAAAAAGGCAAATAACGGTATTATTATGAACATAGTTCTTACCTCAAGACCACTAGGAGTCCTTACACAACAATTAACATTTTTTAAAATGTTTATTTATTTTTGAGAGAGAGAGAGAGAGAGAGAGAGAGAGAAGAGATAAGGGAGGGGCAGAGAGAGACTGGGACAGAGGATCTGAAGGTTCTGCACTGTCAGCAGAAAGCCTGATGTGGGGCTCGAACTCACAAACTGTGAGATCATGACCTGAGTTGAAGTCGGAGGCTTAACCAACTGAGCCACACAGGCACCCCATTACATGACCATTTAAGAACCAAATTTAGGCATTCATTCATAGCCTGTAAGAACTGGATGGATGTCTTTGGTTATTTACTTTTAAACTACTTTATTGAAATGTAATAAATATATCATGTAATTCACTGTAATTCATTGTTTAAACAGTTTAGTAGTTTTTATTATATTTATTGAGTTGTGCAACCAGCATCACGATCCAATTTTATGACATTTTAATCATTCTGTCACTCTACTTTCTATCTCTGTAGATTTGAGATTTGACAATTTTGGACATATAAATGAAATAATACAATACATGGTCTTCTGTGATTGGCTTCTTTTATGTAGCATAATGTGTTTGAGGTTTATCCATGTAGCATTTATCAGTACCTCATTCTTTTCATGGTGGAATAATATTTCATTGTATTCTGTTTTGTTTATCCGTTCATCAGTTGATGGATATTTGGGTTGTTCCACTTTTTGGCTATTATGAATAATGCTACTGTGAACATTTATGTACGAGTCTTTGTGTAGACATATGTTTTCATTTCTCTTAGGTAGATATCTAGGAGTGGGTCATGTGGTAACTCCATGCTTAATACTTTGAGGAGCTGCCAGACTATCCCAAAGCGGCTGCACCATTTTACATTCCTAACCAGCATTGTATGAGGATTCTCATTTCTCAAGCTTTGAAAGAAGGCTTATTTACTGAAAGGAAAATGGTGGTGACTCTGGCTAATTGGAGAGCGCATACCCTGCCTGAAGGCATTCAAATTACAGTTAAAAAGCAAAACAAAACATTGTGCTGTCCAAACAAAACAGGTCTTGGCCAGATTCAGCCCTTGGCTGCTGATTTGGAACCCCAGGTTCCAGGATACTTTCCTACTGAGTCTGACTTGACAGCTTTTTAAAAATTGAGCAAATTTTAAAAAGTAACAATGCAAAAAGGTTTAAAGAATAAAACACTTTTATGTTAATTGATCACGTTAACAAACCATTACCAATACAAACAATTTAAGTCTTGTGTGAACCTCCTTCCAATTTTAATCCCTTTCCTCTCTACTACAGTTAACCACTTTCCTGAAGTTTTTTTTTTTTATCTTTCCCTTGTGTTTCTTTATGTTTTTAGTTTGTGTACTTGTAAATTGTTTGCATATATTACGTGTATGTGAATGACTGTTTCTAGTAAAAGATCAGATAGATAAGTGACTCAAAGTTTGACTATTTATACAGTATAATGCCTGATTGATTGACTGATTTATAGCCTGGGGACAGGACGCGTGGGCAGGAAGAGCTGCCTAATGCCTGATTTTTAAAAGCAAAAAAAAAAAAAAAAAAAAAAAGTGTTAATAGGAGCCAAAAGAAATATAAGTTTATCTTAGGAGGGAAGCTAAAAGTTGATATTTAATCACATACCATATTCCTCCTTTTTTCCTCTGAAAAAACCCAGACCTAAACCAAAGCTTTTCCCTCCTCCTCTATTGTTTGCAGTGACTTCCAGACAAGAATGGCAGTGACATTGTATTAGTGTGCCTCCAACCCTTTGAGGAGACTGTGGATCAGTGAGCTGTGCCTGTTCAGAGGTGCTGCTTGAAACACCACAGCTGAAACCTAATAAGAGAAGGAAATTCTCACTAAAAATTGCATTGTTCAGTCCCTTGGTCCACTAGTCTACTTTCCTCTTTAGCTCTGTGTTTTCTATCGTGTGTGTGTGTGTGTGTGTGTGTGTGTGTGTGTGTGTGTTATGTAACACCGTAAGAGTTAATACATTAACTTGGGAGTCTTTCTTACAATTCTTTTTCACCCTGTCCCACCAAATGTAAGCTTTGAAGGTAAGAATTTTCTGAAATAGAAAACATTTGAGAGTTAGACTTTAAGACCTTAATGAATGTGAACACTGATTTTTTCGTGGTATTTTGTGAAATGGTTTGTTCTTTAGTACATGGTCTGTATTTTGTGAAATGGTCTGTTCTTTAGAAGAGTTTCTTCAACATGGATGTCATTAGCCATAAATGGCACAGGTATGCCGTGTTTTTCTGTTCTATAGTAAAACTATGGTGCTTCCTTCTTTTTTCCCATTTGGTCATGTTTAACCTAAAGACTAATTGATATGTATGAGGATAACTGCCAGTCTAGTGAGAAAAATACCTGAGATGTTGGTCTCAACCAGTACTGGTTAGTAAGGTCATTAAAAATCTTTTTATTCTTGGGGAACCTGGATGGTTCAGTAGGTTGAGTGTCCATCCAGCTCTTGATTTCGGCTCAGATCGTGATCTCACTGTCGTGGGATTGAGCCTTGAGTCAGGCTCTGTGCTCATAGCACAGAGCCTGCTTGGGATTCACTGTCTCCTTCTCTCTCTGCCCCTACCCCATTTGCACTCTCTTGCTCTCTCAAAAATAAATAAATAAACTTAAAAAAATTTTTTTTATTCCTTTTGATTTTATACTAGACATCAGTTTAGTCATGTCATTATTACTTAATATGAGCAAAACATACTCCGTCTTTCTTTGGAGGTTCATAGTACTCTGATCCTGGTAGAAGAATGAATATGTGCATATACATTCAAATATATACAAACTTTAGTGAGGCTGACCCATGCATATACATTTCTCTTGCAAATGGATTGAGCAATGCTGCCTAGGAGAGGGCCTAATGCCAATAATTGCTTTGAAATATCAGAAGTCATTTTCGGAGCAATTCCTTGTTAGTGGAAGGCATCATTAGGTCATATTAGATGATGACTTTTAAAATTTTCTACTGCTATATGGATACTAATTTAAGTAAAGATTTTAATTGAAGGAAGTCATGCAAAATGTAATTATGGTATGTACAATAGACCTGTTTGTTCTTTCTGCTGTGAAATGACTTGAGTGAGGCTAATAATTCTGCCCAAATAGAATTTACTCCTCTGGAGAACAGTATGTGGTATGTTTTAATTTTATAAAGAGCCTCTTCCTTGGGGAGCCTGTCCACCCTGATTATGTCAGAGTAAAGTGAGGAGAGCATTGTTCAGTATACTCAGAAAGTTAAGATGATTTTTCCCTCTATTTTAAAAAAGTACTATGACCATTGAGTATAGAAGTCATGTACTACTTTTGAATATAGTTATAAAAATGAATCAGATTGTTAAAGCTGAAAAGATAATAAAATATGTATAACTGTATTCATATCTTTATACAGTTAATATAGCAAATAATTAAATAGCTTTAAATATAGATTTTTTTGAAGTTTTGCCAGAAAAGGCTAGTAGATGGCCAAAATGAAATGTGAGATAGTTTGTTAGTAAACCTGCCTGAACAAAAATTAGACTTTTATAGTAGAATTGGTGATATTTTAACATTGCCATTGGGTATATAAATATTAATTATCTCATCCTTTTATTGGTATAACAAGAAATAAACTTTTAACTTTATTTTTTAAATGTCTATTTATTTTGAGAGAGAGAAAGAGAGCATGCGTGTGTGAGCAGGAGAGGGGCAGAGAGAGGGAGAGAGAGAATCCCAAGTGGAGTCCATACTGTTAGCACCGAGTCTGATGCGGGGTTCAAACCCACAAACTGTGAGATCATAACCTGAGCTGAAATCAAGAGTGGGACACCTAACTGACTGAGCCACCCAGGCACCCAGAAATAACCGTTTTTTAAAATATGAGAATAGAGAGTGTCTATCACTAAGTCTACTTGTTTACTAACATTTGCTATAATGAGAACTTAGCGTTATATGTGTTCGTTACTAGGTTAAGGTTAATAGGAATTAAATGTTTTGAATTTATCCAGAATTCGAGATTCGGCACAGAAAATTATCAGATAATATATATTAGATATCTAATTACAAATAAAATTTAGGTAAAACTATCAAGTCTCACTGTTGAGGTTTTTAAATTGTCTTTGTTCTTTAGCAATACATTTTTTTAAGGGTTCTTTGTCTCAGTCTCTAGTGTAGGAGTTGTTGCTAACGTAAACTAGATATTGTATAAGAATCCAAACTTTTCTTTAAAGATAGAGGTAGCGCTACTCCTTGAGGAAGTGTCACATGAGAAACCACTCTAACCCAAAAAGTTGCTGTATCACAGTACCTTAGCAATCTTTATGATCTGTTCAACAGTTCAACATCAGCTCTTTGCCAAGTATCAAGCTAAGAGTTAGGATAATCTTTATTAATCCTTAGTTTCATTACATCGTAGTTAAATTATTTTTAGCTTAGAATGTCTGTAAACGCTAGTAAAACAAAACACAAAGCGAAACAGAAGACTGAAGAGTTGAGAAGTTGAATTACTCTCTTGTGGACTTTGTAAGGTTAGATTTTTGCAGACTCGGATTTGAAATGATTCTATTGTTTAATTTTGAGCATTGTGCATTTTTTTATGAGAGTGATATTTAGCTAAAATGAAAAATGATTTATTTTGAACATTAGTAGTTTACGGTTCTGGAGCCCTGTTTACTTCTTCCTAAGTTTGTTAAAGAAGTGTCTTGTTTGATGGTGAATTTTACTTTTGCTTCATTTTCATCAAACCTCATTTATATATATTTATAATTAAATAAAAACTTGTATAAAATGGGTAATAATTAAGAGCAATACTGAGTCTTTATCTTCCTGTTTTGGCCCTTATATGAAATAAGTCGGTAATCCCTTTGTTCTACTTTTAGGAAAACTGAAATGGAATTTGCATAAAGATCACTAAGTAGGTAAAAGTTGTATTTGTCACTTAATTTTTAAAAACTTTTTGTTACAGAGAATTTAAAAGATACACCAAAGTAGATAGGATAGTATAATAAACCCCCATGTGCCTATTACTCAGCCTTCAAAATCATTAGCTCGTGGCTAATAAGGTCCTAATCAGATCTTCAATTCTTTCTTCTTTCCTATATTATCATCAAGTTTTCAGTGTTCACTTGTCTAATTATCTGATAAAGTTTTTTCCCTATAGTTTGTTTTGAATAGCATATAAATATGGTCTCTACATTGTGATTGGATTATGTTTTTTGATTTATTGCTCCTTCAGTTGTTGAAGAAACTGGGTTGCTTGTTCTGTAGATAAAGAGGTGAATTTATTACAGAGGATGTGTTATCCTTAGTTAGATGTCAAATCTTCCTGATTTTTCTGGTGAGTATTTTTATCCCAAAATTCCTTTCCTCTCTCTGACATTACCCTAGTTAAGGACCGTAATTGCCTTATGTTTAGATTACAACATAGCTTTTAACTGATTTCTGAAACCCACTAATACCAGACTGATCTACCTTCAAGACTGCCACTACTTCCTGTGTTCTAGAATCTTTTGAATTTAGAGCATTTATTATTTCTAGTAACTAAGAAATGTCACTGTCTAGGTGACATCTTTTATGTTTGTCCTGTCCTATTTTCAAATGCTTATATTGTTTAGCTTTTTCTTGTGTGTTTTGAGGCCCCTCCCCTTTTAGACTGGCTACTTGAAAGCTGAGACCACTTCTATTCTTTGTGTCACTTGCAGTGCTTTCCAACGAGGTGTTCAGTGAGTGTTTCTTGATTATAGCTATTGTATTAGTGCTTGTTTTCAGAAGCTCCCTTGTTCTGGTATTACCCCCAATTAGTAATTGGAAGGGTGATTTATAAATCAGGGAGTTAGATTTTATGAAGAGTATTTTTCAAGACAGTGGTAGAGCCTGATGAGCCTTCTCCATCCACTTTACCATATGGAGGGCAGTTTTCTAGTATCCTTGCCCACTAGATACAGTAGCTTGTTTACTCCCATAGCACCACGGCTTTTGTTTTATTTTTGTCGTTTGGACAACAACCTTTTGTTTCAATGCTGTTTCATTATATTTAAGTTTACCATTTCCTAGTGATCTAATATTAGGATCATACTGTAGGATAAATTTCCTTTGGGAAGAATTTCCTGAAGATTAAATAACTCTGTAATATAGAAAATACATTTTGCCAACTGGGGTGCCACGGAGTACATTTACCCATAGATGTGTTTTGTTTTGGTTTGCAGTTTCAGTATTTAAAAATCAGGAAGTTTCATATAAAAATTCAGATTTGTAGTTTTTCTTAAACAGCCCCAAAATCTGGCAACACTGGGCTTATTGCCTCCTTTGACAAGGCCATGAGCTCTTCAGGTCCCCAGCTGGTGAACTCCCTTATTTATGTTGTTTACCTGGCCCCTGTGGACCTTTCCATTTATAACCTTTGGTGTAGATTCTTACTGGTTCAGTCACAAAACACATTCTTTCCCGACCTCAGCTTAGGGGTTTGGGGCTCACATTACTCTTTGAGACCATCAGTGTTTGCATTCTAAATATGTTATCAGTTCTTCTTTATTAAGAAATGCAAATTCCATAATTGTTGACATGACTTTATTTATGAATTATTAAGTGTTCAACTTAATACATTGTATACATTTGTAAAAATATAAAACAATACTATCTTCACTAAATGTATAGTTATATTTACATATATAGTTTTCAGAACTGTGTTATTTTTCTTAAAATACTATGTTAACCTATAATCTTGCTATTTTTTAAATTAATTAATAAAATGTTTTAAAAATTTCTCAGTTTTAAATTCTCACTCAAACATGGACCTTAATTTATAAAAAAAAAGCTCTTTAGGGTCCTCAGTAATATTTAAGAGTGTAAAGGAGTCCTGATACCAAAAGGTTTAAGAATTTCTGATCCTAAAGGATAATTAAAATTGTCTGAGGCATACACCAAAATTTTAGAACATAATTATTTTTCCCCTTCTGAGCAAATCATCTCTAGGTCCCTGCAAAAGCCTATTTAGCCCATGGTATTTCTGAAGTTTATAGCACTATTTAGCTAAGACATTTTAAGCAAACAATTCTTTGATTCAGAGTTCCAGGTTAGCAAGGCCAAGAAATCTAACCCTCTCTTTTATAGTGGGGAGTCAGGGATTACCTGGTTCTAAGCCTTTCTGATTCTCTTGCTCTTGATAGAGTTTGTCGGGTAAACGGTGGGAAGAGGATTTGAAGAACTGAGACGTAATTTTTTGTGATTTGGGATTTTTTTGGGGGCTCTCCTGTGAGATTCAGATGCTAGGGGGTGAGAGAAGGAGTTGTGGAGAAGAAAACAGGTTTCTTAAAGACTTTGGGGGTTTGAAATAATCCTACCTCCTTCCCTTTGAGGAGTGGACAAATTAGGAGAGAACATGCCCTGCCAGGACTTCCTGAAGTTTCTTCTCCCTCTTCTTTCCATCTATCAGTCACCCATTACTTCTCCCCAGCAGAGGATCAAGGAGGGAATCTTTCTTCCTCTCTCCACTTTGGTATACTTTGTTCTATCATTACAGAGTCTTCACCTTATATTACTGGAGTAATAGAAGAGTTAAGTAAAGCAAGATATGGGTGGAGAAGAGGAATTTCTTTGCTTTTGCTGTGGTGAGATAGACAGGGAGATAGACAGTATGGAGAGACGTTCCCAGCAACTGTTTGCGGATAGGGGAATTCCCAGGCCAGTTCAGTTGGGCAGCTGTCCAAGTAGAAGGATAGCACGTGTACTCCTGACACATGCTTGGTTTTTTTAAATTCTCTAGTTGCCAACACCTATCTTGTTTCTCCAACTATATTTTAGATCCCTTTGGGTTAGGGATTGAGTCTTATCCGGTTATCCTTCATGTTCAAAGGATTAATAGATATAGAGTATCTATGTGCTAATATCTAGCATAGGGCTGGACACGCAGATGCTCAAGCAATACTTTTAGATTGAAAAAAATCACGTATATTGTCCTGTTGCCCTAAGAGGAAAGTGGAAAGTCCTCAACCTAATCTCATACAATTTCCTTTATGATGTGGATTGGAACAGGCTCTACAAGTCTTACAAGAGTATATATGGAGAAGACAAATTTAGGTGTATTTTAACTGTAGTGCTGGTCATTGGAGGTACTTTGGCCTGCCATCCCTGGTCCTGAGGAGGGCTAGTTCTGATGGCTTTCTTGGTCTGTGTTGTAGCTTTCAAGAAGGAGCTCCTCCAGGTGTGAGATTCCCGGGACAGGTCTGTTCTTCATAGTGGGTTATGTGAAGTTCTGTGTCTACCAGGGTATTAAAGAGGACAGAAAGGGCAAGAAATGAGTTTATATTAAAAGTGAAGTGAAGAAAGCAAGAAACCTTTGACAAATCAAAATCCTGCTTACTGTCAACAGGATGGATTTATTTGATTGTAAATTTGTATGTTGGAAAATTTATAATAATTTAACAAAAAAATTGAAAAATATCTCTGAATAGATGGGGCGCCTGGGTGGCTCAATCAGCTGGGCACAGGTCATGATCTCATGGTCTGTGGGTTCAGGCTCTGCGTCGGGCTCTGTGCTGACAGCTCAGAGCCTGGAGCCTGCTTTGAATTCTGTGTCTCCCTCTCTCACTTCTCCTCTCCCTGTTGTGTTCTATCAAAAATAAATAAACATTAAAAAAATAATTAAAAAAAAATATCCCTAAATAGAAAGATCGGTAACTAAAGATTTCAGATGTCAACGGAATGTAGGTACTGTGAGGGAGAAAAGGATGGCCAAGACTAATCTTATTTTTATTTTCAGTTGGAAATATAGTAATTTAAGTTTCAGGATATCTGTTAGTTTTTATGTAGCTGGAGCCTTACAGATTTCTGGGAAGTTGAATTTGTGATGCATAAGCACTTTTGATTAGAGTTCTTTGTTTTGCAGCCTGGGACTTTTATAGCAATTTTATGCAAGAATACATATATATCTAAATCTTTATTAAGGTAAAACCTTTTCCTTTTTATTTCTTAGATGTTATAAACTTAAAAAAATTATCAAGTGTTGTAAAAAAATAAATTTTACCCAACAAAATGAAAACCATCATAAGAACCTGAAGAGTAGCTACTGTTCTTATAATTATACTTTATAATTTTACTTGACTTACATATCCTTCAGTGTAGAAAATTGGGTGACTTGATGTTTTGGTCATATGTAACAAATAAACTTCCTTGTTCAACTTTATTCGCAAAAAACAAAAACCCCGTGTATAAGTAAAACTTAGCCTGTTCAGTTATTACTCTCACTTAGTCTCTGGGCCAGTCATGGCTACCCTTGCAGTCTGCTATATACTCTTTGGGGGGATTGGAAACTGCAATATAATGGAAGCAAGTGGACACCATATACACATTTGGTACTATTTCACATTAGTCATTATAATTAAGTTATGTAAGTTAGTATAGGAAAACCCTATTGTGTGAAAATTCTTTTCCTGAAAGCTTGATTTATTAGAATTGAACCCACATGCTGGCCTTTATCCACTTGCATCAGGAAGGATGCTTAAAAGCAGCATACTGGGACAGAGGCTGGCTCAAGATTAAGTCATACCTTGGCACTGAACTAAGGCCTTGTCATTTCTGTAAGCTTCATAGGTTTTCTGACTCTTTCACCTTCGTCTCCTGTATCACATACTTTTTATGTGTCACTTTAGATCTTCCTGGCCTTATTCTCCCTAGAGCCTTTGATCATGTTGTAGCCCTAGCTGTTGCCAACTCAAACTGGATGCTGACCAACTTCATGTGGACATAATCTGACACCTCATGGCTCCCTCCTCTTCCCCTTTTTCCCTGGGACTGTGTTCTATGATAAGCCTTAGGTTTTGCTTTCTGAGGAATCCATGCTGAGAATGGACATCCTTTTTGTATGCCCTCACTCTATATGGTAATGGGTTCCCTTGATTGTGCATTAAGCTATCAGTTGATCTGATGTATTTTGGCCTAACCTGGTACTAATAATAAAGACTTGGACTTAATAGTTAGGAAGAGGATAGGCTTGTTGATCATAGAGTGAATTGATTTTTAAATTTATCAACCTTGGAAGAATTAGAAATGGTAAGGATTGAGGTGCTGCCAGTAGAGTTAACCATCATCATTGTTTATAAGGATAGGAAAAGGCAAGAGCTGGTTGAAGGGCATTCAAGAAGTAGGACTCAGACTACACTTTGAATTCTGGTCTGCCATTTACCAGCTGTGTGACTTTGGAAGTTTCCTTCACCTCCCTGAGCCTCAGTTTCATTTTCTGTAAAATGGAGGTGATAATACCATGGGCATAAATGAGTTATTTATATCAGATGCTTGGCACATGGTGGGTTAGTAGATGGTAGCTGCTGTTATTAGTCTTTGATTTATTTATCTTGATCAACTATATAAAACTTTTATTTATTGAAATGTCATATTTTAAGTAATTTTTTTTCTTTTTAAAAGTTTTTAAAATTTTATTTTGGAGAGAGAGAGCATGAGCAGGAGAGAGGGGCAAAGGGAGAGAGAGACTTAAGCTCCATGCTCAGTGCGGAGCCTGATGCAGGGCTCAATCCCACAACCCTGGGATCATGACCTGAGCTGAAATCGAGTCAGATAGATGCCCAACTGACTGAGCCACTCAGGTGCCCCAATAATTTTTTTTTTTCAAACAACACTGACATATGCTAGATACTCAGTAAATATTTATTGGCTGGGTTAGACATGTGGTAAACTATCATACCATGTTCCTAATAACAAATAATGCCCTTTTGCTTTTAATTGGCAAGAATCTGAGGTGGTTTAAGCTGTGGTTTCTAGTTTCTTAACCCTCTAGATAGCAACTGCAAGATGTTTATTTCAGGGATTGTGGGTTTCCTCTGAAGTGCATTGATTTGCGTACTGTTTCTCAGAGTTGGTTTCCTTGTTCTGGGCAAAGAACTATTATATATAGTAAAAGGAACTCAGTGGTCAAGGTTTTCGAATACTTGAAGGTGTAGGAAATGCAGAGACAGCTAGTTCAGAGTTCTTAGAAATACAAGGAGTGAATAGAATTTAGTTTTTGGATCTTCTGATTGTTGATAAATAGCACTTATTTATAGGTTGTATTATTGCTTACAGTGTGTCAGATACTTTGCAAGAGTTTTTTAATCTATAGGTATAACAAAAGTACCTACAACAAAAGATACAGGCACCATGCTTTCTCATAATTTTCTGGAGGTGAATGAGGCAGTAGGGCTTTCTGATATCACACAATTAGTAAGTGGCAGAGCTAGAATTGGAACTCAGGTTTTCCTGAGCTCATTTTCTCAAAGTCAGATGAACTCATTGTTTCTGTTTCCTTCTGAGATTTTACAGAAGAGTTTCTTCTTGATTTATAAACATTTGAAAAAATTATAATTGGTTATTTCATATTAGAGCAAATAGGCATTCAGCAGTTATCGATTGATATTTATTATTATGTAACCCTGGCAAGGTGCCTGATAAGGGAAAGATAAATATGACATGCTCTTTTATTTATTTTATTTTTTAAAGTTTATTTTTAGTAACCTCTACATCCATGTAGACCCTGAGGTCTAGAATCACATACTCATCCCACTGAGCCACCCAGGCACTCCTGAACTGCCCTTTTAAAAATGATTTTTAAAAAAATACTTTTAATTTTGGAATAGTTTTAGACCTACAGAAAAATTGCCAAGCTATTATAGAGAATTCTTCTGTTTACCCGTCACCCAGTTTCCTTTACTGTTTATTTTTTATCATTAATTCAGCAAATATTTATTGAATGCCTACTATGTGCCAAGCATTGTTCTAGGTGCTAGGGATATAGTAGTGAATAAAACAAAGTACCTGGTCTTACGAAATTTACATTTTTGAGGAATGAATTCATTTGGGAGCTAAGGCTGGAATAACAAGGTACAAAAGGAAGGCTTATCCAAGATATAACTAGAACTTTTAATTTCAAAACTTAAGTAACCTGAGATTTGTTTAAAAAAATGTTTTACTCTACATCTGTCTTTAGTTTTTCCTTTTCAGACCGAAAAGGTCTTTTATTTTATTTAATTATTCCTCTGTAATTTATTTTTATTTTTTAAAATGCTTATTTTTGAGAGAGAGAGTGAGAGCATGAGCTGGGGAGGGTCAGAGAGAGAGAGAGGGAGACACAGAATCTGAAACAGGCTCCAGGCTCCGAGCTGTCAGCACAGAGCCTGATGTGGGGCTCTAAGTCACACACGACAAGATCATGACCTGAGCCGAAGTCGGATGTTTAACCGACTGAGCCACCCAGGTGCCACCCTATTCCTTTGGAATTTAAGCAGCACTTTTATTTTTATTTTTTCACCATTTTATTATTAGTTTTCACTGAAATATAGTGGACATACAAAGTTACATTAGTTTCAGATGTGCAACATAGTGATTCCACAACTTTATGTATTATGTTGTGCTCACCACAAGTGTACCCACCACCTGTCACCATACAACACTGTTACAATACCATTCATTGACTGTGTTCCCAAGGCTGTACTTTTTATCCCTGTGACTTATTCATTCCATAACTGGGAGCCTGTATCTCCCACTCGCCCTCGTCTATTTTGCTAATCTCCCCTCCCCCTTCCTGTGTGGCAGCTATCAGTTTGTTCTCTGCATTTATGGGTCTGTTCCTGCTTTTTTGTTTATTTGTTTTTTAAATAACATATAGTATATATGCTGCTGAAGCGAGCACTTTAAATAACATATATAAGCAAAATCATGTGGTATTTGTCTTTCTCTGAATGCTCTTTTTTTTTTTGTTTGTTTATAGGAACTTACATCTTGGAGTTAGGGAAACCCATACACTGTTAAGTATATCACATTCATTAATTCATTCACCAACTATTTGTTGAGTGACCTCTGTGTATGTCAGGATGGTATTGACCCTAAGAAAGCAATGATGAACAGAAGAAAATTTAGGTTCCAGGCTTTATGGAGCTTTTTAGTCTAGCACGGGTATTATGAACTGCTATCTTGGTTATTTATAATCAGATTAGATATAGATTAGATATAATCACCTAGGATTAGAGCTAGGTAGTCACTTATAGGTATTTTCATCCCCGTAACTACAGTACCAGGAAATTCTGACTGAATTCTGCTACATGTTCATTAGCAGGTAAGCACAACATTAGTCAGACAAACCCGTTTGTATGAGCTCAGGGAGGTCACAGCTTTTAAATAAGAATCTTGCTAGAAAGTTTCCCTTGAGACAAATGTAGCAGAATTTGGTACCCCTTGGTTGGAATTATGTGACAGAATCTTAATTCAGGTCAAGCTGGAGCCCTAGGCCAATAATACTGTTCTCACTGGCACAGGATGCTAGGTTTGTGAGAGTCCTGGACTTTGTTCTCCTAAGAATGGAAGTACCTATTATAATATTTCTAACCAGTCTACATGGTTTTAACACAACACTTTTTATCAGTGAAAATTTATTTCTAACATTCCTTGTGTTGATTAACAAACCTTCCACTGTTGATCAGAAAAAAGATTAAAAAAATAAATAAAGAAAAAAGATAGTGGATGGTGTATAAAACCTACTGCTAGAGCAGAAATTCATAACCCATTTTTGCCATGAACCCTTTGTCAGCCTGATAAAGTCTGTGGGCCCTCCTCAGAATAATCTTTCTTTTTTAAAAAAAAAAAAAATTTTTTTTAACGTTTATTTTTGCGTGCACAAGAAAGACAGAGTGTGAGCAGGGGAGGGGCAGAAATAAAGGACACACAGAATTGGAAGCAGGCTCCAGGCTCTGAGCTGTCAGCACAGAGCCCCATGCAGGGCTCAAACTCATGAATAGTGAGATGAAACCTGAGCCAAAGTCGGATGCTTAACCAACTGAGCCACCAGGCGCCCCTCAGAATAATCTTTTAAAAGCATAAAATACAAAGGCTTACAGGACACCGAAAATGATGAAATGTAGTTATTAGAAATATTTTATTTATGCGAGGCAGTAATATGTGTTTATTTATTATGGTATTAACTAACAAGATCTAGTGTTGGGAACCATTGCTGCTTTAATTTCAAAATTGTGAGAAATGTAAATGTAAGGTATTTGCAGCAATTGAAATGTGATCTGAAAATAGGTGTGATTTTTATTGGTAACAGTGTCACTGCTAATACTGTAATGTATTACCTACATTAATAATTGAGAGTACTTGCTAAACGTCAGTGATAAGTTCATGAAAAATCAAAGTATAACTTTTTCCCTGTCTTCTCAGGCATTCATTCTTTCTATCCAGTTTAATCTTCCCTACTCTAAGGTGTGCATTTTTTAAAAATTTTTTTTAGTTTAGAGAGAGAGAGAGCGAGAGCGAGTTGGGGAGAGGGGCAGAGGGAGAGAGAGAGAATCTTAAGCCCAACATGGGGCTAGATTCCATGACCCTGGGATCATGACCTGTGCCAAAATCAAGAGCCAGATGCTCAACCGAGACTCTTTCATATGCTACCTAATCAACCCTGGAGTGTATATTCATGATTAGGATATCAAATGTTAACTAATTATCCCTATATGTGGATTAAAACAAACACTTGCATTTATCACTGTTTTCCTTTTGGGGGGTATAATTTAGTAGGGATGATGGCATTGTACAAATAATGAATACAGACGGTGTGAGGAGTTCCATAGGAGAGAGCCATAAAGAGGATCTTGTCTAAAATAGAGGCTATATGATAAGAGGAGCTAGGTAAACATGAATACAGTGGTGTGTGCTGTGGGTGTTGGAAAAAAGTGAGGAGAAGGAATGAAGGTTATAATTACTGTAATTCTTTCTTTGAGGTTGAAAAAGACATCAGAAAAATATATGATTAGCAGGCTTTGTTCTGTCTGGTTCAGAAATAAAGATATTTCAGATATAGAGACTAGTATGATGGTGGGGGCGGAAGCTGGAAAGGCAGGATGGAGCCACACGTGAAGAAAGGGCACAGAAGGTTCTTTCACATGTGAGTGACCCAATTATCCAGGCACAGTTATAAGTACTTTAAACATGTTAAGTTATCTAATCCTCGCAGCAGCCTTATTATTATTTGCATTTTATGGATGAAGAAACAGGCATGGAGGGATTAAGTATCTTGCCCAGAGACAACAACTAGGCCTGTCTGGCTCCGCTGGACTGAGGACAACTCAATACAAGATCACACTGATGATGGTGTGGAGGAGAGGGTAGGCAGGGCACGACTGGAGATAGGAAAATCAGGTCAGAGACTTGTTAAGGTGATACTGGTACAGATGGTTATTGTGGCCTGAACACTGAGCAGCGAGAATAGTTGAAAAGCATTTTCCAGCTTGGAAGTCTACATGTTTGAATTTTCAAGTTAGGCAACATCTTCAAAATTGGAAATGAAAGTCCAGGGTTCTACATAGAGATTTTTACCAGCCCATTTAAAATATGTACTTGGCTGGATCAATTCCTATAAGTATCTCTTACTGCCTGTAGAATGATCATTGTGGGCAGGCTTTTATTGTAAGCACCAGTTAATGTTTACAGTAAGCATCCACTTAGCCACTTGTCTAGATAGAAACACCAGCAGAAAGCTTCCCAAGTGTTACATGGTGACTAAGCTCACAGTTATAAGATACACATACCTAGGCCTTGTCACAGCACAGGGAACATTCAAATTCTGGCTCACTGTTAGCAATCACTTTGAGAAAATTCCAGAGAAGTACGAGGGAAAGTTTTAGGCCAAGGGGAGACTAACAGTGCGCTTCGGACCTGGAGCAGGATTGATTCATACTTGAATGTAAAATGCAGCAGACACCTCAGTGAGTCCTGATTTCCTAGGTCTAAGACAAGTTCCTGGCAGTGTAGTGAGTTCTTTGACAGATTCAAGAGGGCTCAAAAATGTGAACTTGTAGTGCCTGGCAGATAAATAACCAGGGCCCATAGTTCTCTGTATTATAGATGATTGGCGCTAACTGGGAGTTCATAGAACATTCCTAATCCACATTTTGCATTTATAGGGATGAAGTAAATTCATTCCTGGTCACAAAGCTTTCTACTGGCTGTGTCCAGGTTCACCTCCAGGCCTCATAGATTGGATGGACGTTTCTTAGGGGCCTGTGGCAGGTGGGCAGGAAGTCCTGTGATGTCCTTTCCCAGCATGCTTACCCACACAGCTCTTCCTTTGACCTCAGACTGCCTGATATCTCTGCTCAGAAGTATGGTGTTTTGTTTTTTTTTTTTTAATTTCTTTATTTTGAGAGAGAGAGAGAGAGAGAGAGAAAGAGAAAGAGGGAGAGAGAGAATCCCAAGCAGGCTTCACGCCTGGCACAGAGCCTGACGCGGACTCCATCCCATGACCATGTGATCATGACCTGAACTGAAATCAAGAGTTGGACGCTTCACCAGCTGAGCCACCCAGGTGACCCTGTTTTTAATCCACCATAAAGCAATGAGGATTTTCAGGTCAGTCAAGACTAAATGTTAAAAATTTCACCCTCATAGTCCTTCAAATATGTTCTCTTCTATATTCCCATTTTTACTTCCATGTTTTTATTTTTCACTTCGATGCTGACAGACTAGTGGTCTGATTTAAACTGTGGTTTCTTGATAAATTGCCTCTGTTTAGATCTAGTTGTTAATTACAGTTACCAAAGTGTAGGTTTCCAGGCTGGAAGGTGCAAGCAATTCTTTTCTATTCTTAATATTCATCCCTGGGACAAGCTGTTAATTGGAAGGCAAGGTACTTTCAGTCAAAGCAGGAAAACTGGAATTATTTCCTTAGGATGCATCAGCAAAATGTACAGGTAAAATTTTTATACCATTTGTTTCAGGTTTTCGATGTACCTTATTTAATAGGGATTCAATAAGGTAGTTAAAATGTACTTTTATTAAATCACATCATGAAGTATTTATTTCAGTTACAGTCGATCCTCATTTCAGGTGATAAAATATTTAATATTTCTGCCACCTGTTAACAGCATTTTATGCCAACTGCTAGAGTAGTTTACAATCTTCCATTAAATATGTAGAAAAAGTCTAATTTGATGTTTAAAAAAGTTAACTGACTGGGGTGCCTGGGTGGCTCAGTCGGTTAAGTGTCTGACTCTTGGTTTTGGCTCAGGTCATGATTTCACGGTTTATGAGATTGAGCCATGTGGGCAGCTCTGTGCTGACAGTGCAGGGCTTCCTTGGGATTCTCTCTCTCTGTTCCTCTCTGCCCCTCCCCTGCTCACGTGTGTACTCTCTCTCTCAAAATAAATATTAAAGAAAAAGTTAATGGACTTCTTTCTCATTCCTATTTAATTATTTTCAAGAACTCAGTATACTAGAGTTTGATATATGTGTTAACTGAATGAATACTATGTCTTTATCATACCCCGTGTTCTGTGAATAGCTTCTAGTTTTAGTTATACATTAAATTTTATTATTATAAATCAATAAATGAGAAACAACATACTGATATATCTTTTATCCATTTTAAATTACTAGATGTATATAATTTAAATCCTTACCTGATTATTTTTAGTGATTTATCTTACGAAATGTATTCCATAATACAGTTCTCCTTGAAATGAATGTTAAAACTTTTATTTAAATTTTAAAAAGAGGTCAGGCTATTTTGTACAGAAATCATGTTTATTTACCTGGTTAGTTTGATAATAAGATAACCAAGATTTGATAAGATATGTAAGATAAGGATTTGATACTAAAGCCACATTCCAGTCATATTATACGGGATAAACTTTCCCATAAATTGAATCAGCTAAAAAGGCTGCTTCAATTTTTTGAGGAAAATATATTTAAAGCATGTCATAAGAGGATATAATTTTGTTAAGTAGTAGTATTTTCTGAAAGGTGTAATGAGTTAAGGTTTGATTTTTTTTTTTCTTTATGAGTTTCAGAGGCTAAGCAAAGTTCCAGTAAGTAAAACTGTAGCAAGTGTGATTAATTTGTTATGATGAAGTCTTTGGCATATATCCATGAATATACTCTGTGATGTGAGTGCAACTCCTCTGACAAGTCAGGCAGTTTCCAGTTCTTTGCTTTCAGGAGCCTAATTGATTCATTAGCTTATAGATCATTAAAAATAATAGTTGATGTTAGATCACTATGTGATTTTTTTTTTTTTTTGGCATGTACCATGGCAGAAGTGCAAGGATTTGTGTGATGTTGCTATAACAAACTCCTTCCAGTCTCATACCTTATATATTTGAGCAAGGTTTTCAGTGTTTTGCTTTAGTACAAAAGAAAACAGGAATAGAATTAATGCTGAATGAGCAAATAAATTGAACCAGTTATCAAAAAACTCCCAACAAACAAAAGTCCAGCGCCAGATGGCTTCACAGGTGAATTCTGCCAAACATTTCAAGGAGAGTTAATACCTCTTCTTCTCAAACTATTTCAAAAAATATAAAAGGAAAGAAACCTTCCAAACCCATTCTGTGAGGCCAGCATTACCCTGATACCAAAACCAGATAAAGACTCCATTAAAAAAGAACTACAGGCCAATATCTTGTACATGATATGTACAATGATTTTGAACATGGATGCAAAAATTCTCAATAAAATACAAGCAAGCCAATTACAACAATGCATTAAAAAAATCATTCACGACAATCAAGTGGGATGTATTCCTGGGTTGCAAGTGTGTTTCAATATTTGCAAGTCAATCAACGTGATAAGCCACATTAATAAAAGAAAGGATAAGAGGGGCGCCTGGGTGGCGCAGTCGGTTAAGCGTCCGACTTCAGCCAGGTCACGATCTCGCGGTCCGTGAGTTCAAGCCCCGCGTCAGGCTCTGGGCTGATGGCTCGGAGCCTGGAGCCTGTTTCCGATTCTGTGTCTCCCTCTCTCTCTGCCCCTCCCCCGTTCATGCTCTGTCTCTCTCTGTCCCAAAAATAAATAAAAAACGTTGAAAAAAAAATTAAAAAAAAGAAAGGATAAGAACTGTATGATCATTTCAATAGATTCAGAAAAAGCATTTGACAAAGCACAACATCCATTCATGATAAAAATCCTCAACAAAATAGGCTTAGAGGGAACATACCTCAACATTATAAAGGCCATATAGGAAAAACCCACAATAATATCATCCTCAATGGGGAAAAATAGAACTTTTCCTCTATAGTCAGGAACAAGACAGGGATGTCCACTCTCATCACTGTTATTTAACAGGGTACAACAAATCCCAGCCATAGCAATCAGACAACAAAAAGAAATAAAGGGCATCCAACTTGGCAAGAAAGAAGTCAAACTTTTACTATTTGCAGATGACATGATACTCTATGTAGAAAACCTTAAAGACTCCACCAAAAAATTGCTAGAACTGATACATGAATTCAGTAAAGTTTCAGGATGCAAAATGTTCAGAAATCTGTCACATTTCTACACATCAATAATAAAGCAACGGAAAGAGAAGTTAAGGAATTGGTCCTATTTTCAGGAATAAACTTAACCAAAGAGGTGAAAGGCCTATATTCTGAAAACTACAAAACACTGATGAAAAATTGAAGATGACACGAAGAAATGGAAAGATATTCCATAAATTATCATGGATTGGAAGAATAAATATTTTTAAGATGTCTATAGTACCCAAAGCCATCTACACACTTAATGCAATCCCTACCACAGTACCAACATCATTTTTCACAGAGCTAGAACAAAATAAGAATCTGTATGGAACCACAAAAGACCCCAAATAACCAAAGCAGCCTTGAAAAAGAAAAGCAAAGCTAAAGCTGGAAGCATCATAATTCCTGGCTTCAAGTTATGTTACAAAGCTGTAGTGGTCAAAACAGTATAGTACTGGCATAAAAACTGTCACACATGTCGGTAGAACTGAATAGAAAACCCACAAATGAACCCATAAGTATGTGGTCAATCTTGGACAAAGCAGGAAAGAATATCAACAAATGGTGTTGGGAAAACTGGACAGCAACATGTAAAAGAATGAAACTGGCCAATTTTCTCGTACCAAACATATAAAAAAATTCAAAATGGATTAAAGACCTAAGTGTAAGATCTGACACCATAAAAATCCTAGAGAACACAGGCAGTAACTTCTTTGACAACAGCTGTAGCAACTTCTTTCTAAATAGGTCTTTTGAAACAAGAGAACCAAAAGCAAAAATAAAGTTTGGGACTTCATCAAAATGAAAAGCTTCTGCACAGCGAAAGAAATAGTCAACAAAACTAAAAGGCCACCAACAGAATGGGAGAAGATACTTGCAGATGACATATCTAATAATGGGTTAGTGTCCAAAGTACATAAAGCACTTATAAAACTCAACACTGAAAAAGTGAATAATCCTAAAAAATGAGCAGAAAACATGAACAGACATTTCACCGAAGGAGATATCCAGATGGCCAACAGACACATGAAAAGATGCTTGACATCACTCATAATTAGGGAAATACAGATCAAAACTACATTGAGATATCACCTCATACCTGTCAGAATGGCTCAGATCAACAACACAAGAAACAACAGGTGTTGGCAAGGATGTGGAGAAAGGGGAACCCTCTTACAGTGTTGATGGGAATGCAAATTGGTGCAGCCACTGTGGAAAACAGTATGGAGGTTCCTCAAAAAGTTAAAAATAGAGCTACCCTATGATCCAACAATTGCACTACTGGGTATTTACCCAAAGAATACAAAAATACTAATTCAAAGGGATACATGCACCCTGGTGTTTATAGCAGCATTATCTACAATAGCCAAATTATGGAAACAGCCCAACTTTCCATTGACTGACAAATGGATGAAGAAGAGGTGGTGTGTGTGTATATGTATATGTATATGTATATGTATATGTATATGTATATGTATATGTATATATGTATATATGTATATACATACATACAATGGAATATTAGCCATAAAACAGAATGAAGTCTTGCCATTTGCAACGACATGGATAGAGTTAGAGTATTATGTTAAGTGAGGTAAGTCAGACAAAGGCAAATACCATATGATTTCACTCGTGGAATTTAAAAAACAAAACAAATGGGCAAAGGGAACAAAGTAGACTCTTAACTATAGAGAACAAACTGGTAGTTACCAGTTGGGGGAATGGGTTAAATAGATGATGGGTTAAAGGCACTTGTGATGAGCACCTGTGATGAGCACCAGGTGTTGTTTAACTGACTGAGCCACCCAGGCGCCCCAAGCACCAGGTGTTGTATGGACATTTTGAATCACTCTATTACACACTTGAAGCTAATATTACACTGTATGTTAACTGAAATTTAGGTAAAAACTTAAAAAAAAGAATTAATGTTTGGTGACGTCTCATTTTAGTAGTAAGCTATAGTCAATCCATGGATTCATTTCATTAAAAGATGTTTTTCCAGGGGTGCCTGGGTGGCTCTGTTGGTTAAGCATCTGACTCCTAATTTTGGCTCAGGTCATAATCTCGGATCTCATGGTTTGTGGGATCACACCCTGCATTGGGCTTTGTGCTGACAGCGCAGAGCTTGCTTGGGATTCTCTCTCCCTGTGTCTCTACCCCTTCTCCACTAGTCCTCGCTCTTGCTCTCTCTCTCTCTCTCTCACAAAATAAACTTTAACCTCCCCCCCCCAAAAAAAACAAAGCAACAACAAAAGAGATACTTTTCCAGTTCAGTTTTACTTTTTATGTCTATCACAATTTGTAATATGTTTTATTACATATTACATACAGAAGAATATGTTCTTCTTTTAGAAGAAAAGTAGAGAAATTAAAAATTTAATTTATATAGATTTTTTGCTGAAAAGAATGGTAGAGTGGTTAACAAAAGATTTTATATTAGGATAAGATACTTTGTGGAAAGTGGAATGGAATGGAAACATGAGTTCATGGGGAAAAAAGTAAAGGTATAAAATTACTGACTATTAAAGAAGAGTTTTTTTATTAAAAAAATAGTTGATAATATCAATAATAAAAATCATAAAATACCCAAATTTGCAAAAATGTATGGTACTTGGTTTCTGAAGGATATAATTAAGGGAATTTTATTAAAAAAATTTTTTTTACATTTATGTATTTTTGAGAGACAGAGTGAGACAGAGCATGAGCAGGGGAGGGGCAGAGAGAGAAGGAGACACAGAATCTGAAGTAGGCTCCAGGCTCTGAGTGAGTGTTCAGCACAGAGCCTGATGTGGGGCTTGAACCCACAAACCATGAGATCATGACCTGAGTCGAAGTTGGATGCTCAACCGACTGAGCCACCCAGGCGCCCCAAGGGAATTTTATTTTAAAATATGGTATTTCAGAAATTTTATCTTTTGTAACTATTTAAATTCAATTTTGAAAAATTTTATATGTCAACTTAAAAATATATTAGAAGTTATAAGATAATTTGGGGGTCCATGAGTGAAAAAGCTTGAGGATTATTGTAAGTAATGGGCATGTACTTTGATTTATTAATCTTAGACATATATTCAATGATTCACTGAAGATTTACTTATATAAAGTATATAGTATAAGGTTTATACCTCTTTTACCACTGTTTGATTTTTGTATTATTTTTATTTCTTCTGTTGGTCATTTCTGTGATGTTTTTACATAACATATTGAAACTTGTATTTCTTATTAAATTAACCTTAAATATTATCTCTTCACTATTTCTTTAACAAACTAAGGACCCTGTCCTCCTCCTGTCTAACTCTTTTCATAATCTACTTGCTTTATTTTTAAGTTGACATTATTTTATATGATATATGTATGTATCCATCTATCTACCCACCTGCCATCTTGCTTGTCTGTTTGTCCATCCATCCATCTATACATTCACCCATCCATTTGTCTATCTATCTCTCAGTGCTAGACCAAATAGTATGTTGGGATTGCTGGTCTTTCTCTGGGTTCAGTATCACAACCCACAGGCTGTTTGATGGAGAGTGTTCTAGCATAAAGTGCAAATAAATTCTCTTTTCTTAAATTCCGTCACTTGTATTAGATTTTACTGCATTTTTGTTTGCGTTGTATTTGGACAATGGCTTACTGAATAGCTTTTTATTTTTCCTGCAGTTTTAAAAAATATTTGATTATCTTTTTCATATTCTTAAAATTTTCCTTCCAAATTCTTAGCTGTACCATTCTACTAAATTCTTCCAGAGATCTCTACCTCAGAGCCTTCTGTCTTGTGGTTGCTCTTTCAGCCTGCTCCTGTGCAATTCCTTATCTGGAATTCAGTGAAGAATAATTAACATTTTCAGTTTCTTTTTAATTTTTAGATCAATTCTTAAGGAAATTAGTACTTTGGAGTCTAGTGTGTAACAATTGAGGAAGGACAAGATGTTGACAAAGTATACATAGGAAAAGTGGCTACTGGAGATTTGAGGAGAGGCTTATAAGGAAAGATTTTTTTTAGACAGGGCGTAGTCATGGTTAACCTAACTCTTAGTCTCTCATTTCAATAAACAGTCATTGATGCCTACAATTTGGCAGGGACTGAGCTAAATTTAGAGGCTGAGATATCAAGATGAAGGAGCTGGTGTGGAAGCAGCAGGCTGCAGAAGCACCTGTAGGCAGTTGATATAATGTAAAACATGTTATAAGAAAACATATTTAAGGAATTCTGGAAACTTTATAGTATTTTAATCCTTCACTACTGTGATTCTTTTATCTTATCCAGGAAGCATGATGTAGCTATGTTTATAATGTCCTAAGACGCAACGGGTGTTTCAGATAAGAAACAAGTCTAAAGAGGTTCAAGGGGGAATCAATTGATACCATAAAAGAAAGGAAAGGGGAGGGGAGGTGGTATTAGGAAAAGCTGCCTTACTTTAGCATATATTATTAGTGAGTGATCTGATTAATACAGCAAAGTATAAAGAACCATCTTGAGGGGTGTGCCCTGACAGCCCTTGGGCCTGGAAAAAACTTATTTTTGCAAATGAGTTTCCACTTGGTAGAATATGACTGGGGAAATTTTGAACTAGGCACTTGAGTTCCTTGTCTCCTCTGGACTAGCTCTTATTCTGGTGTTTCCTCCAAACTAGTTTACCAGAGAGTAAAATAAGACATTTGCATCATCTTGTCATCGTAGCCAAAAGGCATTCATCCCCATTTTTGAAAGAGATTCATTTTGTCTTTGGGATTTTTGTCCACCCCAACTGTGAACTGAGGTAGTCATGTGGGTTAGTAAGATAGAGGAAATATACAAACCAAAAATAAAAACACTACACGTGGTGTATAATATGCTCCAGGCACTGTTCTAATCTTCATAGCAATCCTGTGAAATAGGTTCTCTTATCATCTATAGGTAAGGGAAACCAGAGCATGGAAAGTTTAGGTTAGTTGTCCAATGTAACATAGTAAGTGGTAGAGCCGGGATTCAAAATCAGGCAATTTGATTCCAGAGCCTGATCTCTTTACCACTATTTTTATGCATCTCATTTCACCTCAGTTACTGATAGAACAGATGGAGAAAATGGCTTTAGGACTGAAACAAGTGGGTTTCCCGATTCCTCACCCCTGAATTACAGACTTTCCCCAGGCACAGGCAAACTGGACAACTTGTATGCCTCCTTTGTGGTTGTGGAGGAACAGATCCTGTGTACTGCCCTATCCCTTCTCTTGAACATCACTGACTGGATAATTCACCCTTCCTTTCCTCAGGAGGATGGAGTGAAGGGACTTAGAGACATCAGGAGTGTTACTTCGAATTTTTCCACATGGAAACACGAGGAATGAGGAATTAAATATCTTCACCTTAGCACTCCTGATTCATTAAAGGCCGAGTCTTTTGGATACTTAGCATAGGTATGCAGGAGCTTACAGAAAGGGCAGCCTTTCCCCAACAGGCAAGATTTAAACTAAGCACCTGAAGCTTACATAACTTCAGTTTTCTGCCACTGTATATACTTATCCATATAGCTTTCTGCAGTTTATAGCTCACTTTGTTATGCCATCCGTTTCATTTGAAGGCAAACAACAAAAAACTATAAAACTCCAAATTAGGTCGTTTTAAACAAACATCCTTCCTCAAGTTTCCTGAAACAAGCAAAGTTGTTTTTTGCTTGTTCCCCCACATCATTTGCCCTAAAAAGAGAGAGGCAAAATCCGAAAGTAGAAAGAGCATAATTTTTAGAACAAGAAACTTAGGTTTGAATCCCAATTTTGCCACTGAATAAATCATTTAATATCTCTGTGCTGTTCTTTCCTTATTAATCTATAAAATAGAGAGTGTAAGACCTATGATGTAGGGTCGGTGTGAGGATTAGAGATAAAGTATGCCAGGTATTTGACAGTAACAAAAAGTAGCTTCTAATGTTAATAAAGATATGAAAAATACAGACTTAAGCTTGTTGAATGCTTAAAAAATAATTTCAGCCTAAAAAATAATTTTATATGAACAGGTTTTTTAGGCAAGTCTCCTTTCAACACTGCTGGGAAACAGGAATACTGATGAATATTTGGGTATTTTGTCTGGTTATCTGTAGGCACACTCATGTATGAAGGTGAGTGCACAAAACTAATTTGCAACTAAGCCTCCAATATGTGGTACTGGTTATCTATATGTTGTATGCAAATCAGGTTTTAAATTTAAGAATTCATATCCTTATCTTTTTTTTTTCCTTTTATTTCTGAGAGTCGAAATTTGCATTCAAAAGCTTCCAGTGCTTTTTTTCTTTGTCCTTCAAGCTAATGCATTCAAAGATTGCTGCTGCTTTCTGTAAAACATTTTAGCTTAGTTGAAGAATATCATAAATTCTGATGGCATAACTGTTTCTTTAAGAGTTTGTTGGTTATATCTTGGGATATTAAATAAACAAAGGATGTAGGTGCTTTTTTTCTTTTCTAGCACATTTCCCTTGTTGTCCCTCTCATCTTTACCCCCCAACCCCTAGCTCCCACTGCTGTGTTGCACAAAAATTAATGTTTTTGTTTGTTAGGTAGGCTTGATAAATCTTTTGTACCTGTAACCCCCCTTCCCTGTTCCCTACACACCACTTAGTCTACTTGGGGACTGGAACACATTTCCTCAGGTCTGTTTTCCTATTCAGGAAAGGAGGGAGGGAAGGAGGACCAAAACAAAACCATGAAAGACTAAGTCACAGAAGGAAGAGCCACCACACAATTTGCTTTAGCAACTTGGTCCTGAAAAGAAAATTCAGTGTTGATGATCTCACAAGAACTGTATGGTTTCGATTTTGTCCCTCCAGCTGAGTATTGCTTCTGTCTTCGTTTGAATCCCCGTCTAACATTTAATTGTTGACTTTGAGCAAGTTATTTAATCTTTCTGAGCTTTGGTTCCCTCACTTATAAAATGAGGATAATAATAGGATCTATCCTTTAAGGTTGTAGTGAGGATTAAAGAAAATGATACACGGGATGCACTTAAAATAATGCTTGGACTCAGGAAGATCACAAACCTTTATTGGATCCAGATTGAAACCCAAGTTGGCTTACTTCCACCATACACATGACATTGTACATTAGTGTCATGTAGGTTATGTATGTAGTAGTAGCCCCACCAGATTACTGAAGTAGCAGAGAGGTTTGATGAGGTTAACTGACCATTAGGATCATGAGCTAGTGAAAGGAAGAACCTAACTAAACGAAGGTTTCTCTTTAACTGCTGGTGTAGATGCCTTTTGCTCTAGCAGCATGCCATGAAGGCAGTGTCTTTGATATCTAATGATGTGTTGTTTTATCCACTGTATTGCAAGGTTCTTGAGGACTTCAGCTAAGTGCATGGTACCGTCTGATTATAGATGCTTACATAGTTAGAAACTGGAGACAAAGCAATAAAGACTACTTTAGCATAATGATTCAGGTGTATTTGTTGAGTCATCCAGTGTGGACATGAGTAATTAAATACAATTTACTGTAATTAATTTACACATGTTGAGCTTGGTCCAAAAAAGATTGGTCTAAATTTCAATAGGCAGTTTTGCACATATGGACCATTAAAAAGTATTAAATGTGAAGTTAAATGTATGCTGAACATATGACCTAGCAGTTTTACTCTTAGCTATCCAAGGGAAATAAACATGAATGTCTACACAAAGATTGTGAAGTAGCTCGGAACTGGTTAAAGAGGTAGAAAAAGTGGACGAAATAATAGAAATGGCACAGGGAAATGAGTATGAATGAGAATAAAGGAAAAGTGTGGATTTGACCAGGAGTTTGCCAATCCTTATAGTAGTCTAAAAGTAAGGATATGGGAATTTTCCTGTTCTCTACAGTGAAACATAAACACTTCTTAAAAAACTCAACCACTTTGGTCCTTATGGAAATGTAAATTAGCATCTCAGTGAGATGCCACTCCATACCCACTTGAATGGCTGTAATATGAGACAGGTGGTATTAAGTGATGGTACAGATATGGAGCGGTTGTAACTCTCACCTGTTGCTTGTGGCAATATAAAGCAGTAAATATACTTCAGAAAACAGTTTGTCTCTTGAAAAGGTAGATATACACTATGTGACCCAACATTCCTTCTCTTGGGTATCTCTTCAAGAGAAATAAAAAGAATCGTCTGCACAAAGACTTGTTCTTGAATGGTCACAGCCACACTATTCATAAGATCCCCAAACCAGAAACAATCCAAATGCCTATCAACTGATGAACGGAGAAACAAAAATGCTATTCAGCAGCAATAAAAAGGAACCGAGAACCAATAACATGCTACAACGTGGATAAACTTCAAAAACATGCTAAGTGAAAGACACCAGATGCAAAAGACCACATATTGTATGATTCCATTTATATGAAATGTCCAGAAAATAAGGAGGAAAGAAAACAGATAAGTAGTTGCCTGGGGCTGGGAGTAGGTCCTGGGATTGACTGCAGTCAGGCACGAGGGAACATTTTGGAGCAATGATGGAAATGGTCTCAAAACAGATTGTCATTGAACTGTTCACTTAGAATGGGTGATTTTATGGCATATAAATTATATCTCAATAAGTCTGTTAAGGAACTATGTACACACATATTTAGAATTTGTTAGGTTTTTTTATATCTTTGAAACTTGCTTTTTTTTTTTAAGCAACTCTTAAGGAAATGCCAAAGATTTACCTGAGCTTTCACTCCTCTGTGACTTAATATTTCACACTTCTTCCTGATCTTCTTTTAGCAGCTGATATTGGCTAATTCACACAAAATGTGAAGGAACATGGGGTGACTGTGCAGATGCATGTAGTCTTTTGGGTTTTGTTTTGTTTTGTAAGTAGGCTTCACACCCAGTGCAGGTCCCAAAGCAGGGCTTGAACTTGCGGCCCTGAGATCAAGACCTGAGCTGAGATCAAGAGTTGGGCTCTTAACTGACTTAGCCACCTGAGCACCCCGGATGCATATAGTTTAAAGAATCCATTTGGTCTAAAGAAGGAGTTCTTCCGGTTGGCATTCATTTTGGCTCTTGCTGGTCCAGGCATTTTTGGTTCCTCAAAATAACTATCGCCATAGCTTTGTTCCTACATTGTAAAATGTTGCCATTTTTTGCTAGTGGCCTCAATTTAATCCTTAATCCTTTTTCTTCTTTCTATAGCTTGACTCTTTTCTCATTCCACAAATGACCAAGGCTTTTATTGATTTATTTTGCTTTCTCTGTTATTTCTTTGCTTATTAAAATCAATATTTACAGAGATGAAATTAATGGAAACAGGGTGTTTTTTGGATGATGTAAAACTTATTTCCTTTGGGAAATGTTATAAGGTGAATGAACACAATTCCTGCTTACAAAAAGGAAAAAAAAGACTGTTGTAACTATACAATGAGAAATAGGTGTCTTTTTTCCTTCACATTTCAGGCTTTTACTAAAACAATGGTAGAATATTTCGCTCTGTGATACGTAGCAGAGATTCTAGCAGATAAGTCCAAGTTAGTTTTTGGCAGAAGAAATTAATATCAATAGTATAATTAAAATTGATCAAAAATACAAATGCAATTTTGATTTGGAGGTTTTTTGTGAAAATATTCTGTTTACCTTGTCACATTTATCTTTGTAAAGCTAAGTAATTTCCAAATATCGTATTCCTACTTTGTTCTCTGTCACATTTTAGCATTACTTTTTAACGTTTTATGATTTTGCTTTTAGCACATTCCCTCCGATAGTATCTCAGATTATGAAATTTCTTTTAATGAAGAACAAGAGTGTCATGATTCATTAGTGACCTTCACCATGAGCTTGAAATGGGGAAATGGCTGACTGCCTTGTATTTGCTCCATTTTTGTAGCACCCAGCCTTTCTTTTATTTATTTATTTATTTATTTATTAAAAAAAATTTTTTTTTTAACGTTTTTATTTATTTTTGAGACAGAGAGAGACAGAGCATGAACAGGGAGGGTCAGAGAGAGGGAGACACAGAATCTGAAACAGGGTCCAGGCTCTGAGCTGTCAGCACAGAGCCCGAAACAGGGCTCGAACTCAAGGACCGCGAGATCATGACCTGAGCTGAAGTCGGCCGCTTAGCCGACTGAGCCACCCGGGCGCCCCGCACCCAGCCTTTTAAACGTAGGCTTTGGATCAGGCAGATGCCAGTTTGAATCTTAATTCACCTCCACTAGCTATATTAATTGCTGAGTACTAATTGACTCAGGTGTAAAATGAGGATACTATCTCATAGGGTTTACCATGTTAGATATGATGATTGTGAAGTACTTAATATAGTGCTTGGTGCTTGGTTACCATTCCATAAAATCAGTTCTGTGTTAGGCCTGTATCTACAGGATTCCAAGTTAGAAGAGTCCAGATTGAGTGAGTTGTTGCTCCATCCTTTGTTGGTGTGAGTGAGACACTGGAAAGTCCTCATGGGTAATTTACTTATGGATCAGCTGGATCTTGGCCTGTTTATAAGCTTTGTTAGGTTGGGGCCAGAGGAGCCTTTATTCTAGGGCAAGTTTAGCTGTACACCTAAATTGAGGCCTTTTGGGGCTCATCCACTAGCTACTCTGTAGTGTCCAAGGAGATCTGTCCACTGTGGCTGCTTGTAACTCCTGTCTCCGAACCCTGTGTGAGCTCTGCAAAGTACACCTACTTCTCCAGCAGTAGCTCTTTCCCAGATAGTTTTTATGGCCGGTTGGCGTCTCACCTTCTGCATGTGCAATTTAGTATTCAGTCGGAGACAGTGGGGGCCCCATGCACATTCCTGGAGTTTTTCTTCTGGACTGTTTACGTCTCTCTGGCCAACAAATTCCAGCTGCGTCAGATCTCAGATGTCCAATCTTACCATCTCAGCTCAGGCCAACCTGTTCTGGCTTGGTTCCCTCTTCCCGTACAGAGCGTCTCTAGGTAGAAAGCTCGGGTAGCTGTAGGGCCCATCTTACTTGTTTGCCTTCTCCCCAAGATCATAATCCCGCACTGCCATTTTATGAAAACATTTGCTTCATATCTTTTGGGCAGTGTTCTTGTTTATGGTAGGAGAGCTAGAACCAGTTATTCTGTCTTGGCTAGAGTTGGAGACTTAACTTCCTTGTTGAATACTGAGGAGAAACATTTTCCTGCAGCTCTGAGGGCAAACAGCTACTGTGAGTCCGAGTACTCTACAGGGCTTTTGTAGCAAATGGTGCTTTTGTGCAAATAAAGAAAAGGTGGCCCCTCTAGCCAGACCAGTTAGAAATAGGCATTCCTTCTGAGCTGTCCCAGTCTTGTGAAAAGCAAATGGTGCCTTTGTCTTTGAGCCCCTTCCTTTGCCATGGCCCATTTAGTGCTTGGTCATTGTAGCAGGGGCTGTGTTTTAGCTCGCACTGCACCTCTGGGCCAGGTGTTCCTTTGTGCAGTACACAGACATGCAACTGTGTGTCATGGCCAGTGGTCTGGCTTAACGTGGTACAGCTCTTCTTCCAGCCCCACATAGTATGTCAATTGCTGGAGCAAATGAAAATTAATACTGTTATTCTGGAACATTTGTACTCCAGTTGTACCTCTTATGAGGAAAACTTGCTGAAAATTTCTTTTTCTACATTCTCCATTCAAAAGAGGGGTCAAATAAATTTGGCAAGAAGTTAAAGGCTAAGGACAGGGAAGAAGGTCCTTGACATTATTTTGAATTACATAGTAGGAAAATGTGTCAGGAACTCATTTTAGTAGATATCTGAAGACCAAATATTTCCTTTGGGTTCTCATTAGTTCGCTTGAAACAAATGTTATCTGCCCCACACATTTTGTTTCTGTCAAACTAATCAAAATGGAGTCCTATAAATTTGGGGGGGAACATGGCATTTTCTTGGGGCATTATTTTGGGGAGTGAGGCTGGAAATGGTATTGGGTGTGTGTGGGTATGACCTCGCCTGGAAGGGATCAGAAAAAAAGTCCTGTGCTGGTGTTCCCTGCAAGAAACATTTAACCACACAGTCCACTGTGTGGGGGATGGCTCTACAAGACTGGCTTTGTGCTCTGGAAAGAAACCTGGAATTCAAGTTTTTTTGTTTTTTTTTTAATTTATTTTTTTGCAATCAAAACAAAAGTATAATGAATAATAATTCTGTGAACTTTTATTTAAAAAAATTTTTTAATGTTTATTTTTGAGAGGGAGAGAGAGACAGAGTGTGAGTGGTGGAGGGGCAGAGAGCCATGAATACACAGAATTTGAAGCAGGCTCCAGGCTCTGAGCTGTTAGCACAGAGCCTGATGTGGGTCTCAAACTCACAAACCACGAGATCATAACCTGAGCCGAAGTCAAACACTCAACCAACTGAATCACCCAGGTGCCCCTGTGAACTTTAATTGTAAATGTTTTATTTATTTATTTATTTTTTTTTTGAGAGAGAGAGGCAAAACACAAGCAGGAGAAAGGTAGAGAGAGAGACACACAACCTGAAGCAGGCTCCAAGCTCCAGGCTGCCAGCACAGAGCCCAACGCGGGGCCCAAACCCATGAACTGCAAGATCATGACCTGAGCCAAAGTCAGACACCCAACTGACTGAGCCACCCAGGCGCCCCATGAACTTTAGTTTTAGATACCATCCCCTTGAGCCTATTACTGTCTTTTTTTTTTTTTTTGAGATATAACTGACATCTAAAATTTTTTTATGTGTACATTATTTCACCACCAAAAGTCCCCACCAAAATTAGGAGGTAGACCAAATGGAGCCTTCTACCCTCCTTAATTTGCTTGTTTTCTCAATACTGTTTGATACTGGTTATGCTTCTTCCTTCTTGAAATTCTCTTTTTCCCTGCGATGCCACTCTTAACCTGGTTTTCCTCCTTTGGTCATTCCTTTTCGGTTTCTTTTGAAAGTACCTTATTATCGAAATAAAAATTTGCAAGGTAGTGTTATTTTCATATTATGCCGATGCCTTTCATTTATATTTGGTCCTCAGTGTCTTTCTTATTTCTTATCTAAAATGTTAGCTAATCAATCTATGGAAATTAAACTAAGATGGGAACAAATAGAGGCTATTTGTTCAGTGTTTACTATAGCAAGGGAGTCTGCCACAGTCACTTGTGTTTGTCAGAGACTCAAAGGCAGGCAGAGGAGCACAAAAGCTTTATAGTAAAAAAAAAAAAAAGAAAAGAAAAAAAGAGCACTTCAGGTGTGTTTCTGATGGAGGTTGTTGGCATGAGAAAGCTGGAGGCTGGTTAACTAGAAGCAGGTGTCATTTGTGGTTGGTTTGGGAGCTTATTTGGCTTTTTCTGGTTGGTTCTGAGTTGTAAACGGGCAGAAAATAGGGAAGTCACTGACCAATTCCTGACTGTTCTGGGTCAATTGCTGCAGAAGTTGTGGGTTCTAGTTGTCATATATGGTCTGGACATTGTCCATTTGTATATTCAGTCTTTTAAGCCAAACGTGGATTAGGACATGAAACTCCATTGCTCTTCGGAAAATGTCTCTGCAGCACTCTTTCTTAACCTTTTTTTGGGTTATAGACTCTATTTAGAGAATCTGAAAACTATAGCTCTTCTACCCAGAAAAAAAAATCAGGAATTTACTGACCCACTGAAGCCCATCCATGGACCAAAGATCTCACCTATTTTCATGCATATTTACTCATTTTGTTACTATGATACAATATTTTGTTTGTATGAAGTTTTGACTAGTCTTCCCTATACCTTAGGAGTCATTGTGAACAAGTATATGTACAAATGTGTTTAAACAGCACAATTTTTATGCAGTATCATGGGAGGTGACATGCTAGATGAGTCAACATTCCTGGATACGGAGAAATAAGCTCATTCAGCCACAAAAAAGATTGAACTTTTTATCATTTCAATAGTTTTTTTATATAAAGCTTTCTAAAATACATCTTATTTCCCTGACGGAAAAAAAATTGATGGAAGATAATGGCTTAGAATCTTTTTCATGAGGAACATGAAGAGCTCCTTGAGGGCAAGGAGTGGTTCCTTATTTATTCTGCAATCTGTCAGTAAATTTTAAAACGAGTACTTGCTCAGGGTTTGTACAGCAAATCGGCCCTAAGATATTGTGCTTTTCTTGTTGACATTTCTTTTCATCCCTTCGAGCAACAACTGATGGCTTCTAGTAAGATGTCACCTCAGATTCTCCTTAAACTGTCAAGATCGTTAGAGGGAAACAGATGAGCCGAACTCCTGTGGTCTACAGCTTTACATTACAGTTATGATACTAAGTCTTTAGGTCCTGGTCTGATAGGTCTGATATCATGAAGATAAGCATGGTGTCTGGTTTTTTTTTTGTTTGTTTGTTTGTTTCTGGAAGCATTGTTTGCTTTTGATTTAAACATATTCTGAATAGTTGGTAAATGATATTCTAATCTCTGGTTAAAAAGGTATCTTATTGTATGTACCTAACAGCAAATGTTTTTTGGATGAACATTAGGACACTCAAAGAATTATAGAGACCCTGGGGATATTGTAAATCAGGAGTCCATTTAAGAACTGAACAGTTTGGACAAGCTCATCATCTGGTAATTCCAATAAGCATTGTTGTGCGCCTGCCATATGTCAGGCACTGAGAAAACGAAGAAGAATGAAACATGCCCTATGCTCTCGAGGAACTCATTATCAAGGAGGAGGAAATACAGCCACAACACTTTCTTAGGAAAGAAGACCTAGGGGACCTAAAAGTTTCTAAAAACAGATAGAGAAGGTACCTTTTTGTAGTTTTGCACAAGAAGGTCATTACTAGGCTGAAAAGTGGGAGAAGTACGCAGGTCGCCGAAAGTACAAAAGTAACCAAGCCTGAAGGACATGACACATCCAAACGTGTGTAAAGCACAAGGCATTAGCAGGGAGGAGCAGTAGGAGACTGAGACTGGAGAGGTGGGAAGAGGTTCAACCCCAAGTTACCACTGTATCAGGACTCAAATCACGATAATGATGATATCTAACATTTATGGAGCGTGCACGAATGTATATGCATCAGAGCCTGTCCTGCTCAAAGAGTGGATTTTACCTTCTAGGGGATAGGGAGCCAGTGAAGGGTTGTAGGGCAGAATTATGACCTGCTGAGACTTGTGGCTTAAATACATAGTGGATGAGAGAGGAATTGTAGAGAACAGATAGGAGGCGTGTGAGCACAGTTAGGAAGCTACATGGTGGGTAAATCTAGAGGGAGATGAAGAAATAGGGCATTGCTGCCAATGCATATGCCTTCTTACTTCCCATAGGCCTCCATGCAAATGCCATTCCACGAAGCTTCTAACCACCCTGTTTAAACTGTCAACCCCAGCTTCACTTCGTACTCCCCTTCCCTGCCTTATTTTTTTTCCCATAGCACTTACTGTATTACATATTCATTCATTCATTCATTCAACTGTAATAGGATTTAAGCTCTAACCGGGCTAGGATTTTTGTCTGATTTATTCAGTGCAATTTTGCCAGTACTGAGATTAGCACCTGGCTTTTCCTAGATACTCAGTAAAGACTGCTGAGGGAAAGGGTGAATGTGAGAAGGGATGAGGGGATGGGTTTGAGAGACGTGTCAAAGATGAAAATCATGGGGCGCCTGGGTGGCTCAGTCGGTTAAGCGTCCGACTTCAGCTCAGGTCACGATCTCACAGTCCGTGAGTTCGAGCCCCGTGTCGAGCTCTGGGCCGATGGCTCAGAGCCTGGAGCCTGCTTCCGATTCTGTGTCTCCCTCTCTCTCTGCCCCTCCCCCGTTCATGCTCTGTCTCTCTCTGTCTCAAAAATAAATAAACGTTAAAAAAAAAATTTTAAAAAAAGGTGAAAATCATGTCTCAGGAGAAGGATAAACACAGCAATCTTTAGTAAGTTAACTAAGCAGTTCTTACCCTTCTAAGTAGTGAAGTATGTAGTTGGGGAATTCTTGGACATTGAATTTCCACTTAAGGAAGCTAAGGAAATCTTTGCTAAGTAATGGATTTGGAGAGTAATTATAGTAATGAACTAGAAATTACAGTTTTTCTCAACCTGCTAACTGACTTAACCCCCAAGTTAACGTTGTTTCATGAATCAAAATTGAGCGTGCATGAATGTATGTGCATCGGGCATTATATATATGCTCTTTTTTTCCTTGAAGCCCTCAGCCTTTCCACTTTTAGTCTGAATTCTAGGCTTGTTACTGCTTATAGTGAAGATAAGGACTTTAGCTCTCATTCTGTTTCCTGGCTACTCATTCTAATGTCATTACTGCTGCATGTGACATTTGAGTTTGGGACGCCTTATTTAGGATTTGACAGCCAGGATTATGTGTGGAGATATTAAAGAGGATTGTATTATTTAATTGGGTGGGCAGAATCTGTAGTATAGTCCTGATAGGATTATGATGGCACTCTACTTTGGGTTCTTGAGATTGGATATGGAAACCTTCTTATGTTTGTGAATTTGTAAGCCTCCATTTTCTTTGAGTACGAATAAAATCCAGTTCTACTTTTCTTTCTTAATAGGAGTTTAAAACTCAGCTGCCACCTGGTAGATCCATGTGGAAGACAGCAGTAGTTCAGATGTAGCCAATGTTGATGTGTGGGAATTTAGGCCTTGTGTTTCCAGATCCTCTGAATTTTTAAGAGAATTCTGATGAGGAATCTTCCAATTTTCGACTTTGTTCTATACTGTGAGGACTAAACAAAAGACAGCTGTGAGCTGTATTGGGCCTGTGGACCTTGAGTATGTGACTTCTGGTTTGGAGACTGAAGTCTGGATCTAGCTAAAAAGAGTAAGGGAACAGGAGAGTTAATTTCATACTCAGTAAAAACTTTTTCCTGCTAAATCCAGTCCAATCAAAGAGAAGTCTAATCACAATAAAACTGGAGAAATATGGGTTCATAAAATTAGAAACCCAAGGATAACTACAAACACTGAGAGAAGTAATTATAAGAGCTGCTTTGCTTGGAGCCTAAGAGTCTTTCGGTAATCTATACTAATCTCTTGTATACCTGGAAGTTACTTTAACATATAATTACTAAAATGAATATGTATGATTCTGTTAACATAGATGTGAAATATATTTCACAATCTCCCCCCCCCCCCCCCCCGCCGCCTCCACACACAAAAGTGCACCAATATTGTTGTAATTCTCTGGCCAGATTTAAACTTTCGAGCTCAGGTAGACAATAGATTAAAATTTACTGTGCTCGTGTCTCAGGAGAAAGATAAACACAGAGGGGAAGAAGCAGGTGATTTTCAAGTGACTGAGTTAATGGTGAATGTATTCTTTGAATTGCACTATCCCAATATTGATCATTGAAATTGTATGAATTTATAAATAAGGGTTTTCATATTTCTAAAGTTTTGTGATTGTGAAATATGCCAGTTGTGGTTCACCAGCCATATTTTTTGGATGTTCCCCTGTTCTCAACCAGTTGTAGTTTGTGTGGGTGGAAGATTCTAATAGAAGAGGATTGTTTCTCCAAGGACTGTCAGAGGTAGTGACCCAAATGTTCTTCCATTTCTGAAGACCCCTCCCTGCCTCATTTTTTGGGATATTCAGCATTGCCCATTTCTGATCTTTTCTGGCAGTCCATGGATGCATTTTCTCTCTTCATGTAATGTGTGTCATTTATAATTATCTCCTAGTTTCTCATTGAAGGCAGAATTTGTATTTGTTCTTTGTTTGCTTTATTGTTTGGGGGATGATGTTAGCAGAAATGCTGGAGGAAATGTCTTTATTCTATCCGGGGTAAATGCGACTGGGAATAACATAAGTGACCATTGGATGTTTAAGAAAGATAAATATAGAGAAATAATTAAGCTGAGAAATGATGTATGGATAGGAATTAGCCTCAAGATTTCAGGACAGAAAGAAAGTCACAAATGAAAGCCCTGAGGCTAGAAAACTGGGCACCCCTGGCCAATTAGAGATGGCCAGCGTGGGCCAAAGGCAGACGGTGCCGGATTGTGTGCCGGATTGTGATGCTGGATTGCAGGTGAGACAGAGGCAGGTGCCAGGCCACCTAGAGAGCTTAAAACAGTGTTTGCCGAATAACAAAGAGCCTTGTGTTGGATACTGATAAATTCAGAGAGATATACTCTGTCCTGTAGAAGCCTATGGTCTAGCTGAAGAGATTACCCAGGTATTAAAAAGTTTATATCATGCAGCCAAATGATAGGTAATATGACCAAATGATAGGTAGTAAGTAAACGTAGAGATAGTTTTGACTTGTAGGAATTATGGGAGGAAAACTCACTTTTGGGGTTCTTATGGAAGGATTCTTTTTTTTTTAAGTTTATTTATTTATTTTGAGAGAGAACAAGAGCAGGGGAGGGACAGAGAGAGAGACGGAGAGAGAGAATCCAAAGCAGCCTCTGCATTGTCAGCATGGAGACCAATGCAGTGCTCGATGCAGTGCTCAAACTCATGAAACATGAGATCCTGACCTCTGAGCCCAAATCAAGAGTTGGACGCTTAACTGACTGGGCCACCCAGGCGCCCCTATGGAAGGATTCTTAAGGGAGCTAGAGTTTGAGCTTTACTCACGGGGTAGGGCTTGAATAAACATAGTTGTTAGAGGGAGTGGCATTGTCTGAGTGTAAGTGTGTGGAATACAGGAAGTATGCTAGCTTGCTGGAGTGGAGGAATCTTATAGGGCTGTGATGTGGGAGATGATGCTCGACTAGTAACTTGGGTTACCTCTACATACCAGGCATCTGCAAATATCAGTGCTAGAAGTAACCAGAAATAGAACTTGTTGAATGCTTGATGTTCATGTTCTTATTATAAGTAAAAAGAGCTATACAAGTGATCTGGTTTATAACTTCTCATTTCTTCTGCAACATCGTTACCAGCTGCTTCTCTCTTCTCTCGTTAGATAGTTCCATTAATGGGGAACTGGCTCTTTAACACAGTGCTAATTATCCTTCTTTCTTTTCTTTTTTCTTTTCTCTTCTCTCCTCGCCTCTTCTTTCCTTTCCTTTCCTTTTCTTTTTCTTTCTTTGAGAGAGAGAACATGAGCAGGGAAGAGGGGCAGAGGGAGAGAGAGAATCTTAAGCAGACTCTATGCCTAGCACAGAGCCCAACGTGGGGCTCAACATGGGACTCAACACAGGGCTGGATCTCATGACTGTAAGATCATGACCTGAGCTGAAATCAAGATGTTGGATGCTTAACTGACTGAGCCACCCAGGACGTCCCCTACTCCTGCCTTTTTAAAGTAGACTTCATGCCCAGTGCAAAGCCCAGCATGGGGCTCGAACTCATGACCCTGAGATCAAGACCTGAGTTGAGATTAAGAGTTGGATGCTTTACTGACTGAGCCACTCAAGTGCCCCAACACAGTGCTTATTATTCTTGTATTAGAGAGAGATCCCTCTTCTTTTTGCTTTCTCCAGTGGATCACCAAATTCAGCCTCTAAACTGACCTAGAACAAGTCTGTTTCTCCTCTTGGGGACAAGTATGTGAACCCTCTCAAATCAGAAGGTGGTGTCATGTCTTCCTTTAATCTTCCCTGCCCTGTGCCAGGCTACATATTTCCAGTCCTTTGATCTATTCTTTCAGTGGTAGCATTTTCAAACCCTTCTACATCCTGAGTGCTGTTCTCCAAAATATTCTAGTTTATCAATGATGCTTTTAAAATTTTTCTTCAAAAGTGGAGTACTCCAAATGTCAGTAAAACAATAAATAGGGCTTTTAGTGATGTTTATACTTATTAAAGTTGGCTAGAGAAGCAAAGATTGACTCATGAGTCTGGTCAGTGTCAAGATTTTTAGTCAGATCAGCTTTATTCCTTAAGTGGAAAGCACATTGGGGGAGGGGTGACCAAGAAAAAATAATGATCATCACACAGATTGTTGTTTGGTTGCTGGTACTGCCAGCTAAGTCCAGAAAAGCAACAATATCATTACGTAGCATGGCTGTGTTAGAATAAGCTCTTTGTGATGTATACATCCGTTATGGAGTAAGTTGGAGAGAGATCCCGTTAAAATTGAGATTTCAAATATTTCTAATTGTGAAGGTTTCAGAAACTTAAATCTTTAAAAGAGGTGTTGATATTTGGATATAATGTTTAATTTTGGTAGGTGGACAGCAGTAATTGATTTGTAACTTGTCATTTTTTTAAAAATAAAGTCTTCTAATGTTTATTTTTGAGAGAGAGAGAGAGTGCAAGCAGGGGAGGGGCAGATAACAGAATCTGAAGCAGGCTCCAGGTTCTGAGCTGTCAGCACAGATCCCAACGTGGGGCTCGAACTCACAACCCATGAGATCATGACCTGAGCTGAAATCAGACGCTTAGCCAACTGAGCCACCCAGCTGCCCCTGTAACTTGTAATTCTACTGATATTGCTTTGTATTTTACACATAGAGGGTACTATGTGGGTTATTTTAGTCCCAAATTGATTTTTTTTGTTATGGTAAAAAATATCAATAAAAATTTCCAAAGATCACTAACATATAAAATCGTCATTAAATTTCTTCTTCATATTGTGGCATTCTAAAAATTAGGAGTGTAATTAGACATAATTTTATGGTATGGATTTATTATTTAAATGAGACATAAGCTGCACCCCTAAACCAGGTCAGTAAAAAGAAGGAGATGAGTAGCTTATCCACAGATAACTGTTCTGTCCAAACTATGCAACTAAATCATTTGTTTCCCAAGTTGACTTCTTCCTGAAAAGCACATCCATCCATGTTCATCCACCTGAGCTGTTAACATCTCCAGTAACTAGACAGTCACCATTTGGGAAACAGTAATTGTTGCAGGCAAGATTCATCAATGGATCCTCAAATTCATGGGTGAAAGTATGATGAGAAATGGTATTTACATAATCTCAAAGTCTCCCCTTAAAAGAAAAATGTTCGAAGGGAAAACTAGTAACATTACTAGTAATGTTAGTGGAGAAACCTAGTAGATACAACCATAAGCAAGTGATCACAGAGTTACTGTCATCAGTTATAAGATGTGGATGGACATCATCATGTGCCTTCTGGTATGAGGCACTGAGAAGGGCACAAGATTTTTTTGTGTGTTGTGCTTGCCAAAATGCTTAACCTGAATTTAGTTCTGAGGAAGCATTAGAGAAACCCAGATTGAAGGATGTTCTACAAAATAACTGGCTGGTCCTCTTCAAGTGTCAAGGTCATGAGAGACAGACTCTCCCAGATGGGAGGAGACAGACAATTGCATCTCAGGTGTGATCCTGGACCAGAGAAAGGACATCAGTGGGACACAATTGGCAAAATGTTTATATAAGGTTGGCTGTAGACTACTTAATATGTTTTGTGTTGATGGTTAATTTCCTGGTTCGATCATTATGACTATGGTTATGTAAGATGTCAACATTTGGGGAAGTTGGGTGAAGCATACACAGGAATTCTTTGTACTATTTTTGGAATGTTTTGTGATTCTGAAGGTATTTAAAGTGAAGTTAAGCAATAACAACAAAAAGTAATTCAGCTCAGCTGAGAGAACTAAGACTTTCAGGTTTTTATTTTGTGACATCTCTCTTGATTGGTCAGGGACTGATTTTCTTTGCTTCCTAAATGCCCACTGTAAGCTGGACACTGGGCACTGTGAGGTTTCTAAATGAGGGATTTGGGGAGAAGTTAGCCATTACTATATTGGATTGCGACTACACTTTTTGAAAGGTTTTGTTTAATTCATTAATTTACTTATTTATCTTTGTACAGAGCTGTAATTACATCTTTGGGTTTCCAATGGCTCTGTAGGTTATTTGAGCTTTGCTGCTGTAGTCACCAGAATCCCTAGCTGGAAACTTAGCTCTGTAATTAATTTGCTGGTTTGTTTCTGTTTTTATTATTAGGTTCTGAATTCAGGTTAGTCTCATGGATTCTTATGTGATGGGTCATATATTACTGAATTTTATATTTGTCGATTGTCTCTTAGGAAGAGCTGAGTTTTGTATAAAATATTTAAACTTGAAATATCATGCTAAATATCATATTTTTACCTCAGAAAAGACTGTCTGGAGTTTTATAAGTATAATGAATAAGTAAACTGACACTGGCATAAGCACCAGGTGGTAATCTTTTATTGGGTAATAATTAGAATGGAGGAAATTAATACATTGGGAAATGTTTCTGTTAGCAAGAGCAGTTGTTAATGTATGACTCATAGATTTTTAAGTCTAGAAGAAACTTGATGAGGCTGTTTTGATCAGTGTGGAAGAGGGGAAGAGCCTGGACTGGGGAGTCAGAAGACCTAGTTTTACATCCCAGACCCATCACTGCTCTTTATTGTCTAAGTCAGGTCATTTTACTTTTCTGAGCCTTGAGTTTCTCATCTGTAAAACTGGAAAAATTATAGTATCTTGCAAAATTATTGTGAGAATTACATGAAGTAGCATGCAATGTCCCTGGCCTGATGTGGGCGTTTCATATATGCCGGCTCTGTTCTTACTTCCAGCTAGCTCTATAAGTAAGCCATCTGCAATGGATGAGAATCTGCTTTGCTTTTAAAGACCTATGCAGAGATGCATATATGCAATGGAACATTGCATAGTCATAAAAAAGGATGAGATCGTGCCATATTTCACCACATGGATGGACCTAGATAAGTCAGACTGAAAAAGACAAAATACCATATGACTTCACTCATGTGGAATCTAAAAAAATAAATTAATAAACAAACAAAAAGCAGAATCAGAGCTGTAAATATAGAGAACAAAGTGATGGTTGCCAGAGGGCATGCAGTGGATGGATGGACAAAATGGGTGAAGGGGAGTAAGAGGTATAGGCTTCTTGCTACGGAATGAATAGGTCATGGGGATGAAAGGTACAGCATAGGGAGTGTAATCAATGGTATTGTAATAAGGTTGTATAGTGACAGATGGTGGCCCTGCTTCCACCATCTCCATGTACTCACATGGGGTGAGTACAGCATAATGTATAAACTTGTGGAATCATTATGTTGTATGCCTGAAACTAATATAACATTGTTTGTCAACTATACTAAAAAACAACAATAGTAACAAACCCCCGAAAAACAGTAAAACCGCAAAGATGACAGCATGTGTCAGTGATCTCTACCAGTATTTCATAGGGTCTTTTTGTTGGGAAGTTTTTCCATATCTCTTATTCCAGAGAAATTACTTTCTTTTGTATGTCAGCCATAATTGGCTGTCACCCCAGGATCCATTAGACAAGTGTCACTCTTTGGTAGACTTTCCTTGGTATTTTCTTTCTTTTTTTTTTTTTTAATTATTTTAATGTTTTTATTTATTTTTGAGACAGAGAGAGACAGAGCATGAGCAGGGGAGGGGCAGAGAGAGAGGGAGACACAGAATGTGAAGCAGGCTCCAGGCTCTGAGCTGTCAGCACAGAGCCCTACGCGGGGTTCGAACTCACAGACTGTGAGATCATGACCTAAGCTGAAGTCGGACACCCAACCGAATGAGCCACCCAGGCGCCCCTTTCCTTGGTATTTTAATGTTCTTATCTGAAATCATTTGATGTAAGTAAGTACTAAATTTTTTTAGAAGAAATTTTTTTTATGAGACAAAGGGATAAGAAGTTGTATAGACAATTAGAAGGAAGCATTTCTGTGTTCAGTTTCCTTTAAAGTCTTAGGCTTGAGTTGTCATTTTGATCCTTGGAGAGAAACCAGTTATTCCTAAAATGCCAGTTACTGTTTTTGTCTCACTCCAGTTTCAAAAGTCCTTTCCTTTATTCTTAAACTTTCTGATTTTGACATTGTACTGTGGTGGTGAAAGTGAATATCATTGTTTTTAAGAATTACACACTGAAATGTTTAGCACTAATGGGCATGTCTGCAGCTTACTCTTGGATGATTAAGAGATGGGCGGTGGGGGGGAATGATAGAGTAGCTGTGGCAGTGTTAACTGGTGAAGTTGTTTTGGGGGAAGGGAGTTCCTTGTGCTTTTCTTGCAACTTTTCTCTAAGTTTAAAACTATCTTGGAGGATCTGGGTGACTCGGTCAGTTAAACATCTGACTCTTGATTTCAGCTTAGGTAATGACCTCATGGTTTGTGAGATTGAGCCCCACATTGGCTCTGTGCTGGCAGCACAGAGCCTGCTTGGGATTCTGTCTCTCTCTCTCTCTCTGCCCCTCCCCTGCTTGCTCTCTCTCT
Organism: Panthera pardus; assembly: GCF_024362965.1. NCBI lineage: Eukaryota > Metazoa > Chordata > Mammalia > Carnivora > Felidae > Panthera > Panthera pardus. Next base: position 50,743,340 of record NW_026526688.1, on the reverse strand, counting down.
CTCTCTCTCTGTCTCTGTCTCCCTCCCTCAAATAAATAAACTTAAAAAAATTTTAAAAAACAATCTCAAAATTATATTGGGTTGAGTTGTATGCCTGTACCCTGAGGAGGTGTCAGTGTGTGGCAGTTTTGGGGTGAGGGGAGTTAGAAGCACCTGGGTAAGCATAGAATAAGTGAGTGATTCAGTAAGTAGTAATTTACTGGGAAAAAAATTAGTTGTTCCTTAAATTAAACCTTTTTTCCTTAGCCAGAACAGAATTCAGGTTTTTTAAAAAAATTTTTTAATGTTTATTTTTGAGAGGGAAAGAGAGAGAGAGAGAGAGAGAGAGAGAGAGAGACAGAACAAGAGCAGGGGAGGGGCAGAGAGAGAGGGAGACACAGAATCCAAAGCAGGTTCTAGGCTCTGAGCCATCAGCACAGAGCCCAATGTGGGGCTCAAACTTATGAACCATGAGATCGTGACCTGGGCCGAAGTCAGATGCTTAACCGACTGAGCCACCCAGGCGCCCCAGAATTCAGTTTTTTAATAGAAGGACCTATATAAAGAGTGAGCTACTGCTGTATCAAAGCAGAGAAAACTACTTGGGAGTGAAATCAGATGGTAAAAAGTAATGAAGGTTTAAATTATATTTTTTACAAGACCCATACAAGGATAAGCAGAATGGATAAAGCAGAAATATTAGGACTTTAAAAACTATCCAGTGCTCAGATGATGCTTCTTCTTCCTGAGAGATACAAATTAGTTTTCTATAAATAAGGACTCTTAGGGGTGCCTGGGTGGCTCAGCTGGTTGAGTGTCCAACTTCGGCTCAGGTCATGGTCTTGCGGTTAGTGGGTTTGAGCCCTGCATCAGGCTTGCTGGTGTCAGTGGGGAGCCCTCTTGGGGTCTCTGTCTCCCTCTCTCTCTGCCCTTCCCCTGCTCCTGCTCTCTCTCAAAAATAAATAAACATTAAAAAAAATGAAGGACTCTACCCTACTAGTTAATAGATATTAATTTAGCCTTTATTTTAAATTGCTGTTTGATTTCAAAGTTAATATTTAGTAGTAGTAATAAAAATTTACATGATATTATCATTTTACCCTTCAAAAATTGTCTTCTAACCAAGAAAAAAAATTTTTTTTAACTTTCTTCCTCTTCTTTCATGTCCACAATGACATCCCTTTTGGAAACTCAGAAGCCAGCCAAAGGTAAGATACTTGATTTATTATAAATGCTTGTGAAGATCTTATGTGTGTATTTATAAGTACTGGTAATTTTCTTCTCAAAAATTTTTTCTGTCACTTTTGTAAAAGTAATGCAAGCTGTTCATAAATCCAAAATCATTTATTGGCATAGGAGGAACTGGAGGTTTATGGAAAAGCTGTATTTGTACTTTGACCAATTCTGGCCAGTTTCCTGGCAGCTATAACACAGATTCCTTTTGTGCTCTACTGTTCACCATGGATTGGCTCGAAACTGGTCGTTCCAGACTGTGGTCAGAACCGTGCTCGGCAGACTCATCCATGTTGCTCCTGAGACAGCTGGGGACACATTCTCAGGCCAACAGAAAGCAGTCCTGGCCCACAGCTTTGTCAGGCAAATGTGCTTTCATCTTAGATTTGAGCCCAGATTCTAAAGAAACTTCTGTGGAGCGCATCAGTATCTCCTAAGGAATTCATAGGTGTGCCAAAGTGGGCACAAGGACTATATTTTTGAATTGACCATACTCTGCCATTACTTGGAACTTGTCAGGAAATTCAGATTTTTATCTAAGTTCTTAGAATTTTGTTTTTGTTTTTGTTTTTGTTTTTTTTTTTTTAATTTTTTTTTTTTCAACGTTTTTTTATTTATTTGTGGGACAGAGAGAGACAGAGCATGAACGGGGGAGGGACAGAGAGAGAGGGAGACACAGAATCGGAAACAGGCTCCAGGCTCCGAGCCATCAGCCCAGAGCCTGACGCGGGGCTCGAACTCACGGACCGTGAGATCGTGACCTGGCTGAAGTCGGACGCTTAACCGACTGCGCCACCCAGGCGCCCCTTGTTTTTGTTTTAAGAGTCTGTGGTTGAATTGTAATTCCAATCTCTATTATTGTTGCTAAAATATGTATAGGAATGGCTCTTTGGGACTGAATAATTTTTTAATAGTATAATGTGGCACTGGATTTCTTTATATTTATAAAATTCACTTTACTAGTTTGATCTCTTCTGTGTACAGGTATTGGATTATTTTTTGTTTTCTTATTTTTTTTGATGGAGCCAGAGACTGGAGATTGCAGTAAAGATGTGAGGAAGCATTACATGACCATTTAAAAACTATTCATGTTTTATTTAATTCAGTTTTGTCTTCATGTTTAGAGACAACATTTTGTTGACATAAAAAGTATAGAAGGACCAACATCACATTACTAACATAGTGGTTACTTCTAGGGAGAGGTATGCTTAGTGAATGGGACACCTTTAATTTTTACTTTATGTTTCTGTGTTATTTGACTTTGTGTAGTGAATGTGTGCTTCTTTACTGTTATTTGAAAATAAAGTTTTATTTTAAGGGAACAATATTTAGAAAGAAAAGGGCTTGTCCTTTAGGACATCCTTGGCTGAAGATTCTTATAATAATTCGAAGATTCCTATATAACAAAATTGCTTAAACTTAGAGACCATTCAGCATTGTGAGTAAATAAAAACTAAGTGGTCATTAGTTCCCAACTTTGTACCAGGCTGTGGCACTTTCACATAATTTGAGGAATACAGCTAATCCAACCTAATGATGGAGAGCCTAGTGATAAGCAGACCCCAGCTGTTTCCAATCCCAGCTCCCTCACCTGCCAGCTACCAGATTCTTAATTTCTTTATACCTCAGTGTCCTGTGAACAGGGCCTAGCACCTGTATTGACTAGTGGTTTCTGTAATGTAGCATTTCTACTGCAATTGAGAATTAGAAATGCAATTGTTAAAGAAATCCCTAAATTAAAAAAAGAAAGAAAAGGGGCGCCTGGGTGGCTCAGTCGGTTGAGCGTCCGACTTCGGCTCAGGTCACGATCTCGCGGTCCGCGGGTTCGTGCCCCGCATCGGGCTCTGGGCTGATGGCTCGGAGCCTGGAGCCTGCTTCTGATTCTGTGTTTCCCTCTCTCTCTGCCCCTCCCCCGTTCATGCTGTGTCTCTCTCTGTCTGAAAAATAAACGTTAAAAAAAGAAAGAAAAGGAAAAACCAAACAAACCCATAATGACTGAGAGAGGAGTGCCATTCTGAGCCTGCTCTCTGGTAAGTGCACGCATATGGGGATGGCACCTTTGAAGTGAGAGCTAAGCTTACAGAACAAGAAGCAGGATAGTTTCTACTTATCCTGATTAAGAACAGAATTAAATAAAATAAGAGATGAGAGTTGAAAGCTAGAACAGAAGAAACCTAATTTGAATTTCACATTTTATTCATCCTCACCATGCTGTAATGATTGTCACTATGGCTGACAAATGCAGTTTGAAAAGGACCCAAAATGCAGTTTGCCCCAACCCAAGTCCTTTGGGACCACCTTCCATATTCCTTTTTCTTTTCTTCCTCTCTCTGTTGGAGTATTGCTAACACAGCGAGCCACCACTCTTGACAGATACAGGTCTAGCTTTGGAAAAATGTTGAGGGTCAGTAATGTACAACATAGTGCTTCAGCCGGTGGATGGCTTCTGGGCTCCAGGGCTCCTACCTCTTCCTGGGTCTTGCTAGTCATTGGGCTTCTCCTTGCCTTCTTGGCCTAGCATTCCCATCACTGCTCCCTCCCAGGGAACAAACACCTCCCTGTCTGCTGTTTTGCAGAAAGATAGGGGTGTTCTGATCATTCTCTGCTTTAAAGGTCTTTTTAACCAGTCATCCTGGCGGCTGCCCCCAGGGTGCTCTCATGCCCATTTACTTGTTCTCTTGGTGCTCTCCCAGAACTGCTCTTACCTTTGCAACCATCTTCTTCTGCAGTGTTTTGGCCCCGTTCTGCCCTACCCTGTCCCCCATCAGTCTCATTATAGCTATTTTTCAGAGAATCTCCATTTCTATCCAGACAGAAGCAAGCAGTCTAGCTTTCAAAAACTTGCTCTCCTTTCCCCTCTTCTTTCCCCTTTTGGCCCTTTCCCTTCTTTCGCTCCATCATTTTGAGTTAATTTCAAGTGGGAGGGGGATATAGGCATGCATACTTAATTTACGGTTTTAATCTAATTTCCTTTCTTTAAAAAAATTTTTTTTAACTTTAGGAACTTCGATCCAGGTAGTCTTGTGAGTTTACACAGATGCACTCTCCTGGAGGGACAGATAAAATATTTTAAAATACTGAAATCATGTCATCATACTCAAAAACAACATAATGTGGGGCGCCTGGGTGGCTCAGTCGGTTTGACATCTGACTCTTCATTTCAGCTCAGGTTGTGATCCCAGGGTCGTGGGACTGAGCCCCTCATTGGGCTCTGCACTGATCTTGGAGACTGCTTAAGAGTGTCTTTCTCTCTCTCTCTCCCCCCCCCATCCCTCTCTCCCTTTCCCTCCCTCCCTTTCCCCTCTCCCCTTCCCCGTCCCCCCTTCTGCTCTCTCTCCAAAAAAAAAATTGCTTCAAAAACAACATAATGTAACTTTAGGGACTAGCAGCAAGCTGGGGCTAATGCAGTGTTTACTGGACCTTGGGATCAGACACAGGTTCTCAGAAGTGATTAGAGGTTCACCTCTTATTAGATTAGATTAGAGGGGGCCCTGATGTATGGGTGGATGAGGACTGGAGAACTCATCATATGAAAACTGATTTGAGTGAGGCTCCAACATGAACGAAGTCTTAAGAAAAAGATTTTGGCCACCAACATTGAGCTGTCTGTGGAAATTAGAGGGCGTGGAGACATTGGACTTTGGAAAGACCAAAATCTGGGCTTCAGTATCTGGGAGTGGCCGTGTGACTAGTCATGTAAAGGTGGCCAGAGGGAGAGGAAAAAAACAAGCAACCACGTAAACCATAAAACACAAACTCCCTATTCAGATGCACTTGCAAACTGACATATAAAGGCCCAAGAGGAAAACTGTTATCAGGAAGTGAGGCAGCCGACTCCCAAAATTGGAGAGTTTGAACTACAGGCTGAAATGATTTTAAAAACAATTACACTTAAAATCCTTAGAGACTTAATTATAAAACATGAAATCAAAAAAAGAAAAACCAATGAAAAAAAGTTAAAGATTGCTAAATAAATAAATAAATAAGCAAGCAAGCAAACATATTTTGGAAAGTCGTAAATGTAAAAGATCCAAACAGAGCTGGTCTGTGATATCTCACCAGGTGGCATTAACCACTAACCATTTTCCAGTGTGTATTCTTACTAAGCTTTTCATCTGTATAGATTTTGGAACAAACATGGGACTGTGGTCCAGACTTTATAACTTTCACATTAATACATGAACATTTTCTTATCAGTGTTCTGCAACTAAAAGCTATGCAGTATTGTACGTGGGTGTGTTATAATTTTTCGATTCTGCTGTCTTGTAACATTTTCAACATGCTGTAGTAACCATCTTTACATCTTAATTCTTTTAAAATACCTGTATTTTCTCTGAGAAAACTAAAACTGTAGAGAATGTATAAAAGCATAAAGAGGACAGAGATCACTAATCTTATGCAGAAATAAATTTTATATGTGTAACTAGGTGTGTGTACATGTATATGTGTATATAATAACCACCATAAATATTGTTTTGTAACCTCCCCCTTTTCACTTAACATTGTGAAGTGTTTTCCATGTGAAATAAAGGTCTATATCATTTATAGAGTATTTGTTGTAAAACTGTACCATAAATAATTTAACTAACCTCCATTGTGAAGACGGTAAGTTATTTTTATTTCACTACTGTGAACAATGTTATCAATGTTACAACATTGTTATAGCATTATAAGTATATTAAGGGTTTATTCTTAGTACATACTATACTGTTTTTATTTTTCAACAGGTGTTTGCATATGATCATTGTTTCTGGTCCATGGATGAATCAGTCAGAGAAAAATATGCAGGTAAGTACAGCATCCTATTAACTACTTACAATATAGAAAAGGTGTTTTTATGTTTTTTCCATAAAGTATGACAGCATTATTTTTTGTATAACTTTAAAAACTATATAGAGAACTTCCTCCCATCTTTGCTGTTTTTATATTAATCAGGAAATAGATTAACAAGGTGCTGTTCTTGGTATAAGACAATGAAGGTAGATTAATAGGGTACATGGTTGAAGTTATCACACGCATTCCCAGGCCTTACACGGGACCTGGAGTACACTAACTATTTAGATTCTCTTCGATGTCCGTGATGAGTCTAGTGAGGCAGCTTGATATAAGGAAAGATGAGCCAAGGAGAAAAGGAAACCCTTAGTTTAGTCCAGGCTCTGCTCCTACCTGCCTCTGTGACTAGTAAGTCACTTATGTTTCATTGTTTCATTTCTCTCTTTAATGGATTCTCTAAATTTGCTTGGAATTCTGTTATTTTCTTACTCTACTCAACGATGACTGTCTTAAGTTTAGAACTTGTCTACAAGTTTAGGACTACAGCGACAGCCTTCTAATTTCTTTTATTCCCAACTGCTTTTATGACACCTGTTTCTAAGCAGTATCTTTTAAATATTGTCATATTGTATTGGCTTTTGTCATGAGACAGAGTAGTATTACAGCTGGTTCAAAAACTTAAGGTTAGTTTAGTATAGCTGGCCTGACAGATTACTTACAGATTGCTTCTGTATTGGGAATAAGAGGCTGATACGCTAATCTGGGAAATTAACTAGGAAGTGGGGCATATTGGAATGCTATTTTTAGCATTCTAACAAACATACTTTCTATGTAAGTATATATATAAGTATATAACAAACTGGATGCATAACAGCATCCAGGTCTTTCATATTTCATATTATATTCAAGACTCAAAGAGAGGCTGAATGATTTTGTTTGATTATTGACATACTTAATTTAGCCTGTGGAAGAGAATTTGAACCTATTATTTTTGTCCATGATTGAAAGCTAGAAGAAATTTTCAAGATCTTCTCTCTTCTAGCTGGTATGTATTGTAGGCCCTGTAATTAAAAATTATCATTGAAGAAAAGGAGAGGAGATTGATATATATAATTGTTTAATTCAGGTTTACTGAGGTTCCAAATATAAACTTTGGATATTTTTAATCATCGTTTACAAAATTAGCAGTTCATTAGCTCTTTGCATTGCAGAGGATTTTTGGCCAGTGTTTATTAATTCAAGTTCATATTATCCAGGAACTTTTTACTCATTTCCTATCCTGGGCTAACTAGAAATACTTGAAAGACATAAGCCTTTGGACACCTTCATCAAGTCCTAAAATCTTGTTTGGAGATCTACAGCTTGAAAAAGTGCATTTTTGAGGGGGTTGTTTTTAGTTTTTAAAAAGTTGTTCATATGTAGTTAAAATATCCTTTCTTATTCTTTTTCTCTCTTTCAGGTCAAGATGATGTTTTCAAGTGCCTTGGGGAGAATATCCTTCAGAATGCGTTTGATGGTTACAATGCATGTATCTTTGCCTATGGACAGACTGGTAATGTTAAATAATATATACTTTTTTAAGCTTTAAAGACCGTAACAGAGAAAGTAACAAAGAGAATACATATTGTTAGCATCTTATCAGTTACAATTGATAAGGAACATTTTGAATTCTGTACTTCTGTGGTTAACAGGAAAGAAAATCTATATAAAGTGAAGGAGTCACTCTTATAAGGGTATGTTGCATAGGTTGTCCAATTGAAAACTAGTCTTTGTGGAAGAATGGTTCTGGGAGCGCCTGGGTGGCTCAGTCATTTGAGTGCCCGACTCTTGATTTTGGCTCAGGTCATGATCTTATGTGAGATCAAGCTCCATGTTGGGCTCTACACTAACAGCATGGAACTGGCTTGGGATTCTTTCTCTCCCTCTTTCTCTGCCCCTCCCCCACTTTCTCTCTCTCTCAAAATAAATAAATAAACATTAAAAAAATTAGAATGGTTGTGATATTTTTAAGAGCCAGTATATGATGTGGTTAAAAGAGCACAGATTCTGAGCCAGGGTAGCCCAGCTCCAGCCCAGCTCCAGCCCAGCTCCTATGAAACTTCACCTCAGTTTTCTTATCTGTAAAATGTTGGTAAGTATAAGCCTTCCTTATAGGGTTGTCACAATTAGTTAACATCAAAAACTTACAGAAAAAGCCTGGTACTTAAGAAGTGGTGTATTGGTTTGAGATATTATGACAATGATAAATGTCAAGTGATAAAAGCAGCAATTTGTAGAATTAAAAATATGTTTATAAAAGCATTGCTACTAAAGAAGGAAAAAGAGTTATACTTAAGTTAGGACTATACATGATTTAATGTTTTCCTTTCTATTTTCCTGTGTTTTCTAAATTTTCTTTAATGAATATGTATTTTTGGTACAATGGAGAAAATAATTTTATAGTAGAGAAAGAAGATTACTCTGGTTTTTACACTGTTGCCAAAGGGTAGTAAGTTAATTTGCTCTGGGGCCTATAGGGATAATGTGTATTTTTTGTGCTATGATTAGTGGTTGGGAACAGTCACAGTAGTATTCATCATATGGATCTTCCCAGTTAATTTTAGAAAACTAGTTAGACCTCACTTTTTTTCAGTTGTTTTAGGTAATTTTTTTAAAGTATGAAGATGGTTAAATTATGTTTTTATTTTCTTCCTAAAAGGTGCTTATTTTATTTATTTTGAAAGAGAGAAAACGTGCGTGCGTAGGGCAGTGGGGGCAGAGAGAGAGGGAGAGAGAGAATCCTAAGCAGGCTCCACGCTGTCAGCTTGAAGCCTGAGGCAGGGCTCAGTCCCACGAGCTGTGAGATCACTACCTGAACCGAAATCAAGAGTTGGATGCTCAACCAGCTGAGCCACCCAGGCTCCCAAAAGTGTTTACTTTAGATTTTACATGTGTAATCGGAAAGCTTCCATATTTGGTTAGTCTCATCATTATACTTGGTATATTTCTTATTTTATTTTGGGCATTTTACTAAGTGCTATAATTTATTATGAGCAATGGAATGGGAGTTATGTATTTAAACTTCTCAGAGACAGTAATAACTATGATTTCCACTTTATAGGATCTGGAAAATCTTATACCATGATGGGCACAGCCGACCAACCTGGATTAATTCCAAGACTTTGCAGTGGACTCTTTGAACGAACTCAGAAAGAGGAAAATGAAGAGCAGAGTTTTAAAGTAGAAGTGTCCTATATGGAAATTTATAATGAAAAAGTTAGAGACCTTCTTGATCCCAAAGGGTAAAGGACTTTGAAACTTTAATGTTATAGCATTAAGGACTAAAACAGACTTCTAAATTGACTTAAGTGAATTTTTTTATATTGAACTCTGGTAGAGTTCTTTGTGCTTTTATCTGTTTATCTAGTTATTGTCCTTGTGACTGTGTTTTCAGTCACATTGAGCAGCTTCCTGCAGTCAATTCTGGCTTTTGAGTTTAGGGCTGAGTTGGGGAGGGAAGTATTGTTGAGCCACATGTATTTGCCTCATACTGCCTTTTTTCACATACATCCAAAGCCACAAACAAAAAATATGCAATGAAAATTAAGTTGCTTAGTATCATGAGGGACTGGTATCCTTAATCAAGTGGAGTTTCTTTCTTTCTTTTCTTTCTTTTATAAAAGGCCAAGAAATTTCAGGTTATTAGCCATTTTTTCTTTGCTTGCTGAGAAGGGCATAATCAGAGATTTGAACCCTGGACTTTAGGATAGTTAATTTTAAAGATCCCCAGAGAAAAAGAATGTTCCATTTTATGGCATAGACTTTGAAAGAGAACTGGTTTGAAAGTATTAGAAAGCCTTAGAAAATGCTGTTCTCACTCTGCAGTCATAACTGAACCTAATGAGGAAGATAAGTATCTGAGGAAATCTGTCCATTGCACAGTTTTCTGAGTCAGATTTTAAGGAAGTGCAACAATGGTGAAAAAGAAACAGATAATAACCACAGCCTGTGGTTTATAGATGTAAGAACAGTGTTTATAAGGTCAAAGAGCCACATGAACTGAGGCTTAGAATGTGGAGTTAAAAGGGGATGCATAATTATGCTTGGATGAAGAAGATGATCAAAAAAAGGTGGTCTTAGAAGCAGTGAATCATAGTGATGCTCAATCGTAAGAAAACGTATCAATCCCTCACTGGTATCTGTTTTCTTTGTCAAAGGTAATGATCTTCAGTCCTTTTACAATGACATTCAATTGGCACTTAGTGTTTCTCTGTAAAACTTAACATTTAGGCACGCCTGAGTGGCTCAGTTGGTTAAGTGTGTGACATCAGCTCAGGTCATGATCTCACAGTTCATGAGTTCAAGCCCCGTGTCGGGCTCTGTGCTGACAGCTCAGAGCCTAGAGCCTGCTTTGGATTCTGTGTCTCCCTCTCTCTCTGCCCCTCCCCCAGTCATTCTCTCTCTCTCTCTCTCTCTCTCTCTCTCTCTCAAAAATAAACATTAAAAAAAAAAAAAACCTTAACATTTATTGAATGATCATTATTACATGCCGAGCACTAGGCAAGTTGTAAAGGAAGATCTCACAGTGTGGACAGAATGAGAGTTTTGGAAACAAGTAATTGTAATACAGTGCAGTGATGCTTTTAAATTATGAAGGAGGCTTATATAAAATAGGTGAGGGGAAAGAGGGAATGAGGAGAAGGGAAGAAGAGTCCACGAAGAGAACTGGATGATTTTTGTGCTGAGTAGCAGTTTGTCCACTGAGAAGTTAGGTGAGAACCATTCAGGCATAGGGGACAGCCTATGCTAAAAGAATGGAGGTATAAGACATCACTTGCTTGGAGAGTGACCCCACTGTGCAGGGTGGCTGGAGGACCCTGAGCATGGCTGGAGGGCACTGAGCATGGAAGTCTAAACAGGGAACCAAAGGAGGCCAGAGGTAGGAAGTTTCCAGCTTAAGTACCCACATCTTGCTGAATACTGTGTCCTTGTACTTTTTCTGCATCTTCACCTCAGTGAAGAGCATCACTTTCTTTGAGATCCCAAAGTTCTTCTTGCCAGGAATTCTTAGCTGACTTTGTATTCCACATTGCTTGTGTGCAATAGTTCCAACTTTTATCCACAGTTTGCCTGGAGTCTTTAATAATTTCTTATCTTTGTCTTGTATATAGTTAGTATTTAACAGCATGGGCTTGGGGTTCACATAGCTCTGCATCTGGGTCCCTCTAATTGTTACCTATTAAGCAAATTTAATATGCTTTCTAGGCCTCATTTGTACAGAGGGGCTGATAATATTACATAATATTGCAGAGGGCTGTTGTGAAGATTGGCTGGGATGATACACCTGAGGTCTTAGAACAGTTACATAGTAAGTGCTCAGTTAGCTGCTGTTGTCTCCTCCATGAAAGTTTCTTGAGGATTTTTGTAATGTTTCTGAAGAGTTGAAGTGAATAGAATTAAAAACTCTAAAAGTGATCCCTTTTCAGTCAAAGACTGTCTGAGAGAACTTTTAAATCAAGTACTGATTTTATGAATTCAGTATCTACTGTGTGTAATGATATAATTATGTTGTTTTATACTCAGGAGGTAATACAGTACACATTATCTTTAAAAGAAAAGAAAAATTAAAGGAAAAAGTTATAGTATATCTTGAGATCAGAATTAAGTCAAATATTTGTTCTATATTTACTTCATGTACAGTTCTATAGTGGTAAGTGAAATTTTTGGTGGTTGATCCTAGGGTGCTAGAGGATTCCAAATCATTAGAAAATCAGTACATAAAATAAGAATCACTTGTAATCTCACCAGCAACAAATATTCTTTTTTTCATTGTAATGTTTATATTTAAAAAAATTTTTAATGTTTATTTTTGAGAGGTGGGGGAGGGGCAGAGGGGGGCGGGGACACAGAATTCGAAGCAGGCTCCAGGCTGTGTAATGTGAGCACAGAGCCTGATGAAGAGCTGGAACCCATGAACTGTGAGATCATGACCTGAGCCGAAGTCAGACGCTTAACTTACTGAGCCACTCAGGTGCCCCATTGTATTGTTTATATTTTTTAAGGAGCTTTTTTGAGAGAGAATTCATGTACTATACAATCATCAACAAATATTTTTAATGTTTTTTGGTTGATGTATTAAGAATGCTGTATGTTCTAGGTTTTGGCAGATTCCCCTTACGGGGTTTATTAGTTCTTTCTTTTAAGTGGTATTTATTTATTTTTTAATCATGAATAAGTATTTAATTATACTGAATCCTTTTCACTACATGTATTGAAATGATTGTGTTTTGTTCCCCATTTAGTCTATCAGTCTAGTGTGATAATGGGCATGAATCAGTGTTAAAACAACCTAGCAGCCCTGGGATCAGCCTAATGTTACATTTTTAAATCATGATTAAATTCAGTGTATTGGCTTGTTTGTTTTTATTCATGACTGAGATTGGTCTGAGCTTTCTTGCACAGTTAACATTTATTGAGTTCTGTTCTTTGTACCACTTTTTGTGAAATGACAAGTAGATTGTTTGTATTTATTTGACTCTGCATTCTTTGTGGTAGGAAATAGACATCCCACAGTGTACCCTTTTGAGTGATGTGATATTTTACCACATTATGAAGTTTTTCTTACCAGTCAAGATTTTAAATTTTGGTTTAGATTCTTCTTGAATCAAGTTAGTTGGTTCTTTTTACTTGGGATCTTTATTGAATTCAGTGTATATTTTTATGGAGGACGATTGAGTCCTTTTAAAAACATGTTATTGTTTTAAAATTCTTTCTTTTTAATGAGCAGAAGTCGTCAAACGTTAAAAGTCAGAGAGCACAGTGTGTTGGGACCCTATGTCGATGGACTTTCTAAACTGGCTGTCACAAGCTACAAGGTAATAACATCCTTTATGTAAACTGCTTACAGTCACTGTAGCAAATTACTTCTTGTTTAAATTGTGATGATGATTTTTCATGAAATTAAAAAAAATTACAGTAGTATTACTTAAAAGCTACTTTTTACAAAAATCTGTCTTGAAAAGCTATTTATGGCTATTAGGACAGTTTAATTTTGAGAGAAGGTTATACACATTTGCCAAGCATACCTGGTCATCTGTTGTGAGATACATATTTTTTCATATTTTATGAACTCTAAAATTGTGATATTCTTTATGGTTACATCTTAAAATTATAAATGGCAGCATTTTTCTTCCCGAGCAGTACATAAAATAATGAAGTTGCTTATGATTTCATTGATTTAGTGAAATAAAATATATGAATTGGGTAGTTGGAATTCAAAGTCTGTTTCTAATTTGAGAGGATCACGCATTGGTCTTTTATTCTCTTCATTTTCCAACTTCACACTTCTGCTTTGTGTGGATCCATCAGGCTTTGCGCGTTGGGGAAATGGGGGTGGAGTGAGATGCTGTGATGTCATGTACCTCGGATTAAGAGTCACAGAATATTGATCTGGTGATACTTAATCCTATTGCGTGACTCTTGTATGACTTTGGATTCATCTACCTCACTAAAAGCCTCTTTGTCCCAAGTTATAAAATGGAAATTAGTTGTATTGTCTTGAGTATATTATGAGGTAGGCCCATTTGGTTTTTTTTGTTCTTTAATCAGTTCTGTCATTTGGTCAGTGATACTTCATTTAGTAGGTGTTAGTTACTTCATTTGGTTAACATCTAATGAACATCTATCATGTGCCAGACATTGTACTAGGTGCTGAGGATATAAAAAATGAATGAGATGGTCCATCCCCTCAAGATACTTGTAGATGTTATTATAAAAGTATTCTGAAACAACATGACTAAGAGCAATGAGAAATTCTTGTCTAGGATTAGTAGTTTGGAGGAGGGGGATACCTAACTTAAATGAATATGTAGGTGTCTGGGGAGGGTGGAGTCTAGGAAGACTTCCTGGAGGAGATCAAATGAGATAATGCATGTGAAAAGTCTTTGAGAAACCTAGGGTATTAATGTTAGTAAGTATTGTTATTTTAATAATGATTATTTGAGGACTTATTATACAACAATGGAGAGAGATCAAGATGTTTTTGAATGCTCAGAGGAGATTGGAAAGTGACAAGAGACATTTTGCTTGTTTAAAAAATTTAAAGGCTCAGGGCACCTGGGTGGCTCAGCCAGTTGAACTTCTGACTTTGGCTCAGGTCATGATCTCATGGTTCATGAGTTTGAGCCTCACATCAGGCTCGCTACTGTCAGCCTGTCAGTGGAGAGCCCACTTAAGATCCTCTATCCCCTTCTCTTTCTGGCCTTCCCCCGCTTGTGTGCATGTGCTCTCTCTCTGTAGAAAAAAAAGGACTCAATACAGAGTTTATGCATGAGACAACAAATTAGAGGCCAATGAATAAGTGTAGGTTAAATAGGGTGAAGCTTTTACATTAAGTCTCAGGATGGTCAGATTTAATAGATCTAAAACATTTTGAATTTTTCTTTTTGTGTTGAATTTTCCATTTTGGTGCTTACTTAAACTTTTCTTTATAGTTAATGTTTCTACTTTGAGGCTTTTTATTTGTCAGATACAATTTTTCCTTAAACATTATTCTTTTTCATTGCTATGGCAAAATAGAAAATTATGATTTTCAAAGTTTTTTATATATATGTGTCAGTTAGGATTGTGTTGGCTGCAAGTAACAGGAAAATATAATAGGATTTAAGTTCTTTAGAATGTGAATTGTTATCTATTTTGTTCATTATTTTCAGTATTCAAAATGCACTAGCATCTAATAGGTGACTTCAATATATATTTAAATGAATAAATGAAAGAATGAATGGTGAGAGGGCTGATATAGTGGCTCCAAGATGCTGTTAGGGACCTAGATTCCTTCCAGCTCTCCACATGGAGCCAGCTCTGTAGTAATACCCTTATTCTCATAGTTCAAAATCTTAGCTCTTAGAACCAAGATGTGACAGCATGCCTACTCCCTTTAAGGAGAATTCCCAGATGACTTTACATCTCATTCACTAAAACTTAGTCCTATGGCCAGACTGAGCTGCAAGGGCATCTGGGAAATATAGTCTCTTAGTTCCACGGCAAGGTGCTTAGCTAAAATTTGGGTTCCTTTACTAGAAAGAAAAGGAGATGGGGTAAGAGGAGACAACTAGTCAACTCTTTCATACATACCATCTTTCTTGTTCCTCATTAAAATTCTTGTAAGGTAAATCATATTATAGCTCTGTACTGTTATTTATGAAACTAGAATTCAGTTTGGTTAAGTAACTATTTTTAGAGCTTGTAACATTTAAAAAAATGAAGATCCCATCCCATGATCTTTCAAGTGCATCTTGCTGTCTCCTTTTAGCAGTAATGGCAATGAAGTAGTAAATCTGTGCAGACATTCATTTCTTGATGTCTCAGTTTTCAGAAACAGGTCTGGTATAATACACACTAACATGGGTGATGCAGCACTGCTATGCCTGTGTGAAGGGTTTAGAATCATTTTTGTTTGTTGCTTATTCATATGATCTAATTTAACAGTTGTCTTCTGTTGCTTCTGTCATTAAAGAAACTAAATTTTTTGTTTAGATTAGATGAGGGGTGGCATCGTATGTTTGTCCATCTTGTGGGTCTCCACCCGTGGCTTCTAAACTTTCCTAATTCTCAAACCTGCTACTTTATTTGGCATCTACAGAAAATAAATGTGGTTTGTTTTTTTTTTTAGTTTTCAGAGACAGCATTGGCTATTTTACTCTGTTGGGCTTAATGTTCACTGAAAAACAAAGTGTAGATGTGTAAACTCCAAATGTGGTTGTCTGAGTAGTGATACTTGTAATGTATTTCATAGGATAGCAGAGTTTTATTTGACAATGCAATGTGTATCTATGACTTGTTTCCACTTAGGATATTGAGTCTTTGATGTCTGAGGGTAACAAGTCTCGTACAGTTGCTGCCACGAACATGAATGAGGAGAGCAGTCGATCCCATGCAGTCTTCAAAATCACCCTTACCCATACTTTATATGATGTGAAGTCTGGGGTAGGTATTCAGATGCCTGACCTTTTTGTTTGTTTGTTTGTTTATTTAATATTTTAAAAGTGGATCACGATTTATCTTACTCTATTCCTTCAAGTGTCATATAACTTAGAATCCTAGCTAGACATGGGTATGAATTAGGAGTCAGCAAGAAACAGAAGCCACTGTAGATTAACAGAAAGGGATTTAACAGAGGGAATTGGGTGATTACAGCGTTGTTAGAACACCTGACGGGGAGTGGGCTCTAGAGTAAATCTCTAGGAATAATCACACAGATCTCCCCCATCAAGGATGAGACTACCTCTGAGGCTACCACCAGGGCTGTGAGATCCAGGCATGCTCAGTAGCTGTGATCTAGGCCATAGGAGTTAATGAAGCTGCCTCTTAGTGATCTGGAAGCTGGAGAATGTAAGCTGAGACACTTGTAGAAAACCTCATATTTCCGTGATCCTGCTTGCCAGCAGAAAACAGCCAAAACAGTCCGGGGGATGACCTCTACTTTACTTCTCCTTTCCAAATCTGAAGCACATGTATCTGCTTGACAGAACCTAAGTCACATCATGAACCCTGGCTGTAAGGGAATCTGAAAAATGTAGTTTTTAGCCCCATCCTGTCCAACTAAAGGAACGTGGAACAGAAGTTAAACATGCTGATGGTTCACGGTCTCTGCCACAGAATTTTTTGAGCTTTAAACTTTGGTGGTGGCTGACTGCAGAAGCTAATGTTAACTCTAGATAATTTAGTAGAGATTCTTTTGAAACGTTCTCTTCTGCTAAACAGCTAAGTATTAGAAGGAATAAACTATACTGGGGAAATTGTACTATAAAAGTATCAGATTTGTAGAGTAATGTTTTGAATACTTGGTTTTGAAGCTTATGAAGAGTAAACAGAGCCAGAAATGTATATGCTTCCACCATACTGAAACTTCTTGGTTTACTACTTACTTTTTATGTGAATATTTGCATATTTTATTATGATGCCTTACCCCCCACCCCAGCAAATCAGTTTTAAATGCCAGAAGCTAAAATAATCATGCTGGCAAAATGCTAGATTTTGGTAAGATTTTCATTTGCTGAAAGCATATTTTTCTTTTTTTTGCCATCACAGCAAGATTAGTGTAACAACAAAGAGTTCTTTGTTTTCTGTTTCCTTTTCAGCATAAAACAAAAAACATACTGATGACTTTTTTTTTTAAACCAAAAGTACTTTTGATTTGGGAAGCCAAATATCCTTTTGTTAGCAACATAGTTTATTTATGGAAATAAATATAAATGTGTATATTAAAGAAAAGTTTTAAAAAATAATTCAGTCTGGGGGGTGCCTGGGTGGCTCAGTCAGTTAAGCATCTGACTTCGGCTCAGGTCATGATCTCACGGTTTGTGAGTTTGAGCCCCACATCAGGCTCTGTGCTGACAGCTCAGAGCCTGGAGCCTGCTTCCAATTCTGTGTCTCCCTCTCTCTCTGCCCTTCTCTTGCTCTGACTCTCTCCCTCTCAAAAATAAATAAACATTAAAAAAAAAAAAGATCCAGTCTGTAGATTTGGGCATTGCTTTCCCACATTTCTTGTATTTCTGCTGAAGTATAAAATATGTGTTATGTGTGTGATTACATTACAGAACATTTTTGATAAAGGACATATCAATATATGTGTATATATATAATAACTAGAAAAATATGTAAGTTTATACTTGAAACTATGAAGTAAGGGAATTATATATAAATAATATGAAAAACTTAAGCAAGTGTTGGGTTTTTGAGAGACCCCATTATATAAAATTTTAATTTTTTTTTTTTTACATCAGTAAGAATTGCAAATATTTTCCTTCAGGGTTATTGGTAAATATTTGTGAAATTTTAAACAACTTTATGTCATTAAAATTTATATTTTACAAGTGCTGTTATATGAAAATTTTATTGGGCTCCTTTCAAATATCCCATTTTGGGGGCACTATTTTTCTGAGGCAGCTTTCACTCTTGTCTGAATTAGTAAAGCCGTGAATATTTTGTGTGTATCTATCTACTACTAGACTGGACAGTTCTCTTACTGTTTTATGTGAGCACAAGATAATTTTGAAATAACAGTGAATGTTTTAATAAAGGATTTAGATAATAAAATCATTCGGTAGAGATGTAGCATTTTCTGTATTCTTTAACTGTTTATAAGTGTTTGTTGATTTACTTTGTAGACATCTGGAGAGAAAGTGGGCAAACTGAGCTTGGTTGACTTAGCTGGCAGTGAGCGAGCAACGAAAACTGGAGCCGCAGGGGACAGGTTGAAGGAGGGGAGCAACATCAACAAGTAAGTTTTCCAGAAGCTTACTTTTATTACTTTACTGACTTAAGAGCCAAATGGGGAACTTCTGTGGTTATTAAAAGAATAAGGTTCTGGAATTATTGAGGCTATATTGAATAAATAATCGAGAATTTTTTCATATATATATACTTTTTTCAAATATATATCTATATTTATATAGACATAGATATTTATGGGCCCAAGCATATTTTATGTTTTGTTGAGATGTCTGATGGGGCTGAAGAGCACAGTCAAGTCAGAGGTTTCTCAAGAGCAGCCCTACTGAGATTTGGAGTGATTCTTTGTCCCAGGGACTGTTCTTTTGTGTTGTAGGATGTTTAGCAGCATCCCTGGCCTTACTCACTAGATGGCAGTAGTACCTGCCACCTCTCTTCTCCCACCCCCAGTTTTAACAACCCAAACATATCTGTGGACATTGCCAGCTGCTCCCTGTTTGGGGCACAGTAGCCCTCCACGGGAGAACCACTGGTCTAAGCTATGGAAAAGCTGTTGAGACATCTCAGCCTGGGTGTCACGGTCTGAGCAAACATCAACCTGTGTACTAGCCACGTTGAGCTTTTCCTTTTATGACTGTTGTGGTGCTTATTTATACCAAGAAGCCAGGGTTTTATAAAGTAATATTTTGTGTACCAATTCCTTTAAATGGTTATATTTTCTACCTCAAGCTAAATTATTAGCTCCTGTGGGCAGGAATCCAGAAGGAAACACAGTGAGAGTCACTTACTGGAGATCATAAAAGACCATCATCCAGATGCTATGTTGTTATTGTATTATTGAATGGTGATATATATGAATGATATTGTGTGTGATATATTTATAGATATATATGACATATATATAGATAGATAGATATACTGACACACATATATAAATGTTTTTGCCTTATACTAAGTTTTAATTAATTGTATTGTGTTTGTGGCTTCCTTTCTTAAAGATATGTGGTGTTTGTATCTTATCTTAACCTAAAGGTTTACAGCTCATGCTGCTATTTACAAAAATGAAAAAAAATAATAGAGCTAAGCAATTTAATTGCTTGCAGTAGTATTAGAAGGATATTAGCTTTTAGAGTTCATGGGTTTTTCAACTGAGCAGCAAAATGCTGATGGCAGTGCTGTTCTAATGCAGGTACAAGGCATCTTGATGTTCAGTTTTGTGCTAAAATATGATACTTAATATACTCAGTTTTTTATGGTTATTCCGGTTTGTTGCACCATGCAGGTCCCTCACGACCCTCGGTCTCGTTATCTCAGCCCTAGCAGATCAGAGTGCTGGCAAAAACAAGAATAAATTTGTTCCATATCGTGACTCAGTTCTCACTTGGCTGCTCAAAGTAAGCTCCCCACCACCCCACCCCCATCCTTTCTGGCGTACTCTTAGTGGTTGGTAGAAAGGAAGAGAAGAGTAGATTGTTAATTCCTCCCAATTACCATTTCTTCTAATAATGTTCAAGTTTAAACTCTTACATGATAATCATAGTTTCAGTAGATTAAGCACCTGATTCATCAGAATCTGGAAGCAATGGGATTTAGGGCACACTGAATCACACAGTTGCCTCTGAGATTTTGGGGTGTAGCAGAAGGACCTCCTGTTAATCTGATAGCTGAGTGAGTCATAGGAAAGGATTTCCACAGTCTTATGGACTCAGCTGGACTACTCTGTCTTTCTCACAGACTCCTTTTGTTTGGCTGACATTTTGGACCTTGTTTTTCTGTTTAACATCAAGACTACTCATGATCATTTTAATTTACTTTCATCTTAGGTGTTGTTTAAGGATACAGAGTAGAGCACACAGTCATTAATTTGTTAATTGACTTAGTATGTGTAAGATAGATGGAAATGAGAAAGAAAAAAGACTATGGAGTGCTATGAGGAGAATGTAAAGAAATGTAAGACCCTCCTCCCTCTATAATAGCTCAGGATCTAGTAAGGGAGATAAGATGTGTACACAAAATATTATAAAAGAGTCAGTGATTCCATAAGAGAGATAGTAAGGACATGTAATAGGTGTTTGGTGAAGAGAGAGGCTATTTCCAGGTCTCTTCTTGTCTTCAAGTTTCCCTGTAGTCTCTCTTTTTTTTTTTTTTAAGTTTATTTATTTTGAGAGAGAGAGAGAGAGAATAAGCAGGGGAGGGGCACATAGAGATGGAGAGAGAGAACCCCAAGTAGGCTTTATGCTGCCAGTGCAGAGCCTGACACGGAGCTCAATCTCAGGAACCATGAGATCATGATTTGAGCCAAAATCAAGAGTGAGACACTTAACCGACTGAGCCACCTAGGCAGGCGCTCCTCCCTGTAGTCCTCTTGGAGGTGTCGTGGTGAATTGGCTATGGGACTGGGAGCTAGAGGATTGAAAATCCAGTGACAGTTTAACTCTGTATAGAGTTACCAACCTAGAACAAAATATTTTACCTAATACTTTTTTTTCTATTTTTTTAAAATAAAGAAATAATTTTATGAGCTCTGTTTAGTTTTGTGATAGGTTATTCTGTCACTGATCAAGACTTTATTGAACACCTATTGCTCACTGTGCTAGGGGTTGAGAATATAACACTTAGTATAGGACACAACTCCTTTTTTTGGCTGTTTTAAAATTTTATTTTATTTTTTATTTTAATTCCAGTGTAGTTAACATACAATGTTACATTAGTTTCAGGTGTACAATATAGTGATTCAACAATTCCATACATCACCCAGTGCTCATCACGACAAGTGCACCTCCTAATCCCCATACCATAATTCACCTCCCCACCCCTGTAACCATCAGTTTGTTCTTTATAGTTATGAGTCAGCTTCTTGGTTTGTCTCCCTCTCTCTCTTTTGTTGTTCCCTTTGCTTGTTTGTTTTGTTTCTTAAATTCCACATATGAGTGAGATCATGCAGTATTTGTCTTTCCCTGACTGACTTATTTTTGCTTAGTATTATTCTCTGTAGCTCTATCCATGTCATTGCAAATGGCAAGATTTCATTCCTTTTCATGGCTGAATAATATTCCATTGTGTGTATATACCACTTCTTTATCGATTCATCAGTTGATGGACACTTGGGCTGCTTTTGTAATTTGGCTATTGTAAAAAGTACTGCTATAAACACTGGGGTGCATGTATCCTTTTACATTAGTGTTTTTGTATTGTTTGGGTACATACCCAGCAGTGGGATTACTAGATTTTAGGGTACTTCTATTTTTAACTTTTTGAGGAACCTCCATACTTTTTCCAGAGTTTCTGCACCATTTTACTTTCCACGAACAGTGCAAGAGGGTTCCTTTTTTTCCACATCCTCTCCAGCACTTATTATTTTTGTGTGTTTTTTATTTTAGCCATTCTGAGAGGTATGAAGTAATTTTAATTTGCATTTCCCTGATGATGAGTGATGTTGAGCACTTTTCATGTGTCTGTTGGCCATCTGGATGTCTTCTTTGGAGAAATGTCTGTTCATGTCTTCTGCCCATTTTCTAATTGGATTGTTCATTATTTATTTTTTTGGTGTTGATTTGCGTAAATTCTTTGTATATTTTGGATACTAACTCTTTATCACGTAAGTCATTTGCAAATAATCTTCTTTCATTCAGTAGGTTGCCTTTCAGTTTCATTTACTGTTTCCTTCACTGTGCAGAAGCTTTTTATTTTGAAGTAGTCCTAATAGTTTATTTTTGCTTTTATTTCCCTTGCCTCCGGAGATATATCTAGACAAATGTTGCTATAGCCAATGTCACAGACATTTCTGTGCTCTCTTCTAGGATTTTGTTTTAAATTTTTTTAACGTTTATTTATTTTTGAGAGAGAGAGAGAGCGGGGGAGGGGCAGAGAGACAGAGGGATACATAGAATCTGAAGCAGGCTCCAGGCTCCAAGCTGTCAGCACAGAGCCCAATTTGGGGTTCAAACCCACAAACCATGATATCATGACCTGAGCTGAAGTCAGACTCTTAACCGACTGAGCCACCCCGGTGCCCCTCTTCTAGGATTTTTTATGGTTTCACCTCAATTAAAGGTGTTTTTAATCCATTTTGAATTTATTTTTGTGGGTGGTGTAAGATAAGTGGTCCAGTTTCATTCTGGACCACTCAGTACATTCATTCAAATGTAGCTGACACCCTTTTTTGAAGAGACTTTCTTTTTCCCATTGGATATTCTTTCCTGCTTTGTCGAAGATAAATTGACCATGTAATTGTGGGTTTATTTTTGGGTTTTCTGTTCCGCCTCATTGATCTATATGTCTGTTTTTGTGCCAGTACCATTACATTTTGATTTCTCCAGCCTTGTAATATAACTTGAAATTTGGAATTGTTTTCCAAAATTGCTGTGACTATTCAGGGTCTTTTGTGGTTCCATACAAATTTTAGGATTTTTTCTTACAGTTCTGTGAAAAACGCTATTAGTATTTTGATAGGGACTGCATTAAATGTGTAGACTGCTTTGGGTAGTATGGACATTTTAACAATATTTGTTATTCCAAGGTGACACAACTTTTGACTTAGTCTATAACATGTTTATAAAGGAAGCTGGGTTTTCTTCTATTTTCTACTCTCTCAAAAGGTTAGTGGTATTCATCTTTACTTTCTAGAACTCTGCACACCATTTGAGCATGCTTCATTAAGTGAAACTGGCCACAGTGTAAAAAATCAGGTAGATTACTTCCATTGGCCAAAATGCAAAAAAAAAAAAAAAAAAAAAATAGAAATTTAAAACAAAAGAATAAACAAACAAAATTTGATAATTAAAAAACACTTGTAGATAGGTCTTGAATTTAAGGGGTATTACAAAACATTAATCATGCTGGTCATCAGTAATTAACCTTGAAATCTCATGTGTTTAATTTCCAGGAGACATTTTGATAAGATACTCATTTATTCCTCAGACTTTCCCACAGAAACGTTTCCTGATAATTCATGATTATTCCCTGGATGTGCCTGATTTAAAAGACATAATATTCATTGTCCTGTTTCAGTGTTACTACCTCAGTCCATTTAAACAAACACTAGGAAATATCTTTTATTAAATTAATTCACAGAATTAAAATAGCCAGTGTAATTATTGAGTGTCCATTCCATAGGTTGGAGGCCAGAAGAATCAATTACTTTGCAAAGTGCTTCATACACATGATCTCATTTACTTCTCTGAAAGCAAATGGTAATGTTCCCATGTTACAGTGGGACAGTGGTCGCAGAAATAAGATTAGGGCTGACTTCGCTGCCCATCTTCTCTTGCCTAGGCTATGTAGTGTACATCCTGTCAAAGGTTACTTTTTGTTAGAAGGAGAAACACTTTACTTTTACCACATGTTGATAGAAATTCATGAAAATACTTGAAGAGCAAAACTAAATATTTTCGAAAACTCACTTTATCTTCTGTTCAATAAAATTAGGTTTTAATTATAACATCCGTGTGTCAGTTCTTAGGCTAAAAAAATGAAGTTTTCTTGTCATGTTTTTTACTTGAAAACCATGTGACCTTCTTTGTCATGTGTAACTTTTGCAGCAAGATCACAAGTGGGGCATTTTTGCAAAACTTATTCCGATGTTTAAACAGTTTTCCCAAAGGCCTCTCAGAATCCATTGATACATAAATCAGTCTCCTTTGAAGTAGCGTTTATGTCCTTTTTGCTCTGTCCTTCTTTAATTCTAAATTAGTCTAACTCTCCCTGATCCTTGTTCGACTTCGTATGATTCTAGTATTCTCCAACATAGCTATCATTGAACTCATAAAATTGCTCAGCCTTTATCAGATTTGCAGTTTCTTTTAAAAGGGTTTTTGCATTGTATTTGCATTATAATTGTGTTATGCTCTTGATATTTACCACATCTGAGCGTCAGAGAAAATGAGTACCCTAGGTGATTTGGTGGGGCATACATATGAGTGCTCTTCTGTCACTCTTCTCTCCGGGTGGGTTGAGTGGTTACTCATTTGGTAAGTGGTCAGTGGAGAACCATTTCTTATCAAGAGATTTTTTTGCTTCTCTGTGTAACCTTCTAAATGTGAGCCTCTTAACATCAAATAATTTCTGGTAATAAACACTCAAATAATACGTATCTTTTGACTTCATCCACCTTCTTCGTTCTTACTGCCACTTACCTAATGAAGGCAACTTTCATCCCTTGCCTGGATGATTGAAACATCTCCCTTGAGTTTTTTTATTAATCCATTCCTTCTTTATAGTAAGGTTGTACTGTCTTAAAATTAATACTCTTCTTAAACTTCAGTCTCTTCAATAATTCTGTTAGAGGCCCTTATGATAAAGTCCAAATTCTTTAATGACTTGTGACTTAATAGGCCTTCAGTAATCTGACCCCTCACTACCTCTTATTGTTCTTCTTGCTCTTAATATGATCAGTCCTAGCTAAGTGTTGAGTCCTCTTACTTCTAGGACATTATTCTTACCGTGTTTGGAACATTCTTCCTCCTCTCTGCAATCTCTCCTCCCACTGCCCTCCCCATAAATCTTTATCTGGACAATGCTTATTCATCTTAGGTCTCAAATGTCACTTTCTCTGAAAGTCTTCCCTACCGTTTCAAGACTGGGCTTTCTGCTCATTCTCTGTTTTCTGTGACCATGTTGTGTTTATCCCTACTCTAGTTCTTACCGTGTTGTATGTAGAGCACCACCCTCTAGATGTAAACGCTGTAAAGAGCTGAGTGAATGAGTACCTTCAGCTCTGCTCTGAACCAGCATTATGACCTTTGGTAAGTCTGTCAATCTTCCTGGGTCTCAATTTCTCATCTGTAAAATGAAGTAATTTCATTAGATGACTTCAAAGCGTTCTTTCAGCTTCAAAAAATCCTGCCTTCCAAAATTCAATTTCTTTCTTATGTCCATTTAATTTGCAGTTGCCACATTTGAAACAAAGCTTGCCTGATTTGCCTAATTAAACAATTAAAGAGTAACAAGAAGCTTTATACTTTCTCCTTGAATGAGTGCCAGTTCTTTTGTTGCTGTTTCCTTTTTGCTAATGGCATGAGGCCATTTTTGAATATAAGCATATTGTTACTCATGCACAAGGGCTTTTAAAATATCAAGTATTTGTCATTTTCCAGGTTTCCTTTTCTCAGCACAAATTAAAGCACAATATGCATGCTTTTTCCCTTTGGTAGTTATTGTTACAAATCCCCTTTTACCCAATAGCATTTGCTGTTCATGTGGGCTAACAGAATGCCGTAGTTCTTGAAGGGCAACACTCTACCATGGTGCTGTTGGTGAACTGAATTATAATCTGACATGTAATTCATGTGATCTTTATATATAACATTGGAATTTCATTAATGTGCATCTTGGTATTCTTCTGGACGTTGCCAAAGCTGGGCACCAACAGTGTGATATCAGTGTCTAGAAGCGAAGAGGAAAGCAAGTGATCACACAGACTTGGCAGAAGTTGCTTCTGCTTTCTAGAGTCCAGATTACTTATGTTTCCTTCCTTTTCATGTGCTGGAGTGTATTTCCTTCAAAGACCTCATTAAGCTTTATTTTCTGTGGAAAACCTAGTTTTCAGTAGTGGATGAATAAACAGATACATAGTCTGCGATTGTATTGAACTGTTAGCAGTACCTAGGGAATTATTTTGACTCTGGCACTAAGACAAAATAACTTGGAAAGCTATCCAGTCACCTTACTTGCTCCTCAGATCTGAGCTCTCGCTCTGTTGCCAAGTGGCACTTTGTTGCTATATTATTGTGGGTGACTGGGGGGGAGTGAAATCATATTGGACTTGAAGGCAGAATACAACTGGATTAGAATATTGTTCAGTTTACTAGTTCTGGATCTTTAGGCAGAGTATTTGACCTGCTTTGTCAGAACAAACCTCTGGTTTTTGTTTTGTTTTTTATCTGTAAAATAATTCACAAAAGGCTGAGGACTAAGTAAAATTTGTACAAGGATGGTATAAATCACCGATTGCACAAACAAATTTTAGATATATTGATAATTGGAAAAACCTTTTATCTTCAAAGGTAAAAAGTTGGTTTTTTTATGATCTTTGATTCCCCATATTGGCCTGCTTGAGAATCCATAATTCAGTGATATCCTATTGCTGAAAGAGGGTATCAGATCTTTTTTTGGGTTGTTCTTTTCATCTTGGGATAGTATATTAGTGTATTATTAGATGTTTATTGCTATGTAACAGATTACCCCTAAAACTTAATAGCTAAAAACAACAACCATTTATTATCTCATAGTTTCTGTGGGTCAGGATTCTGGGTGTGGCCTAACCAAGTGGTTCTGGCTGGGGTCTCCCATGTGGCTGCAATCAAAGTGTCATCTGGGGCCGTCATTGCAAGGTTTGACCTGGGGTTGGATCTGCTCACTTCAGTGGTTGTTGGCAGGCTCCAGAAGATCTCTTTCCATATTCACTTTTGAGGTCTCTTCATAGGGCCACCTCACTTCATGACAGTGGTTTCCCAAGAGTGAGAGAAAATACCCACAACAGAAGCCATAGTCTTTTTATAATCTAACCTCAAAAGTGACATGCCATCACTTCTGCTGTATTCTGTTCCTTAGAGGTAAATCAGAAGTCCTGCCCACACTCAAGAGAGGGGGATGGTACTGAGGTATGAATACCTGGAGATGAGGATCCTGGGGGGCTGTCTTAGAGGCCGCCTGCCACAGGCGGGTGACATACAGCCTTTGGATGGTGAAGCAGAGTCCGGGTGGATTTGATTTCTAGTTTTGTAATTCTGAGTTATATGTAGTTGTTTTTTAGTGTTGTCAAGTGAAAATTTTTTGAATTTGTTGGAGCCTGTTCTAAAGCCCATTTCACCATACTGATCAGTTTTAGTATAATGAAGAGAGTATCTTTTCTTCAGCACCCTTGTCTGAACTATAGAAGTGGTCGTTTAGAAAGTAAAGCCTTTTGAGTAGTTTTTGAAGTGCTGTCAGAGGGAATAAAATCAGGTGCCTCCAACATATCTTTTGTTTTAAAGACTATAATTCTACCTATAATTCTTGAAAAATTCTTGAAAAAAATTACAAGATGACTGATAGTCTGTAACAGCAACACTTTCTGAGCCATTATTTAGGCTTCACATAGATTCCAAGTACATGGCATCATGCTCTAGATTGTAGGTAATCACTCTTTGATCAGATAACAAATAACATTATGATTGTTCAGTTTCTCTAAGGAAGATTTTTAGTCATTTAAGAAATCATTGTTTTTTGTTTTGAGTAGTGTGCTGACTTATGACATCATATTGCCTGTTAGAAGAGGACAAATTAACTTAGAACCAATTGTTATTAAACTGAAATAAATGGAGCCTTTTTTGTATTTCCCCGTCCTTTCTTAATAACCAGATCTCCCTTCTGCAGAAACACAGCTTGGCAGAGAAGAAAGAGCATGGGACTGGGGTTCAGCATGTCAGTATTTCAGTTCTAGTTTTGTCCTTAAATATGTGTTCTCTCACCCTTTCTGACTTCATCTTTCTCATATGATGTTTTCTTCCAACTTAAAAATCCTACTCAATTTCATTCTTCATCTAGGACAGTCTTGGGGGTAACAGCAAGACAGCCATGGTGGCCACTGTTAGTCCAGCCGCCGATAACTATGATGAAACCCTTTCAACTCTGCGGTATGCAGACCGCGCCAAGCACATCGTGAACCATGCTGTGGTGAATGAGGATCCTAATGCACGAATTATCCGGGATCTCCGGGAAGAAGTAGAAAAACTCCGAGAACAGCTAACTAAAGCAGAGGTATAAGGCACAGCCAAGCCACACTTTATGGGTCTAGGAAAAGCTAGAACTTGAATTTTCTTCCCCTTAGCTGTAAGTGATAAGTACTCCACTTAAAATTTTTGAGTTTCCTATAGTAAGAGAAATTTGAGATGAATAATAAATAAAGGCAGATAGATTGTCATAGTTGAAATTTAGAGAGTTTTTTTTTTCACAGGTGTGAAAGGATTGAACAGAAAGAGAGAATATAGGGAATTGAGAAAATGTTCCTTTCCACAGTATAGGCAGCAGACAAAAAAGAAGAGGTATAATTGAATAAGAGAGAGAGGGAGAGAGACGCTTGAAACAAAATGTATATAATTTTAGCGCAGAAAATGGTGAAGAGTGGGCATAGACTAACTGGAAGAGAACTCAAGCAGATATTTGCTGTATCATTTGTTCACTGGCTGAAGTCAGAATGAAAATCTTAAGGACATCTTCCACTTCTTGATAACCTAGTTTTTTCTTGTGGCTTAATTATGTTTATAGAAAACGTATTTTATAGCAGAAATACCCACCTATTTAGAGGTACTCTATTTCTACTACCCTATGTACATTCTATAATGTATGGTATTTATGTTCCATTACTGAATTTGAAACCTACACAATTCTAACCTGCATCCAAATGTTTTTCTTTTGAAAAGTGAAATAAAATACCAGATTCAGGATCTCTACTTTATTAACATTTCTGTTCCCACAATTTCCCAGGACTATGGGACTCTTTCCTGGTGTTGGGACATTAGCCCTTTCTTTTCTTATAACCTGTTTTCTGGTAGTAGATTGGTAAAATACATGGTCAAAACGTCATTTTGGTTATATTTTTGCCTGTTGAAACTTATCCTGTTTTTATAGGAATAATTTTATGGTTTATTAAGATTCTTTGAAATTTTGTTTCTGTCTTCCTGGTATTAATAACACCATTCAGTTTGTAACATGTACATCTGTATATACTTGAATCAATACCTGAAGTCATCAGTAGAGACTAGAATGAATCCTGTGTATAAGTCTAGATATATGACCTATTGGGATTTAAAAATAAGCCCTTGAGAACTTGAACTTTCTGTGAAGCTACATCTTCACAGTGACAATTGGTTGGAGGAAAAGGAAGCAGTTAGGTCTTCCTTTCAAGCCCACCTTGGATGACTGAGCTTGTGGGGTGCATACAGTCTGGATGCTGTGTGTCCGTGGCATTCATTGTTATGTCTTAAGTAGATCAGAGACCGTGGTGACTTGTAGAGCCGAGAGGAGGCAGACTGTTATTTTTATCCTTCTGGATTTAGTTAATGCTTTCTTCAGAGCATGGTACAGACATTTCATGAAATAAACATTTTGCTTATAGGCAATGAAATCTCCAGAGCTAAAAGACCGGCTAGAAGAATCAGAGAAGCTAATCCAGGAAATGACTGTGACCTGGGAGGAGAAATTAAGGAAAACCGAGGAGATTGCACAGGTTTGTGCTTTCTGATTAAAGACACAGAAACCTCTTGGCAGTTTGTGCAATGCAACTCAGATGTCATTTTGGGTTCCTGTTTTGATTTTTTAGCTTTGGAGATGGCAAATCTAGCACCACTAATAAGAACCTAGATTCAAGAGTCTCTGCCTTACAAAGACAAAGAAGACAAATTACAATTAATTGTTCATTGTGTAAGAAATACTTGTTTAGGGTCATAGAAGTTTTTTAAATGAAATAACTACTTTGTAGCCTCTGACTCTGAATACCTAGTTAAGTAAGACCTAAGGAACTTACCCAAACTATAAAATGCTTAGTGGTAGATATTAGGCTATAAGCCTCTGGCTTCATTATGACAACTCAGTAAAAGTAATATGAAATACCTAAATCTGAGGTGACTGTCTCTCACACTTAATACAGGTGGAGTTGTGAAATTTTAAGGTAGGAACATTAGCGTTTGGAAAGAATCTTAAATGTCTAGTTGTTTACTTAGTAAAAGACTTGCTCCATGGCTTTCCTGTTAGATGGATGTTCAGCCTCTGCTCTTAAAAATAGAATGTGGAGTTCATTACCCCACTGAGCAGTCTTTTCATGGTAAGGTAACCTCTGCCTATTCCCCTCCTTTTCTAAAGTTAAAAATCTCTAGTGTTTTCAACGGTTTCTTGTTTAGTAAATATATATAACTTGGTATTTCTTTTGTCACCCAGCAGGTTCCATCTTTAAAAGTGCTGCCCAGAATCAATCTATACATCAGATGTTGTAGGATGGTACTACTGTTATGTAGCATAAAGTGGATGTTATATTTATATTAGTGCAGACAGACTTTAAATATTTTTTATTATATTCATTTTCAAAATAGATCAAAATAAGAAGAGTATGATGAATCTACATGTACCATCACCCAGTTTCATTAAAGATCACCATGTAATCCATCTTGTTTTAACTGTATCCCTATCCTGGGTTATTTTAATACATATCCTTCAAATTACAGAGAAGAGAATATTCCAGTGTATGAACTCCATTTCTCGTTACATATTTCACTTGTTTTTCATAAATTATAAGTCATTCTAATAATTATCCAGTTTAGAACTAATTTGTGTGAGCCTTTTTGAGCTACTCCAAAAGTAAACATTGACCCTGAAGTGCTACTGTATTTGAGTTGCTTTGCTGCTACAAGACAGGGTCGGTCTTAAGTAAAATTGCAGTGCGAATACTGGTGAATACTGGTGAATCTTATCATTAGCATCTTTTCCTTACCTAACTGTTCTCTGCGTCTTTCACACGTCCCTTTTGAGAACCCTGCCTGATTTTATCTCACACCTCATTTAGCACCTTATCTTTGCAAGCCCCCAGGCTTCAGTGCTGCTGAGCTTGCTAACGCCTCTTTCATGGGAAAAGATCTGGTCTGTTAGTCATTGACCTTTTTCCAAAAGAGACAAGCATATCCCAAATTGTATTTCTGGCAGTATAGCCACAAATTGTTAATAAGTCTTCTGGGAAGAAAAATGGTCCATGGTCAAATAACTTTGGGATGGTATCCCTAAAAATAGCAAATTCTTCAGGCTGTAATTTAATTGTGCTGCAAACTTACTGTGTGGCCCTAATTAAATGACTTAGCCTGTCTTGTCTTTCCTCAGAATCAAAGGCTTTTGGTGGCTGTGACTCATTACTATTTGTTATTTATATATAGTCAAAGACACCCTACTTTGCCCCAATTCATATACTTTAATTGTAGAGCATTGGTTGCAGGAGTCATGCATCTCCCCCTATATGCAGACATTCATATATTGTGTGGTCTCAGAGACAGTCATAAAAAAGAAAGGTTCATACTCTTATTATGAAAGTAGTACTTGATGCATATGCAAGTTTTATTCATTTATTTATTTAGCACATGCTCAAGCAGAGGAGGGGCGGCAGGGAGGTAGAGAGAAAGAGAGAGAGAGAGAGAATGAGAATAAGAATGAATATGAATTGCAAGCAGGCTCCACGCCCAGTGCAGAGCCCAACGTGCAGCAGGGTCGATCTTAGCATTGTGAGATCATGACCCGAGCCAAAATCACAAGTCAAATGCTTAACTGACTGAGCCACCCAGGTGCCCCTACAAGTTTTATTTTGGTAAATTTACAAACCTGATGTTTTGAGTGCTCACTGGTTATGCACTGTGCTTGCTAGGTGCCAGGAATTCACAGTGGATAGATAGGATCCATGCCCTCATAGAGAAATGGTCAAGTAAACAAGTCTGAGTTACCAAGTATGAGAACAAGTATACTTCAGATAGAAGAAACAGGTGTAAAATCTCTTAAGAGAGCATTCTTGACACTTTGAGGGACCTGGAAGAGTTCCATTTAACTATAGCACAGGCTTTGAGAGTAGGAATGATAAGACATGAAGGTGGAGAGGAAACGGGCCAGATTGAAGGGCCTTGTGGACTTTGTTGAGGGAGTTTGGCCCTTATCCTGCTGGGGAATCACTGAGGGTATCAAGCAAGGGAGTGTATTGAAAATTTGGCCTTTTAGAAAGATCACAGTTGGTAAAACACCTTTGCTCATATGTATAGAACTAAGTGAGAAACACAAATTCAAGATGTTAGATATTTTTAAGAAGGAACATTGGGAATTCAATAGTATACTTTGTTGCTATTGGTAATGGCTTATTTTTCAAAACGAAGTTTTAATTAACAAAATGAAAAACATTATATAGTTTGGAAAGAAAAAATGCAATAATCTATAATACCATGTCCTAAGATAACATACTTAAATTATAAAATTATTTAATGATTATTCCAACGTGAGACCTTTTATATCTTGCTGTGTCAATAGCTATGGAATTAATCCTTCTTTAATACATTTATAGGAGCGACAGAAGCAACTTGAGAGTCTTGGAATATCTCTTCAATCTTCTGGGATTAAAGTTGGGGATGATAAATGCTTCCTTGTTAATCTGAATGCTGATCCTGCTCTGAATGAACTTCTGGTTTACTATTTAAAGGTGAAGTAACAGGCTTTGCTGCTATTTCCTGCCATGATATAGAACAATATTTCATAGTATTTTTTTTAACTTGAAGAAACATGCTTATTCAAAAATAATGAATTAACACAATTGTTTCTATTCGAATAAACTAGAAGGTAGAAAAATCTTGAGTTTCTGAGATTAGTTACCCTTTTTAGTCTTCAAGTGATGTAATTCAACCTAGTAATATAAAAACTAATATTCTGATGTTATTTTCAAGACATTAACTATCTTAGCTACTATGATTGACTGTGATTTATGCCAGGGAGCTAAGTAGATAGATAACTTTAAAGCTTAAAGAATGACTTTTCGAACTAAACAATTTATTAGTAGACTAAAGTTTTTGTCATTTATGTGAAGCACACCCTTTTCTGAGTGGTTATCAGATTACAAGAGGAAATGTTTAAAGAAAGTTATGGTGTAGGACCACTTACTATGAAATTTGTTTCCAGTAATTTAGGAAAATTCAAAAATTTGGATTATTGACTTACAAAAAAAGAATAGATGACTTAGAGAATGAGAGGGTCAGAAACCCAAATAGCGATGTATGTTGAAATCTGTAAATTGTGGCACTTATCAGGAAGACAAGAGACAACTTTAGAATAAGCAGGAATCCTGAGACACTACATAAATTACGAGGAGGAGCTCACCAAAATCACCTTGTCCCAGGGCGTAAATGAATTAGGTAATGGACTATATGATTTTGACTTGTGGTTAATATATACTGGGAGGAAATCTTTTCCACCCTTACAATATGGATACTATATATGTAGGTTTAACTGAAGTGACTAAGAAATTAAAGATAATGAGCTGGTAAAGTTGGAAACTGCTTTAAAATTAGAAAATTGTGTGGTTTCATTTCTAAAGAGACTAAAGAATTCACGATGCATTGGCTAGTTTCCCAGGTTTTATTAAAGATATCCTGGGGTAATTGGTTTGTGTTATTTTGATAAATAAAGCCCCTTTATTAATGAGTATCTGATACCATGTTGTATTATGCTGTGAATTAAATTGTGTTTTTGATACATATAGTATATGTGCACTCTCAGCTGTTGTGTTCAAGTGGGAGCAACATGGGAGTGGCAGGGAGATGACCCACGTTTTTAGTTTGGTATGCTGCTGAACGGATGTGTGATCTCAAGTCCTTTGCCCCCTCCAGTCTACAGATCCATCCTCTATAGAAGGGTGCTTTCCCTGTCTGACTCCCTCACAGGAGCCCTATGAGGATTAAATAAGACTTGATATTTACAAAGTAGTTTGTAAACAGAAGCACTGTAAAATATAAAATATTCCACATACCATCTTCTTACTTGATACTCAGCGTGGTACCTTATGTATATTACCCTTGTCTATTGCAAAAAAATGATAAGTGATCATATCACTTACTATGTTTCTTAATGATGTGGGCAGCATTTTCTGTTAGGGTTTCAGCTATAGGTATTCATATGCTTTAGGAGAGGTACAAGACAGAATAAGACACAAATATTCTGCCCTTTTTATTTCTCAGAACTATGAATTCTTTTTCTTTCTGATGTGATGAAGTTCAAATTGGAACACACACATACGCCAACAAGAAAAAAAACCTGATTCTATCTGTTCCTTAACTAAAAAATTAAACAAAGAAACTATTTAAAGACTTTTGGAGAGTAGTCAAAATATTTCTGGTCATCTTGTGTGGAGGTGTTGGGATTCTGTTTCAGACTGTGTGGTCAAGCCTGTTTTGGCAGAGTCTAAGGCAGTGTTGATTTCTTCACTGCCCAGGCTAACCTCGTGACAAAAGTATATTCATGACCAAGCACATTCAAAAGGATGATCTCAATCCAAGAACAGTTTTTGCTTCAGTAAAGTGATACCATGATGTGGGTTGGAAGAATCTGGAGGCTGAGCATTTTTTATTTCCTGCCTTCAAATTCTGAAATCAATTTAGATGCTGGACAGATGACTTCATATCTCTGGGTGATTTTCAGCACCCCATCTATAAAAGAGGACCCTGAATTAAATTCTCTCTAACGTTCTTTTTAGTTCCAAGTGGTATGATTCTCTTCCAGAACAGAATCCTCCATATATTTGTTTTGTCTGGAACTGGTAGAGGCAAGGTATGGTGGCCAAACCATAGGTGGAACATAACTCACAAGATAATGTTGCATCTAATTTGCATGTGTGGGCAGTCCTTACATGTCATGGTTCCAACATACACAAATTCCAGTTACCACAATCTAGTAGATGATGCTGACGCCACTGCCGTTTGTGAGATTCTACACATGCAGCCAGGGAAATGTGAAGATGAACTTACCGATATAAATAATGAAAGTGTGATGAGAAGGATGAAGATGGCTCAAAGGGACACTGGAGAACACTTCACACTAAAGGAGCTCTTGGAGATATTTCACAGCATCTAGAGCACAGAGGTTAAAACGGTAGAAGCTTAGAAAGGAGTATCACAGTTTGTCAAGGCACAGGAAATATGCTCCCTCCATATTGTAAGTTACGTATTGAGAAGAAGGCAGGTACTGTTTATACTACTCCTGATAAGCTTTTAACGAAAATAAGATACTTTTTGTTTTTAAATAGGCTGCATGCCCAGCATGGAGCCCAAAGTGGGGCTTGAACTCACGACCCTGAGATCAAGACCTGAGCTGAGATGGGGCACTTGGATGACTCAGTCGTTTAAGCATCTGACCCTTGATTTTGGCTTGGGTCATGATCTCACGGTTGTAAGATTGGAGCCCTGCGTCGGACTTTGTGATGACAACACAGAGTCTGCCTGGGATTCACTGTCTCTTTACCTCTCTCTCTCTACCTCTCCCCTGCTCATGCTCCCTTTCTCTCTCTCTCAAAATAAATAATCTTAAAAAAAAAAAAAAAAAAGACCTGAGCTGCGATCAAGAGTCCAATGCTTAGCCAACTGAGCCACCCAGGCACCCCAGAAATAAAATGCTTTAAATTTCAGTGTTTCTTTTAAAAAAAAAAATTTTTTTTTAATGTTTATTTTTGAGACAGAGACAAAGCATGAACGGGGGAGGGTCAGAGAGAGGGAGACACAGAATCTGAAACAAGCTTCAGGCTCTGAGCTGTCAGCACGCAGCCCGATGCGGGGCTCGAACTCACGGACGGCGAGATCATGACCTGAGCCGAAGTCGGCCGCTTAACCGACTGAGCCACCCAGGCGCCCCTCAGTGTTTCTAATAGTCTAAATTACAGTATACTAAATAAATATCGGTTTTACTATTTTTTCATTATCCTATATGTTGTAACAGTAAGAAAAATCTTAATGGTTTTACAGACATTTTAAAAAGTCACAGAATAATTGCAGTTTCCCCATTGATTATTAAGATCTCCTTGCAATGTTATTTTTACAATCCTTTGCTCTCATGCAAATCAAGGACTGCCTGTGATTCTAAGACAGTCTTGGACATTTATACCAGTGCCAGCCAAGCTTCTAGAGGGAAGAGCTGCTTCCCCCACCTTAAAAACATTATGCTAGTAATACACTTTGTTTTCTGAAGAGTTTTATAAACACATACTAGAAAAAGAGGGGGGGATTTGTGCCCAAATTCCAACATGCAGAGATGACCACAGTTAACATTTAATAGTTTTATCTGTATCTGCTGGGTCTATTCCTATATGTATGTCTATAGGCTTATACTGATACATATTTTTAAATTACAGAAATGGGATCACAGTATAATTGATTCTCATCATGCCTTTCAATTATCCTCCAGATCTCTCAGGAGGGCTATTTTGCTTATGCGGTTCTGGATCTGCTCTTTGCACAAGTCAGCTATTAATGGCCCTGGAAACAAGGCTGATTCTGAAGGATTTGGAGCAAATTATACATGTACACACTTGATAAGGATTCATACCAGCGATTCAGCAACAACTTTAAATGTTTTTATTTATTTTTGAGACAGGGAGAGAGCACGTGCTAGTGGGGTAGGGAGTAGGGGCCAAGAGAAGGGGAGATGGAGGATCTAAAGTGGGCTTTGTGGCCCAAGCTTCCATCGATGGATGAATGGATAAAGAAGATGTGGTACATATATACAATGGAGTATTACTCGGCAATCAGAAAGAATGAAATCTTGCCATTTGCAACTATGTGGATGGAACTAGAGGGTATTATGCTAAGTAAAGTTAGTCAGAGAAAGACAAAAATCATATGACTTCACTCATATGAGGACTTTAAGAGACAGAACAGATGAATGTAAGGGAAGGGAAGCAAAAATGATATAAAAACAGGGAGGGAGACAAAACATAAGAGACTCTTAAATATGGAGAACAAACAGAGGGTTACTGGAGGGGTTGTGGGGGGTGGGAATGGGCTAAATGGGTAGGGGGCATTAGGGAATCTACTCCTGAAATCATTGTTGCACTATATGCTAACTAATTTGTATGTAAATTAAAAAAATAAAATTAAAAAAATAATAAAGTGGGCTCTGTGCTGACAGCAGAGAGTGGGACGTGGGGCTTAAACTCATGAACCGTGAAAATCATGACTGAGCTGAAGCTGGTCGCTTAACCAACTGAGTCACCCAGGTGCCCCAGGCAGCAGTTTTATTTATTTATTAAAAAAATTTTTTTTAATGTTTTTTTTTTTTTTTGAGAGAGAGAGAGAGAGAGAGAGAGACAGAGTGTGAGCGGGGGAGGGGCAGAGAGAGAGGGAGACACAGAATCTGAAGCAGGCTCCAGGCTCTGAGCTTCCAGCACAGAGCCTGATATGGGGCTTGAACTCATAAACGGCGAGATCATGACCTGAGCCGAAGTCGGATGCTTAACCGACTGAGCCACCCAGGTGCCCCTTTAAAACTTTTTTTTAATGTTTGTTTGTTTTTGAGAGAGACAGAGACAGAATGTGAGTGGGGTGCGGCAGAGAGAGGGAGACACAGAATCCTAAGCAGGCTCCAGGCTCTGAGGTGTCAGCACAGAGCCGACACGGGCTTGTGAGATCATGACACTCAACTGACTGAGCAATCCAGGCACCCCTCGGCAGCAGTTTTTTTTTTTTTTTTTTTTTTTTTTTTAATTTATTTTTGGGACAGAGAGAGACAGAGCATGAATGGGGGAGGGGCAGAGAGAGAGGGAGACACAGAATCGGAAACAGGCTCCAGGCTCCGAGCCATCAGCCCAGAGCCTGACGCGGGGCTCGAACTCACGGACCGCGAGATCGTGACCTGGCTGAAGTCGGACGCTTAACCGACTGCGCCACCCAGGCGCCCCTCGGCAGCAGTTTTAAAACACATGTCTTTTATAGTATAGCTCCCATTGAAAGTAAACTGCCTGTTGTCCTCTTTGCCAGTATTCACAGTCACCGACTGAAGTGATGAGAATGGCAGAGGCATCAGCCATTCAGTGTTTGTGGAGCTGTGGGTTGGGCCCCAAGGACCCCAAGATGAAGAAGACACAGTCATGGCACAGTAGGAGTTCTTGGGTTGGCAGCGGTTTGGTCTGTGTGGTGTAGTGTTTGAATTTGTAAAAGATGGGAAGATAGCATTCCTGCCCTTTTCACCTCCATTCCAGAAAAGCTGTCTTCAGAGTCTAGGTTCTGTTAAGCTAGCATGACTTCTTTATTAAAGAATTTTGATTACTTAGATATGTGAAGAGTAACAGGTACTTTTCTGCTTAGTGCCGTTGGTACTTACTTACCTTTTCCTTCAGAAATTATCTGGGAATGCTGGTAAGACTGAGGGACCTCATGGGCTTTATCCATATGCTACTTTTTCTTCTTGCAGGCTGGGAAAAGCTACCCTGTGAAATATGTCACTAGTGGACAAGTCCTGTCTCTCTTCATCTTCCTTTTTCCCCTCCCTCTTTTCCCCTCTGTCTCTGTCTTACTCTTTCTTTTAGGACTTAGCTGGTCAAAGGGAGATTCTCAAAAGAGCCACATAAATAGTTGATTTATAAAGGAAGCAAGGTACAGTAAATTCATAGAATAGTTAACTAATCTTCTCCAGTGAAATTAAACTTAAACGGATGAAAAAAGGTTAAAAACCATTTCTAGCCTCTGATTATTTCTGAGATTTTTACATATGGTATTTTATATTTGCTAAAGTTTTCCCTAAAACCAGTCTACTTTATTTATTTATTTTTTTTAAACGTTTATCTATTTTTGAGACAAGAGAGAGACAGAGCATGAACAGGGGAGGGTCAGAGGGAGAGGAAGACACAGAATCCGAAGCAGACTCCAGGCTCTGAGCTGTCAGCACAGAGCCCGACGCGGGGCTCGAACTCACAGACCGTGAGATCATGACTTGAGCCAAAGTCGGACGCTCAACCGACTAGGGCCACCCAGGCGCCCCTACTTTATTTTTTAAATTTGTTTTTAATGTTTATTTATTTTTGAAAGAGAGAGAGAGAGACACAGAGCACAAGCAAGGGAAGGGCAGACAGAGAGGGAGACACAGAATCCAGGCAGGTTCCAGGCTCTGAGCTGTCAGCACAGAGCCTGATGTGGGGCTCGAACTTACGAACTGCGAGATCATGACCTGAGCTGAAGTTGGGCGCTTAACCGACTGAACCACCCAGGCGCCCCAAAAGTAGTCTGGTTTAAGAATCATTGTATCCACATATCACAAAGAGACTGAAAAGCCACCCCTGATTAATTTATCTTGTTTTGATTACCTTGTACTTTCATAGCACTTAGATACTCATTAGATAAACTGTGCCAACCTATGATAAGTTTATTTTTTTTTTCCTTGTCAGTGTTTTTATTGCAGTGCTTAGAGCACAATAGGAAGAACTTATCAAAAAGCTTATTGTTTAAGTTGCCTAAACATCAAACAATAATGCTTTGGCAGATTGAGCTGTTAGAGTGCAGTGTTTGAGATTACAGTGAATCATCATCCAAATCAGAATAGATTATAACCTCAACTGAGAGATTTAAGTTGTCACTGACATTGTAAGCACCATAATTGGGACTTTGTCTCTTGTGACTCAGTGCCCAACTCATAATAGGTACTTAGTATACATTTGTTAAAAAAATGAAGTTTTCCTTCCAGAATTTGGATTAGGCCTTTGCATGTTTGTGTTAATATCTTATCTCCAATAATTTTTAATTCAGTCTATCAATAGATACTTAGCATACACCATGTGTCATGTACTGTGCTCATTGTTGTAGAAGATGCAGGAGTTCTGTGAAGACTGCTGTCTAAATAAAGGAAAAAAGCAACATTTGTGCAATTGATAGTGAAATATGGTATCTCCTCTAAGGGGATTCAGAGAAGGGAGAAGTCAGTGTTGCCTACTGGTGAAACTTTCTCAAGTAGAAAATGACCCTCAATTAGAAGACCCTTGTATTTAGATGAAGGGAAGAGGGAGTCTTTCAAGCAAAGAGAACAAGAGCAAAGGCACAGACATGGACCTGAATCTGTGTGCAGTCAGACTATGGTAGTGGGAGTTGGTTCTAGACTCAAACCCCAACCTGGGTTATATAGTTCAAGGCAAGTGCTTTGACAATTTTTCCTTCTTTTTTAGGTGGTCTTGGGCCCTTTTTCTCTTTAGACTCTTTTCTCCCCCCTTTTGGAACTTCACTGTGGGGTTGGTGTTGTACGGTGGGGGGGGGGGGGGGGAGCCAAAGTGGGGAATGCAGATAGGCATGGAATAGATTCTTGAGGCCTGCTACTGAGCATCACAAAGCATTACTTGTAGTTTCATGGAGTCAAACCCTGTTCTCCAGATTAGGAAAGTATAGGATTGGCCAGAAAGCCTCAGCTAATAGTGAAGAGTAAAGCTTTATGTGGAATGTCCTCTGTATTTTATATACTCCTTGGGGACCGAATAGGATACCATGGGGCAGCTCTGGATCCCAGCTCTTTGTTTCCTTAGAATCACCACTGCAGTACAGCTGAGAGAAGAAACCCCCAGGAAAGGTGAAATGAATATACTAGTGGGGAAGGGCCCTTTTTATGAGATTGAGGTCCCAGAAGAGATAGGAATCACTGGGACCCACAACATAATTAGAAGGGTTACCAGCAAAGAGGAGGAGAGAATCATCTTCCTTTGAGTCTGAAGACAAATGATCATTTATTTTTCCTTTATATTTTTTTAATGACTAATTGTGCCAGGCATGTGTTAAGTGCTTGGATTACAGTGGGGAGCAGGTCAGGCTGTTCTCTGCTCTTGTGGTGTTTCCATGTTAGCTGTGGAGACATATAGTAAACCAACCCATAGTCAGTGCTAGGTAAGGAATTGAAATAGGAGAGTGGTGGGGTGCTTATATCTGATTGTCAGTTCCGAGTACACCTCCCTGAGAATGTTCCCTTAAAAGGTGAGATAGAAATGATAAGAAACTACCAATATCAAGATTAGATGGAGGAACCAGCCAGTGTGCTCAAAGAACATATAAAAGGCCAGTATGGCCTTATCATGTTCCAGGAGAAGGGGGAGTAGTAAGAGCTAGGATAGGAGAGGCAGGCAGGGCCACATCACTGAGCGTTTTTTGTAAGCCTGAGTAAGAATTTGGACTTCATTAGAAGTTCAAAGGGAAGCCACTTGAGGGTTTTAAGTAGGGGGCGCTGCACGATCAGCTGTTGTGCTGGGAGTGGATGGGGGTGAGGGATTAGGAGTGGAGAGATAGTAGGAGGCACCTGTATTCACCCGAGCAGTAGAGTGTAAAGCGTGATCGTAGAGGTGGAGGGAAAATGAGCCAATTCTTGATATGTTTTGGAGGGACAGTCTGTAGGGATGTTCTGATCAACATGGATCCAGGAGTAGGCTGGTAAGGGGAAGATAGGGCTCAGTAGCACCTAACCTTTTTAGTTGACTACCTGGGTGGTGGCAGTACCACTATTAATGGAGAAGAGAATAGACTCATTGGGTGGAGGTTGGGGGAGCAAAAGTTCTGCTTTGGCCCTTTCACTTTGAAATGTCTTTAGATACTCAAATGTCATTAAAAATGACATTTAGAGGGTGGGTCAGTTGGTTAAGCCTCCGACTTGGGCTCAAGTCATGATCTTGTGGTTTGTGGGTTTGAGCCCTGTGTCGGACTCTGTGCTGAAAGCTCAGAGCCTGGAGCCTGCTTGGGATTCTGTGTCTCCCTCTATCTCTGCCCCTCCCCTGCTTGCATTCTGTCTTTTTCTCTCATAAATAAATGAACATTAAAGACATTTAGACACCTTGAAATGTCTTTAGACATCCAAGTAGGCAACAAATAATGGTTATTGAGACTAGAATAGTGGTAGTGGAGGCAGGAAAATAATGAACTAAAGCTTATGGTTCCTGGTTAGTGATTTAATTTATATAGAAACAGTGTCGCAGGCAGGCGAGGTCTGAGGACCCAGGTGGGGTTCTCCAGAACCAGCCAAGAAGGTCCTTGACTTCATTCAGGATG
Organism: Panthera pardus; assembly: GCF_024362965.1. Taxonomy (NCBI): domain Eukaryota; kingdom Metazoa; phylum Chordata; class Mammalia; order Carnivora; family Felidae; genus Panthera; species Panthera pardus. The sequence continues at coordinate 50,701,608 of NW_026526688.1, read as the reverse complement.
GAAACCAAATGTAAGCCAAGAGGAAATGAGAGCAGTTTATTGAAGATATGTAGAGAAAGCAGATACAGAGCAACTGGGAGACTCTGAAAGGAAAGTAAGTCTCATCTTTGTTTGAAGCCTGGGGTTTTTATTGAGGGTTGTGTCTTCTCAGGCATCCAGGAACATAGACAAGTGTTTATGTGTCCTCCATAAGCCACTTGTGCCCTAGGGCCACAGTTCTTGGTGGATCAGTGGTCTTGGTCACTCCTTAGATGGTGTCTATTGTGCTGGAAGACTCCAAAGAAATCATTAACTCCTTTGCCTTTACCGGGAGGACACATTATCTGTTCTATAAGTTGTGTATTTGTAGGGGGATGTGGGTCCTAGCAAGAACAGAAGCAGGAAAAGGAGCAAAACAAGCAGTTTTTCATAGGGTCCCTTTAGTTTTCCTGTCTCAACAGCATTTAAAACCCATGGGGCTGGATGAAGTCATTGTGATCAAGGGTCAGCAACTGTTTCCACTGGCCAAATCTAGCTCCCTGCCTGCTTCTATACGGCCTGGGAGCTAAGAATGGTTTTTACATTGTTGAAATAGTTGGAAAAAAAATAGAAAAGCTATAATATTTCAGACATGTGAAAATTATGTGAAGTCCAAATTTCAGTGTTCATAAATAAAGTTTTGTTGGAAAGTAGCCACACTTGTTCATATGTGTGTTATCTGACTGCTTTCACACTATGAGGCAGAGTGGTTTTATAAAACTTGCAAAGCCTTACATATTTTGTATCTGACCCCTGATCCAGGTGTATGCAAGGAGGAGGTGGCCTAGGGACACATCCAGGTCTTATCAGCGTTTAATTATGTATGGGCAGTCAGATGTTGAAGTGCAGAAGAGGGAACTTAACTTTTACATCCACTTTCTCAGTTGCCAGCCAGAAAGCAAGGCTGGTGATTGGGGCTTCAAGAATTGCATAACTGCGACTCTACAGTAAGAAGAACACATCCATCATATCTTCTGTGAGGATTAGAGAGACCATGGGATTCATAAAATAATTGTAATCTTTTCAAAATGCTTAGATTTGAATAGCTTTTTATCTTTGTGGTTGACTCATCTTGATTGAGACCAGATAAATGATGTGCAGCTTAAGTAACTGTGGTCTTCAGACCAATATTTTTGGTATATCATTGACATATGGCTCATGCTCTGAGAGTAGTATAAAGTATTTGGAATCAAGATTGAGATGGAAAATAATGAATATAGTATAGACATTAATATAAAACTATAGCTTTAGGTTTAAAAGGTATAACTCAACTCTGCATTATTCCTTATAAGGAAATACAATTTATAGAATGTATTTCAGAGAAAGCCAGAAATTCCCCCTACCCCATTCCATTTGCTTAAGAAAATCTTTTAGCTAAGGTAATGGATCAATATAAGAGGGCTCAGGGGAGATGATTTCAGTTTCTATACATGTAAGAATACAATGTTAATCAGTGAATTTGATTCTTTTGTAGGAACATACATTGATAGGGTCAGCAAATTCCCAAGATATCCAGCTATGTGGAATGGGAATTCTTCCTGAACATTGTATTATAGACATCACATCAGAAGGCCAGGTTATGCTGACTCCTCAGAAGAACACCAGGTAATGTACTTTAATTAGTGTTAATGTCACAGTCTTTAAGAGGAAGAAAGGACACTACTTGTGGATGCTTGGCCTTTGCTTTTTAAGTTCACTTAATGAAGATATTCACGTCGTTACCAAGGCCTTTACATTTAACTTTTTAGTAGTTCTTAAGCCATGTTCCCTCTCTATACTCACTCTCGTGGCCTTATTTAAATAAGGCCCTCATAAAAAAAAAATAAATAAATAAATAAACAAGGCCCTCATCATATCTTGATTGGAACCTTTTCTCCTGGGTCACTCACCAGATAGCCGAATGGCTTTCTACTATTTTTGATACAAAATCCCTTACATCCCTCCTGTCTGTCTCCTATTCCTCTATGTCTGCCATTCCTTTGGGCAGCTAATTCCTGTTTGACATTCAAGGTTAAGCTCTGTCATTATCTACTTTGGGGGAATTTCCTGTTTGGTCTAAGTGAAGGGCCCCTAGTACATATTCCCATACACCTTATGCTTCCTGTCAACACTTTGTATTTGTATTTTTGTGGTCTCTTAGCCTTTATTACCCCCAATGGACTATGAACTCACTGAGGACAAGGGCCCTTCTATTTTTGGTTCTCTGTCCTTAGTATGTAATAAAAGACTAGTATATAAGTGCTCAGTAAGTAATGGATGAATGAAGAGGTGTACCATTATATATAAATTAAATGTTTGTCAGTTTGTTTCCTTGGGCTGTGTGTTATATAATGATCCATAACTGTTAACTGATTTATATTGAATTTCCAAATGTTGGACCATTTCATCCTGTGATACTGAATAATCATTAATATCATTACTGATTTTATCCACAAAGTCTTTAAATATTGGTAAGCAATCAAGCTCATGGTGAAGGATGCAAATAAGAAAGGGGAAAAAAAAGAGAAGACACTGGACCTGGCACTCCCAGTTAGGGCATGCCATTCTCCTATTAAAAAATCAACCTCAGGCAATGTTACTCTGAGGCTGTGATAAATAAGACAAAGCAGGCCATATCATCATTTTGTTTCAGCACAGACAAAAATCAAGGTCACTCTGCCACACACCAAATACCAAACACCTTCTCTTGGTTGAGGTGAGCGATTATTTCTTCACTCGTCACATCTTCATTGGAGTCTCCCCTCCATAGATAAGATTTTTTGAAATGCCCGATCATACAGCATCCAGCACATACAGCACCCCATGCTGTCAGAGCCCTTCCCAAGTCATCCAGCTAAAGCCCAGATCCTGCCACAGTCCTTCCCAGCACAGTCTCACTGAGATACCCTGTGCTTCCTGGGGCTGTGTCTTCTCCCTGTGCATGTTCACCACAGGAGTGCTCCTCATGGTCTTTGGGTGGAGGACACAGACACAAGTCTTCCAAACTCCAGTTCTCATTTGAAGTTTACAGTTGGCAACAAATACTGCCATTCGTTTCCTTGCTTTGTTTATTTGCAAGAAAATGCCCAAAATAACACTTTGTGTGTATGTCTTTTGCTCAGGACAGCCTTCATTCTTTGGTATGAATGGACACAGTGCTTTTTATGTACTTCCCATTTTGTCACCTGAAATGTTTAAAAAGTTGGGTACTCAGAGTCAAGAGTAAAAAAAAAAAAAACATAGTAATTTTTACTTCATCATCAAAGACATTCTCAAAGGAAACATTTTTTAAATGGGGCGCCTGGGTGGCTCAGTTGGTTAAGCGTCCGACTTCGGTTCAGGTCATGATCTCTCAGCCTGTGAGTTCGAGCCCCGCGTCGGGCTCTGTGTGGACAGCTCAGAGCCTGGAGCCTGTTTCAGATTCTGTGTCTCCCTCTCTCTGACCCTCCCCCGTTCATGCTCTGTCTCTCTCTGTCTCAAAAAAAAAAAATAAACGTTAAAAAAAAAAAAAATTGTGAGTGCATGGCAGTGAGTAGTCCAGTGACTACTAGAAATGTTTGGTGCCACTGCCTTGGTTTGTGCTAAAACACCAGCAGTTTTACTCATTTGCTGGTATAAATGACACAGTGAAAAAGGGCAGGTTAGCATTATTATAAAAATAGTTTTGATCTTGGGGACCCCCCCCAGAGACCACACTTTGGAAACTGTTATTGTGTTCATGCTTTTATTTACTAATTATAGCTTAACTGCTGTAGCCTTTAAAAATAAGCCTCTATATAAGTTTGCCTTTAATTAAACTCCTCATTGTATTTAAGGAATTTGTGTCATAAAAGCTAAAATCTGCTAATTTTAGTAGGTTCCCTCTTGTTATATTTTTTGAGCCTCGAGATTTACATAATCAGACTGTAGGAGGACCAATTACTTCTAGTGTTTAAAAACCCACATGGCAAGTGAAATCTAGATACAGAGAGTAAGATTTTGTGTGTATGCATATACATAAAAAGTAATTAGCAATATAAAACCAGGTAGTGCTTAGGATGGCAAAGAAACTAAGATACTATAGGCTGGGGTGATGAGCAGACTTTATAGAGGAAGCTGAAACCAGCTGAGCTGTGAGAGCTGAGGACTTGGGGGGAATGGAGAGGGACAGGAACTCTGTTCTAGTTTGCAGGACTGGCTGGTATAAGCCTGGCTTTGAAAGAAGAGTAAGTCAGCCATGTTCAGTGGACAGAACATAAACCTTTTGTTTTTTTGGCTGGAGTTGAGAATTCACTGGAAAGGGGAAAGGAGATAAAGAAGGCTTCCTTTTATGGGGCCTTGAGTATCAAGTTAAAGAACTTGACCTTTATCCTGTATCTAAGCAAATGAGTCCTTCAGCAGGAAGGAGGCTTGATGAAACTGGTATTCCAGGAATATCAGTCTTATAGTGGTATGCATAATTTTTCTGTTTATTTCCTGCCTCTGCAAATTCTTCCCTTCATATCCTTCTGTTCATCCATCTGTTGAACTCCATTGTCAAGATAAGCAGTCAAGTGGACCTGACAAGTCTTTTATATATTGATAGGATATGAATGTTTTTTCTGTGCTCTAGGAAGTTACAGAAGATTCTAGCATAGGTCTCATTTATTATTACTGATATCTGTAGATATTTCTAGATTCTGGTTGGTTGATTGGCTCTTATCCATGTAGATTGGACATACTCAATTTGAGTTGTAATGTATATGCTACCAGCTTTTTATTATTGGCTATAATAGTTCCATACTCCCTAATATACTATATAACAAATTTGAAACTTTGAAAAGTAGAGGATAATAATATATTATACTTAGTACCATAAGCTTTTTAGGTAAATCAGCAAAGAAGTAAATACAAATAATGAAATTTACTGGGAATCAATTTGGGGAATTGATTATTTTATTTTTCCTGGTAACTACATCTCTATGGTATAGTAAAGGAGAAAACGTTGATAATCATTGTTTGCATATTTGACCTCTTCTCCCCACAGAACATTTGTAAATGGCTCTTCTGTATCTAGTCCTATACAGCTACACCATGGGGACAGGATATTATGGGGAAACAACCACTTCTTCAGGTATGACATTATTCATGGCTCTTAGAGATTGTTGAAGATTGTACTCTGAAATAGAAGAATATATATTAGGTAAACTTAGCTCCATAAAAATTAGACATTATTTTGTGTACATATATATTTATTGACTGTATATGGTTTGTTCACTGTATGGTTTGAGCCTAGAGGCGTATGAACCCTATACTCAGGGACAATAAGGAGTTTACTTACTTATTTTTCCCTTTTCATTTCCCATTGGAAGATGATTGTTTTGCCATCTGGTATAAGAATTCATTAATTTTTTTTCTGACATGCTTATTTTTTTATCTGTTTATTTTTTATTGGAAGAGTAGTACTTTTAGTTTCCTTCTTCATGAAATAAAATTTGTATTTCATTTAGGAATGTTTTTGGCTGCAAGTAATAGCAAACTGAACTATTAAAATGACTTAAACAGTTTGTTCACTGACAGAATAAGAAATCCAAAGGTGGATGGTTGGTAGCATTGGCTAAGCCTTTCAAAACTGTCATGGTAGAAGTCTTGTCACTGTTTCACTGTCTTGGCATTTCCCTGTGGTCTGTGGTCTAAAGATGGCTACAGCACTCCAGGCTTCAAAGCAGCATCTGGGCACATATGAAGAAACTGAGAGAGATGGGTGGTGATACTAGCCCTGTCTTCTTGATCAGAAAAAGCAGAAATCTTCCAGAGTCCCCAGCAACCTTCTACTTTTGTCTCATTTGCTAGAATTTGCCTGTCCCCTGTAAGAGAGGCTGAGAAAGTGTGTGTCCCGGGACTGCACACATTATTTCCCATAGAAAACTGGTGTTGTATTGCTAATGAAGGGCGGACTAGAGATTGTACAGAATTAGAATCCTGCTGTGTTCCTCTTCCTGTCACTGGTCACCCTGCTTGGGATATCAGCTGACTTTTCTTATAGCTAATGGAGATCCTTTGCTTGTAGGCCAGTCGATATTTTGATTACTGAGGAAAGGGTAGAGGGGTACAAAGCATGTGGAAAATATTTTTCATTTTTTTCCTTCTTAAACTAAATCAAGTAGAAATTGCTTGGCTTGGTTTTCAAAACCTTCATAGTTTGGGATAAATTGATTTTTCCAGCATTATCTCCCACAATTCCTGCTATACACATTTTGTGTGCCCCTGTGTTGTTTTATTCATAATTTCTCCAGACTATGAGAGTTTCCATTTCTACATCTCTTCTCATGCTGTTCCCACTGCCCTAATGCCCTGCTTTCTCCTTATTGTTTAAGGCTTGCCTCAGATGACTTCCTACTCTGTCATCCTTTCTGTTGTTATCACAGTGTTCCTCAGCTTTTCTTCAGCACCTCGCTTGTTACAGTCATGTGGCCAAGTCATGCTGTCTGTTGTAACTATTCACATGTATGTGTATGTATTTCTACTAGTAGAGGATAAACTTCCTGGGTATAGTAATTGCCTTACACTTACATGGTGCCCCCTTGGCATCTAACAAATACCAGTATTTAATGAATGGAATGAATATGTGCCTATCTTTATTTTAAAAATAATACTCTTTTTTTTCTCCCAAGACTGAATTTGCCTAAAAAGAAGAAGAAAGCAGATAGAGAAGATGAGGAACAAGACAGCTCCATGAAGAATGATACCAGTTCTGAGCAACTGGATGTAGACGGAGACTCCTCCAGTGAGGTGTCCAGTGAAATCAACTTCAATTATGAGTATGCACAGATGGAGGTTACCATGAAGGCTCTGGGTAATAATGGTGAGCAGATCTGTTGTGAGTTTTAGAATCTTTTAAAGTTGGTGGAGAGTTAAACATGTTTGTGACTGAGACCTTTTAAATGTTAACCAAAAAAGGAAATCTTTATGTTATTCCCTGCACTCTATTCTTTTGTGTCTTTGGTTTTAATTTATTTATATAAACTTTTCATTCTTTCAGCCTTGATTACAAATCACTGCCAACTTTATTCTTAGTGGTAGAATTTCTCAGATTTGACACTTGACTGCCACTCTTAGGTTATGTGTAGAACACACAATAAGACCTGCTTTGTCTGGATGGAAAACAGTTCGGCATATATCTAACAAGAATAGATGATATGATGAGTAATTGTGAGTAAGGAAAACTGAGTTTATTCCAAACTGTCTTCAAGAGTCTTCTTTTACTAATTAGGGTGACAAACAGCATAGCAATATATAGAACAGCATTTGAAATATATTGTGTTGTACAGTCACCTTTCGTTCATTATTTACCTTTTTAAAAAACCCTTGTTTAGATCCAATGCAGTCCATATTGAACAGCCTAGAACAACAGCATGAAGAAGAGAAACGATCTGCATTAGAGCGCCAGAGGCTTATGTATGAACATGAATTGGAGCAGCTACGAAGAAGGCTGTCTCCTGAGAAGCAAAACTGCCGTAGCGGGGACAGGTTTTCTTTCCACTCACCCAGTGCTCAACAGCGACTGAGACAGTGGGCTGAAGAGAGGTAGGTGCATAGGGCCTTTATTACACATGCACAGCCAGTGCTTGTTACTGTAACCTGCCCAGGTCAGATGCAGGGTGAAGAGATCTAGAAATTACTTGAAAAAAAGTTAGATTAAAAAGAGAGTGTTATAGCTTAAGAATCATTTGGCATTATCTTATTTTTTTCATTTTTGAAAAAAACAGGAATTACCAATTTATATTGATTTCTTTAAAGTTGCCCTTGTTAGGTACTGCCACATTTTAGTCTGTATGGCTTTTGGATTGAATAAACAAATATTTGTACTTAGAAGTTATACTTTATCATTGTATTATACTTTAGGTTCTGAAGCTTGGGTAGATGCTTTTTAAAAAAAAAGAAAAAAAAAGAAAGGTGGTTATCTGGACTGATTAGTTCAGGTAGGTAAAGCATGGTGCTAATGAGATGCAGATTGCAAGTTTGATCTCTATATGGGCTAATTAGCATTGCACTAAAATGTCTCATCTACGGTTACAGATTGTACTTAACTAACCTCTTGCCATTCCAAGTTTGGTCTGCAGATAGGCAGCATCTCTCTGAGGTGGTGATTGATAGAAGTGTAGCATATCAGGTCCTACCCCAGCACTCATGAGTCAAAATCTTCAGTTTATCAAGACCCCCAGGTGACTTGTATACACAGTCAAGTGAGCACTGTCGTAATCAACGGCCAGCTTGTTACACGAGCGTGTGCCTGTACGTATAACTTAGCCCGGATACAAGCGCATGCATGGGTCGGTGTCAGTAATGTATTCCCTGTGTGCAAAAGGCAGTTGTAAAGCTTGGTTCGCAGATTAGCATTTGTGTATTATGTAGTACATAATATTCTGATGTGCTGCTTGACGGTTATCCCCCTCCCCCCGCCCCTTTTTTTTTAAAGAGAAGCAACACTGAATAACAGCCTGATGAGGCTGAGGGAACAAATTGTTAAAGCCAATCTGTTGGTGAGAGAAGCTAGTTACATTGCAGAGGAACTGGATAAAAGAACAGAGTATAAAGTAACCCTGCAGATTCCAGCCTCCAGCCTGGATGCCAACAGGAAGGTGAGGTTGCCATTCATGGAAGAGGCAAAGATGTCATTGGGGACATTGTCTATTTCACCAGTGTTATTAAATACCAGTGGATTTGCCCTTCTCCCCACCTATACTTTCTGCAGTCTGTATCCTTTTGTACTTGCTCTCCGCTCTCCAGTAGAGTTTATTTGCTTTTAATTCTCTGCCTCTGTGCATATATGTCCTTTGTCCACAAGAATATCCTCTCCACCTCCACCCACCACACTCTACCAATTTATTTCCCTCAACTCCCTTTCTTCCAGTTTGTTTAAATGATTTCTGAAAAGTCTTTCCTGATGAATCTTCTGAAAGTGGTGTTTCCCCTTCATTTTGTTACCACTGTACAACCCTCCTCCCTTAAGGTACCTGTTTATTTTACATAAACCATGTTATTTCCACTTGCTAACAGATTGCTCTGCAAAACTGTTTATTAGTTGTTTCATGTGTGCATTCATGGTCACAAATTTTTGTGGTATTATGTAATAAGCTTAATAAAATATAGAGGGAAGTTCCCATCAGAGTTTTCTATCCTTGCCATTCAGGTGTTTTCTTTGTTATTTAGGTTCTTTTCTAGCTCTCAATCATGTTCATATGTAATTTTTATGATAGAATGTTATATTCAGAAAAATATTTTGAGGGTCTGTGTGCTTTGTTTCCCCTACAGTATTTGACACAGCAGAGGTTTAATGAATCCTTCTTGGGTGTTCTAATTTGATAGCAAGGACCACATCTATCTTTTTCTTGTGGCATCACAACATCAAGGTCAATGATTCCACAGAACAGATATTTGGCAAATATGATACTTAATGTTTTTAGTAATATAGGTATTGTGGATGTGATGCATTCATTGCTTTATGGAGACTTGCATTTTTTAAAAAAATTTATTTATTTGAGAGAGAGCATGCACATGCACATACAGGGGAGGGGCAGAGAGAGAGAGAGAGAGGGAGAGAGAATCCCAAACAGGCCTCATGCTGTCAGCACAGAGCCCGACATGGGGCTCTAACTCACAAACCGTGAGATCATGACCTGAGCTGAAATCAAGAGTTGGACACTTAACCGACTGAGCCACCCAGGTGCCCTGAGACTTGTCTTTTGGTATATATTCTGTGAACTTAGAACTTTATTTTGCTTGTTGGCATCTGTAGGGCAAACCATGGGTGCAGTGGGACTCAGACAAAAAGCAGTAGAGGAAAGCTAATCTTGGGCAGAAGGTATAGGGCTTATATTCTTCTAGAAGACTGAGCAGAGCAAGGTCTTTTTCCATTCTGTAGTGTTTGAGTTGGAAAAACAGAAACAAACATTTTTCCCCCATTAAGCATGACTCTCTGTAGCTTTTTCTGTGTATCCTGGCTCGGACCTTGTTGGAAAGATCAACCCTGTCTCCAGGCAGCCAGGTCAACACCTAGAAGTGACACAGGTCATTTTGGGCATCCCTCTCTCCCAGACACCTGGGAGTATGTTCATGGGGTATGTGATGGCCGGTAGAGATGATGCACATTGCTGGTGTTGAAGCAGCCATCGTTAACAGACGGCTACTAATCTACACTGCTATCATAGATTTACTAGATTAGTATTTTCAGATTTCACCTGGAGAGATGAGCTTGACAAGAAAGTATTTCTTAAGTAGAGAGTCTCCTTAACTCAGGCTGGGCCTTAACTCTTTTATCCAACAAAATCTTTTGGTTTTGGTACTTGAAAACTCTTCATTTCACTTAATGTCGTGTCCATGTTGTGCACGCCGTTATTTGTTCTGGTCTTACTCCTGACCTTGTACTTGCCTCTTTCTGGTGATTTTGGTGAGAGGCAGAAATTTCTTTTTTTTTTTTTTTTTTTTTTTCTTTTTTCCAATTCTTATTGTAATTGCAGGAGGGCCAAGTCTTGATGCTTCAGCATATTGCAGGTTGCCATTTCCTCCTGGTTCTAGCATTCTCTGCCTGTAGTACCACTCTCTGCAGATCACTGATGAGCTTTTTGTATTGATTCCCTGGTTGGCTGAGTATTAGGTAGGGGAGTCTTTATAGTATGAGAGAATGGTAATTTTTGAGCTTCAGAATTCTAAAATCTTTGTTTCATCATGTGAATTCTGTTTCTTTGAAAATGATTATACGTGGGATGTTAAAGTAACATGGGTGTATTCACAGTCCCCTAAAGTTCCGAGTAGACATATCCAAACAGTTGATAAATTATCTGGTGACTCTAAATTGATGAGTAACTGATAGATACGTCTCTCTGGGGGAGATTCACAGGGGTATTTTTATTTTCTACTTTGTGGTTTTAAAAACTTTTTCTATATTAAAAACACATTGCTTTTTTAAGCTGGAAAAACTTCATTAAATTCTAGGTTTTTTTCTGGTGAGATTCATATAACATAAAATTAACCGTTTTAAAGCAAACAGTTCAGTGGCCTTTAGTGCATTCACAGTGTTGTGTGACCAGCATCTCTGTCTAGTTCTATACTGTTCTTTTAAATTTTAAATTTTAAATTCAAGCTATGTGTATTTTTACGTTGGTGTCATTTGTTGCCTCCAAATGGGTAAATGGGATTCTTTTCATGGTTTGCTCTTTTAAACATTTTGTGTTTTGTACCACATTAACATACTACCCATTCAAAAAGATTTTTAAATTCAAACTTGAAAGTAAAAGATCATTTCTTAGCTCTCCATCCCAGCAAACTTTCCCTTCCCATTCAATGCTTATGACTTTTTTCTACCCACTGGGACTCTCTGATCATATGATGGTCTGAATAAAACATTTTTAATATCCCATTAAACATGATTTAGTCTGTTAGGTTTTAGATTTAAATTTATATCCCATTTACTATATGAATAATATACTATGTAAATTTACTTTGTAAATTACATGTAATTTATATACTTAAATTTAAATTTTGATCGCCATTGAATATAATGGCATCATATTAAGCTTGTAAGGTTTCTGGGAAGTTTTGCAGTGAACTGAATAGAGGATGATAGCAGCTTTAGTTTGGGTTGATGACATTTGACTGGTGGGTAGAGAATGGTCAGGGTTGACTTCCGTGATGGATATCTTTGTGTTTCACATGGTCACTCTTACTGTTTTACAGCGAGGCTCTCTTCTTAGTGAGCCTGCAATCCAGGTGAGAAGAAAAGGAAAAGGAAAACAGATTTGGTCTTTAGAAAAACTGGACAACAGATTGCTGGATATGAGAGACCTTTATCAGGAGTGGAAGGAGTGTGAAGAAGATACTCCAGTAAGTTATCTGAGAAAAAGGACTTAACCAGTAGTCATAGAAAGAATCAAGCAGGAAGGAGCCTAACCATTTTAGGGAAGAATTGTTCATTTTTCTAAAATAGTAATCCTGTTTTTAGAATAATACTTATTTTAACCTTCTAAATTGTTTTGCTAATCAAGAATCTTCTTTCCTCTCCTCATTGTATGTTCTCTGGATTACTTGTAGAATCTTCTACATTCCATTCTGACATCTGTAGTTGTCATGTGTGTCTGGTCCTGTGCAGGACTGTGAATTTACTTAGGACAGAGACCAGGCCTTATTATCTCTCTTCCCACTTCTCCACACATTTAACCTTGCAAATAGTATCCTGTAGTATCACTTTTTTGAGTACAACATCAGTGGTACCTTAATATTTATACCATTAAGAGCAGATTTTGAAGGTGTTTTGATCCTAAAGTGGGTGATGTAGAGCTGTACTCTGGAACTTTCTCCTCAAGTTGCAGGTTTTCCCATTTAGGTTGGCCATGTACTTGTGCATATTTAAAACAGAAATACATGTTATGTATATTTATACAACTTTCAACACTGTTGGTCTTGTTTCCTCAGAGTTGTTTACTTCCTTAGCATCTTGTTTTTAAAAATAAATGTTATTTTTCCAGATTGTCATAAAAAATGACTTTATAGTTAGATGATATTTTTTCTTAAATTTTTTTTCTTTTCTTCTGTATTTCTCTTGTATGTCAGCCTAGAAAGAAAACAACATTAACAAATTACAAAAAAGCAAACCACTCTTGCATATGGGGTCAGCTCTCGTTAAGCAGCACCATTATCTTATGGTTTGGCAGGAACAAGTGGAATAGATATGAATGACAACTGAAGAGCACTTTTGTACACTCGACTTCTTTTTCTAGCCAATATGTGTTTTCTATTTTCATGGCAAGATTTCCACATAAAGGAGAAGAAATAAAGTAATGATATACTGAGATGGCTCTGTCATGGGTGAAGGATGCTGATCCCCATTCTGATGGGGATGAGGAAGAGGGAGTGGGTGTGACCCAGTGTTGTACTTAAGCTGAGTTTGATCACTTTCTTACTGGCCATGAAAAGGTGGTAGTAGGTTGAATTAATTTGTTTTAAATTTTTTTTGAATGTTTATTTAGTTTTGAGAGAGAGAGAGAGAGAGAGAGAGCATGAGCGGAGGAGGAACAGAGAGAGAGGGAGGCACAGAATCCGAAGCAGGCTCCAGGCTCCAAGCTGTCAGCACAGAGCCCGACGCAGGGCTCGAACTCACGAGCTATGAGATCATGACCTGAGCCAAAGTCAGATGCTCAACTGACTGAGCCACCCAGCCTCCCTGAATTAATTTGTTTTAAGTGATTTCTGAAGTTGCGATGTTCCAAATCTCTTTAAAGGTTATACGATCCTACTTCAAGCGTGCTGATCCATTCTATGACGAACAGGAAAATCACAGTCTCATTGGGGTGGCGAATGTCTTCCTCGAGTCCCTCTTCTATGATGTGAAGTTACAGTATGCTGTTCCAATTGTCAACCAGAAAGGAGAGGTTAGTTTTCTCTTTATGCCTTATACCCTGCAGAGAAAAGTTTAGGAAACATTACGGTGGTGGTAGTACATTGTTGTGACTCTTTTTCATCAATAATAAGTGTTATTTATGTGTATTATTATTACCTGTGTTTCCATCTGCTTGGTGGTGATTATTCCAAGTACTTTGAGGAAAAGTAACTGTTAGAACCTACACTTCTAAATTCTCATTTACCATTAACCCAACCACCTGACTCTAAAATGGGAGAAATAACAAAATCCCATTTTTCTTCTCTTGTTATAGGTGGCAGGTCGGCTGCATGTGGAGGTGATGCGAATCAGTGGTGACATTGGGGAAAGGATTGCTGGAGGTGATGACACCACAGATCTCTCCTGTGATAAGGAAACCCAGGAGAATAGACTTGTGTGCATGGTAAGTCCCAGTTTCATTTAGAGGTAATGGAAGTGTGGTGGATTTTGAGGATTGTGGGTAGTTAGACAATAAATACTGTGTTCTCTTTCGAATTTTGAAATACCTGTCTCTAAAGAAATCTTTAGTATTGGTATTCTGGAGACCATATTTCATCATATATACTGATTTACCAGTTAGGTACTTCTACTACCTTCCTCTTTGAAGTTTCAGATAAGTCACCTCTTTTTCCGGGACATTCTGTTCCAAAGTTATATGGATTTATGTTTATGTGAACTTCTCTGTAGAGAAACAAAGTTTTTTTCACATGAATTTCTTCCTCCTATTGGACCTCTTGACTTGTGCTGATGCTAGAGATTTACTCCAGTCTTGGTTCTGCTCCTAAGCTCCTATTATATAGAAGTCACTCTTCACGTGTTTTTCCATGTGTTTTTGGTTCCCCTTACCCATGTGCCTTTGTGTATGCTACTCCAGCATGTGCTCATCCCAAACCCTGCTCTTTCTGGTCTTTCCATGCATACAATTCAAGAGTATTTTTGAGTGATACATTGTGCTGAGAACATAAAGATGAATAAGACAGGATTTCTGCTGTCAAGGAGCAACCTGTGTAGTTTCTGTTTATGTGGAGGGGGACACACAAGAATCCAATATCGTGTGACCCAAGTGCTCTGAGAGAGGTTGAAAGAGTTGCTCTGGGACATAGAGGAGAGGTAATTAATTCAGAGAGTAAAGTCTGAGGAAAATTTCTGGAGGTGAGACTCAGAGTGAACTTGAAGTTGGGGGGAGCATGTGATATAAACCTCTTTCTCCATAGGGTACTGTCGTATTTTCATGGGTAATAGCTAGGTAGACCTTAAATAGGTCATTACATTCCTGAACTCCTACCCAATTGGTGTAGTTAGTGCCACCTCTGTCACTCATTAGGACAATGAAAAAACTCTTACACATTTCCAAATAGTGTGTTGATCCAGTGTGCCATTGGTTGAGAATCTCTGTAGGACCCAGTTAAAAGGGTTTTTGAGGAAGAGAAATCCACGAGGATCATAGGACCAGTGTATGAGTGAGAAGAAGGCCATTAAAAGGTGAAATGAAGGAAGCCTAAACTTAACGTGTATTTCATAATCCATCCTTAGTCCAGTTCCATGTCTCAGTAAATATTGGAGTTAATACTGAAATACTAAATTGGAATACTAAACACTGAAATACTAAATACTAAAATTGGAGTTAATACTGAAAAGAGTAAGTGAGGCATTTGCTGCGAGCTATGGGGAAACTACTACAGCTGTTAAAGATGTGCTCCTTTCTATGGGTCTTTGTATATATTAAGAAGGCCTCGGATGTTTAAGTCAGGTGCTTCAGAATGTGAGGGAAAATTCTTAATTCACTAAAAGGTTAATCCTTACTGTATTATTCTTGATTCTAGAACATTTTCTCTGAGGTTGTATGATTATCAAAGGTGGAGACATAGACTTGATGACTCCATAATGGCTCCTTTTAAAAGTGATGGACTAGTAAATGCAACTATGTAAAAGTTTACCATTAGTAAGGTACCATACACAGATACAGTTTCATTTGAGAAAGTCAGAACTGAAAAAAAGAAGTAGTATATAGTGGGTAACATAAGCTTTAAAAAAAAAAGAATTTAAAATATTTTCAGATTTTTTTTAATGGAAGATATCAAACATATAAAAAAGTAGTGAGAAAAATATTATTGATCCCTATTTACCCTCCCTCCACATTATCAACTCATGGTCAATCATGTCTGACTCATACACCCAAGCTGCTCTGTGCTGTCTGTTTCCCCTGGATTATTTTGAAACTATTCCAGACATCATATTTCATCTGTAGTAGTTTAGTATATATCTCCAAAAGAAGAGTACTTAAAAAAATAACTATTATACCATAATCTAAAATTAATACTTTCTTAATATCATGATTTACCCAGTTTCCTTGATTGGCTTGTGTGATGTGTCACTTAAATCTTAATCTTTAGATTTAGATCTGAATCTAAAGTGTCACTGGCCTTGTGCTGGCTTGCTTCCTCTCTTGTTCTCTCTCTCTCTTACCCTATAGTTTCTTTATTGTAGAAACTGACTTACTGGTCTTGTATTATCTCATAATCTAGATTTTGCTGATTGGTATTATTGAATGTGTTAAACTGGTAGTTAGATATGAAGGTGATAATATGGGGAAGGGGAGTAGCAAGGGCATTTTATAGGTGTTGGTGTGTTCTTCAATCCGCAGTCATATTATGTCTGGTTTTCTTCTGGAGATGTTAGCAATTACTGATGATCATTACCTAGATATTTCATTAGGAGTTAGAAAAGAATGATACTATAATTATATCACCATTTGTTAGCTAGAATTCTTCTCTAGATTCTTGGGAGGGAAGCAAACCATAAGAGACGCTTAAATACAGGGAACAAACTGAGGGTTGATGGGGGTATTGGGGGAGAGGGGAAAATGTGTGATGGGCATAGAGGAGAGCACTTGATGGGATGAGCACTGGGTGTTGTATATAAGTGAAGACGGGAGTCTACCCCCAAAACCAAGAGCACACTGTACACACTGTATGTTAGCTAATTTGACAATAAATTATATTAAAAAAATAGAACTCTTCTCTAGATTCTAGAGAGAATCTTCCTATTATATCAGCTATTTTGTTCTTCAGGGATACAATTTGTATAGGAAAGGCAGGGTAAATGTTGCATTCTTTTCTCCTTTTTTTTAAAAACTAATTTTCAGGGCGCCTGGGTGGCTCATTCGGTTGAGCGGCCGACTTTGGCACACGTCCTGATCTCACGGTTTGTGAGTTCAAGCCCCGCGTCAGGCTCTGTGCTGACGGCTCAGAGCCTGGAGCCTGCTTCCGATTCTGTGCCTCCCTCTGTCTCTCTCTGCCCCTCCCCCACTCATGCTCTGTCTCTCTCTGTCTCAGAAATAAACATTGAAAAAAAATTTTTAAACTAATTTTCAAAATAATTAATTGGTTTTCCTACTAACATACAAAAGTGGCCAGTGAGGTGTTTGTTGCTTTTTTTTTTTTTTTTTGCCCAAATGTCATTGTGAACTCTTTGATTTAAAAATATTTGATGTGTTTTGATCCATTGTATTTATTACCTATATTGAAGCTCAAATTATCCCATCTTTGGCCTGTGGGCTCCTCTTCAGTTGTCTCTTGAGTCCTTTTGACACAAACGTAACCCTCATAGACTATGCTACAAGCTCTCTTGCTTCCTGGTATGATGAATATTCTAGTTTCATTCTGGACTTTTCCTCTCCCAGAACTAGAATCAGCTAGGTCTCCAAGGAACCTAGTTCCTTTCAGTGGAAAGTGTTTTTTAGAGACCATATTCTAAGCATATAATGGTCTTTTGTGTAAAATGAGGAAGACAGACTATATGACAATAAAATATTGGTGGGAAAAACAAATCATTCTGGGACACTTAGTAATAGGTATCACCAGCTTATAACAGCAGTCTAGATTTATTTTTCTATGATGAAAGATAAGTGTGCACATATTCACATATTGATGTTTTCAATTACATTAAATTAAATTAGTGTATTTTAAAACCCCAAACAACATGTCTTCTAACATTCCTGGGCTTTATAATGAACAGTGGCAAGTCGAAATCTGTGGCATTCTGACACCTTGTGGTGATTTTGATTTCTGTATGTAGAAACTTAAAAAGCAAAAAGACCCAAAAACTGTGTTCTGGATGCAAGATATTCCTCATTCCTGGTATTCTTCGTTCCTGGCAGTCTTATTCCTGATAAGTTGCCTGTAGGATATAGTTCAGCATATGAAATCTTTTTAATTTATTTCAACCTTAAAATTGAGATTGATTTCTAAGGGGAAAAAATTGGCTTTCCGATGGAATTTAATCACAAAGAATAGTATCAAACATCTGTCCACTCAATGCTTTGATGTGTTTTCATTTCATTCCATTGGTATGGTCAGTACTCAGGCCAGTATCATTAGGTAGCTGTCCTGTTTCACATAGGAGAAGTCTCAGCCTGAGAAAACCAAGAATTTAATCTGTTCAAAAGCAGAAGCTAACATGTGACAGAGATTTTTATTTAGATTTATTCTACAGAAATCTTGTAATCTTCTCAAACACCATATTGTCTCACCTTAAAGAATATAATAAAAAAATTTTAAACACTTAGTGAAAAAGGGATGGTTTTTTAAATTTAACAAAAAATTAATTGCCAAACACCGATTGCTCTATTGGGTTTAGACAAATAAAATGCATTAGTCAATCTGTCTTTTTTGTAGCCTATCAGGGGAATTGCTATCTGAATGTCTCAAAATCTTGTTGCCATTGTAGGGAATAATGAATAATAATGGAGTTCTCCACCATTGCTTACCCCTTATGTACCGGGTATAGGAGAAAATAGTCCTCTACTTTGCATGATATTCTGTCTTATTATTGCTTCCTGAAATGTTAAGATGATTACATTTGTGGTTGCTGAACTATACCAACTTCAGCCACATATTCAAGTTTATTTTTATTAAATTTATCTACTGGAGACACAGTACATCATACAACATGCAGGAAGTGACTAAGTGAAAAACATAATAAATAATCAATGCTCAGTCATGAAAGTCAGCCCCTAATCAATTATAAAATCAGAATTTAGTTTTGCTCAGTTAATTTTAGAATTTAATTTCTGTCATAGCTGGAGGAGTTTTAGAATGTCACAACTTATCACAAAAATTCCAACTTAAAAATCAACTTGGCACTGCCTGCCAAAAGAAATATTTAGAATATTTGACTGCTTTAAAATCCATTATGGGCATTTATTCTTGGCACATTTGGGTCTAATTAGACATACATTTTTTTCTCTTTTCTTTTCTTTCCTTTTCTTTTCTTTTCTCTTTTTTCTTCTCTTCTCTTTTCTTTCTTTTATAGTAGGCTTTATACACAGTGCAGAGCCCAACACAGGGATTGAACTCATGACTCTGAGACCAAGACCTGAGCTGAGATCAAGAGTTGGACATTTAACCGGCCAAGCCACTCAGGCACCCCTGATTAGACATATATTTCTAATTGCATGTTGTTATCACAAAGCCCTGCACTCCTACAGTCCAGGGTGCATTTCCTTTGATTCATCTCTTCCCTGAATCTGTGTGGAGGAGGCATTCAGTAAGAGTTGGTACAGAGATGGTCAGCATTCATCATCTTTAATCTCCATTTATCCCTTCAGATCTTCAAAGTATACATTCCCAAGGCGTTTTAAATTTTCCAGAAAATCCTCTAGTAGCATATAATATTCTACTCAAGAACCTTATTCTTTCTTATTCTTTAAAATATCAAATAAATGTTTTTCGCCCTTTACTGAATATTCCTTATTGTCATGGATGCTGATTTCTTTCTTCATTAATCATTCTTAACACTCTTATGTTCTTATGACACATCCATAGTTAGCCAAATTCATATCATTGAGTGGTGTTGATGTTGAGAACCTTCTTTTTCTCAGTTAATTATAATTAATAATAATATGATGATGATGATGAGATTGACGGTGATGATGATGTAGTTATAAGAAGCTAGAATTGCTCTGTAGATACTTGAAAACATCCAAGTCAAGGTCGTGTTACTCTCTTGTCAACCTCTCACTAAATATAATAGTTGTCGTCACCTTTTCATAGATGCAGAAATACAGCCCCCGAGTGAATGGGATTTGGTCAACAAAAACCAATAGTTGGTGACAGAGTCAAGACTGGGGTCCATCTCTAACTCAGAGTACTTGTTCCACCTTTTCTGAGTTAAAAACAAATAGAGCCTTCCTTTTCCTTCAGGTTAAAATACTTCAAGCCACTGGCTTGCCACAGCATCTGTCCCACTTTGTGTTCTGCAAATACAACTTCTGGGACCAACAGGAGCCAGTAATTGTTGCACCTGAAGTTGATACCTCCTCTTCCTCTCCTGTCAGCAAGGAGCCTCAATGCATGGTTGTCTTTGATCACTGCAATGTAAGTTTGTTTTCCAGACTCCGTCAGCATTTAAATACTTAGGTAAAAACAAAACTGTAAAGTGAGCAATATTTTGTTGAATAATTTGGTATCAATATATATCTTTTTAAAAAAATTTTTTATATTTTGAGAGAGAGAGCACTTGCAAGCAGGGAAAGGGCAGAGGGAGAGGGAGAGAGTCCTAAGCAGGCTCCATACTCAGCAGGGAGCCCTACTCAAGGCTTAATCTCACAACCATGAGATCATGTCCTGAGCTGAAATCAAAAGTCGGATGCTTAACTGACTGAGCCACCCAGGTGCTTCTTCCTTACAGTTTTCTTAATAACATTTTCTTTTCCGTAGCTTACTTTATTGTAAGAATACAGTATAGGATATACATAACATACAAAATCTGTGTTTATCAACTGTTTAGGGGTGCCTGGGTGTCTCATTCAGTTAAGTGTCCAACTTTGGCTCAGGTCATGATCTCATGACTCGTGAGTTCAAGCCCCGCGTTGGGCTCTGTGCTGACAGCTGAGAGGCTAGAGCCTGCTTCAGATTCTGTGTCTCTCTCTGTCTCTGCCCCTCTCCTGCTCACACTCTATCTCACTCTCTCAAAAATAAATAAACATTAAAAAATTTTTAAAAACCTTTATGTTAGTGGTAAGGCTTTCTGGTCAATGGCAGGTTATTAGTAGTTCAGTTTGGGGGGGAGTCCAAAGTTCTGTGTGGAGTTTTGACTGCACGGGGTTTTGGTAACTGTTGCGTTGTTCACGGGTCAGCCATATATACTCTTCTCAATGGAATACATGTGTTGAGTTAGAGTACTGGAGAGATTGTCATCTAAAAATTGTAAGAAACTAGTGTTTTTGAGAAAATGAAGATAGAAAAGAGACAATGATGAACTTCAGTGAACACCTGATGCCCTGCTAAGCAGTTTATATTATTCTTCATCTGATCTTTACCACTGTTGCATTTGATAATAGTGCTTTTATTGTTTTAGCAGCAGCAGTCAGTTCAGAGAAGTCAGTTTACCTGTGGCGAGTGATTAGAAGAGTCAGGATGGTCAGACTGTCGATTCTGTTTTTCTAGTGAACCACAGTTGATCCATCTCATTTCTTTCAAGACAGAGGTCTCTTTTTCATCTATTTTAAACATAGAAATACCTTTGTGTGTTAAAGACCAAGAGAGAGAGTGTGGATTTTATGACTTTTTAAAATAAACTATTTTGGAACTTAATAATTATTGCAAAATGCTGTCATATATATCTTGTAAAGATGGATAGGTTGGGAGAATTTTTAAAAATTGGGTGATTTTTTTTTTTTGCACTGATAATCATTATTTATTCCTGCTCTCCTGTTATTGGAGATAATTGTGTCCTAAAGCTAGAAAAATTGTTGTTCTAACACTGTTACCTTATTGCATGTAATAACTTTTATATGAAGACATTGTAGATCATTGTTGGAAATCTTTTTTTTTTTTTTTAAGTAGGGTCCATGCCCAGTGTGGGGTTTGAACTCACAACCCCAAGATCAAGAGTCACATACTCTACCAGCTGAGCCAGCCATGCACCTCTCATTGTTGGAATTCTTAATATAACTATTTATACTTTTAAAATAGCTTCCCAAATATTGCTAACAAAATAGAATACAGTGCTGGTCTTTCACAACAGATTTTCAAGGCGAAAAGTTTTTTTTTTTAAATCAGAGTTACAATTATATTTAAAGTCAAGAACCTTAGACCTTCTGAGCACTCATCATGCATGTTCAAAGATTCTGTTTTAGAACTAAAACATTTTTTTTTCCATTTCTCTTCTCCATAATGGAGTAGATATGTGATGGTGGGTATGAATAATCATAAGGTTATCAGAAGGTATTTCCTCTTTTGTCATTATTTTCTTTTAGGAGTTTTCTGTTAACGTTACTGAAGACTTCATTGAGCATCTTTCAGAAGGGGCATTGGCAATTGAAGTATATGGCCATAAGATGAATGATCCTCGGAAAAACCCAGCCCTGTGGGATTTAGGGATTATCCAAGCAAAAACACGTAGTCTTCGGGACAGGTGAATTTTAGATACCATCTGATTCCATTTATAATTTTAAAGAGTTGCTAGAGATTAATACTGCTATTTATAAAGGTAACCCTTTCCTGAGCATTACTAGTGTTCCAGGGATAGATGGTATTATTTCCAGGGTATTTAAAGCACAGTTAAACTTCCTTGGAGGAGTGAACTTGAAAGAGTGAAGGAAGAGAAGTTAAATGTATAGATAGTTAAGAATAAAGAGTGAATGAATTTTTAGAGAATAGTTGCTTAGCATTACTTTTTTTTTTTTTTTAAGTTTATTTTGAGAGAGACAGAGACAGTGCAAGCAGGGGAAGGGCAGAGAGAGAGGTGGGGAGAAAGAGAGAATCCCAAGCAAGCTCCATGCTGCCAGTGCAGAGTCCAATGCAGGACTTGAACCCATCAAACTGTTGAGATCGTGACCTGAGCTGAAACCAAGAGTCAGATGCTTAACAGACTGAGCTACCCAGGCACCCCATTCTGAATTACTTCTAGTTAATCAACTAGAGGGAGAATGGATCATGATATACCTGAGAATTCAGGTTTTACTTATTTTGTCTTTAGCTCAAAGTTCTTTTGAAATTCTATCAGTCATCTCTTCTCAGTCTTTTGGCTAAGATCAAGTGTGAAATGCCATCAGTCATGGAAGGAAGCAGGTTTATTTGTTGACCAGAATTTTAAAAAGAAAAGTTGGGGGCGCCTGGGTGGCTCAGTCAGTTGGGTGTCTGACTTTGGCTCAGGTCATGATCTCGCGGTCCGTGAGTTCGAGCCCCGCGTCGGGCTCTGTGCTGACAGCTCAGAGCCTGGAGCCTGTTTCAGATTCTGTGTCTCCCTCTCTCTGACCCTCCCCCATTCATGCTCTGTCTCTCTCTGTCTCAAAAATAAATAAACGTTAAAAAAAAAAATTAAAAAAAAAAAAGTTGAAGGGGAATGACTGAAAGCATATATTTGTGCTTTTCATTTTACTATAGAAGAGAACCAGATTTTCTTTTCTTGCATGTAGAAAGTTTTAGCAACTCCTAAACTTAGACATTGAGACTTTTTTCTTGATTCTTTTACTAACCTGAGCAAAGATACTTGTCAAGTTACCAAAGCATATATAGCACTACCTTTATCTATGAAAAGATAATCACTGTACTTGTTTCTGTGCATCTGATTACCATGTTTGGATTTTTGAATAACCACTTTGGAATATATTTATAATCATCATACCTTTTTTTTTTTTTTTTAACGTTTTTTTATTTTTGAGAGAGAGAGAGTGTAAGCGGGGGCGGGACAGAGAGAGAGGGAGACACAGAACCCGAAGTAGGCTCCAAGCTCTGAGCTGTCAGCACAGAGCCCGATGCAGGGCTTGAACTCACGAACCATGAGATCATGACCTGAGCTGAAGTCGGAGGCTTAACTGACTGAGCCACCCAGGCACCCCATTATCATACCTTTTAGAATGAATTAAAAGAAATATTTCTAGTTCTGATGTTAAATTTGTTTAATTTTGCTTTTAATTATATGTGCTAGTATGTATTTGTGTATTACTCACTGAATCAGATCATTCTACTGAATTAGTTTGTTTGGAGGTCATTATCATTGCTAGTTGTCATGTGAAGGATCCTAAGCTGTCTGTGCTGAAATAGAAATGTATGATTTTCCAAGAACTTCACGTATTTCCTAGATGGAGTGAAGTCACCAGAAAAGTGGAATTCTGGGTCCAAATCTTGGAACAGAATGAGAATGGTGAATACTGCCCTGTAGAAGTAATTTCTGCAAAGGATGTGCCAACAGGAGGAATCTTTCAACTCCGGCAGGTAACAAAATTGTGAATGTTATCATTCTGAATGTTAACATTAAATTCTTTGGCACCATAAAGCTTAATATTGGATTCCTATTAGCGGAAATGTCATTGATAATGAAATCTAGACTGGCCAAGTCCATTTTTTGTATTAAAATTGTCTCCTACTTCATGTCTATTTTCTTTCATTTAAAAAAATATTGCTGTGTGGGGCACCTGGGTGACTCAGTCAGTTAAGTGTCTGACTTTGGCTGAAGTCATGATCTCACAGTTCGTGGGTTCGAGCCCTGCATCGGATTCTGTGCTGACCACTCAGAGTGTGGAGCCTGCTCTGGATTCTGTGTCTCTGCCCCTCCCCCACTCACACTCTGTCTCTCTCAAAAATAAATAAATGTTAAGAAAAAAAATATTGCTATTTATAATACTTTAAAATCAGCACCCGATAGGTTTAGTAAGAAAAAAGATAAGCTTAAAGAACAACTTAGAATTGAATTATGGGCAATAATAGAAACATTGAGCAGCATTAGAATATTTATAAGGACAAGGAGAAGCATTGTGATGTGGCAGAAAGAACAGGCACTTCACAGTCTAACATGCCAGGGTTCAGTTCTGGTCTCCTACAGCCTAGCTGTAAACCTGTGAGCAAGTTCAGTCACTTCTCAGAACCTTTCCTTAGGTATACAGTGGAAGTGTGATGATAACACCAACTTTGTAGGACAGGTGTGAGGTATAGAGATACTGTGTATGAAGCCCAGTGCTTGGTACTTGGGAAATGAAAGGGTTTTTTTTCTGTCTAGACCCAATTCTCTGATTATCTGTAGATACCAACTGGGTGTCCTACAGTTCAGTTCGGTTTGAATTGAAACCTCAGTTCACTCATAGTTAGTGTCAGACTGCACAGGTTTAAGGGCTTAGACTCAGCACAAGATTGTCCTCATTTCAGATGCCAGTTCCAAGTATCTGGTCCTCAATTCTGTCTAGCTTGGCTACAAAATCGGAGGTTCACCCAACTCTCCTCCCCTTTACTTACTATTTGTAGTTCCCATAATAAAGGATACAGCTCAGGAATAGCCAGAAGGAAGAGATGATGGGACAAAGTACAGGAGGAGGGATAAGGAGCTTCTGCATCCTCCCTTTGTATGCCGCCCTCCCACCACCTTGTTTTGTTCACCAGCCTGGAGGCTCACTGAACCTCATTGTTTGTAGGTTTTTATGGATCATCATTATGTAGGCATAACTGATGAGTGATTAACTCAGTCTCCATCCTTTCTCTGCTCTCTCCTGAGGTTTTAGGGTGGACCTGACAGTTCCAGACTTCTGATCAAGGCTTGTTTTTTTTGGACTATTGGCCCCTCTCCTGAAGCTATCTAGGGGCTTGCCGAGGATTATAAGGTTTAAAGTTGCATCATTAAGGGGCCCCTGGGTGGCAGGGGCGGTTGAGCAACTGACTTCGGCTCAGGTCATGATCTCATGATTTGTGAGTTCAAGCCCCGCATTGGGCCCTGTGCTGGCAGCTCAGAGTCTGGAGCCTGCTTTAGATTCTGTGTCTCCCTCTCTCTGCCCCTCTCCTACTCACGCTCTCTCTCTGCCTCTCAAAAATAAATAAACATTAAAAAAAAAATTTTTTTAAGTTGCATCATTAAAAGATGCACCTATAATCATTATCACTCAGGAAGTTCTGTGAGTTTTAGGAGCTCTCTGCCAGGATCTGAGGACAAAGACAAAGTATCTTTGTATGATACTATAGGAGATGTTACATAAATGCAGCTGAGTTGCATGAATATTTGCTAGAAATCAATACAGCAGAGAAATATGTGGGAAATTTCACTTAACTGCAGGCAGATTGTAACCTATAAAGTGTCTACACTGCCATAGGAGAGAATATCTTAATAGAATTTACATAAAAGATTTGGAAATACTCTTTTTTTTGCTATACTTTACATTAATTCAGTATTTAGTAGAATATTGTATCCTCTGATAGGTTCCATACTTTATTTATTTATTTGAGAGAGAGAGAGAGAGAGAGTGAATGAGCGAGCATGCACCTGTGGGAGGGGCAGAGAGAGAATCCCAAGCAGGATCCCAACCTGGGGCTTGATCTCATCAACTGTGAGATCATGACCTGAGCCGAAATCCAGAGTCAGATGCTTAACTGGCTGACCCATGCAGGTGCCCTGATAGTTTCCAGACTTTAGAACAATAGTAAAATATTAGAATAGCTTTTGAAAAATGAATATCAAAATCATTCAAAGCAAAACACGAGAAACGGTTAAAGGAAAAAGAAAGTTTGCTTAAATATTTAAGTTTCTGAATGTTTTAGAAGGAGGAAGGTGGTAAATACTTGTTCTCTGACCCTAGCAAACGAATTTTAGCAAATTCATTCATATATGGGCAAAGATCTAAAAGCAAAAGGAAATTAGTTTAAATTATAACATCAGATGTATATATAAAATAGGATTCTCATGGGTGTGAAGAACATCTTTTTCTGAACATCTGTTAAAGAAGATATATATCTTTTCTTAAATATATATCTTTTTCTTAAATTTTTTTTTTTTACATTTATTTTTTGAGAGACATAGAGCACAAGTTGGGGAGGGGCAGAGAAAGAAGGAGACAGAATCCAAAGCAGGCTCCAGACTCTGAGCTGTCAGCACAGAGCCCGACGTGGGGCTCAAACTCACAAACCGTGAGATCATGACCTGAGCCAAAGTTGGGATGCTTAACTGACTGAGCCACCCAGGCACCCCAGGAAAGGCTTTTTCTGAAGGGTGTGGGTCTTGATGTGGATGCCAAAACAATCGTGCAAAGGCTGGAAACATTTTTCATACCTAAACAGCAAGAATAAAGATACAGTAGTTGGAATTAGGTAAGTTTGGGTAGAAAGTAATATGTAGGAAGATCTGGAAAACAGCAACAGAGGAGGTTATAGAAACATGTGGCAGCTAGTTCATAGAGGGCCTTGGATAGTAGTCTCATTTGAATTTAATGTATTTGAAAACCAGAACGTACTGTTCTCGAACAGGAAAGTGGCAGAGGAGAGCTGATTAGGTTCGCCATAAAAAATTGCCAGTTTTGTAGTTAAAAAATGCTCAAATATCAGCAGTTACACGAAGTTCAATCTATTAGTTTAGGTATACTGTTCAAAGCTTTTCTGTGGAACAGTAAGCAGTTTCAGATCTTCTGTGTCCTTTTTCTTACTTCTGCCTACCTTGAATGCTCCCCCGACACAGTGCCTGTACTTCACCTTTTGCATGTGGGCACCCATGGAAAGTGGGTTACTTTCTGTCTTAGGGGAAGTAAACAAATAAAACGTAGCTAATTGAAATGAGTAAACTATTTTAGACAATCAAAATGTTTTCTGGGGGTACTCTTTCCACAAAATAAGCGATGCATAGTTATTGGAAAATATTAAATCAAAAGACATCTGTAACTCATCTCTTCAAATCTGGCCTTCAGATTAATCATTTGCCTAAATTGATTTCCCTGATAATGCAAAGCTCTTGGGAATTAAAAAATCTGATGGAAGGGGGGAGGAGATTTGAAATTGTATATTCAAATTTCATTGTTCAGATTCTGTTTTACATCCCTAAAATTTATAAGCCAACTCTGAAGTCAGTAATTTGGGAATATTGGGAATTTTAAAATACTGTTTCATTGTAAACATATAGGATCACATAGTATTTATTATGAAAATATGCTTAAGAAGGAACAGCTTTCTGTTCAATTCTTCATTTTGCAACATGGTGTTAAATTATTTGGGATTAGAGCAGTGATTCCAGGATAGTGGTCACCATTCTTATTTCTTACTCTGCTGATTTTTAAAAGTAGATCCTACTATATCTATTGGGTTTGGTAATCCCTCTTTTTTTTTTCTAAGTCTGGTTAACATTGTTTATCATACTTTTTAGCTTAATATATTATGTATGTTTTTCTACAACAATATTTTAATGACTGTATATTTTATATTTATATACTGTAGCTTAAGCAGTTGTCAATATTATGCATTTATTTGTATCTAGTTTCTTGTTATTCTTAACATTGTTTTAAGATCTTTATACACATATTATGATTATTTACTGAGAACAGCTTCCTAGAAAGTTGAATTGCTGAGCCAGGGGATACTTAAATTTTTAAGGCAAATTGCCTTGCAGAATGCTGTACCAATTTATATTCCCACTAACAATGTATGTAATTTCCTGATTCATAACCTTTGGGCAATATTGAAAATTGCCTTTTTAAAAGGTAATTGCTAGTTTAGTAAGTGAAAATAAGTGTTTTGTGCTTATTTTAATCTGCATTTATTTGATGGTAAGTGAGTTGAACAGTTTTGCTTGTCCCTTCCTTTTTGCAGTTCCTTTGTTAGAATTTTTTCTCATAATGTTTCTTTTTATTGAAAAAATATGCAGTCCATATATTCCATGTCTTTCTACTTGCTGAAAAGGTAAATTATTATTCCTGATTAGTTTTTCAATTTGTAGTTTACTACTTAAAGATGTGGTGAGATAGGTCTCCAAAGTTAAATGCTTTCTCAACATCAGCCTGTAGGGGTCTCTCTAAACCAAATATTTGGAAATTAAACTGATTTTAATAAATTTAAATTTGTCTCTGATACAGGGACAGTCTCGGCGAGTTCAAGTGGAAGTGAAGTCTGTGCAGGAATCTGGGACTTTACCACTGATGGAAGAATGTATATTGTCTGTTGGCATTGGATGTGTAAAAGTTAGAACATTCAGATCCCCCAAGACTCTTGAGACCTTTCATGTAAGTTTCTGTCTCTGTGCCAGTTATATTCTTGGTGAAAGACCCAATGAGATAAGAGAGTGTTTTGGAACTTGCCAGAAAACTGCCTTCCATGAACACTTCTTTCAGTTTTTAATTTGATGTCTTTTTTTGTTTGTTTGTTACTGTATTACTTTTGCATGAAATCAGTGCACCTGAACCAGACTGTGGTTTTGCCCTGGTACATGGCAAACTGAGGGTTAAGACATCTCAGCCTCCAGAAATTCCTCAGTTGCCTACTAGTGATTAACTTCCCCCATCACCCACCCTTCTACAGAAACCCCCTACTGGCTTGTAAAGACTCTTTGCCAGCAGGTGTTTGATTTCTCCTGGGGAGTGGGACTATAAACTCAGCAGGGAGAGTATTGTACTGGTTCCTGAAAAGGTCAAATGAGCATTCTTCACTTTCCTATGAGAAGCTTAAGGTTTTACTCCCAACTTCCTGAAAACTATAAAGCAAAGAGTGAGGGTGAACATAGGTGGGAGATGAAACAGTATTTTCATTAAATTAGAAAATATAAAGTCTGGCAAAAGATTCTGGCTGTTGAGCATAGCCTGATTCTTGAAAAAATAATTGTTTTAGTTATGTGTAATATATTTTTTCTTTTAGGAGGAAGAGGAGGACATGGACAGCTACCAGGTAAGGAAGCACCTGTTAGCTTCATCAAATGAGCTTGATTAAAGTACTGAAGTACACATTCCTGAGTCTTGCTATACTGTTATTTAATAATTACACAATTAATTTTGATTCAAATATTGCTTTTCTCAAATTAAAACAGAGTTTTGTAGTCTTATGTATAAGAAATCATTTGTGACTTTCATCATTTTCCAAACTTAGAGCTCCCCATCCAAGTTTCCTACAGATCCATTTCTCCAGATCCTTTTCCTTGCACTCCCTCTCTCCTTGAGTGGAGTCACCCCTCCTTTTCCCTGTAAGAGCTATCTCATACTGAGCTTCAGTCAAGCCACACTGCTTAGGTATTTTCCATCTTTTAAACCAGGTCTGCCTTCCCCACTTATAAGAGTCACACGGGTTTGGTTTTGCCCCCTCCACCCTTCCTAATCTCCTGCAAGATTTTGTTTATGTCTGTCCAGTTCTATCATGTTAGTCTTGCTAGTCATTGTTTAGGACTGTCAGAGCTCTTTGGATCCTGATTATGTCATCCAGTGTAGTCACTCTCCTGGTTTTGCATCATTCTAATTTGATAAAAATGTCTGCCTTCCTATAAGTGACTGATAAAAATATTGTATCAGATAGGGTTAAATACAGAGTCCTATGGCACAACAATAGAGACTTCTTTTAAGCTGACATTATTCCATTAATCACTGTTCTTTGGATGTGATATTTCAGTCATTTATGATTTCATTCAAGTAGATTCATTGCACATTTCTCCATCTTGTCCACAAGAATGTCATGAGCTATTTGGTTAAGTGCCTTAGTGAAATCCAGATACACACTGTATCTTCAGCATTCCACTGATCTACCCAGCCTTGTTAACTTTATTACAAAAGGAAATGAGGCAAGATTGGTATACAGTCAGGTGTTGAATGGTAGAGTTCTTCGTCTGTTGATAACGCCCTCTCCCCCTCCAAACTGCCCCCTACACACAAGAAACAAGGGAGAGAAACATTACATGTTGTTTGTAGAGACTAGTGAAACAAGTTGAAGGCTGAAACAAGTTAAGAGATTTGAGGAATTCTTATGATGGTTCCCAGGGATATAAATCTTAAGATTGTTGAGTAATATTTGTGATTTTTTTTTTAATTTACTTATTTTTTTTAGTAGGATCTATATTCAGTTTGGGGCTTGAACTTACAGCCCCGAGATCAAGAGTCACATGAGCCAGCCAGGCGCCCCAGTATTTGTGATTTTTATCCAGCAAAGGGACATTGTAGATCTTAGTTGTAAGGCTTGCCCCTTGAACCAATAGAAATAAAACTGGTTCTAGGTATCAGAGAATGTCTTTTCAGAAGCTGTCTTGTTCTAGAACAACAATTCT
The DNA here is from genome assembly GCF_024362965.1 of Panthera pardus. NCBI lineage: Eukaryota > Metazoa > Chordata > Mammalia > Carnivora > Felidae > Panthera > Panthera pardus. The sequence goes on along the minus strand of NW_026526688.1, from coordinate 50,671,235 downwards.
TTGATTTCTGGAACTTTCTGTTCCAAATAATGATTAGTGTCAACTAGTAGTGAGGGCAAAGATATTGATGTGTGATACTTTACAGTTTGAAGACTTAGAGTAAGGTAGATGGAGCATTGGTTTCAAGTATTTTGTCTTGCCGTTATATTTGCCATAATTTCCCTCGTTTTCTTCCAGGATCGGGATTTAGAGAGACTGCGTAGAAAATGGCTAAATGCATTAACAAAACGTCAGGAGTACTTAGATCAACAACTGCAAAAGCTTGTCAGTAAACATGGTAGGAAAAGCAAATTGAATATTTATCCCCCCCAGTCTGTGCATAATTAATCTCTATTTGCAGCCACATCAATTAGAAGTAGATGAACACATCAATAATGGGGATGGCAAGAGCATAGGAATGTTTCTTATTTATGTCCTGTCCTTTCAGAATAACATTTATTTAACTGTAATAATATCTTTCTGTAGGTTTCCCCTTACCCGCAACAAAGAGAGAAAATATAGTATGTAAACATTGTCCTTCAAAAATAAATTAAGGAGGGTGCTAACATTTTTGATTTCTTATCCAAAAGTACTTGAATCCTTCAACTCTGGAAGAAATTATTCATGTGCTGGTGGTCCATGTTGGCTTTCCAAAGATGGCCTTTCTATAAGAGTACAGCCATGCTCTTACAGTTCACTTTTTATCATGATTGTTTTTTTAATCACTCATTAGGGAAGTAATAAGTTTTTGGTGAACCCTCATCAACCAGTGACTGAAATGCAGGCAAATCCTGTGGATACGCTGGACAGAAGTGTAAATATCAAGAGAGAAATCTGTGTGAGAAATCTGTATTTCATCCTTATTCCTGACGTTCTAGATAAAACAGAGGATGATGCCGACCGTGAAGCTCAACTTCTAGAGATGAGACTGACCTTGACTGAGGAGCGGAATGCGGTAATGGTCCCCTCTGCCGGCAGTGGCATTCCAGGGGCCCCAGCAGAATGGTATGAATGCTGTCACATGTGTTCTGATGTTCCAGATGTTCCCTGAGCTGCCTGCTTTCTGTATGAATTTTGCCTGTGTTTCAATTAATGGAAGACTCATCCTAGCACAGGGGAAAAGAATTAGAGGAAGTGTTAAATTATTTTCATGAATTGGAATAACTATGGCCTTAAACCGTGTTTTATTAAATAATATTGTTATTGGCCCAAGTAATTAAGATTTCTGAGAATCTAAATCAATATTTAATACCAGTGCACTTAGCATTAAAAAAAAGTTAATATGTTAATTACTTGGGTCATTCCCTTAAAAGACCATTCGGTCATAATAAAATTGCATCTCCAGGAGTTTTGGGTTTTGGGGCTGGCTTAAACTGTACTGTCAGCAAATGTTCTGTGCCACTTTATCGAAATTAAAAATAGTAAATTAAGCCATATGAGGCCCTTCGGTATGTAATTTTATAAAAAAGTAACTTTAAACAAGTGAGCTGTATTATAAACAGATAGAGGTATCTTAGAAGACTGAATTCTAGTATCAGAGCATATGATAATTATACATGAGAGCACCAGTGAAAAGCAACAGCAGTTACAGGTTAGTTTAGGGGCATCTCTGATGTGAAATTATAACAAAAACACAATACCCACAGTTATTATTGGCTTCATCTGTACTATTCTCAGTGTGGATTAATGCTGTGACTCAAGGTACATGCTGCTCAGAAAGTCTGCTTTATTTGAGATGCTCTTTGTTCATTATGTTTTAGGACCCCAGTTCCTGGGATGGAAACACACATTCCTGTTATATTCCTTGACTTAAATGGTAAGTTAGGAGGTGCTTTCTGAAGGCTTACCTCTGACAAATTAGTGTCCAAGTAGCACCTGGATTCTAACGAAGTTTGCAGTTAGGCAGTTCTGTGAGCCTAAGGTTAGGGTCTATATTATGTATGCTGAGGGACACTGATACTTGACAAAGAATGACTTTTCTGTAAGAATAATATTTTTTGTAGCAGTGATAGGTATGTTTCATCATGGTGCGTTCTCACATTTCAATCTATAATCCATACAGTTGTGTGTATGCTTTGTTCTCATCATCAGGTTAGGTGTAGTGGTAGTATTTTCCTGCACTTAAAATAATTTCTTCTTTAATTCCTAGGAAAAGACTTCTGTCTGGAAAGAGATCCTCATGTAGCATGCTTCTTTTATCTGGTGTTTTCTTAGAACTATCTAATAAATTTCTTACTTTTTCTGTGAGTTCTTATGCCCTTCATTCCTGCATTGCTTAGTTATGAGAACCTGTCAATTTTTCCTTTCTTTTTTTCTCCTTCATGTAAAATGTTTTGGATGTGGCTACATTTTACCTATACTCTGCCCAGGGAAGGAAAATAAAAATGAAAAGGCAGATTAAAGAGCTAAAAATAAGTTAAAAGTCAGCAGTTACATTCCTAAATATCTGCAGGAAAACCATGTGTTAAAATTAACTATCCTAAATAGACAAGCTTAGATGTCCTCAGTGTGTTTCTTCCACCTAGCTGAAAGTGAGTTATAATATCTGAGGTATTTAGCATTTTGTACTACTTAACTTATTTAGATATATGGAAAATTATTATATGCACACAGAGTTAGTAAATAATATTTAGCCATTTCTACTGTCTGTCTACCTGATGGGGTTTCAGTGTTTTGCCACAGCACTCTATCCTATCTTGTTCTCTTGAGCCTTGCATGCTGAGGGTTACTCCAGCCTATTCTTATGTTAGGTTTCTAGATAGGTGAGGTGCTCTTGTGTGTGCTTGTGTGTGCATGTGGAGGAGGGTAAGAGTGGAAAAGAATAAGCTTATAGAAGACCTGTTGTATGGATATTCCAAGACATGGTCAAGAGCTTGTTCAGCCTTTTGCCCATTCTTGATCCACACAAGCCCACATACTAGAAAAGATACTTTTGGTGCCTACTTACAAGCTTAAGATGGATAGGGTGTTGGAAGGTCCAGGCTTAGAACTAAATAACTAAAGGGTCAGGGGGCAACCCTCCAAGTTTCCGGCTCATGTAGCCAATTGATTCTTTTGTTGAACTCAACTGTCAGATAATTGGAATCACTCTCGCTTCTCATTTTTCAATGCACTAAAAAATAGGGAATTTCGGTTATAATCCTATCATTAACATTTATGGGCTGACCTTGAATAACCTCTTGGGTATCTTGGCTTCATTTTCCTTCCATGTAAAATAAAGCATAAAGGTAAGAGATTGGATAAGATAATTTCTTGAGAGTCTATCCATCTCTAAGAACTGTTTAATGGTCCTCTTCCATGTCATGTAAGATTTTAGAGCCAAAAGCAAATGAAATTTGAGGCAGTAGAATTTTAATACCAAGCACATTGAAATTTAGCTGGTAAGGGTTATCCCTTAAAATGATCTCTGTATTTAATGGAACTTCTTTGCTTTTAGCTGATGATTTCAGCTCCCAGGATAATCTTGATGACCCAGAAGCTGGTGGATGGGATGCTACCCTCACTGGAGAAGAAGAGGATGAGTTCTTTGAACTGCAGATTGTAAAACAGCATGATGGAGAGGTAAACAAAGCATAACTAGGGAAAATCAGATGAAAAGTAGTTTCTTTAACCTTTCCTTGAGTCTTTTTAAACAATCAGCAATGTAATCACTTTAATGCTTACATTTGTCAAGATGCATAAATGAAAACCTTTCATTACGACTTCCAGAAAGATTGGAACCGCTTCCAGAAGGAGTAGATGGTCAAATTACATCCATTTGCCATTTATTTCCCCTCCTGGTAAAGGATCTCTCTCTGTTAGTATTCATAGTTCAGGTCAGCTTTGGTCCATCATAAACCGACATGATGTTTGGGATTTGCTTTGAAATTCTTTACTAAAAACTTTTTTTTTTAAAGTTTATTTATTTTGAGAGAGAGAGAGAGAGAGAGAGAGAGAGAGAGAGAGAGAAAGCATGAAAAGGGAGGGGCAGAGAGAGAGGGAGAGAGACAATCTCAAGCTCTGTGCTGTCAGTGCAGAGCCTGATGCAGGGCTCGAACCCACCAACTGTGAGATCATAACCTCACCAATTGTGAGATCATAACCTGAGCCAAGATCAAGAGTCAGTCGCTTAACCGACTGAGCCACCCAGGTGGCCCTGTGGTAAAGGCTTTTTAAAGAGGAGAAAAAAGATGAAGTCAGTGTGGCAAAATCTAGATAATGTTTGAATCCGGGTGATGGGTATATAGTGGGAGCTTATTTTCTAATTTTGAGTATATCGGAAAAACAATAAAATAGTTTAAACAAGGAAAGCTGATGTGATGCTTAGGGCACATTATCACTTAGTGGTATTCCTAAGATGCAAAACTTTAATAGCAGGGAAAAAGACAACAAACCCAACTGTGATACATTCTGTGCAATTCTGTACATTCTGTACATTCTTATTTAATAAGTCAGTATCATGAGCAACAAAGAAAGGGTTGGGAACCATTCCAGATTGACATGGACTAAAGGGACATGACCTCTAAATGCAGTTAGTGATCCTGGATTGGAACAGCTGAAAGATTTGAATGTAGACTATGTATAATATAATAGTATTTTATTGATGTTAAATTTCCTGAATATAATTGTCCTATGGTTAAGTCAGAGGATGTACCTGCTGTTAGAAGATACTTGTTAATGTATGTAGGCATGTAGAGTTACAAGTCTGTAACTTACTCTAAAGTAGTGCAGCAAAAAAATTATACTGCGTGTATATGTGTTGTGAGAAAGAGAAAGGAAAAGTGGCAAAATATTAACAGCTGATGATTGTAGATGGAAGATACACAGGAGTTCATTGTCCTGAACAGCTGATGATTCTAGATGGAAGATATACAGGAGTTCATTGTCCTGAATTTGCACTTTATGTTTGAGCATTTTTCAAAATAAAAACATTTTAAAAGCCAGCCAGCCAGGAATATCATGCTCTGTTCTTCCCAGACTAGGGTGGTGGAGACCATATCTTCCTATCCCATAGCTTTTCAGGGAGGTTCTAGTACATCTGCACTCATGACCAGCCTGTAGGACTGTAGCCAAGTCAAGATGTTTCCTCGTGAGGTTGTTTTTTGTTTTTTTTTGTTTGTTTGTTTTGTTTTGTTTTGTTTTTCCAGGAGGAGAGGGAAAAGTATGTTCTTTCTGTCTCTGCAGGTGAGAGCAGAAGCCTCTTGGGACTCTGCAGTGCACAGCTGTCCTCAGCTCAGTAAAGGCACCCCTGCGGATGAGCGAGTGTATCTGATTGTGCGGGTGACAGTCCAGCTCAGCCATCCAGCTGACATGCAGTTAGTGTTACGGAAACGAATTTGTGTCAATGTTCATGGCCGGCAGGTGAGTCATTAATCCTCGTTGAAGAAATGACTTTAATCACAGGTCTGACGTTGAGGGCAGGGCCAGGGGATGATTGTTCTGGCCTCTCATCTAAGCAGACTCTATGAAGCATTTTCTCTTCAGCTTGCCTGTTACTGTCTTGTAACTGTGCCTGCTTCGTTCTGGCACATTCCATCCCGACTTCTCCAAGACAACATTAAGTTGTTACAATCAGTCTTTCTTATTACATAGTCACAAATTAATGCCATTCTTTTCGTTGCCACAGAGCCCAGTCAAAGTGAAGTTCACTGTTTTGTTTTTTGACTTTTCGTTTGGGTCACGCAAGATGTGAAGGTTCTCTGTAGGTTTGCTGTTGTTTGGACATCTTACCCTCCGCTTTGCATCTCTTTCTTCCCTTTCAGTCATCTCTGCTAATTCACTGATTCACATATTTAGAGAGTGTACTCTGTCAAGCTTTGGGTAACAGGATAAGTTAGAAGTAGTCTGCATCTTGAAATAGCTAGTGTCCGTTGGTGTACGTAGACATATATTAACAGGTGATCTGTCTCTGTTGGGTTAGTGCTGTAATGCCGGTGCTCCCTGAGAGCTGGAAGGCTGCAGGCCGAGGGATGGAGAATTCACACCAAGGGAGTCAGAGCAGGTATCAGAGAGGGGGGTAGCATGCGAGCCACTCCTTTACAGACAAGGGAGTTTGGCAGGCAGAGGAGGAATTGACTCTTCTGTGGAGAGGAGAAAACACGTGTGCAGGAGTAGTGAGGAGGGACAGCATGGAGGGCTCAGACCACGAGAAGCAGAGTGTTGACAGGTGTGCTGGGGGGCGGGGGCCAGGTCCGTGGCCAGCCACGCAGTTGCAGCTGGATCAGGAACGACCTTGTGCCATGTGACTGGGGTTAGTAGAAAACTTCTAGGTAAGGGTATAAACTGTTTCTTTCATTGGCTTTGCAAATATAGGACTTGGGAGGCTCATTCTGGAGATTCTTTTAACTGTGCTCATTTTTTTTTTTTTTTGAGGCCTTCTCAGTACACTGACTAAAACCAGGACATATGAAAAGAAATCTTTTCATTTAAAAGAGCACAGTCATGGTTGACAGAGTCCTAGATGTAATCTCCACCCCTAAAAATTAATCTTTAGTTCTAAATGTCACACTGATATCAATCTTTGAAATGAAGACTGGCGGTAATGCTGTTAAAATTGCAGCTCTTTAGCTTGGCAATCCAGCATCAATAAAATCCAGGTCATCGGGTCAGCTAGACGTATATGGTGTGGCTCCCGTTCGCTCTTCTCCATCTCTCTTTTCTCGGAAGTCTTTAAGGGATTGAAAAAGACGTGTTGCTCTTGAGCATTTTGAAGAGCGATTTGCCATGCCTGAGCTAGAGATTCTGGTTGCCAGGCACTGAGACTGCCCTGGGACAACCACCAGCCCCACAGAATCCTTAACAGAAAGGGTGCATCATGGCATCACTGAACTCCTTCTGGTGTGTGTGTGTGTGTGTGTGTGTGTGTGTGTGTGTGTGTGTTTCTCTAGTTTGTTTTTATTTTTTATTTTTTATTATAGCGACAAGAAGTTGCCACATTTTTTCCCTGGTTGAAATGACATTATCAAATTGATGCTGAATGATGTAATAGTGTTTTAGGGCATGCCAGTTTCCCTCCTGATTTCAGATACTTCATTCCCAAAATTTGCTTCTTTATACAAGAACAGGGACTTCCTTATGACGCTAACGTGTGCAAATCAGCTTCAGTAGTTCCATACAGAAGGAAAGCAAAAAGTAGGTAACAACAGCACCCACACCTCCCTTCCCCACCCGTTAAAAAGAAAACAAACCTACAGCTGAGCTCTGACCAGTGTAATTGGCAGTGGCTCAGCATTGCAAGGCTGAAGTGGGTAGAATGAAGGGCTGAAATCAGTGGTCTGTTTGCATTCTAAAACTACATTTTTTATTTTAGTTTTTAATTTTTATTTTTTAATTTTTATTCTTATTTTTTTCTTCATGCTTATTTATTTATTTTGTGAGAGACAGAGAGAGAGAGCAAACAGGGGAGAGGCAGAGAGAGAGGGAGAGAGAGAATCCGAAGCAGGCTCCATGGTGTCAGCACAGAGCCTGCTTTAGGGATCGAACCCACAGACTGGGAGATCATGACCTGAGCCGAAATCAAGAGAGGCTTAACTGAGCCACCCAGGTGCCCCATAAAAGTTACAGTCTTTTAAAAAGTTAACTATAGATCACTGAAGAGGAGAGAAATTATTATTAAGGAGGTTTGTGAAAATATGTACTTCTAGGACCAAATAGCTGGATTTTTCTATTTTCTTTCAGAGGTTCTCACATATTTCCTGCTTCCCTTTTGAATGAGGGAAAAAGTTGGGCATCAGTTTAATATTCTCTCTTCTTCTTATCTTGATTCACCAATTGTATTCTGCCCTCATCCCTGCTCTCTTCAACCTCTACAGGATGTTCAGTCTTAGCAGCATCTTCAAATGAGTCATCTATGCATTAATTCAACAGTTCAATTCTTAACTGTGCAAAGAGCACAGTCAGCATAAACAATGACCATGCACTCTTAAATCATTCTTCATAACGATCCTGCTTTGGTCAAGAATTTAATGCCTGAACTTGTCAATATTCATGCTGCAAGATGTCCATTGTACTGGAAAAAAAAAAAAGTGTAACAGTACCAGTCCTTGCTTACATCTCAGAAGGTCACTTTATTGTGTCGAAGTCAACAGTCTTTTTTTTCTGTAGCCTTTAAGCAGAGCTGAACCAGATGCCCAGTGTCTGTTTCGAGTTTTGGGTTTATACTCTTCATATTATGGGTCTAGCACCTGTCACGCGGCAAGGATCTAATAAATTGGTTTTGTGCACTAAAATGAAGTTGAGGAGTCTCTATTTAGTGATTTGGATTTCAGCTTGCTTATGTTGGAAATATACTCTGTTTCTTTTTGTTAGAATGAATGCAGTATCCCTTATGCTTTGTTAATGAACACTCAGTTTTTGAGGTAGGAAACCATATCTTTCTGTTTTGTTTTTCTCTAGGGTTTTGCTCAGAGTCTCCTAAAAAAGATGTCACATCGAAGTTCTATTCCTGGCTGTGGAGTGACTTTTGAGATTGTCTCCAATATTCCAGAGGTGAAGGATTGTACAAAATTTGAGTTTACTAAAAATAAACATGTAAAAAGAGCTACGTCCCTGAAAAGTCACCTACCCAAGAAATACATAGTCCATGAAAATGTGTGTTTAGGCAAATGCTGTAGGTTTGTAGAGGAATTTTCTAATCTTAATGTGATTCATAGTAAAATGTACTTGTGGCTTCAAAGGTTCTGGTTTTAGTATTTTGTTGAAGAAGAACTTTCTTTTGAAAAGCAAATCAATACTCCTAGAAGACAGCACTCCTTTTCATTTCTAGTAGACATAAGGTAACAATATTGTAACTCTCAAAGGGAAGCAACATAGCGCAAAATAGAGATTCAAGCTTTGGAGATTCATTTTGGAATCACACAGAAATCTTACTTTCATCACCTCTCAGTGAGGTGCACTTAGTGAGTTACTTTGAGCCTCAATTTTTTCATTTATCAAATTGGGTTAGTGATACCTCTGTACAGGGTTGTTTTTTAAGGATGTTGTACACACACACAGCAGTAAATTGTAATTGCCATTATTATAGATCCTATTATTATTTTCCTCTCCTTATTTCCCTTTCTGAACTGAGAGAGCCATAGGAATCAAACAAATGGAGTTTCAAATACCCCCGGACAGAAGCTTGCTGGACGATGTAGTTTTCATTTGCTTCCTAATATTTAATCCCAGATTTATTCACCTGGTCTTCGACACAGCTGGCAATGGAGGCCTTCCTTACAGGGGTAGGAAGATATGAGGGTTCTTAGAAAAGGACTCTGCAAAAGGGAAATCAGAGCGGTCCTGTCTGTCACGCTCACCATCCAGAATCGAGGAGTGAGGAGGTGCAGATTATACTTTCCTAGGGAGTGAAGAATGGGAGAGTGTGCTGGGAGTGGACACTCCCTACTAAGCACACGGTCCACATCAGCACCCTATGCTTCATTTTTGAGTGCTGGAAGTTGTTGATTCTGTTGAGTGAACAGTAGGTGGACAAAATGTATTCTAAGCAGTGAGTTTTTGGAAGGGTGAAAAGATTATATAGTGCTTAGGCTCTGCTTTAGATTTCTTATACTACAGGAAGTCTTGTACTGGATCTCCAAAGTGTTAGACTTACATAGTAAGTATTAGCTGTTTAACTGTTTAATTTGGAGCCTGCTGCACATTTTAAAAATAAGTCTGTTTTCAGAGTTAGACTAGCTGCAAAATCTTGGGTCTGTAGTCGATTACTCTTTGTATACTTACATGCTCAGCAAGAGATGCAGTGTTTATTCTCTGTGTCTGAATGTTTTATGTCTTTCTGGTTGTTTCATACTTTAACTCTATACATGGTTTGAATGCAGTTGAGAAACAATGACTGCTGTAGTGAACTCTCTTCCATTTTTCCATTTCTCTCATTTTCCTTCCCCTCCTGTCTCATTCCCTCCCACCTGTAGGTTCCTTATCCTCTTTAAAGGTGCTTTTATTCCCTGAGTGATACAGTTTTCAAAGGGAGGAAATGCAGGGGGATCCATTGAGAGAGAAGCATATGGCCTCATGTGGTTGGGCTGCTTGTTAATAATTATCTAAACATCTAAGTTGGCAAGTGTTATTTTCACATTATCAAATCTTGATGATAAAGAAAAAGGAACAGCGAGACTTAAAACTTAACAGGAAAAGGACTACATTTAGTTTATTTTTTATTTAGAAACAAAAAGATTCCTCAAGGAATCTAGGTTTCATCATGAAAAATCCTTGAAAAGTTCTCTGTGTTCCCTGTTATAGCAGCTATGAGAGCTTAGTGGCAAAAGAACTGATGGTAGGCCAGAGAATAGGAAATGGTTTCAACTGTCTACCCCAGGACCCAGTAATTCCACCTCTAGGTGCTTACTCAAGAGAAGTGACCATGTGTGTCATAGAGATGTGTACAGGAATGCTCATAGCAGCTGAATCCAGAGGAACCCAAAACTGGAAACAATCCAAACATCCATTAGTGGATGAATGGATAAGCAAATTGTGGTATATCCATAGTGTGGACTATCACTTAGCTACACAAAGAAATGAACTTCTTCAATGAATCCAGAATCATTATGCTGAATGTAAGAAGCCAGACACAAGAAAGGATGATTCCATTTATGTGAAATTCTAAAACCGGTGAAACTAATCTGTGGTGAAAGAAATTACCTTGCCTTGGGGGGAAGGGTAGGCCGTAAGTGAACTTTCTGAAGTAATGGAAATGTTTTGTATCTTGATAGGGACATGGGTAACATGAGTGTATCTGTTTCTATAAAACTCAAGTTTCCCTTTTCTTATAAAATCAGGATAATGCCTGTTCCCTTCAGACACCAAAAAGTATTGTGTGTTGAGAGGTAAAAGGACTACTTTGTCAGGAGTATCAGGGGACCTAAGTTCTAATCTTGACTCTCTTGCCAATTACGTGGCCTTCATCTTTCCTCATCCATGAAATGAGGATGATTGCTTCTTTTCAGAGTTATTAAAAGGCTCAAATGAATCCTATAGTGGTAGGAGACAGAAGTTTTGTGAAGTTAAGCCACCTTCCAGATTCTTCCACATTTTATCTGTTCTTAAAGCTTATTTAAATTTTAAGAAATATTTTTGATGTTAGAATGTGTCTAATAATTGATATCTTAAAATTAATTGGCAGAATTTTTTCTTTTCTCCTTAGTGGTATATAAAATGTTTTTCTTTTCCTTAAAGTTGATGGCATGTAAAGATGCAGTGGCATATGGATATATATTTTGTGGTTTTTGACATTATTCTGACAAATTCGCAAGTAAATAAAGTATCAGATTTTCTCTGAATAGAGTAATTTGTTAGGAGCCAAGCTTGCTTGACATGATTAAATACATTAACAACGTCCCTCCCTGACTTGTGAACATCTTGTTTATCTGCACGGGCCGCCCATGTCAGAGGAGCAGGGATGGGCTCTTGGCAAGAGCACAGCAAGTGAGAATTTCCCAGGATACTTTTCTTCTTGGTGGGTGCAATGCTGCCTTTGGCCTGTCTCACTCCAGAGTTGAGGACTGAGACCAGTTTTAAAAGCTGCTACTTCTTGGACGTGTAGTCCGTGGTCTGCTGCTTAGGGAACGGGTGGAAAGCCAACCTTCTTTTGCATTCTTCTTCTCCATACCTGTGTCTGCCTCCTACTGGAGTTATTTGGACCCGACCCCTGTCTTGCTGTCACCCCAGCTTCTTGTTCCTCTCTCTTGCCCCTCATGATGTATTTCTGAAGTATTGTGGTGGTGGTATATTTCCAGCTATTTCCACCAAATCCTTTGTAACCAGTAACATTTCTGTTTGCAACAGAAACATAGCAGAGGACAATTTTATTGAGAATGTGCTGTGTTTCAGTGGCACTGTGTTAACCTTTCAAGTTAACCTAACCACCAATTCATACCGTAATTTCTGTGGGGAAATGCATTTTGAGTTCTGAAAGCTGGCAGTAAAATGGAGTTTTGGAATATGTCCCATTTAGTTCAGTACTCTGTGTGTGTGTGTACTTGTATAGATCAAGAAGCTTTTATGTTTTCTTCTATCAAGTACTTAATTTTAATACACAACTTTCTGTTCTCCAGGATGCCCAGGGAGTAGAGGAACGAGAAACATTAGCAAGAATGGCAGCTAATGTTGAAAACACCGCTTCTGCTGACTCAGAGGCTTATATTGAAAAATACCTCAGAAGTGTGCTGGCTGTGGAGAACCTTCTCACTTTGGATCGTCTTCGCCAGGTTAGCCAACAGAGCTGGTAGCAGTGGTGCTGACCCAGCCTGATTCTCTTTGCCTCTCTACAATTCACAGGATTGTTACATCCAAACCTTTGAAGCATCTGTTTAAGTGGGGCATATTAATTTAGACTCAACTTATCAGTTAAGTCTTGGAACATACAAAAGCTACACTGGGAAGTTACTTTTCTCGGTACACTAAATGGTGTCTAGTTGCCCTGAGTTAATGGGAGAAAATATTTAACTCTCTCTGGCTGAAGAATTATTTTAAAAACTCTTTGGTAATGGACAAGAATGTTGTGGAAGAAATACGTAGGTATGAGGCAGAATGGACCCTTCTTTGCTTAGCTGGATATGCCAGCCACAGCCTTAGAGTGGTTCTCTAGAAGGGATAATAGAGATGCCAGCAGTAAACCTAATCCTTAGTGGAACCTTAAACCTCATTTTACATAGCAATATCGAGACTTTTATTATTTCTAACCAAAGATCCTAATGAAAAATAAAAGTGAATGATCTAATTTTCATGATCTTTCTCCTGGAACTAACTTCTGGCCAGCTTCAAGGGGGCCATCAAGAGATAAAAGAGTGATCTAAGTAACCAACAGCTATATAATTAACTTTGAATATTCCACAGTGATTGGAATTGGGTCATTCCATCATGTGAAGTAACAGCCATTATTTAAAGAACGAGGAACGTGTGTGTAGAGATAGTAGCTCAAAGACTGCTTTACATGCCATTGCTTTGGAGGTCTGTCTCAGATACGTGTTTTTCCTGTGTACATTTTCTGACAGGAAGTTACAGTGAAGGAACAGTTGACAGGAAAGGGGAAACTGAGTAGGAGGAGTATTAGCTCTCCAAATGTGAACAGAGTGAGTACATGGACTCCCCATTTGGTGCTCTGCCTGGGCTCTTCTTCCCTTTTCTTCTTTGCTTGGATAACTCTTCTCCATCCTTGTAACTCTCATCTCGGGTATCATTTCCTTCTCTGAACTGATGTAGCGACTGTGCTACTGTGCTAGCCAGTGTGGTAAGGAAAGTATCCATTAAAGTATGTTTCTAATGTCTCTCCTTTATTTTTGTATGAGCAGTGCCTAGCACAGTGACTGGGTGTTCAGTGAGTGTGTGTTGAACTAAAGCAAAACTAGCCAAGTGCCTTGCGTAAGTCATTTGAATTTTCTGGGCCTAACTTCATTACTTTTAAATTGAGGAGAAGTCTGGACTCGGTTTACAAAACTCAGTTGCTGAAAGGCCATCCAGGGTAGCATAAATGAGTAAAATAAGTTAGGTTTGTTTCATAACAGTGTCTTAAGTTTATTGTTGTTTTTTGAAGCATAGATATAATTTATGTGCATATTAAGCATACAAATAATTCTTCACAAAGAAATATGATTGTGGCCCTGTGATTTATCTTTCCTTTCCTTACTTCTGACAAAGATGTGGGTATGAAAAATACTACCTTTGTCTGAATTTTGCACTAAGGAAAACCACAGTACAAACATTGTAAAGAGCAGCTGACCCTTAACCTTAGTGTTTGAGAGACCATAGTGACAGGTAGGGAGAGTATCAGATGGGAGGGCACATGGGGCCTCCGAGTGACCGAATGACATCACTAATGATCTCAGACTGAAAGATTGGGAACATTCTCAGACAGTAAGAAATATTTTATTTCAACTTAAAATCTTCTCATTTCTTTAGAAAATGACACATCAAAATGCAGAGATACTTGCAGAGGTTTGGCATTTAGAATCCTATGGTTTAAAATTAAATAGCTTGTGTCTATACATCTGCTACGAATACCCAGAGAAGGAAGTCGTAAGATCAGGACATGGTAAGATAACCAGTAACCTGGTATTCTTTCAATAGAAGGGGAAACACAGATGAAGTACCCTTACTCAGGCCCAGCCAGTTGTTGCCTCAGTGTAAATGGGGTATCTGATCTTACACAAGCCTTCTGCCTTAAAGTTCCATTCAGTTAAAAAGAAAAAAAAATTGTGCCTAATAACATCCCAAAGTTTACGCTAGCCTGGTTTACAGCTTTGGTCTCCACAACGTCTCTGCTATCAGACTTTAACGTCCTGTTGATTTGGTTTTCAAATTCTTGTATTTCCAGGACTGTAGATTTATATACTTTCTCACATAAAGGACTAACACCCTCTGTATTTCTTCTTCAGTTGTCTGGCAGCCGACAAGACCTTATTCCATTCTACAGTCTAGGCAGCAACAAGGTAAGTGTTTATAACTTGTTTTCTGTCAGTCTTAGAACAGTTAGTTGCCCATTCAGCTTCCCCTGCTCAAATACCACACGCTAGTTTTGCGTGTCAGAATTTCTCCTTCTCTTCTATACTGTGTGAAATTTATTTGAAAGTGTTTAGAGTTCATTTCTTTTTATTTGCCAGTTAAATTAAGGTTTACTATGCCTTATTACTCTACTCTTTAAGGGTTAAACCCCAATATTATTACTTAGGTTCATGTTTCTACTTAAAATAATCTTCCTGTTTGTGTCAATAAAAGAACTTCGAATCAGATTTTTAATAGTAAAATGTCGATGGAATGATTACACATCTGTGAAGAATAAGAAGATTTTATCTGAGAGTTAATTTCCTAGAAGAAAGAAAAATAAGGGAACAGAACTTTTGTTAGCTGGAATTTATTCATTGTTAATGTAGTGTTCCCCAATTTAAGAGACTTTTAAGCATAGATAATTCTTTATCATTTACTTAAAGGGATCACACTTGAAATTGTTATAACTGGATGTCCTATATCACAGTATTTTTTGTGTCTGATGTTTTTTGAGGGACCTGGTTAGATATTGTGACATTCAACCAACTGTGGGCAACAAGCCCTGTATTGGTATCTTAACCCTTGAGGAGGTTAAAAGTGACTTATAAAAAGTATCTTATAAAATAGTCTGATGCCAGGCATTTGTTTGAAAATAATCTGAGGGAGAGGACAGGGGTATAGATTAAAAAAAGATGGACTATTTACTGATAATTGTTATAGCTGCATGGGATTCATTATACTATCCTTTCTATTTTTGTTATTCTACACAGTTTTTGTGCATTTGAAATTTTCCTCATGAAAACTTAAGAAAAAGAACAATTAACTTGATGAATAATTAGACTCATTCTTAAGATCTAGGTTACTAGGAGTTTGCCTGAAATAATACATAAAAATGTGTGTATATACATATACATATATATATATATGTATATGTATATACACACACTATTATTTCAGGCAAACTTCTAGTAACCTAGATCTGAAAAATGAGCTATATATATATGTTTATAGACATATAAGTTTCTCTCCAGCTTATTAATTTACTAATCACCTACCATGTCTCTCAAAGTGTACTAAGTACTACTCCTTTATACTGATCCAGTGATGGGTTTGATTAGTTCTTTTTTTTTTTTTTTTTTTAACATTTATCTATTTTTGAGAGAGAGAGAGAGACAGAGCATGAGTCGGGGAGAGGCAGAGAGGGGGAGACACAGAATCCGAAGCAGCCTCCAGGCTCTGAGCTGTCAACGCAAATGTGAGATCATGACCTGAGCCGAAGTCAGATACCCCGTAATCAATTGAGCTTAATCATTTGAGCCACCCAGGCACCCCTGATTTGTTCTTGATAAACACAGCATAAGTTGTGATTACCAGAACAAAGCTGAGATTTTGGGAAATTGATTATGTCATTATTTTTTAATGTAAATAAATTAAATACTTTAAGGAAAATATAAAGAAGAAAACATGACTTTTGCATTTTTTACGTTACTTCTAACCCAAATTCTCAATTATATTATAAATTCCTTGAAAGAAATGGCCAAAATTTTCTATCTACCCCGATTTCCTTATGTTTAAATAATATCATCACTCGAAAGAAAATTATTGTGCTTCATCTAAATCACAAATAAATGGAGTAAGGGAACATGGATGCTATACTAGAAGTATGATAGAGTAGGAGACCAAAGGAGGGAGTGGACACTTTTATAGGCAGTATTCACAGATCAGGAGAGGCTGCAGAGAGGTGATAATCCCTGTAAGCTGAAGGATAATGAAGTCCACTCAAGGCAGGGAAGGAGTCAAAGCAGCAGTGTGAACAAAAACATGGAGGGATGAAAAAGCTTGCTAAGTTAATGACAGTGCATGCATTGTGACTGAAAGAAGGCGGGGGCGGGGGGAGTACTGGGGGGTAGAACCCAGAGGAAAGGGGCCTGATTATAGAAGTTCTAACATTTTGTGCCAAGGAGTAATGGGGAGGCAGGTAGCTGCTGAAGGAGTAATGGCAGTAACATGGTTAAAGTTGAAGTGGAAAGTATTTTTTAACAGTCCACCTAAACCCCACTTGGGTTCCTGGCTGTGGCCTATAAAATTACATTAGAATAATGGATGTAGTACAAATACATACAGTTATCAATGTAAAAGTGTGAAAAAAATTTAATTGGAGGATGGAGGAGATCAGGGGAGTAGATTCAGCAGTGGGAGGGAGAGGGAGAGTGGTTCAGGTATATTAAAGAGAGAATGTCTAGAACTCTGAGGACCTGAAGAATGAGGTTGGCCAAGGGAGGAGACAAAGGTGACAGAATGGAGAGATGAACTGTAGGAAGGACAAGTTTGGGGCAGAAAATGATTTAGTTCAGTTTTTGACATAAGGTGTCTGTGCCAGTTGAAGGGTCTGGAAGCCTGGGCAGAAGACAGATTAGGGAGCTGAGGGGCATAGTTGAACAACCGAGTGAGGACTTAGATCTAAATAAAGGCTGAGCTCAAGGGCTTGATAATACTCACGAGCATGTGCCCGAGGAGAAGCTGGCCTGGCTGATGGAGAAGGAGTCCCCAAAGAGGAAAGAAGACCCCACAGAGAGTGGCTTGAAAACTGGGCAGAAAGGACTTTTTAAGTTTGAAGAAGGACTCCTTCCAGTTTCCTCAGGGACCGCAAGATGAGGACTGAAAAGACTGTTTCAGATGTGACAGTGAAGAGATTTTTGGAGCCTTTTCCATGGCAATTTCTGTGGAGGGTTGGGGAGAAGTTAGCAGGACCTATCATATTAAGTGAATAACTGTAACATTACACATTTTTGTTACTCTACTGAGGACCTTCCTTTTTTAGTCATCTTGATCTCTTGGAGTCCCTGAGTAACTTAGTGAAGATGAGGAAAATCTGATTTTCACCCTCTCAGGTTTTACTGGTGTCATGGTGCCATCACAGCAACAAGGATTTGGATCCCTCCACTCTATTTCAGTGTATGTTAGTAGTTGTCATACACTTCAAACAAGTTAAATGCCTCTTTTTTCCCATGGCAGCAGTTGGCAATCTTCCTCAAAATTTGGCTTCAGTTGCTTCTCCCCAACCATAGCGTTCCCCACCCTCTGGAAGTATTGTCAGGGAAAACGGAAGGTGCCAGCTTGCCATTACTAACTTTGCTCCCAGTTCAGCTGTAAAGCTATTATTTTACCTCCTTTTTGACTCTTGGCATCCCTGGGCCCTGAGGTTAGTAGGTGTAGCTGGGCTTTAGTCACCATCTCATTGCTGTGGGCATCCTGGGACTTCTCGCTAGGTTGCATGAAATGTCCATACATCATAATTAGAGACCTTTAGGAGAAAGGGAGGAGAAAACTGTTTCTAAGACTGATTTTTATGGGATGGACCTGTTGAATGGGTAAGGATATTCAGCTGATAGAGGCTTATATCCGTGATGCTAGAAAACTAAGTGAAAAGAATATAGAGCAAAGAGGATTCGATTCTAGGCTCACTTCAGAAGGGAGTACAGAGTAACTACCCCATTTTCAGAGGAGGGGTTCCTCAGTAGTTGTATCATCTAAAGCAGAGCTTCTTAAAAGATTTTTAGGAAAAATAAATATTCTTAAATTTATATTTTCTTGCTAGCGAGAAAACAAAAACAAAAACAAAACCCTTTCCCTGCTAATAGCAGCAAGGAACAGAGGCTCTCCCTCTGGCCTTTAAAGGAAACAATGGGAAACATTTTCAAATGCAGCATTGGCCTTGTATTCAAAACCTGTTTTTAACACTACCCATAATAGAATTCCTCAAGATTGGGTGGTGCTTTAACTAAATGACATACAAAATACCAGAATCCCTTTACACAGTAGCAGTGCTTACCTACATGTGAAGTGAGATATGGACAAGAGTGTCCACGAAACTTTGTTTATAATGGCAGCAGATTGGATGCAAATGTCCATTGGTTTGGTCTGGTTAAATACACTTTATCTGGGCACATGCTGCACATGTGCATGCATGTGCGAAACACACACACACACACACACATATAAATAAATGGGATACTATGCAGCTGCAAGAATGATTAGGAGCCCTTCCAGGTACTAATATAGAAAAATAACCAGGATATACCTAATGATTAAAAATGAAGTGCAGACTGCTGGTGGGAATGCAAACTGGTGCAGCCACTCTGGGGAACAGTATCGAGGTTCCTCAAAAAACTAAAAAGAAAGCTACCTTATGATCCAGCAATTGCACTATTAGGTATTTACCTAAAGGATACAAAAATACGGATTTGAGAGGGTACATGCACCCCAGGTTTAATAGCAGCATTATCAACAGTAGCCAACTGAGAGGGACCTGGGGGGCTCAGTCAGTTAAACATCCGACTCTTGACTTCAGCTCAGGTCATGATCTCATGGTTTGTGAATTGCAGAGCTTGCTTGGGATTCTCTCTCTCTCCCTCTCTTACTGACCCTCCCCGACTCTCTCGCACTCACACGTGTACATATTTTCTCTCTCAAAATAAATAAACCTAAAAGAAAAAACTTAAAAAAAAACCACACACAATAGCCAGACCACGGAGAGAGCCCTAATGTCCATCAACTGATGAATGGGTAAAGAAGATGTGGTGTATATACAATGGAATATTACTCAACCATCAAAAAGGATGAAATCTTGCCATTTACAATAATGTGTACGGAGCTAGAGTGTATTATGCTAAGTGAAATAAGTCAGAGAAGGACAAATGCAATATGATTTCACTCATGTGGAATTTAAGAAACAAAACATATAAACATATAGGAAGGGAGGGAAGAGAGAAGGAAACAAACCATAAGAGGCGCACAATGATAGAAAACAAACAGCGGATAGAGGGAGGTGGATGAGAGATGTCTAGATGGATGATGGATATTAAGGAGGGCACTTGTGATGAACACTGGGTGTTGTATGTAAGTGATGAATCACTGAATTCTCCTCCTGAAACCAATATTACACTGTATGTTCACGAAAATCAAAATAAAATTAAAATAAAAAAATTAAGTGCAGAATAGTTTGCTGCCATTTGTATTACAAAAGGGACAGGAGAGAAGCGTGTGTGACTGTGTATAGATTTGCTTGCATATGCCTACGAAACCCTACAAGGATATATAAGAAGCTAATACCATTATTTATCTGCCTGGAGAGAGGGTGGAAGTGTGTGGGGAAGAGCAGGTAGGGGTAAAGGTAGGAGGTTTGTCATGATGCCTTTTTCTATTGTTTGATTTTTGGATCATGTGAACATATTAGCTATTTAAAAAATAAATTAGAATTAAAAAGCATATATAACATATATAAAACGTGTATGTATGAAAATCTCAATAGGAGCAGAGAAGAACATTTGTCAAAATTCAACACCCTTTAAAAAACAGAAGTGAAGAATTTTACTTCCTACTCTTCTAAGTAGGAAGAGTTCTCTTGTGTATAGTGTTTGAGGAGGTCTCCAATTGCTTTATTTATAACAATTTATACACAAAATCCTAAAAGAAACTGTTTTGAAAAATCTCAGACTCATTTTTTTTTTCTTTTCTTTTCTTTGGGGAACTTCCTGCATTCTTCAGTTTTCAGATATCCAGGGAGAGGTAATTAATCCATTAGGTTTTCCTAATGAGTGGGATATAAATACTATCCTACTACCTAAAACTTGTATCATGTTTGTTTTTACCTTGAGAATAAGAATGAATTTTTAGGGATACCTGGGTGGCTCTGTCAGGCATCCGACTTTGGCTCAAGTCATGATCTCACAGTTCCTGAGTTTGAACCCCACGTCGGGCTCTGTGCTGACAACATGGAGCCTGCTTCAGATTCTGTGTCTCCTTCTCTGTGCCCTTCCCTGCTCATGCTCGCCCATTCTCAAAAATAAATAAACATTTTTAAAAATTATAAAAAATGAATTTTTAAATGTAGCTTTTATAAGATGACTAAATTTGACACTGTAATCATTTTTTTTGGCTCTTTATTGTAAAAATAACTTTGGTAGTCAGTATGTAGGATTCCTTTCAAATGTTTCTTATTCTAAGACTGTGAAAGTATCTGTGAAAAGAGCCCAGGAATTAAGACATCTTACTGAATTTAGAAGGCTCTGGAATGTGAGAAGTTGGAATAATTCATATTAAGCAAATAATATAAATAAATATTTGAGAACTTGTAAGATGTCCTTTTCTCGAGCATGGGACAGGGAAAGAGGAGTAAAAAAAAAAAAAATGGCAGAAGTGCTTGGGGCATTCCTTTGACACCACAGAACTTTCCTTAGCAGGACCATCTTGGTTTCTTTGCAATGAAAGTATTTAATGCACAAGAGAGTTGAGTCAGAAACATAATTTTAATCTGAAGTTGATGATGCTTGCTTAAGATGCTAGAAAATGAGTTTTGAAATACTTGAATATTAGTTACATTTACCTTGCAAACTTGTGTGGGCCTATTTCTGGGTTCTGTGTCCCATTCATTTCTGTGTCTAGCCCTCTGATCTTGATTATGAAATCAGAATTATAGACCACAGACTTTGATGTGCTGTCTTCCCCTGTGTAATATGGGAGCATTCAGGTTAGATGAAATGATGTTCAGAAGCGGGGAGAGGCCACAGAAGAGGTTCACATCTCCCTTTTCCTCCTAATTTTCAGTTGATATGGCAAAGATTAGTCATTTCAGACAAAGTGACACTAAACGGTGTGGGAGGGAAGCAAGGGCAGAGAGTTCGTAGGATTAGGGCTCTTGGGGAGGTGAGAGGAGATGGTGAGCTACTTTTAAAACAGTCTCTAGTTTGGCCTATGATACTTGCAATTCGCCATATTTTACATGCCCTTATTATTGATGCTCACTCCATGTTA
Source organism: Panthera pardus (assembly GCF_024362965.1). NCBI lineage: Eukaryota > Metazoa > Chordata > Mammalia > Carnivora > Felidae > Panthera > Panthera pardus. The sequence continues at coordinate 50,649,989 of NW_026526688.1, read as the reverse complement.
GAATTGGAATTGCTGTACTGAGCTCCACCAAGATTGAATTGATGGACTAATTAATCTTAAAAAGATAAATGGAATTTGATGAACCACTCCCAACTTTTAAGTTCACCTTAGGGCCTAAAAGCAATCATTCATTTTTTTTTTCTCAAGTTTTTATTGAAATTCCAGTTAGTTAACATACAGTGTAATACTAATTTCAGGTGTAGAATTTAGTAATTCATCACTTAAATAAAACACCCAGTGCTCATCAGAAGTGCCCTGTTTAATACCCATCACCCATTCAGCCCATCTCCCACCCATCTCCCCTCCAGTAAACGAACAATAACAAAAAAAAGACCCTTAAAAACCAGACCCTTAAATACAGAGAACAAACTGGCTGTTGCCAGAAGGAAGGTGGGTGTGAGGATGGGTAAAATAGATAAAGGGAATTAAGAGTACACTTATCTTGATGAGCACTGAGAAATAGAAAAAATCTATCTATCTATCTATCTATCTATCTATCTATCGATATAAAATTGCAGTGATGTTGCTGTTTACTGCTATTTACTGTTACTGTCATTATTGTAAGCCAGTTTTTTAATAGATATAATGAAAACTTAGCAAGCTTTTTATGACCAGTCTACCAAGATGGACTTCGCTTGCAGAATTAATTTCAGCATATTGTTTGTTTTTCTATCTAAAATTGGCTGTGCACTGAGACCTTTTGTGATGCAAGGAACACTGTCAACTTAAAAATATTGGTATTTCTAAAGCCATTTTAGATGGAATTATACTTTTTATAATTTTTATATTTTTTAAGTTAGTAAGATATTGTGTTTATTGTCCTCTGATTGGAGTTTTTGATGCAGTAGCCAAATGCCTAAATGAATATTCAGTTAACAAAACTGATTTTTGTGTGTTTTGGCTGCCTCACCTTCCTGAAAACTGCAGTGATTTAGTGTGGCACAGGTAAAGGCCGATGCCAAATATGAGTCATTTCTTCTTTGGTTGCATTGGAAGCCACCTTTGGACCTGTAATGTCACTGGCACTTCTCATTCTTTACCCTTTATCTCTTTCCTGATTAAAAACAGACCTCTTTCTGAAAAACCTAAAGCATTTGTGTCTGGAAAGAGCAGTAACGGAAATTTTAGGTGCACCAGGAGGACCTAAGCATGTTCTCAAATCAGCTGAGAGCCTCTCTGTTTTCCCTGTTTGATTTTGTCTTTAAGCATGATGGTAGCCACGCATAACTGCTGTCTCAAATAGGGTTTTATTTCTTTGAATTCAGCCTGTCAGCACAAATAATCCCTAATAAGTATGAAGCTAGTTTAAAAATCTTAAACAAAGCTGGAGTTTTCTCCCTTGTATATCCTCATCTTGGCTGATTTCTGAAGTTTGATAGACATGTAGAATGTTAGAAAAAAATCACAGATTTATCTTTTTAGATTCCAGGTATGTATGTATATATATGTATACATACATACATACATACTTTCTTCATTTTGAGAGCTGAGCTCCTAAGAGATCAGAATGATCTAGTGTTTGGCCAAGTCCTGTTTATTCACTGTCCTGAGTTCATCTCTCTCTGAAGTAACTGTAACTGGGATGCTACCTCTCCCCCTCCCCCAACATTTTAGTAAAGGGAGAATAACTGTGGAACAGCCAGGGATGTAAAATTTATTGGAAAGACAGTAATTGCCTTGTCCCTGGGGGGCAGTGTGTGTAGTTACACACTGAACCACAGGTTTCATTTCTGGCAAGAGAATGGACATGCATTATAGGAGGAAAAGAATAAGTGAATGATTTCAGTAGAATGTTTCCCCAGAGATCTGTGGGTGTCAGAAAGAGGAGGGAGGAGTGTTGTACCCAGTTTATCATCCAAATTTGTTGTTCCCTCTAAAGCAGCGTCTGTTCTACCCCAGATCTCTGTGTCCCTGCCTTTGATTGGTGAGACCTGGGAATAGTTAGCATGTGGAATTCCTCAAGGTTAAGATGACGGTTAAGGTAGATGGATGAAGCGAAATGTATTTCCATTTTTCATTATCCGACAGGGCTAGTGGTATGGCTAAGGCAGTATGTATATACTGTGTGCGTCCTTTCAAATGTTCTCACTTGAGATATTTGAATATATGATGCAGTAAAAGTTATTGCTTCCATTCCGATTTGTTAGTAACATTATGTGTGGGGGTGCCAGCTGGGAAATATTACCTGGGAAGCTAGCGGAGCCCCGAGTGTGCCTTGGGGGAAGAGAGGACACCAACATTATTTGTCATTGGACCATTATACACCAAATGGCTGAGGTGCTGACTCCAAATCAGCTACTTAGTTTTCCTAAGGGACAGAGTGCCACTATGTCAGCTGCCAAACAAGAAAGAGAAATCTGAAACACAAAAATACATTTATTCTCAAATTAAGTAAGTTGTCTTCAAAACAACCTTGCATGAGCTTAACACTGTAAACAAAGAATGAGGCTTTTCTTCCTCTGAGAAGCTCCAAAGAATATTGACCTTAGTGTTCAGCTACCTGATTGTGATGTCCCAGAATACACAAAGCTGCAGCTTCCCAGACAGACAATTAAATTTAAATGCAAAAGACATTAACGAAACATTAAAGTATGTAAATGAGTGTGTGATTCATAGTAACACAAATGCTCCTACAGTGAAGTATTTCAGAGTTCATGGTTTCCCTAATCATCTTTTCATGTCTGTTTTGTTTCCTGGCTTCCTAATGCTAAAACATCATACCATTTTTTTAAAACTATCAAGGGCTGAGAGAGTTCCTAGGGAAAAGTGGCATTCTCAGAGGTAAACAGGATCCAGATCACTTAGGGCTTATTGATTTTATGATCAGTACTTAGGTTGCTGCTAAAAGTGGATAGGTTTCCAATACATATCTGAAACCTTAGAGGTCTTTCCACCTCCATCCATCTTTGGGAGCAGTGAAGAACTCACTCTGCAGGCGATTACTAAGGAGAACTCAAAAGTCGTTAGCATCACTCATCTGTGGGATACCAGCTTAAACTAATGTAAAATACTCTTATTTAACTTGGATACAAAAAAAGTCAGAGTGATTATCAAAGGATCAAAAGGGAACTTAAAGCTTTTATAAGATTTGCATCTCATCCCCATTACTGGGTGTTGTACTTCTAGCATTTGGTTGGGGTTTATTTCTTTATGAGATGGGACTGAAGTTAAAAGTGCTTTGATGATATCACCATTAATCCATCACCCAACTGGTGGTGTTCTTGTATTATGCAATGAAATCTTTTTAATGGGGATTTACAAAATAAGTTCAGGGTACAATAAAATTTGTTAATCCAGAGACTTCCATTATTGGGAACTGGTGATTACTTGATTTGTGCTCAACTGGAACTTTAATGCGTGTTGAAAATAAGAGCCTTGGTAATATACTGTTCTAGAATTTTTACTTTCATGAACAGTGTGTGAATGGATGGGAAGATACACCCTGGAGAAGGGAGAAGACACAGCCTACACCATTAAGAGTTTTTCCTCAGTCTCAGCTGAGAATCTGAAGCGAAAGGATCTTGAAGCAGATGAGCAGAAAGAAACAGCCTCTCTGAGGCAGAACGTAAGGGAGGTTTCCAAAAGGAATGTCTTCATGTATCTGTATTTCCTGGGAAGCAGCATGATTTACAGACAGAAGGTTAGGACAGAGCTGAGGAGACTGAATTGTGAACTGGAGAGGAGATCCAAATTTGAGGTATTGTTAGTATTTGGGAAATTTGCACTATAAAGATGAAAGTACAAGAGGAAAGGTACATAATCAAATCGGTCATGTCTTTAAAGGGAATAAAGCTTTAGAAATGATAACAGGTTTTTCTTAAATATCTTCAGGTTTTTCTGTCAACTATTTGATTTGAATAAAAATTGCTGTTTTTGTTTTTAACAGGGCCGGTGGGAAAGTCAACAGGATGTATCCCAAACTGCAGTTTCCAGAGGGATAGCTCCTGTTGCCCCATCTCTCCCAGACCGTCCCCATAATAACCATTCTCCCGACCCAGGTAGGTTACATTTTCATTTGTCAACCACTGTCATGGAATTTGAGCATCTTTCAGAAGTAGTTTAAAACAGGATTTCCTGGGGCACCTGGGTGGCTCAGTTGGTTAAGCGTCCAACTCTTGATTTTGGTTCAGGTCATGATCTCACAGTACGTGAGATCCAGCCCTGCATCAGGCTCTGTGCTGACAGCATGGAGCCTGCTTGGGATTCTCTCTCACCTTCTCTCTCTCTGCCCCTCTTCTGCTCCCATTCTCTGTCTCTCTCAAAATACATACATACATACAACATACATAAACAGACAAATTTTAAAACAGAATTTCCTACCCTGTAACTACTATCCTACTAGTGAATGCTCATCTGATTTTTTTCCCTTTTTTGGTTTATAACATGTTGTTACATTGATTTTTGAATGTTGAATTTATCCTGCATTACTGTGCTAAATACCACTTGATGTGTTATCATTTATATTTTCTTTATTCTACTTGCTAACTTTCTGTAAAGGATTTTTGTGTTTATGTTCTATGATGAATACTTCTCTTTTCTCATAATAATGCCTTAGTTAGGTTTTGATATGAATATGTTGGCCTCATAAAATGACTTGGGAAATATTTCCTTACCATCTTTTTTTCTGAAAGATTTTATACAAGCTTGGTATTACTTCTTCCTTAAATGTTTGACAGGATTCACCAGTGACACTATCTGGGCCTGGAATTTTCTCTTTGGGAAACTTTTAAATTATGACTTCATTTTCTTTAATAAAGTGCTATTTAACTTTTTGTATTTCTTTGTGAGTCAGTTTTCATAAGTTATGTTTTTCAGGTAATTTTCTGTTTCATCTAAATTATTACTCTTATTTCAGTAAATGTTATGGTGTTCCTTTATTGCCCTTTTAATGTTTATAGGATCTATTGTGATATTCCTTCTTTTTATTTATTTATTTAAGAAAATTTTTTAATGTTTATTTATTTATTTTGAGAGAGAGAGAGAGTGAGAGAATCCCAGGCAGGTTCCACATTGTCAGCACAGAGCAGGATGTGGGGCTCAATCTCACAAGCTGTGATATTATGACCTGAGCTGAAATCAAGAGCCAGATGTTTAACCAACTGAGCCATCTAGGCACCCCTCCTTTTTATTTTTGATAATTTTTGTTTTCTTTCTGTTTTTCTTGAGTACATTTGAGGCATGTCTTATTTTTCTCAGTCTTCTCTCAGAACGAAAGTTGGTCTTACTTTCTTCATTGTTTACTTTGTTTCATTGATTTTGTTTTTATTTTTGATTGTTTCATTGATTTCTATTTCTTTCTGCATTTCACAAGTTTTGGAATATGGTGCTTTCATTTTCATTCTATTCAAAATATTTTCTAATTTCCCTCTGATTTATTCTTTGACTCGTAAGTTATTGGGTAGCATGTTAATTCATTTTCATATGTCTGGTGAGAATCTTTTTATTAATGGATTGCTTATTTGATTTCCTTATGATCAGAGAGACTCTTTAATATTTCAGTCTTTTGGAATGTTTTTGAGACTATGTTCTACCTTGGTAAACATTCCATGTATGCTTGGAAAGAAGGTCTGTTCTGTTTGAGGGCATAGCATTCTGTATATATCAGGTCAGTGTGGTTGATAAGCTTATTCAGTCAGATCGGTTCTTCAAATAGTCTGTCCTTCTACTGATTTTTTTTCTATTTGTCCTATCCATCACTGAGAGAGGGCATTAAATCTCCAAATATGATTATGAAAAATTACCTACTTTTTCATTTATCTGTTTTTACATCATTCTTGTAGGAACTTTGTTGTTAGGTATATACATTATTTTTTCCCAATGAAGTGATATTTCTATCATTATTAAATGTCCCTTTATATCTTTGGAATTCTCTTACTTTGAAATCTGTCTCACTTGATATTAACGTAGCCTCATCAACCTTCTTTTGCTTATTGTTTGAATGGTGTCTCCTTTTCTCAGTCTTTAAAATTTTAGCTATATTCGCTCTTTAAATGAACAAATATTTGCTATCTTGTCAGCATATAGTTAGCTCTAACTTATTTTCTAATCTAGCTTGACAAGTTTTGCCTTTTTCTTGGCATATTTAATTCTTCTACATCTAATATTATTATTATGTCTGCTACATTGCTGTTGGTTTCTCTTTGGCCGTTTGTATTTTATTTTATTTTTCCACTGTAACTTCTTTTCTGCCTTCTTTTGGGATAATTGGAAAAATATTTTTTAGTATTTAATTTTATTTCTATTTCTGGCTGTTTGGTATTTCTGTGTTTATTTATTAAAGTCTTTGCTCAAGGATTCTAGTATAGATTCTTAACTTATCATAGTCTACTTAGAATTAATAATACATCACTTCCCACTGCACAAATATAAGAACCTTGTAAGTGTATAATTCCATTTGCCTGTTCCTGGAGCCCTCTTATTTTGTATTATTGTTGTTATATCTTTTATAGACATTATGAACCCATTTACGATGTTACTCTTTCTGCTTTAAAACAGCCAGATTAAAAGACTATAGAAAATCTTTTATATTTTTCTTCATATTTATTATTTCTGGCACTATCCAGTCCTTCATGAAGTCTTATATTTATCCAATATCATTTCTCTATAGTCCAAAGAATATCCTATAGTATTTCTTATTGTGAAGTTCTCTTGGAGAGAAAAGAATGCTGTCTCCCCTTTTTGAGATTATCTTCACTTCACTTTATTTGAAGAATTTTTTCACTAGCTAGAGAATTCTGGGTAGATAGCTTCTTTCAACACTTCAAACATCTTACATTGTCTTTTAGATTCCTTTTCTGCTGAGAATCAGCCATCATTTCTGTCTCTTTTTCCTACATGTAATATGTCTGTGTTTACTCTCTTGTTTGCTTTCATAGTTCTCTCAATTTTTGTTTTTAGCACTTGGACTAAGGTATACTTAGGTATGGTTTTCTTAGTACTTATCTTACTTGTGTTTCATTGATATTCTTGGATCTGTAAGTTGTGGTTTTCAACAAATTTGGGAAATGTTCAGCTATTATTACATTTTACCCCCAACAATTTTTCTCTACTCTTTCTGAGATTCAAATTACACGTATTAGATTGTTTAATATTACCCTACAGGTCACAGGAGCTCAATTTTTTTTTAATTTTTATTTTTCATCCTTTTGTCTTATTCTTATATCTTCTGGTTGCATAATTTCTCCTTCCATTTCCAACCTTCTGTTAAGTACATCCAGAGAATATTTTATCTCAGTTATTATTCTTTTCAGTTCTAGAATTTCACTTGTTTCTTTATTTAAAGTTTTAATTTCTCTGTGGATATTTTATACCTATACATTTGTTAAGATCAGATTCTTCTTTACTTCCTTGGGCCTGTGTCTAAAACTACTTCAACATATTTATCTGCTAAATCCAGCATCTGGGCCGTCTCATGGTCTATTTACATTGACTGCTTTTTTCTTGACTATGGGTCATATTAATGAGTTTTGACAAATGCATTTACCTGTGTAACCTACCCACCAGTCAAGTTTACAAGATGTACAGGACTCCAGCTACTTTCCACAATCAGCCAGTGTTCTGATTTCTATTCCTTCAGATTAGTTTTGCCTGTTCTACAATTTCATACAAATGGCATCATGCAGTATATGCTTTTTTTGTGTTATGCTTCTTTTATTCAACATTTCTGTTCATGTTATCCACACGGTTGCATCCTTCAGTAATTTATTTTTTGTTGTTGAGAAACATTCACTATCACAGTTGAATTTGTCACGATTTTTAATTAGTTCTTCTATTTATGGACATGTGGCTTATTTCCACTTTTTGGTTACTGTGAATAAAGTTTGTTCTTGTATAAGTGTTTTTGTGAACACTTCTCTTGAGTTAATACCTAGGAGTGAAATACCTTGTTTTAAAGTTCTGTAAATTTGTTGTTGTTGTTTTAAAGCTTGTAATCCATGCTTACTTGATTTACATTATTTTCCACTTTGCTTTGCTCATCATTGCTTCTTGCATCCCACTCTGTCTTTCTGAGTTTAGTTTCTTTTTTGTGAATTACATGTATCATCAGTGCATTTAGCAGTCATCAGTTAGTGACAAACCCTTTAGAAATTTTTATTTTGGGGCTCCTGGGTGGCTCCGTTGGTTAAGCATCCGACTTCAGCGCAGGTCATGATCTCACAGCTCGTGGATTCGAGCCCCGCGTTGGACTCCGTGCTGACAGCTCAGATCCTGGAGCCTGCTTCAGATTCTTTGTCTTCCTCTCACTCTGCTCCTCCCCTGCTCATGCTCTGTCTCTCTCTCAAAAATAAATAAACATTAAAAAAAAATTTTTAAGTTTTTATTTTGTCTTCACTTTGAAGAATCCTTTTACTATGGAAAATATCAAACATACAAGAGTAGAAAGAATAACACCATATGCTCTCAGGTAGCCCTCCCAACTTCAGAATGATCAGTTCATCACTAGTCTGATGTACCCCTACTCCTGCTACATCTCCCAGCCCTCTCCTGGATAATTTGAAGCAAATCCCGGATACCATTTCATCTGTAAATATCTGTACATGTGTCTCTAGAGCAGTAACATTTCTCTAGAGCTGATAACATTTCACTCCTAAGAAAAATTAAAAATAAGTCCTTTATATCATCAAATATCTAGTCAGTATTTAGATTTCTCCAATTGGCTCAAAAATACCTTTTAGTTATTTTGAATGAAAATCTAAGTAAGGTTCATTTATTGTGATGAGTTGATATGTGTCTTGAGTTAAAGTTTAATCTATATGTTCTTTGTCTTTTTCCCCCATCCATTGTATTTGCCGAAGAGACCATGTCTTTTGCACAGTAGACTATGTTACCATCCCCCTGAGGTTGTTTAAACAGGGTTCTCTATCAACCGTTTTCCTGTGAATTGGTAGTTAGCTCTACAGGCTTGAACAGATTCAGGCCATTTTGAGGGAGGGGTGGAAGGTAGGATAAATGGAAGGGTAGTTTTGTGTACTTACCTCAAGAGACACCTTGTGTCTGATTGTCTCACTTTGTGATATATGCAGCCTTTGAAAGATTTTTGGCCAGATCTTCATTTAATTAAGGGTCTTCCTCAGTGTAGAATGTTAATTTAACTGTAGGGAGAAGTCTAGATTGTCCCTGTTGTTTGGTCTCAGCGTTTAGATGATTATGTCCTTCTGGCTCTTTATTCATCTCAAACTTATTTTCTATTGGTTTCCTTTGTTTTGTTCTACTCTTTCCTAATTTTGCCTTCTTGTAAATTATTTGACTTTTTTGAAATCCGCTTTAACACATCTCTTGGAATTTATAGCTATCTCTTTGCTTTATTGTTTTAGTGATTGCTCTCATGATTATAAAATATCCTTACCTTTCACAGTCTACTTAGAGTTATTATACTACTTTATGTAAAATTTACAAACCTTGGAACTGTATGGGTCCATGTCACAACTGTATTGCCAATGAACTTAAAGTCATTTCAGGGGCCAGTGTAGAGTAGAGGTATGCTGGTGGCTGTGTGCTTCCATTGGGGCAGCATCACACACAGTTCCTCAGGTTGACTTGCTTGTTGTTTTTAAAGTATTATGTGGATACAGTGTTTTACAGTTTGTGACTTAGGTTACATTTTCCTAAAACTTCAGTTTTATTCACTAAGGGGAGAGAAATCTTTTTATATCATAGATATTGTCTGCATGTCCGATCCCAGCCTTTGGTAATTTAGAGCAAGTAAGAACGTGGTTGGTCAGGGCATTGATCCCTCTCCTGTAAAAACAAACACCACCTTCTTCCTAAAAGCTCCATTTCATCATCTTCATTCAGTAAGTAGGTATGAAAAGCTAAAGCTGGAGAAGACATAGTCCCTGACTTCAAAGAGTTTAAAGTCTAGATAGAGAGCTGTACATGTGTGTCACCAGCTGTGTGATGTAAAAATGAAAACCCCCATCTTATTCTAGGGCAGAAGGTAGTACTTGAACCAATTTGTGACAGGACTGGGGTTGGATTACCCTTCGGATACTAACAGGAACACTGGATATTAGAACGTTTTTGGACTACCCTAATTGCTGTTAATTTTAATTGGAAAAGGAAATAACATTTTGTTTGAGGAGAGCCATAATAATACTATGTTTTTCTAATATTTTTAAAGGATACTTTTGAATAATTTATATTGTTATATTTGCTACAAATGAAATTTGGCAAACTTGCAAGAAAGAAAACGTCTATGTAGTTGTTTACATTTTATCTCTTTTCCTTTCAATACTGTTGACAGGATTTAGTAGCCTAGCAGCCTCCTACTTGAATCCAGTAAAATCCTTTGTGCCGCAGATGCCAAAGCTCTTGAAGTCGCTCTTCCCTGTCCGTGATGAGAAAAGGGGCAAGCAGCCGTCTCCCCTTGTACATCAGGTAAAAGCATCAGGAAAGCAACGGTGAACATTTCCTAATTCCTGGTGGAATGATGCTCTGTGTCGTCGCATTGATGCTGAAGGGGAGGGATAGCAGTGGTGGTGGGGCCTTAGAACCAGCCTTTTTAGGCCTAGTAAAAGCTTGTGATAATTTCTCCTTCACTCTCTTCAGAGGTAACAGAGCTGTTGAAACTTACTGACAGTCTCAATCCTTTCTGCTTTTAAAAGGTGCCGAGTACACTGCTAATGTGATTTATGGTAATATTACTTAGAGCAACAATAGTAAAATTTATGAAGTGCACTTAGTGTTGTTTGTGTATTGCCAAACAGAAAATGTAATTCTATTTTTAATTCTTGATTTCATTTCTTATTTCAAACAATTTTATGTCATCACTGTCCTTCCCTCTCCACCTCTTTTTCCTCTGCTGTGGTCTACCTGTTCCTTCATTTAAAATGTTACAAGTGATCACTTGTCTTATTTCCCCTTTTTCTTAAAACTCTCCACCCAGCCTTCAAATAAGTTTTAAAGAAAATCTTAGAGGGTTTTCAACATAATCAGGAATCTGCTCTTATGCGATGGTGAATGGGAAGCCTGTTGGAAATGTAATTTCCAGCCTTATGTAGGTGTGAATTCAGCAGAAAATGATAAATGAGGATTTATTTATACTCCTTCAAAAACACATACAGTGCAAGTTCAGTTGTTGAAATAGGTCTTTTGACATCAGCTTATCCACATTCACTTAAAACATTCAAGTTGCAGAAATGCAGGTGAGTCCTTGTTTGAGACCTTTAACTATTTAAAAGAATTTTCTGAGTTTATGAATGCATATTCGGGGGGGTAGTATTAGTTTTGTAAGGCTGCAATATAGACATATAATTTTTTCAACTTAGCATTATATAAACATTACTGAAGCAGACATTTACACATATTGGATGGAAAAAAATCACGATTTTGGATGCTTAAACTAAATTTAAGCACATAAGGAGTGCTTGACAGTTATTGAAGGAATCTATGACCATGAGAGCTAAAAGAAATAGCAAGTCTAATCCTTGGTTGGAGTTTAGGCAAAAATGATTTTTCCAAGGATTTGTATATATTATTCTGTTACTGCATCATTGGTTTGTAGTGTATGATGCATGGACTCTCTGTGTCAGAATTTCCATGGTAGATTTTTAAGAATGTAACTTTAAAAAAAGCAATAACAGCCTGACCTCATAATCCATACCCCATCTGGGAGTGCCTTTATAATCTGTATTTATAAGCACCCAGGTGATTTTATCAAAATATAAAGTTTGATAACCACCATTTTCCAATTGCTATTTGGTGAAGACAGTTATAGAAGTTAAAGGAAATTGACACGGCATTAGAAGTTATTGAATCATACTCTGTAGTCATAGTTAGTTTTTCAGTGCTACTTTGAGTTTTTGATGTTGCAAGTCAAATCACCTGCTACAATAAATTATTTTTACTGTTTTGCCAGTAAATGATTGATTCTTCTGGATATGAGAGGAACAATAATGTGTTAGAAAGAAATGTAGTGATTGGCAAATAACTGCATTTTGTAATGTCCAGTTTAAGAAGGTAATCTTGAGATATTTCAAAGATACCTTACGCAATATTTGTCCATTTGGTTTACTTTTTTTGAGCATATATGAGCAATGGCATTGGAGAGAGTAGCCCAGATATTTCACATTTCATAAATAAATGATAATGTAAATACAAAACTTGCCTGAATGAAGATGCCTAGTGGTGGAGTTAAACAGTCCAGTTGGGGTTTGGTTTGTGAAAGCTCGACCCCACTGCAGGACCTTTCCTGAAGGTCACCAGGGAGCTGAATCTTGCCTGCACCATTCCAGTCCTCATCTGACTTGACATCATACCTGAAACACTTGCATCTCTAGGCTTCAGTGCTGTGACATTTCCTGGCATCCCTTCCTCTGACTGCTCAGTCTTTCTCAGTTGACTTTTCTGGGACCATCTATTCCATCAAGCTGCAAATATTCAGGTGCCCCAGAGCTCCATTCTGGGCCTTCTTTCCATGGGTCACCCCATTTACTTCCATGGCTCTGTTTATGCATTTTCAACGCTCAAATTTCTATCGCCAGCCCAAACTTTGCCCCTGATCTTGGGCTTCATGGAGCCAACTACCCATTAAGCTTTTTCACTCATAAATCAATTAGGCATTCACATTTTATAAGTCCAAAACATTACCGTTGGTTTCAGCTCACAAGTCTATTTACTCCCAACACACAAACTACTTAAAACTACAAATCCATCTCAGTATGTAGCACAAATGTCCACCTAGTTGCTCATATCTCAGAGTGCATCAGTAAAATTTTATAGGTACTGCTTCCAATCCAGTGACTTCTGACCATCTCCATCTTCATCAGTCATTCATGCCACCATCATCTCTTGCCTAGATTATTCCAGCAGCCTACATACAGGTCTGTCTGACACTTTTTGCCTCATAAAGTCTATTATTCATGAAGTAGCCAAAGTGACCTTCCAAAATCTTACTTAAATTCATGGCTTGAAGTCTTCCACTGCTTCTCACTAAAACTGAATAAAATCAAAATTCCTTACTGTGCCTTACAGCATCCTATATGATCTGTTCCCCTGACTTCTAATCTTTATGCCCTTTATTTCTTCTTTGTTCACCATACTAAGTCATGTTGGCCTTTTCCCCTTCTTCCTTCCTTCCTAACTTCCTTCCTTCCTCCCTCCCTCCCTCCCTCCCTCCCTCCCTTCCCTCCCTCCCTCCTACCTTCCCTCCCTCCCTCCTACCTTCCCTCCCTCCCTTGCTTCCTAATCTCATGAACACATGAAGTTCATTTTGGTCTCAAGAATTTTTTGCATTTGCCTTTCCTTATACTTGGAATACTCTTTCCCAAAGTTTTTGCATGGCTACTAGGTCTCTAATAGAGTGGTCTACTATTTAGAGTGGTCAAGATAGACCAGTCTAAGGAAGTACACTTGCATTTAGAGAGGCCTTGACCAGCTAAACTAAAACAATAGCTTTCACCACATTAGTATACTATTACCATATTTAATCTTCATTGGATGTTATTGTTATGTTTATATGTTTATTAGCTCTTCTCTAGAATTGGTTGACCATTGACATATGCAGATTACAATATTAGATAGTTTGTATGTGTCAAGTGTCATCCAGTGGTATAAAGTACTATGTTTGCAGCTTAGAGGTGAGGGAATCACATCTGAGTGGGGATTTGCGATATCAAGACATAATTATGAACTTTCTTGCCTAGATTGATACAAGTTCCACTGAAGAACTATTCCTAAAGGAGGGGAAAACTTAAGCGTATCATCAGGACTTAGTTGATCAAAGATGCTTGTGCTCACATCATTTTTATTGACTGTCTGGGATAAAGCTCTCAGAGAAGTAAAGCATAATTTTAAATGACATTGCCAATATGGAGTTTTCTTTTGTTTAAATATGTTTTAAATTGTTGCCACCTGAATGGTGTTTCATCCTTGGAAATGGAGCACTGTAATGCAAATGGAATTTCAAAGTAACAGCAGTAAGAAGAATGTTGTATTGGTTAGACTTCTTTAGTGCTCCTCAATTTTTTTTAAATAGTAGTCTTTACTATAATGGCATCCCATTCACTTGGAAATGAGCTTTGATACCTAAAGTTGAGGGTCTTACTGTTGTTGATGATCTGTCCTGCCTCTCCTTGTGGGAACTCTTAGTCCTCCAGGAAAAAAATCCGCTTCCTTCCAACCAGCTTTTGCCTCAGAGTTTCCTCTGGTGTTACCTAGGAGTTAAAGGGAGGGGAGGAGAAGGTTCTCTCTAGACTTAATTAATAGCTATAGGTTAGTCCACTATATCTCATAATAAATGCTCCATCATTCTTCAGTTGCCTTGTCAGAGTCTTGCTTCAAGTGGGGAGCCTGGAAGTATTTTGAAACGCACACTTGAAAATAGTGGAATCATCATCTTCCTCTTCTAAATAATGTACTTCTACCAAAGCAACATATGACTGTACTTTTTTTTTTTTTTTTTTTTTAAAGCCAGTATTAGCTTGTTGTGCCTCTGGTCAGTTAACATTCCCTTTTTTGTTTGTTTGTTTACACTCTTGTCAGTGCAGTTCTTTTTTATTACTGTGTTGTCTAGCTGATGTATAAAAATACTTAAGGAACTTTAGATTCATTTCTAAAATTTTTCATCTTAGTTTTGTTTTAATGCTCCTAGAATATTAAGGTACTTTTTTTTTTTTTAATTTTTTAATGTTTATTTTTGAGAGAGAGAGAGAGAGAGCATGAGTGGGGGTAAGGGGCAGAGAGAGAAGGAGACACAGAATCCGAAGCAGGCTCCAGGCTCTGAGCTGTCAGCACAGAGCTGGACATGGGGCTCGAACTCACGAACTGCGAGATCATGACCTGGGCCGAAGTTGGACGCTCAACCCACTGAGCCACCCAGGTACCTATCAAGGTATTTCTTAAGTAGTTATTTAGAAAATACATTTGATCCAGCTATCTCTGCAAACTTTTTAAGGGCATAGTCTGTCTTCATTTGAGTCATAAGTAAAATAATTGAACGTTAGAGGGCCTAAGAGAGAGCCCTGTCATAGGCAACTAAAGATCACTCCTCAAGTCACAGGGTGACAGATCAGCATATTTCAGCTTTACGTGTTCAGCAACTACCATCTGCAGTCCACATTTCTTCCTCTTTCTACCAAAGAGATCATGGGAGACTTTGTTAGATACATTATGGAAATAAAGGGACACCATGTCCGTGGTCTTTCTCTGTATCACCAGTCTTGTAACAAGCCTAAAACACATTCATGCTGGCAAACATTCCTAAACTACTCTGTTCACTGCCTGGCTTTGCCATAGCTCTGTGTGAATTATCTAGTGGTAACATTTACCAGTAGTGCAAAGAAATACACAAGTGCCATGAACCTTGCTCTCCTTTTGATTCTGTGTTTTATTTGCTGCTAGTGCTTTGTTAATACACTCATTTCAGTAGCCTGTATAAATAGTCATTAAATAATCAATACCTAAGACTAAAAAACTTAGTGTGTTATAGAATAACATCAAAGATAGAACCCAGAAAAATAGAAATCAGTGCATATCCTAAAAGGAATCTGGATCAATTCTACAGTATGGGAAAGGATAAATTATTAATACTACATAAGATGTAGAGATAATATATAGTAACCTTGCTGAAGCTATATAATGTGCAACAGCACAAAAAACCCCCAAAACCCCAATGGTTTGAGTATCAACAATATGTGGTAACCAGATAGACCACATATGATAGGATATTATTTTATTTCTATTCCCCCCAACTTTCTCTTTTTATCATTTTTAAAGCTGTTTCCCACTGAACTATGATGAAAGATACTAAAACTTCTTCCTTTTTTATATTTCTGTCCCAGTTTAGTTTGAAGACTTAAAGTTCTTCTCTGAAATAGTCACAATAATGAAGAAACTCACATGGACTCACCTGAACACCACCCTTGGCATTATTAGACCATGCTTAGATTACTGCAGTTGGTCCTGGATGTGTCACTATGGGAAATCCATTGACCAATTGGAATTATTTCAGGGGATAACGTCAGAAATGATTTATGAGGAAGGATTAAAGGAGTTATTTATAGCTTGACCAAACAATGACTAAGAGAGCTGACTGTATAAGCAGTCAAGGGACGGCAGCACCGAGGCGGTGAGAGCTGTGTAGGATGGCTCTGCTACAGCAGGGGGTGGAAGGCACAGAATGACAGAGGTGAAATTAACAGAGAGACTGGTAACAGCTGTGAATAAGTAGAATGATTTAGAGATAGCAGGGTGCTCTCTTCAAAAAAGTACCATGGAATTGCTGTCACTTCTGTTTTTTAAAAAATAAGATTTTGAAAATATAAAAATAGTCCAGGTAATAACTGAGGAATGGGATAGGTCTTGTTTCTACCCGTCATTCCTATAATTTCACTGTTAGGTGGAAGAGAGACAGAAGTTGTGTAATGAAGGCAGGATTATTCTCAGAAAAGTACTTTTAATCAGAGTGTCCTTGACATTTTCAAACAAGAGTGTTCAGTACTCTCCCTCATGGAAAGATACAAACGTACAACTATGGTGAAACTCTAACGAAAAGATTAATGTTTATTAACTTGTTCTTTGGAGTCAGCAGGTTTTCACATCAAGATGCTATTATTTTTTGGCATTATATTTCAGTATTTGAAAAGATTCATGGATCTTTTCTTGTACGGTAGAAGTTAATAGTTTACTCTGAAGATTTAAAAACAAAGATTCTTACATTGTACAAAATGTTTTGGTTTGAACATGTTCATAAAGACTTATGTTTCTCATTTTTATGGAGATTTGTTTTTGTTTGTAATCAATTTCTGAGTTCCAGAAATGAAAAGATATTGCACTGAAAGAGGTGGCAGCTGACGAAATTGCTGTCTTTGACCTTCTGATGCAAGTTTAGTAACTAATCTGGAAAATAATGAACTGCAATTAATGAAATCTGTACTCATATTCAAGTGTGTGTCTCAGACAGCACATAAAATAATTGAAAGAACTTCCTGCTCTCTAATTAGTTAGATTGAATTAATTTGGCATAATAGCTTTTTTCATGTATCAAGAAGTTTGTGTTCAGATGAAGCTATTTATGTGCTTCAAACTTTGGGACTCTAAATGATGCCTCTGGTTCATCTGGAGAATTAAAGAGTTAATATTCAGGTTTAATTTTCACCATCAAAAGCACAGTCCCATTTTCAGCCTATCTATGTTTTACAGTCTGTCCCTTTTCTGTGTCCTGCACTTTGCTTGGGGCTATCTTGTCAACCACAGGGATATTTTTCTCTCTTTCAACACTGTTTCCAGCATGGAGGATGGACAAAGCCTTGAGGTGAGAGAGCAGCACTGCACATCTCCAGTACTAATTGAAAAGATGCTTGTGTAGTTAGTTATTCCATCCTTTGTGTCAGCAATCCTTCTGCACATAAAATGGGGGGGAAAGGGGCACCTGGGTGGTGCAGTCAGTTAAGTGTCTGACTCTTGATCTCGGCTCAGGTCAGGTTTGTGAGTTTGAGCTCCCAGTTGAGCTCTGTGCTGACAGTGCGGAGCCTGCTTGGTATTCTCTCTCTTCT
This sequence comes from Panthera pardus, assembly GCF_024362965.1. Lineage (NCBI taxonomy): Eukaryota > Metazoa > Chordata > Mammalia > Carnivora > Felidae > Panthera > Panthera pardus. The sequence continues at coordinate 50,632,497 of NW_026526688.1, read as the reverse complement.
CTCTGCCCCTCCCCGGCTTGTGCTCTTTCTCTTTCTCTCAAGATAAATAAGCAAACCTGAAAAGATAAATAAATAAAATGGGAAAAAACAAACCAACTACTAGTTCTTTCCTTGTGCACACAGATGCTGTTTTTAGGGTTACTCATACGTGGACTCCTTGATGAAACAAACCTTATCAATGCTGCCCCATGTGTCATCACCATAACTAACTAAAATAAGAAAAAGGCTTTATATCTTGTTTTCCAGCCTTCAGTGTTCGTTAATTGTTCAGATTCTTTAAAAAATAACATAGGGGTGCCTGGGTAGCTCAGTAGGTTAAGCATCTGACTCTTCATTTTGGCTCAGGTCATGATCTCATGGTTCATGAGATCGTGCCCAGAGCCCAGCTCTGCATGGAACCTGTTTGGGATTCTCTGTCTTTCCCTTTCTTTCTGCTACTGCCCTGTTTGCATGCACGCTCTCTTTCTCTTTCAAAATAAATAAATAAACTTAAAAGAAAATAATGTATATTTGCATTTCCTGCCTGTAATTTAGTAAGTGCCACATGTAATAAATACATTTGAATATGTTATCATACATTCAGTTGTTCTTGAGTTCATAAAGGCAAGTCTGCTTTGGAGTACAGACTTTTTTTTTAAGTTTATTTATTTTGAGACAGAGTGCGAGTTGGGGAGGGGCATAGAGAGAGAGGGAGAGAGAATCCCAAGCAGGCTCCACATTGACAGTGTGGAGTCTGATGTGGGGTTTGAACTCACGAACTGTGAGATCATGACCTGAGCTGAAGTTGGGTGCTTAACTGACTGAGCCACCCAGCGCCCTCCCCGCTTTTTTTTTAATTTAAGGCAAATGATTTCCATTCAGTTGCTTTAGGGATGAATTCTTAGTCACTTTTAGTACTGTCAGTTTTCCAAAATTTTCATAATGTTTTGCTGCCTGTCTTTGCCCCAGAAATATATGGACACTGTATTGAAAGATACTGAGTTGACAGTGTTGTCTTCACAGTCAGGTATAATAGCTGATTTGAAAAATAGTGAAAATATGAGTTTCTGAGTCATTACTGAAGTTGATTGAAGAGACCTCAGTCTGCCAGTCATTTTTCAGAAATTGTCATTGTATACTTTTGTATGATTCTCTAGATCAGGGATTGGGAAACTTTTTTTAAGGGCCAGAAAGTATTATTTTAGGTTTTGTAGGCCTGTCAAAACTAGCCATAGATAATACTTCTAATAAATGAGTCTACTCTAATAAATGAGTGTTCTGAGAAAATTTTATTTATAACCCCCAAATTTGAATTTCATATAATTTTTTCATGTTACAAAGTATTCTTTTATTTCAATAATTTGAAAGTGTAAAAATCATTCTTAGCTTACAGGTTATACCAAACAGGTGATAGTCTACATTTAGACCCAGTTTTTAAAATTTTAAGATTAACAAATATTCTCTTTTAAGTAAACACCTTTTGTCCTTCATAGACACTTGAAAAACCAACAACCATTATTTTTAATGAAGTGAATATTACATCCTTTAAAAAAATGTAAGTTTTTTTCACATGAATATTTAAGTAAGCATTAATAGCTATCATGTGGAAGTTTAAAAAGTAAAAATAAGAAACTATCTTTTATCACAACTCCAGAAATACTAGCATTTAAAATTTCCTATACATAGTACCTCAAATAAGTTGAACTAACACATATATAAATAATATAGTAAAATAAAAAGTCTGTTTTGATGGTCTCACTCACTTTTACCCTCTGATAAAATAGTTCACTTGTTGATGGAAGAAATGGGCCTTTTAGTTGTTTTATATAATTAAAGTTAAATGGGAGTATAAGTTAGTCCCCGCGTGCCTGTTTCTGAGGAGCAAGGGACTCTGTGTGTGGTTTTGCCCCCCCTATATCCCCAGCTTCTGGCACAGTCATTGGAATATAGCAGACACCTGACATGTGTTTGTGAATGAGTAAATTGATGATATCTAAGGTTCTTTATTTGAAAGAAAATGGAATTAAAGTCCACGGGGGAGGGGAAGAAGAAAAAAAAAAAAAAAAGAGGTTAGAGAGGGAGAGAGCCAAAGCATAAGAGACTCTTAAAAACTGAGAACAGGGGCGCCTGGGTGGCTCAGTCGGTTGAGCGTCCGACTTCGGCTCAGGTCACGATCTCACAGTCTGTGAGTTCGAGCCCCGCGTCGGGCTCTGTGCTGACAGCTCAGAGCCTGGAGCCTGCTTCAGATTCTGTGTCTCCCTCTCTCTCTGACCCTCCCCCGTTCATGCTCTCTCTCTGTCTCAAAAATAAATAAACATTAAAAAAAAAAAACAAAAACTGAGAACAAACTGAGGGTTGATGGGGGGTGGGAGGGTGGGTGATAGGTACTGAGGTGGGCACCTTTTGGGATGAGCACTGGGTGTTGTCTGGAAACCAGTTTGACAATAAATTTCATATTAAAAAAAATATTGTATCCTGAATGGCTTTGGGACTGATAAACGAAGTAGAATCTTTGGATTTATATTTTACATCAGATATAATTGTTGATTATTTAAAACTGGGCTTGTAGCAACCTAAGCTAGAAGTATCTTTGAAGACACCACAAAATTCCAGTGATTAGGAAAACCATGGTATTTCCCAAATGTGCTGAGTGTTTACTGCATGCTAGAGATTTTATATGCATTAGCTCAATAGTGGTGCTAAGTTAGATCAGCGCTGTCCAATAGAAGAATGTGAGCCCCACGTGACATTTTAAATTTTCTGGCAGGCACATTTAAAAAAGTAAAAAGAAACAGGTCAAATTAATTCTAGTAATATAATTTACTTAACCTAGTATAGTCATAATACTGTCACTTTAACCTGTAATCAGTATAAAAAATTTACTGAGATATTTGCTTCTTTTTTTCTGTAAAGTTCTTGAAATCAAGTGTGTATTTTACATTTCTAGCACATCTCAATGTGGATACTAAATTTTTGTCGGAAATACTTGATCTGCATTTAGAGTTCATGAAGTAGACAAAATAGATCCCCGTGCCCAATCTGTTCTAAACGTATTCAAAGGCACTTTAATTTTTAAATTTATATATTAATAATTAAAATTAAGTAAAATTAAAAATTCACTTCCTCAGTCACATTAGCTTCATTTCAAGTGCTCAGTAGCTACATGGGCTGGTGGCCACCATGTTGGAGAGCACAGGGTTAGAGGGTGATATTAGATACTGAGATATTGAGGAAAATGAGACTTTGGTAGGTTAAACACCTCATCTAAGGTTACAGAGCCTAGTGAGTGGCATACTGAGATTTATATTCAAGGAACAAAATTGCATGCACAATTGTGACCTTAAGAGATTTCACTGGATCTGACTAAAATATTACAAGCGATTATATTTATAGAATGAATGAATCTAAAGTATTTGAAGGAGTGGGGAGCACCTGGGTGACTCAGCCGGTTAAGTGTCCGACTTCAGCTCAGGTTATGATCTCATGGCTCACGAGTTTGAGCCCTGCATTGGGCTTTGTGCTGACAGTTCAGAGCCTGGAGCCTGCTTCAGATTCTGTGTCGCCCTCTCTCAGCCCCTGCCCTGGTCATGCTCTGTCTGTCTGTCTCTCTCTCTCTCAAAACTAAGCATTAAAAAAGCAAAATAAGTAAAATATTTGAATTAGGGACTGGTCAAACCATGGAAATACACTGAATAGGACCTATTTGTATTTTCTTGCCCATTCCTTTCTAAAAAAATTATCTGTGGGCAGTGGAGAATCATTAACTGCTTTCTGGCAGGAGAGTGACATGGTCAAATTTGTATTTCAGAAAGTTCTTCTGACTGCAATTTGGAGGGTAGATTAGAAGAGGATAAAACTGAAAGAATCTATTTGAGTGTATCTAAAAACCTCATGAGGCATTGTAATTTTGGGCAGAAAAATGAAGTCACCTTCCCATGCCTGCCACATTGATACTTGATGTCACTGATTGAAAGGGGCATGAGGCAGGTAGAATAAAAGTGTGTCTGGAAGGGGACCAGCTGGTGGCCACCTGTCTTCCACTCTGTGTGGCATTGCTCAGAGAATGCATGTGGACTGGATTACCACCTTCTGGATGTGCAACACCAGAGATGATCAGGCTTACACACAAACAAATGACCGATGGGTCAGGTAGAATGCTGAGTCACTCATTTAAAATAAGAAATCTAATTGCCAGATGGACAGAAGTGCTGGAGTCATCATAGCTAACATACTCTTAACCCTGATCGCCCTGGAGAGGCAGCGTGTAAATCTTGAGCCAGCTCTGTGAGTGGGGAGCTGGCTATGTGAACCAGTTCCTGCAGGCAGCTGAAGTGTCAGTCTCTGGACTAGTGCAGGGTGCTTCCTACCAGCCTTCCTCCTGTGACTTTCCAGTTCCCCTTCTTCCACCCTAACCACTCTGCCTCTGATTAACATAACCTTTAAAAAGTATGTTTATATTGATTAGGTTATTTATTGCTGAGTCTTGATCTTTAGGTAATTGTACATGACTGTTTTTATCCATTGTTTATTACGCTTATCAGAACATATTCAAAGATTAGGAAATATTTTATTTATATGCACTCGCCCTGCTTGGTTGGTCTCGTTTATTATATTTTTCTCACTTTAGCAGCATGAAAATCAAAGGTTGTCTATTGATTATTTGTAGCAAAGGTAAATCCTACATCTCTTGTTATGTATTCTTATGCTTGGATTTAAATGATTGGTTAGAGTTTTAAAAAGGAGCGGGGCGGGGGAGGGGGGGGGGGAGCGGGGGAGGGGCTCCTGGCTGGCTCAGTCACCAGAGCATGTGACTCTTGATCTTGGGGTTGTGAGTGTGAGCCACATGGTGGGTGTAGAGATTACTTTAAGAAATAAAATCTTGAGGCACCTGGGTGGCTCAGTCGGTTAAGCATCCAACTCTTGATTTCAGCTCAGGCCATGACCTCATGGTTCATGAGATAAATCCTCGTGCTGGGTGAGGACCTGCTTGAGATTCTCTCTCTGTCCCTCTCCTCTTCTCAAAACAATAAATAAAAATAAAATCTTAAAAGACATGGAAGATCATATTTGCGTAGGATCCATTGGAAAATGGCATTTAAGAATTTACCGCGTTCAGGGTGAAGGGGTGATTATTAGGAAAGGTTCATTTTCAAACAAGAAAAAAATTGCATCAGAAAATTCAGTGTTTTGGAACAAATTGTGTATTTTTTGCTTTAAAATATTTCTTCTGGGGCACCTGGGTGGCTCAGTTGGTTAAGCATCTGACTTCAGCCTAGGTCATGATCTCACAATTTGTGAGTTTGAGCCCTGCATTGGGCTCTGTGCTGACAGCTCAGAGCCTGGAGCCTGCTTCGGATTCTGTGTCTCCCTCTCTCTCTGCCCCTCCTCACTCATGCTCTCTCTCTCTCTCTCTCTCTCTCAAAAATAAACAAACATTAAAAAAATTTTTTTAAATATTTTTTCTCCCCCCTACCTACCCTTGTGCCCAAATTTCAGCACATCTAATCTTTTCCAGATTGTCTGTAACTGTACAGTTTGGCCTTCTTCATGTCACTTAGGTAATTAATTTGTTCATTTATGTATGTATTCATTCAGCAAACATGGAGTTATTCTCCTCTGTATGGGAATACAGAGATGATTGAGCCATAATGCCTACCCTTCAGAAAGCCAAATAGGATGATGTTGTAGATGCTGTAGTCTGTGTATGTCTGAGGCTGACTGACATGGTGAAGGTGTGCTCTAGCTGAGACAAACGTGACTGGCTGCGCACCAGGAAGAAATCTTTGCCTAGGGAGAAAGAAGAGTGCAGGGAAGGCTCTGACAGAGCAGTGGAGTCAGTACAGAGTGGAGTTAGCCTAACAAGTGAGGAGAAGGTGCAGCCTCACGGAGAAGTGAGGGTCTGTACGTGTTGCCAAGATGTTAAACCTTTATATTCTTTTAGGCAAGGGGGTCTCCCAGTAAGTCTTATGCCTAGTTGAAATTCTGAGTTGATCTTCCCTATTTTCTTCATTCACGTGGCATGTGAAAACCAGAGTTAAAAAATGATGGGCTATGATATGGCAAGTGACCCTCATCTTTTCCGTGAAATACTTCTAAGCGGTTCTCTTGCTTGTAACCTACTCATCTGTTAAGTTTCAGTGATGCTCAGCAGACAGCACGATTGCAGGTTCAGCTGGTGCTTGAGAAGTCAGTCCTTTTCCATCTCTGTCACTGACTCATGGGGTAGCCTGGATGCATTTAACCATTAGGTGAATGTCTCTGAGCCTTGGTTTCTGTAGTGTGAGATGTAGATAATTACACTTCTATTCACTTGCCTCATGGGACTTCTCCTTAATATTTATAGCTGCAAAATACTTTGCAGTCATTTTTATTAATAGTTGCCAGATGTGTCGTAAGGATTAATGAACTTATGATCTGAAATGTTTTGAGCTCCTGAAATAGGAGGCAACTGCCTGCACAAGGGATATGTAAAAGAGCATTAAAATGCAAACAATACACATTTGAAAATTTGAGCTCTTATGTGTGAAGGACAAATGGCACACTTAAGATTTCAGTACACTTTGTAGGTATTTTTGGTATCCTTAATGAAGTTCTTGTATTCATCACAGGCCATCACCAAATACAGAAAGCTGGGTGCCCCCTGCCCCCCACACATAGGCACATGCACAGGTGTGCACACGTGTACACAAACAGACACTGATTCTGCTAATACCACTGTTTACCCTCCTCCCTGATATCCATCCTTTCTGGGCATCATCCTTTGACTCTGTTTCCCCAGCCTCCCCCGACGGTTGTTTCCAAGTGTTCAGTAGTCTCCCTCATATCTCCAAATTTCCATTTCCTTTTTCTCTTACCATCCAAGTTATTGACTTATTGACTCTCCACCAAACCACTGAAGCAACTTCTTGATTGATCTCTTCAAGCTTCGTATCTCCCCTGGTTCAGGATTAATCTTGTCTACATGTAGCTCTTATCACTGCTCATTCGGTACCTTTAATAGCTCATTCCTGTGGGTGAAAATCAGCCGTGAGCTCACAAGGCCTCCTGAACACCACCCTAACCTGCTTCCCTCTGCCTGATGTGGGTCACTCTAGATCATTCTCTCTTCCCCAAGACCTCCTGGAAGATTGAGTAGCTTTTCTTGGGGCAGAGGTGGCAGTAGAGGGAACAGATCAGACTCAGAGAGCAGCTCCTTTGCCATGTCATTCTTCATGTTGAAAGTGTCCTCCTGCCCCAGGAAAGCCACTCAGTCTTCAAGGCCTGTCTCAAAGTAAAATAGCCCTCATGAGGGTATTCTAGACCTGTTTCATTTATCATTCCTTCTACTCTGAATTTTCTCTGCGTTTGAAACTTTGATTCTAATATCTATCATTTTCCTTGATGTTTCAGTTATTTGCATACATGTCCTTGCCAGTCTGTTGAGAGCAAAGCCTGTGACTTTGTGACCTTTGTGTTCCTCACAGCGCTTGTCGCAGCAACCTGCACACCCACACCTGAGTGTTTGTTGAACTGAATTTGGACATTGAATCAGAGTCCCAGTTATCTCCTTCATGTAGGACAGCTTTATGGAAACATTTGAAATACATAAAAGTAGAGAGGATACTACAGTGAGTCCCTGTGTGCTCGTCACCTTGTCTCAGTAACAATTATGGGTGCCTGGGTGGCTCAGTCGGTTAAGTGTCTGACTCTTGGTTTTGGCTCAGGTCATGATCTCACGATTTATGGATTTGAGCCCCACATCAGGTTTCACTTGGACAGTGTGGAGCCTGCTTGGGATTCTCTCTCTCTCTCTCTCTCTCTCTCTCTCTCTCTCTCTCTCTCTGCCCCTCCTTCCTCCCTCCCTCCCTCCCTTCTGTCTCTGCCCCTCCCCCACTCTCAAATAAACTTTTTTTTTTATGCAAGCCACTTAATTTCTTTTTTTTTTTTTTTTTAATTTTTGGGACAGAGAGAGACAGAGCATGAACGGGGGAGGAGCAGAGAGAGAGGGAGACACAGAAGCGGAAACAGGCTTCAGGCTCCGAGCCATCAGCCCAGAGCCTGATGCGGGGCTCGAACTCACGGACCGCGAGATCGTGACCTGGCTGAAGTCGGACGCTTAACCGACTGCGCCACCCAGGCGCCCCTTAATTTCTTATTTTTAACCTCAAGCTAATTAAAAATAATAGACGGGCACCTGGATGGCTCAGTTGGTTAAGCAACCGACTCTTGATCTCAGCTCAGGTCTTTTTTTTTTTTTAATATAGTTTATTGTCAAATTGGTTTCCATACAACACCCAGTGCTCATCCCAACAGGTGCCCTCCTCAGTGCTCAGTGCCCATCACCCACTTTCCCTTCTCCCCTACCCCCCATCAACCCTCAGTTTGTTCTCTGTATTTAAGAGTCTCTTATGGTTTGCCTCCCTCCCTCTCTGTAACTTTTTTTTCCCCTTCTCCTCCCCCATGGTCTTAAGTTTCTCAAGATCCACATATGAGTGAAAACATAGGGTATCTTTCTTTGACTGACTTATTTCACTTAGCATAATACCCTCCAGTTCTATCCATGTTACTGCAAATGGCCAGATTTCATTCTTTCTCATTGCCAAGTAGTATTCCATTGTATATATAAACCATATCTTCTTTATCCATTCGTCAGTTGATGGACATTTAGGCTCTTTCCATAATTTGGCTATTGTTGAAAGTGCTGCTATAAACATTGGGGTACAAGTGCCCCTATGCATCAGCACTCCTGTAGCCCTTGGGTAAATCCCTAGCAGTGCTATTGCTGGGTCATAGGGTAGGTCTATTTTTAATTTTTTGAGGAATCTCCATGCTGTTTTCCTGAGTGGCTGCACCAGTTTGCATTCCCATCAACAGTGCAGGAGGGTTCCCGTTTCTCCACATCCTCTCTAGCATCTATAGTTTCCTGATTTGTTCATTTTAGCCACTCTGACCGGTGTGAGGTGGTATCTCAGTATGGTTTTGATTTGTATTTCCCTGGTGAGGAGTGACATTGAGCAACTTTTCACGTGTCTGTTGACCATCTGGATGTCTTCTTTGGAAAAGTGTCTATTCATGTCGTCTGCCCATTTCTTCACTGGATTATTTGTTTTTCGGGTGTGGAGTTTGGTGAGTTCTTTATAGATTTTGGATACTAGCTCTTTATCCGATATGTCATTTGCAAATCTTTTTTCCCATTCTGTCGGTTGCCTTTTAGTTTTGTTGGTTGTTTCCTTTGCAGTGCAGAAGCTTTTTATCTTGGTGAGGTCCCAATAGTTCATTTTTGCTTTTAATTCCCTTGCCTTTGGAGATGTGTTGAGTAAGAAATTGCTGTGGCTGAGGTCAAAGAGGTTTTTTCCTGCTTTCTCCTCTAGGGTTTTGATGGTTTCCTGTCTCACATTCAGGTCCTTCATCCATTTTGAGTTTATTTTTGTGTATGGTGTAAGAAAGTGGTCTAGTTTCATTCTTCTGCATGTTGCTGTCCAGTTCTCCCAGTACCATTTGTTAAAGAGACTGTTTTCCATTGGATACTCTTTTCTGCTTTGTCAAAGATTAGTTGGCCATACATTTGTGGGTCCCATTCTGGGTTCTCTATTCTATTTCATTGGTCTGTGTGTCTGTTTTTGTGCCAATACCTGAGTGTTTGTTGAACTGAATTTGGACATTGAATCAGAGTCCCAGTTATCTCCTTCATGTAGGACAGCTTTATGGAAACATTTGAAATACCTAAAAGTAGAGAGGATACCACAGTGAACCCCTGTGTGCTCATCATCTAGTTTCAGTAACAGTTATAGGTGCCTCAGTCGGTTAAGTGTCTGACTCTTGGTTTTGGCTCAGGTCATGATATCACGGTTCATGGGTTTGTGCCCCACATTGGGATTCACTCTGGCAGTGTGGAGCCTGCTTGGGATTCTCTCTCTCTCTCTCTCTCTCTCTCTCTCTCTCTCTCTCTCTCTGTCTCTCTCTGCCGCTCCTCCCACCCTCTCCCCTCTTCTGTCTCTGCCCCTCCCCTACTCTCTCTCTCAAAATAAATAAACTTTAAAACAAAAAGAAAAAAAATATCAAAAAAATGAATACATGGCCAAGCTTGTATGCCCATACCCTACCGTCATTTGCACGTACCTCTCAGAGTCCTCTGGTGGAGAAATATCTACCTGACGCTTACTCAGCCAGAGTCGGTTTTCTGGCAGCCACCACTGCCTGGCTTCCCACAGAGCGGGCATCATGAGTGGGTAGCATGTGAACCAGAAAAGTAGGTGTGTGCAAAGTACTTGACATTACACTGAGGACCCCGCTCAGACCTGATCCCATCTTATTTTTGACACTATTTTTTGTGTGTCCAGTGTCCTGCTCTGCACCCCTGTCATCTGACTGGTGGAGTCGGGGTGGGCCTGTTTATGAAGCAGATGTGTTTCTTGATGAAATGGCCAATGGGGGTGACTGACTATGACAGGAAGCTTGTGAGAGGAAGATGTGAGGTCTCAGCTTAGTGGCCTATAGCCATGACATTGGGCCCTGGGTACCAGGGGTAACTTTAGATACTATGGGAGAAAGTAAATATAAAAATACAGACAGTAGCCCCTATATTCAAAGACTGTAAAGCAGGGTGGAGGATACTTGCTTGGAAATAACTCGAGTATCACTGTCTACTGAGTTGACAGTAGAGTGGAGAAATGGAGATTCCTGTGAGAGAGAACTGGCTAGGTGCTGTGAGGGATGGGGGAGTGATGTGTTGTGTGAGTTGAGGGGAGAGGCTTTCCTGGTCCAGGAATCCAAGGAAAGGCTGGAAGGTCTTGTGGTTGAGGCCCTCATCATGTGCAGCTGCCTTTCCCCCACCAGGATATTCTCCTTCATTCTCTTCCACTCACATTGTCTTTCTTTCTTTCTTTCTTTCTTTTTTTTTTTAAGTTTATTTATTTTTAGAGAGAGAGAACATGAGTGGAGAAGGGGCATAAAGAGAGGGAGAGAGAGAGTCCCAAGCAGGCTTCATGCTGTCAGCACAGACCCCAACGCAGGGCTTGATCCCATGAACCATGAAATCATGACCTCAGCCAAAATCAAGAGTTGGACATTGGATGCTCAACTGACTGAGCCACTGAGGTGCCCCTCACATTGTCTTAAACATACCTCTGATGCTAGCTCTCCCTGGCCATTAGCCCCTGGTGGCTCCCCAGTGTTGCAGGGTAAAGTGTACTTTCCTTTAGTTTATCCCTGGGTTCTTCCATGTGTTTAGACTTACCTCCCACCGTTTCTTAAGTGCATGTCCTCTCTGCCTTTTCTGAGATCCCACCACCATCCCCCTTACCTTCAGCAGAATTAATCCCTTCTAGCTCTTTTCTCCCAAAGGCAGTCGCAAAGCATGGTTACAGCAGTACCCTTTGCTAAAATGTGGTACTCTTTGCTAAAATGCTGTTATTTGATGCTGTGAACTCAGGTTCACCTCCTAAGTGAGCCATCTTGTTCCAAGTGGGCCCCTCTCCCTTCAGGTAAGAGTTTGGGCTGCTTAGTAGGAAGCAGGACTTTGGCCATCCAGTCTTAGTGCCTGTACACTGTCCAGAGCATCTTTAAAAAAAATTTTTTTTTAACATTTATTTATTTTTGAGAGAGAAGAAGTGGGAGAGGAGCAGAGAGAGAGGGAGACACAGAATCCAAAGCAGGCTCCAGGCTCTGAGCTGTCAGCACAGAGGCCAACGTGGGGCTTGAACCCACAAACCATGAGATCGTGACCTGAGCCGAAGTCAGACACTTAATCGATGAGCACCTAGCACCCCTGTCCAGAGAGCATCTTTATGGCAGAGAAGCCTCAGGCACCCAGATACATCTTGGGAACTGGGAGGACCTGGGGTCCGAAGGGGGTCAGAAGGAAATTGGGGAGATATGAAGTCTACATGTCTAGGCAGTTTAGGTCAGGTAGTAGATCCGTGGTTTGCTGCTTCTCCTTTTGGATCCAAGAAGAGAAAGGACACTCATACTGTACGGAAACAAACTGTGATGCCCAATTTTGGCTCCTCCTGGGGGCTTGTTGGTGGTGCCAGGATGGAGCCCTCTTGGGGCTGAGCATTCTGAGGCAAGGTCCAGACTCTTGCATTGGAACAGGGAGACCTGGGAAGGGGCCAGAGGTTGATTGTTGGAATAAAGGCAGAAGTGGTGGATTCTTGGTTTCTTTGAGAGAATCACGTCTGTAAACCCAGCAGCTACTAAAGGAATATCTGATTTCTTCCCCTCTGCAGTTACCAGCTCCTTCTTTTGACATACGTTTTCCTTATCCTGGTGCTAATTATTTTTTCACTGTTTTGGTTTTTTTTTTAATGTTCCTTGAAGCACATGTCCATAAGTAATGAGTCCTTCCTTGTGCTGTTGCTGACACCCATTAATTCAGGCTCTTACCCCTCATATCTGCTCTGTTGCTGGAGTCTCATCGTAATTTGTCTACCTTAGCCTTTAAATATTTCTCCAATCAGTTTGCCTTCTACCACCAGATCCATCTCCTCAAGCTTCTGCTTTCTCCACTCAGGCACCTGTGGTGGTTTTCGTCATTACCTGATGAGGGTAGCTGCAGACACCAAAGCCTCTATCCACATGTCTGTCCTGCTGTGTTTTATGCCCCAGACTTGTGTGCTAGCCCGACCAGCTTCCTTACTCCTCACTTCCTGTGACGATGCTTGGGCACCACTTCTCCCTGGCCATCAAGGCTTGCTTCGTGTCCCACCTCCTGCCTGAAGCCTTTCCTGTCCCAACCATTTCTCTCTAGAGTCCTGCAACACTAGTATGTGCAGAACAGCCCTTGACAAACAGGCTCCATATGTGAGTGGAGAGGGAGCCTGTGAGTGTGTAGGTGTGCCATCTATGGTGTGGTTTTTAGCATGTGTCCTGTGTTGCCAACTGGGGTATACGTGCTCGCTGTGCTCCGTATTTCCTACACTTCCCTGTGGAGTGTGGCGCCACTAGCCTTGGCATGCCTAACTGGCAGGGACTTGTTAGAATTCCTGAAGGTGTAAAAGTTCCACGTTGAGTGCGTCCTCCTGATGGGCTGTCCCGTCTGTTCAATTAAAACCTTCTGTGGTGATCTCTCTGCTTCTCTTGGTCCCTTACGCCTGCCTGTTCACTTGTTTTCTCAGCCCGTGCCCCGAATCATGGTGCAGTCTGCCTTCCCGGACGTGGGGACGCCCAGAATGGTGGAGGTGAGTTAGTCGGGCGGAGGTGGCACCTTTGCTGGTGGCTGTCCCACATGTGGTGGGTGGCCCCAAGGCTCTAATTTTTGAGTCCACACCCATGGGTTTTTCATTTTAGTGTTCCCGTTTTGATAATTAGCTATAATATAGGTCACTGTCTTCTCCCTCTATATTTTCCTTGTTCTACTTTTCTATTTTCAACTTGTTAATCATATGATTGCTAAACTTTTAGGTGCTTGACTGCTAATGTAGTCTGCTGCTTTAATAGCCCACTGCTAGGCAAAGGCGATTTCTATAAACAGAACAATCTCCTTATCCTGAGTGTTTGCTTAATTCTCAGTTTTACATTTCATTCTGATTCATGATATCAGCGTGAAAAGACTAATGCTAAACTGGGGAGAAAATAGTCTCTTATGATCTCCCACAGATGAACAGCACTTCTCATCTTATGAATAGCAAATCTATTTTCTCCCACTGTGCGTTCATTCTCTTAGGAAGGGCTGTATCTTTATCGGAAAATTTTATTTATTAAAACAACGGCCAAAAAGGGTAAATGATTTGAAAGAGAACTCAGACCTCCATGGATTCACTCCTTTCTAAAAAGGCCCTTTTCAATCCAGAACATATTTGATGTTCATGTGCACCAACCCCCCCCCCCCCCCCCCCCCCCGCCAACCCTGTCCCCTGTGAGTTGTGTTTGTTATTTTGCTGAGGCAGGATTGGGATCCCAAGGCCAGTGGGACAGAGGGAGACCACGTCTTTCACGGGTGAGGGCACCAGACCTGTGACAGCCTCTGTGGCTCAGGGCAGCTCTGGAAGTGTCAGCGGTAAGGGAATAACCCACAGATGGGGGGAGACGGTTTCCACTCACATATCAACTCCAGTCAAGTGGGAGCGGCTTCCTGCAGTGCTGTAACGGAAGGAATCTGAGGCTGTGCTCAGGCTCAGCAGGAAAGAACCGAGCAATCAGCGCTTGCCTTCTGCCACCTTTGGTCCCTTTTGTCACTGTGGATCTGACCTCTGATCCCTGGTTGTCACTTACTGGAGACTTTAGATAAATCCTTTAACCTCTCTGGGCCATGTTGTAAAATGCATATGGTAGTACTTGCCGGCCTATATCGAAGGATTCATGTGGAGGCAAATGGGATAATGACCAGGGAAATCCAAGCCACTGTCACTGGACTGTCACCTCCTCAGGACAGGACTGAGCTGGCCATTTGCAGACAGCTGTCCGTGTGGCAATGATGCAGTGTTACCATCGGAGAATAGGGAACATGTACTATTTCAGAACCACAGTTCCTGTGCAGATTCTAGACTCTGGTAGTTTTGTTTGTATATTCTTCCCTGCCTGGTCAGTGATATTAAAAATAAAATAGAAAAGGATAAATAAAACATGTACAAGTTGCAAAAGAAAAATGATTGAAGGATTGCCTAATCTTTTAGAGTATTTATGTTGGTGACAGTTATTGATCTATTGGATTTAGTAAATTTTGCAGCCTGGAGATCCATCACAAAAATGGGCTGTTAATCTCAAGAGGTGCCGTTAATTTCGTACCCTGAAAGTGTGCCTTGTGGGGAAAGGAGGGCCTCTGGAGACAGGAATATAAATGACAATTCACGTGAAAATGCATGATTTATCAGACTGCTGAGTTAAGCCAAGTAACTGTAAGAGACTTATAGATCTCAGCTGTTTCCCAGTTCAAATAAATCCTGTATTTCAAATGGAAAATGGCCATTCCTGTAATATAAATAATCTTTCCGTAAATATTGGAAAACATATTTCTTTTTCTGAACGGCATCCTTCTCCAGAGCACCAACCCCATTCCCTGTTCCTGCCTTCTCTCTTACCCCTGTCATTGTGAATCAGGAATAGAGAGATAATCTGCTAACTTCTTCAAATGGCTTCAGTTATCACTGAAAGAGCACCCTAGGAGCACCTCAGAACCAGTAGAATGTGGACGAGCAGTGGCTGTCGTCATTCCCCAGGGGATGGGGCTTTGTGTGTCTCTGTCAGAGTGAGGCAGACGAGTCATACGAGATGGGGAAGCCAGCCTCTGCGGCTCCTTCCACGCTCAGCCCCCCTTCACTGCAGGGGAGGTTACTGCCTGGCCTGCATCTCCCTGGACCAGAGGGCCCCCGAACCATGACATGGGACCAGCCTGCAGGCAGCCTGTCTCCTCTTCTTTCACCTGACTCCCGGCCAGGAGCCACAAGCTAGCCACCAGGCCCAAGGGTCATTCCTGGCAGCACTGGCGAAGCTGTGTTGAGGCACATCCACACCCTTCACTGAGATCCTCATTTCAACTTTGCAGGAGAAAGTATTCTTCTGGCTTCTAGTGATTCTCTCAGTCCCTCGTGAAGTTGGTGGTGGGCAGGAGGATCTGTTTCCATCAGAGCAGGGTGCTTAGCCTGAATGCCGGGAGGCTGGGGATGCTGGTGGGTAGGGAGGGAATCGAGATTTAATGTGCACCTATTGTGTGCTGCACCCTGTGGTAAGGACCTTGCCATGCCTCACTGACCCTACTACATGGCCGTCGAGTAGTCTTCTTTCCCACCACCAAGCCCTTGTCCCACAGCAGCTGAGTGTTCAACTTAATTCTGACACCGTCTTCCCTGGAGATGGCATCAAAGCCCATGGGTTAAGGGCTCAGGCCCACAAGAATGTCCCTGCTTTGAGTATCAGTCCCAAGTCCAGGTGGTCGGTCACCTGTGCTTCTGATCAACCAGCTGTAGATAAGGGGTTCCAATGAACCTCTACTTGGGTTTGATTAATTTGTCTGAATGGTTCACACAACTCAAGAGAAACATTTTACTTACTAGATCACCAGTTTATTACAAGGGATACCACTGGGGAACAGCCACGTGGAAGAGGTGCATAGGGCCAGGTGTGGGGAGAAGGCGTGGACTTTTAACGCCCTCCCTGTGTGCAACACTCTCCCCATACCTCCATGTGTTCACCAAACCAGCAGCTCCCAGGAGCCTGTCCCTCTTGGTTTTTGTGGAGGCTTTATTACATAGGCATGATTGATTAAATCATTGGCAATTAGTGATTAGCTCACCTTCAGCCCCTCTTCCCTCCCTGGAGGTTGGCTGTGGGGCTGAAGCTCAAATCACAAGGTGGGTTGCCCTGGCAACCAGCCCCCATCCTTAGGTGCAGGCCCAGAGTCACCTCATTAACATGAACTCAGATGTTGTTGGAAGGGGCTTGTTAGGAATATCAAAACGCCTTTATCACTCTTACCACTTAGGAAACTCCAAGGGTTCCAGAGCTCTGTGGCAGAAACAGGATGAAGGCCAAATATGTATTTCTTATTATAAGTCACTCTATCTCAGGCAGCGAGCAGGTGGGTGACTGTTTGCTTCGTGCTCAGCATAGTGCAGAGTGCGGGCTCCTCAGTGTTTGCTGCGGAAAAAACTGGGGTCACCCGGACAGAAGTGGTGGAACAGAACTGGCACCCGGTCTGCCCAGGTGCACGGCAGCGCTCTTTTCACTGTCAAAGCTGTAATGTTTCAACTGACCACAAGATCTGTCTGAATTCTTTTGGAAATGAGCAGCTGACTTTGAATTTTAACCTTTATTCTTGGCCCTTCCCTGATTCAGGCTTACCGAGAGAGCATGGGGATTAGTGCGGCTCCTGATGTGACTGTGCAGATGGCCCCCGTGAAGATGTTTGACAGACCCACGAAAGCACCTCCCCAGCAGTCCGTCACTGCCAACACCCAGGCCCCCGAAGTTCAGGAAGGGCCGCCCAGCCCCCTGAGTGAGGCCTCCAGTGGGTACTTTTCCCACAGCGTCTCCACCGCGACACTGTCCGATGCATTGGTCCCTAGCCTTGATGCCGCGGCTGCAGTGGGGGGCCAGACGCCTGGCTCGCCCCCTCCTGCCCTCTGCCTGGCCACCCCAGACACGGAGCTCCCATTTCCATCTGCTGCTCCCACTGCAGACAGTGATCTTCCTGCCCAGTTGGAGGGTCAGCGCAGCCTTCTGTCCCTGCCACTCCTGGCAACGCAAAATGCTTGGGGCAACAGCAACGGTGCGTCCGAGGCCAGGGGAGCAGTTTCCTCGGAGAAGCAGAATGAAGAAGCAAGGGCTTCACTGACTCATCTCCCCATGCCTGCCCCCCAGAAGGAATCACCCAGCCAGCAAAGCGGCGGCAAAGTTTCCTCAGCCACCAAGCAGCTCGGAAGAGCCACGGACCATGTGAAGCCTGCCGCCAGCTTAGAGCTGGATGTCTCCAAACCACAGCCTCCAGACCTCCTGTCTCAATCACCTGCTCTGGCGTCTCCATTCAGAATCCAGAAGGTGCGAACCTCCGAGCTGAAGTCGTTCTCGCGCATGCTGGGTGGGGACTCCAGCTGCCCCTCTGGTGCTGAGGAGGACCTGCCGGCCTCCGGGGGGCCGAGCGACAGCAGTGCTGGGACACAGGCCCTGGGAAAGCTGGAGGTTTCCTCAGATTCTGAAGAAGCCAGCGAAGTCCCAGAGTGGCTCAAAGAGGGAGAATGTGTCACCGTGGGCACCAACAAGATAGGCATTGTGAGGTACATCGGGCCAACTGACTTTCAAGAGGGGACGTGGATCGGAGTAGAGTTACATTCACCTTCAGGTGAGTGCTACTTGTTTGGGATGGTTCCCGGGGCTCCTAAGGGGATTTCGCCAACTGTGGTCTGGGGGGAGAGTACTGGCCCTGTCCCAGCACTGCGGGGAACTTGCTATGTGCCCTTGGGCACATCATTTGACCTCCCTGAGCCTCCAGGTCACTTTTCAAAATCAGGAATGAAAGTTACCTAAGTGTTCTCTTTGTTAAACCTCCAGACATTTTTCAGAAACCTAAGACATTGATTGAAAGCTACTATCAATTTGGTTATGAATTTAAATGCCTTTTTTTTTTTTTTTTTTTTTTTTTTAAGTCACAGAGGCATCTGCTTTTGAACTGTAACAGTGTAACAGTAGCTGTGTCTGCTGTTTCTGCTCAGGTTGCAAACACTGATGCCTGAGTGCATGCTGGATGCCTTGGCTTGAGAACAGAAGAGGTGATCTCTTATGTCTCATTACAGAATGGCACACCTTAAAAGCAAATAGATCACCATTTTCTGAAAAACCAGGGCCATAACTTAAGGAAATACTTTGTCCTTTAGATGTTTCCTTTTATTAAAACAGCTTTACTCTGATACCAATTCACATATTGTAAAGTCTACCTGTTAAAATTGTACAATTAATTTAATGGTTCTGAGTAGATTTACAGAGTTGTGCAATCACTACCATAGTCTAATCTTAGAACAGGTTCATCAACCTAAAAAGAAGCCACATGTCTGTTTTGAAGGCCCTGTCCCTCCCTAAGTCCTAGCTAACCAACCAATAATCAGTTTTTCATCTCTCTAAATTTATATGCAATGTCCTAATCTGGACTTTCACATAAAGGGGATCCTACAATATGCTGGGCTTTTGTGACTGGCTTCTTTCATTCTGCATAATTTTCCAAGGTTTATCTGGTTACAACTTGTGTCAGCACTCCATCCCTTTTTCTGGGCAAATAGTATTCCAGCCTGTGGAAGTTCCACCTTTTGTTCATCCATTCATCAGTTGGTTTCCACTTTTTGGCTGCTGTGAAAAATGCTGTAAGTTGGAAGTGGTTCTAGAAGAGTAATGCAGCACAGGCCAGACATTTTTTAAAGAAGTGTCTGCTATTATGTGCAGGGAAATTGGGAGAGAAGTTTATATCTGCAGTTGGACTCAAGAATTGAAGGGGAATTAGCAAATAGATGAATTCATTCAACAATTATGCGCCCACCATGTGGCAATCACTGTCTTGGTTTCCAAGGATACCTTGGGGAGCAAAACAAAGTCCCTGGTCTCACTGGACTTTCATTTTGGGAGGGAGAAAATAAACAAGTAAACAAACGAAGAAATAATTAACACTTGATAGTAGTAAGTGCTGTGAAGAAAACGAAATGGGGTGAGTGGACAGAGGACAGTGGGGAGACTGGAAGTGGGGAGCTGGTGGGCAGGGGTGGGGGGTGTGCCCTGGGAGCCGAGGGATTAGCGGTGGCCACACAGTGAGGGACATGGTCTGTTAGATGCGCTGAGAGGTGCTCCTGAGGGGTCCTTGCTGACAGAGAGGAGGTGGTGAGGGTGGGCCTGTTTGGAGTCGGGGGAAGAGAGAAGGGTAGGTTAGGATGTGCAGTGAGTGAAGACAATTCATGATTGTTTTTGCTTCAAAGATCATGTTCCCCACCAACCTGTCACCATGAGATACTGACATTTAGGGGTCAGGGTGGTCCCTTTGCTCAGGTATCCTCTTCTCTCTACCCACTTGAGCACTGGGTTCATTCTTCACCTTAATGCATTTTCTGTTTTTACAAAGGAAACTTCTTTCCTCCATTTTGACACATTAAGCATGACATCTGACTAGCTACAATTTGGTAATTTGCCAGTTTCCATCTAATGGATTCAGGAAAAATAATCATTCCACCAACCACCTCCATCCAGGTTGAAAATGGTCTCTTCCCTGGAGGAGGGTGGGGTTGGTGCCACTTCTGCTTTGCTGACTTGCCTGCACCTGGCCATGGGAAATGGCAGGACGGGCGCATCGACCTCACCTGGGCTGCCTGGGGGTGCCTGTCACCAGCAGCCAGCACATGCTGCCTGGGAGCCTGTGCCCTCGGCCTCATCTGTTTGACAGGGAGCTAGAGGCCCTGGGAAGCCACCTCTGTGTCTTCTTCTCTTTTCCCCTCAGGTAAGAATGACGGCTCCATCGGAGGGAAGCAGTACTTCAAGTGCAACCCCGGCCACGGGCTGCTGGTGAGGCCAAGCCGGGTGCGCAGAGCAACGGGCACAGGGCAGCGGCGCAGCGCGGGGCCCAGGCTGCAGGGCGCCCCTGAGCCCCGAAGGAGCAGCACCCTCTCCGGCTCCGCCACCAACCTGGCCTCCCTGACGGTGGCTCTGGCCAAGGCAGAGGGCGCCACAGCGCTGAGGGCCAACAAGAGCCATAAGAACCCGGAGAACCGAAAGTCCTGGGCCAGCTAAGCCGGCGCCCCGGCCCTCCTCCCTCACAGTCCTCCTGGGCTGCTGGCCTGCTTCCCTGGCCAGTGCTGCCGGAGGGCGTGGCTCCCGAGCCTTGCCGGTGACGTGACGGCCCTGGGGTGGGCAGTGACACCTCAGACTCCCTTCCCTGGGGAGCAGGGCAGTGAACTCTTTTTGCACAACACAGGGCTCGTGACCTTTCCCTGCTCCTCCCGGGACTCTGGAAGCTTCATTTCTTCCTCTGCTCAGAGAAGAGGCATCTCCACAAGGCGGTGGGGTTGAAGGTTCTAGGAGCCCAGAGCAGTCCTTGATGGTGGGAGCCAGGCCCCTGCCAACTCCCTGGTGGGAGCCAGGCCCCTGCCTGGAGATTTCCCCACCTGGGGCTGTTGTTCCTCTTTTCTGTTCTGATGACCCCACTAACCTCGTAACCAACCTCGTAACCAGTGCCTTTGTTTCCCACAGAGGCAGGGCATCCTCCCTCTGCCTCCAGGGCCAGCGCCCCAGCCGACCCGCTGTGGTTCTGGCTTGCTCCCCAGGCTCACTGCATCCTCTGGCCCCCCAGAGACCCAACACCAAGTAACAGACTCCCACAAGTGCCTCTGGTGGGACTTTTGGCACAAGGTCCTGGGCGCCACAGCAACGGGCACTGGGCCTGACCCTCCCACCTTTCCCTCCTCCTTTCCACAGGGTTTCTTAGCGGTTTCTTTGTGGGCATGTTAGTGTCATTATACCTGGAAAGCGTTTTCTCTTTGCCATTTGTTCCCTTAACAGAGTGCTTGGAATATATTTATTTATATTTATTTTTTCAAAATCCGAAATCTTTCGCGAGCCACAATCATCTGCCCAGGCATGAGTGCCCCGGGCCTGCCTTGCACATCACCAGCCTCTGAGGCTGCTCAGCAGCTGCCAGCCTCCTGCCTCCGGCAGGGGTTCCCAGGGGGACAGAGGGTGATGCCCCTCCTTAGGTTATCATTGACACAGATGCACAAGTGGCCTTACTCCAAGAGAGCAAAAACTTGGAGGATTATGTTATGGTGCATCTGCAATGTCAAAGTCAGCAGAGGTGTCACGACCCTATTTGGTGCAATTTTGGTTTCTTGGAAGGGCCTGAGACCAGTTTAACTTCTTGGCAGTTCTATACCCTGATGACTCCCTAAGGCTGGGGGGCTGTGGCCTAGCAGGTGGGCCTGTGCAAGGAGAGCTCCCCACTGTCCCTACCAGTCCAGACCTGGACAGCAGGAGACCCTCCACGAGCATTGCCCAGCTCTCGCAGGACACTTCCTGGAACCCTTCCCCGCCAGGCTGGTTGGGAGTTGGAACGGAGTCTGCAGAAGTGAGAAGAGGGCTGGTGCCTCTGGGACCAGGGGGTGGCATGTGGCTCCGGTGGGGAGTGCCAGGTGGGATGGAACCTCCATGGGAGAGCTAGTGCTTCTGGAACTTTCCACGGGAGTAGCCCAGGGACCTAGTGCCCAGCATTCAGCTACCTTCCATGTATGTCCTCACAAGGGAGCAGGACCCTAGAGGACACCCTGGGGACAGCCCGGGGACAAACCCCGGGTCAGGATTTGTGCACGGCACTGGGAGGCCTGTTTTTAGTTCTCACATTTAGACTCTTAGAAACGATGCCCAGGAAGCCCTTTTTGAAAAATCTCTGTTCCGTAGGGATTTGAAGCCCCTACGGAGAAGTCATGTTAGGTTCCCTGCCCCAGAGTGGGGCTGTGTGGGGCCCATGGGTACCTGAGGGTTTGCAGCTGCCGCGGGCCCGAATCCCCCTTGGGGAGGAGCCCGGGATTAATTAGCTTCCATTAATTACACGTGGCGCCGCCCGCCAGCCAACCGCTTTGGGGCCCAGCTTCCTAACAGCCAGCTGTGTACCAGGTGAGAGCTGCCGCTCCCGCCCACCCTGTGTGCCTCAGTCCTCACTCCTCACTGGGCTGGGCCCCCGTGACTCGAGCTGCCACAGGAGGACGGGCCCGGAGCTGAAGGGCACACCCCTCGTGTAGCTTTATCTCAGCAAATGTTCAGTTTCTGCCTAACCTTCTCAGCACAAAAGTCCTCCACAAATCTGTGTTCAGGTAGGTCTTTTCTCTGCGGACACCAGCATCAGTGTAGTCCGTTGATGTGCGAACTGGCACCACCCCTTCCTCTGAGGGGAGCAGCGATGCTCTCACAGCCTCCGACGACCTGCCTGTGGGCAGACGTCGCATGCCCGGCTCACTGGGGAAAACAAATGGAAGGTCATTTGGCCGTTTATGATCCTTATTTACCTGGCAAAGCACTTGCCGGAGCCCAGCCCTGCGCGTGCTTTCAGCAGCCTTCCATAGAACTGTCTCGGGAAGGCCAGTCAGGAGATGGGTGTCATGCTCTGTCTCTGTCACTTGGTTTGGTTGACATGGAGTGGACTGCAGTGGAATTATGGACCTGAGCGGGGTCATATCAGCTGGAGCTTGCTGGAGCTTGCAGGAGCCGTGGAAGAGACCAGCCTGGGGTGTAAGGAGGTTTCGGGACCACCTTCTCTTTCTCCCAAGGTCCCCTCTGCAGCCAGCATGGCCTCCCTCCGTCCCCTGGGCCTGCTTTTCCAACATTCCCAGTTTCCTCTGCCTGAGATTCCCCACCACCCATCCCCGTTCCTTGCAGGTCTGCCTCCCAGGGGAGCAGCGTTGCCCCAGCCGTGGCTTCCCCTGGGTCTTGTGCAGAAGCAGCTGACAGTGTGAGCAGCTGAGCAGAGGGCCTGCCGGAACAGCCTGGCTGCCAACGGGGTGGGAGGGCCGTCATTGGTCTTGGGAGGAAGGCATTACTGTGGCTGCTGTCTGGTATGCAGCTCTCGCCTGCTTTGGAGCACGTTTTTTGGGCCCCGCCCTGCAGGGTGTGAGAGAGGAGACGTCTGTCCCGTTGGTGTCGTTGGCGAGCTGCCACTGTGGCTGGAGAGTCAACAGTGGGCCTGCCCCCGGACCGGGAGAGGCTGGTCTGGCTGTCCTGACTCAGCTCTGGCCCCACAGGCACCTTGAGAGCCACGAGGCCTGTGTGGCTTGTCCTAGGGACAGGGTTTGCAGTCCCGACCCTCCCTATCTTCTTGCTTCACAACCGGCGCGTCCCTTCAAGGTCCCGGTGTCGCTGGGTTAAGCAGGGTGCAGGCGTCACTCCGTTGCAGTCTGCTGTCTTCCTGGGCAGCTCGGGGCAGCTCTCCTCCTCCAGGGGATAAGCAGTGCGAGTCTGAGGGAGGCCTCCCTGCTCTGGTCTGCGGCCTTCACTCTCGCTCCTCGGTGCAAACTCATGTTAACCTGTTACTAGAAAAGCAGTGGCGTGCGGAAGACGTGCTCACTAAAGCCATAGCCCAGGCAGTCCCTATGGCCCAGCGTTTATTCGGCCAAAGGTGCGGTCTTGCCGGGGGCATGGCCGTGGGAGGTGGAGGGAGGGGCTCCATCGCACCCACCTTCTGTTCTCACCTTACTAATAGGCCTGGTTTTAAATGAAGTGTCGGCACTAAGATTTGAGATGTGGTTCCAGCAGGTCCCAGGCTCTGGGATTGGGTGTGACAGCAGGAGGGGATGGGCCACCTGGATGCTGGGGCCACCCGCAACGGCCCCAGGCAGCACCAGGATGTGTCAGAGTCCAGGCCGGGATCCTCCTGGGCTTCTGCCTCCCTTTCTGCACATGTACAATCTCCACTGGCCGTCACCCCCAGGGCACTGCAGTGGCGGTGGGGGTGTGGGGGGTTGGCGGCAGGGGGCAGCTGTCCAAAATCCCAGCCTGACCAGAGGGCACAGGAGAGTGAGAGAGCACGGCCAGTGCATGTGGCTGGGGTCAGCCACGAAGGGCCTTGTGCGTTTAGTGAGAGATTTGAGCTTCCATTGAGTTGTGAATGGGACCCTTGAAGAGTTTGAAAGGCTTAAACGGTGTTTAAATCCCTCATTACTTCCTTACATTTTCTCATCTTGACTTAACGTTCCCTGTATGTGAAACCCACAAGAAGTTCAAGGGTAGTTATTTTCCTGGCTGAGATTAGCTCCACTTGCTTGAGGTTGGCCTTGTAGGCCTGCGTCTGGGACAGGGAGTGCCTGAGAAGGCAGCCACCTGTCTGTCGTGCCTTTTTACCCTGGGGATGGTGGGTGCAGCCTGTCTTGCAGCCTAAAACACTGGCTCAACCGTCCCCACACGTGTCTTTCTCTCAGAGAAGTCCATTGTGCCTTCAGCCAGGCTGCTGACACTAATTTTGTGGGGGGTGTTGGAGGGTCTTCTCCATGTGTGGAGTTCTGTAAATACGACAGGTTCACGTATAAAGAAATGATTTTGATTGGGCGACTATATTGATTTGCTGCACATCAAGTGGGAGTTTAAAAAATCCAAAGACTCTGTAATGAATTGTAAAGACTTAATGATTTGTATTATATAATGAACTAAAGGTCTGTACTTTTGTACCATATATGCCTTTCCGTCGTATGACCAGCAGCCTCTAAATAAAACCAGATGATTTCATGCCTACGTCCGAGGCTGGTCTCGTTGCTTTCCCCTCCCCCCACCCCTGAGGCAGGGGTGTTTGAGCTCATTCCAGGCTGTCCCATGGGGCAAGGGGTGGCCCGGGTCCAAGACTCTTCAAGACTGAGACTAGGACGGGGAGGTTCAGGGAAGCCGCAGGTCCCTGAGTGCACGTCTCCAGAACCCTGCACCCCTTGTGGTTTGGACTAAAGAACCGGGCAGGCCCCACAGGTTCCGTGGCCAAGTCTTACTCCCCTTGGTCGAGACCCTCTTACAGGAGCCAAGAGCCAATAGAAACTTTCTGATGGCCTTAGAACTAGGGTAACTGGAGCTTCTGGGCTAACTGGGAGACAGCTGGTCTGGAGGAGGTTGGTGGTGGTGGGGGGACAGTCCCCTTCTCTGGAGCAGGATGTCCCAGTTCTCAGGCAACGGCTCCACTGTCCACCTTGATCTACGTGATCAGCCCCACACCTGCGAGCTGAGGACTTCCTTGCGCTGCTGCACAAGCAGCTTGACCCTTGAAGGTTCTGCAACAGGCGTTTGGGGGAGGAGATGATGCTTGTGGACACTGGCAGGGCTGGGTCACACCCTGCAGGCTTGGAACCCAGTGTTATTTGTTGGTTCCTGCTCGCACCCATGAGGCCAGCATCCTCAGGACGTCCTCCCGGCCGGGGCCCAGCATGGTTCGCAAGGGCACTAGGGGTGCTGGGCCCAGCCCCTCTTCCCTGGGGAGGTGACCAGGTCTCCTGAGATTGCCTGCAGGGAGCCCAGCACCAGGCAGGGGCAAGGCTGCTGGGTGTGCTGTTTTCACGGGCAAATGGGCTCCCCGGCGGCCCTGCATCAGTAAATCACTTGGCTCTCCTCTGATGGATCATGTCCTTGCAGGTGGAAGGCCGACTGGAGGTGGCCACCAACCAGTCAGGGCACATCTTTGCAGGGCTGGTTTATATTCCTAAGTTCTCTGGGTTCTCTGAGATAAGTACTGCCAAATTATGACAGAAATTTGGCAGCCAGGAGCTGCCCTGTTCTGAGGCAAGTCTGAATGTAGAATTGATCTAGCTCCTAGGATGAATCTCAATTTTCCAAGCTGCTACTTTCCTGCAGCTCATGAGAACTCCCACAGCATGAGGCTGTGGGGTTGTTACGGTTGCTCAGACCCCAAAACGAGCTCTAGTGGTTGTGTCACGTTTAGTCCTCTCGCTGAGTCACTCGGTGAACATTTGTGTGCTTCTTCCGCACCAGGCCTTGTGTAGCAAACAGCGCGGATGGGCAATCCCGACCAGTCCCCACGGTCGGAGCGCACGGTGCTCGCGGGAGGGGCCCTGGAGGATTTTAGGGGTTGAGGACGTTCCTTCTAGGCTGGTGCGTTTGCAGTATTCCTTTGCAGGCTTTGGCCCAGAGGAGGAGCGTGAGGAGACAATGTCCTCAGCATCCCCTCCCCCATCCCCTGCTTACCTCCACCTGGGGACTTAGGGTTTGAGGCAACTTAAAATTTTGCATAGCCCTTCCTAAGAGGAAACCATTTATTTCTTAGGTTTTCTCTGAGGAGGGGTAAAACAAGTCAATCCTAGCCTGTGGGATGAGTGGGGGGACAAGGGGGCTTGGGCACTCTGTCCTTGAGTCCCGGGTAAGAATCTTCCCCAACCATAGGTGTCTTTAAAGAAAAACAATGAAGCTTCAGCTTCGTTTCTTTTCATTTTTCACTGCAAACGGAAAGACGGCTCTTTGAGAAAATCAGGTGCTTGGGACGTGGCCTGGAGCCCGAGAGGGAAAGTGTGTGGAGCTTGTCAGCGTGGACAAGCTGCTAGGACCCCAGGGGTGCTGAGATGTGGGAAGACAGGGAAGGGAGGGAGGAGGCTGGGGTTGATGTGAGAGTGCCCCCCCAGCCAGGGCAAGGGAGCGAGGGGAAGGTGTGGCCTCTCCTGGGGTAGGAGAGCCCCATGGAGGAGGTGGGCAGGTTCAGGGGCTTTCCAGAGCAGAAGGCATTCCTGCCCCACCGCGTAGTGTCTGTCACCTCAACCCTTTCCAGGTGTCCTTGGCCTCTGGGCATGCCAACTGCTTTTTAAAGCACGAAGGGACTGATGTCCAAAACGGAAGGCTGCCACCCGTTAGTGTTGGGAAGCTTCCCAAACGATCGTTATTCCCCCCCAAAGAAATCCCGGCCAGGCTTTGTTCAGTTATACATTTTATTCTCTAATAGGTACAATACTAAAATAAACACAAATTAAAAAAAAGTTTTATTAAAACAAAACTGTACAAAAAAGCAGTATACTACATTTTAATTACAGAACAGTCTACTGTCCAAAAGGCACTAATCCAGAATAGGAGATACAATGATACAGGACTCATTTAAACTATTTTAATCAATACAATAGAGCACTTGTTTCTTTGACCATTTACATCTAGAAACAAGGGCTTTTTGCTACAGTCATTACACATTGTTATAAATATGAGTCCCACAGGTGAAGGTGCAGTATCGCTCTCCCTAGAGAAGGTTCAGGCCACGAGGGACTGTGTGGGGCTGAGAGGTGGGTGGGGGGCGGGGCCCGGGCCCAGGGCTGCCGGGTGCCTTCCCAGCGGATGGGCCGACTGCCCTGGGTGCGCGGAGCTTGTCTTCCAGCCTGGCCTCCCAGATAGTTGGTTTCTGGCCATTACTGGCAGCCACTTTACCCCCCTCTTGTGTGTTAGCACCGGGAAAGTGGGTTCTGAGATGCTCCAGGGAACTGGGGCT
The DNA here is from genome assembly GCF_024362965.1 of Panthera pardus. NCBI lineage: Eukaryota > Metazoa > Chordata > Mammalia > Carnivora > Felidae > Panthera > Panthera pardus. The sequence goes on along the minus strand of NW_026526688.1, from coordinate 50,605,142 downwards.
GGAGGTCTGGGTGATGAAGCGCCAGCAGCTCAGCAGAGGGGAGGCATTTTGGTAACCTGATCTGAGAAAAGGCAGCGACTACTCAGAAGAGGGACACAGAGCCCAGGGACGGCTAGTGAGCTGGGCACTACGGCCAGGCAGAGCCCCCTGCTACCTTCTGGGCAAACTTCTGGCCCAGAAATAAGAGGTCCCGTTCCTCCATTCAGAGAGGCCCTGCATCCCCTCCTGATGGACCCGGTGGAGAGTCTTCTGTTGAGAGAGACCTGTTACAATCTTGTGTTTTGGAACTTGCCTTCTAGAAGTGGGATTCTGCTTCCCAGAGGCTGTGCCTTGCCTCGCTGCTGCCTCAGAACCACGAACAGCTCCTGGGCAGTAGACGGCCAAGCTGTGTCTCTGCTTGTCCGTGTTTGGTGACCTGGACAACTCTCTAAACCCCAGATTTCATTCTCTAACGGACTCTGGACCTAAGGAAGAGAGATACTGCAGCTTTCCAAACAGTGTCATACACAGAGAAGACAAAGACAGGCATCTGATGTTAACAAAAATAAGTAACAAAGAAATAGGATTAAACCAAATCTCTTCTCACAGCATCCTATACTACATCCTCCTTCTGCTTAGCAGAAAATTGTACGTACACAAAAATACAAATACACAATTTTGTAGAACAGTCTGATTTTAATATATTTATATATATTTATATTTATACGAGTGGCAGGTTAGTTCATTATATAGAGCTTTTTGCACTTTTGGCTCATATGCAACAAGGCTTATAAATTCAGCTTTAGCTTTCATTCAGGTTTTATAGCTTTTGAACAATTGTTTTCACATTTAAAGCAGCATCCAATTTGCACTAGGAGTTTGTGGTGATTATAGGAAAGATGGGGTCAGGAGGTTACTGACAGGGAAGGCAGGGCCAGGGCCAGGGGCAGATATACATTCCAGTGTGTGTGGCGATGTCAGAAGGATTGCTATGGGACAGAGTTGACCATGATGACCCCTTGAGGTAGACTGAACACCTTACAGCAGACTCAGACACAGGTGCGACTCCCCTCAGGGACACATGGTGCACAGGATGGGGGACAGAGACCAGGAGACGCCAGAGGGAAACACAAAGACTAAGACACACGACGGCCAAGGCAGGGAAGGGCACTCTGCCCCAAAGCCATCTGGCAGGGACCCCACACAGCCCGTCGCAGATACTCGAGTATTTGGTGGACGCTAAAGACTTTCAGGCAGTCCCAAGGCATCTGGTCCATGGTATCTGATCGGATTACGACTGTCAACCTCACTTTCCACTTTCCAACCTGCGCCAGCTAGTTCCCACCCCCACAGCGAACAGGGAGACACAGCTGCACACGGTTCCGCAACAGAAAACAGTCCCCCGCACTCTGTGCGCCGGGGTGTTCGGGTCCAGGTAACTGAGAAGAAAGGGGGGCTGTGGTGCCGCTCGCTGCACTGCTGTCCCCTGCTCTGCAGTGCTCCCGCGCACGCTCACTGGGACAATGGACAAGCACTCGTAGAACCCGTAAACACGAGCAACTGGAGAACAGAGCAACAGCGCACTGCCCGGATCCGGGTTGGGGTGACGCGCTCCAGAGAAGCCTCCCTTCCATTTCCACCACGGATTCAAGATTCTCCCGTCTGACCACTTTCATCAACCTGCCTCCCTTCTCTCTCCCAATCCAAAGAATTCCTCTGGCAAATTTGCCCATACCTGTTAAATGTGAATGCCCACCATTTGGGTTATGACATTGTCTGAACAAAAACGCTGGATTATTAATGAAAATAAAGTGCCTGGTATGGATTTGTCCGTTTTGCAAAATGTTCTAATGCACCAACAAATCATCTGAGCGCTGCTTAGTGCCGTGATGTGAACAGAGTGCAGTCACAAAATAATCCGTCGTACACCCACCACATAATAAAGGCCCCAAATTTAGGTCAGACTTAAATTACTTTAAAAAAGAAGCAAACAGATAATCTCACACTCATTTTCAAAGACACACTTGTGATCTTGCTTCACCCCCAGCGACGATGGCCTTTCTGAGCCCTTGTGAGCAGACACCCTGATCCCTCAAATCTAGGGAGAGGACAAGAAGAGGCAGCCAGGGTTCCAGTGATTAATGATGGCAAATGAATCATTGTGTTTTAAACCATGATTATCTGACTCTTTGCCCTCTTGGGTCTGGATGCACTTTCCAGCTGCGGACAAAGACAGACCGAATTCTGCGCTGAGGCGGTCTTGCTCTCCCCGATCTCCCCACTCGACAGCTGTAGATTTTGCTAAGCAGGCTCCTTAACATTCTCTATGAACCAAGACCATAACCCCATTGACAGAGACACCCTTAAAAAGCAGCGCAGGACAGAGTGACGGAGCCAGCCTGACGGGCCAGTGCCAATGCCGCCCTGCCCACGAGCTTGCCCTTGTAGTTCTGCCAGCAGAATGCTGGGGGCCCTGCAGAGGGGCAGCTATCTGCACCCGCCCCTGAGGGCTAAGTGTAGGGAGGGGAAGAGGAGGGGGCAGGGCACAGGCCGACTCTCCGGCAGGTTCCAGAGGTCTGTAACTTGCTTAGGCACTTAAAAAACAGAACTAGAAATGTATCCTTGGAAGGTACTGCATACCTACTGGTGACTATGGCCGTGGAAGGGAGGGAGGGGAGCCCATGGGGAATCAGAGAAGGCTGTGGGCTCTTCCAGGGGAGGCAACTATGATGTTCTTGGTCTCATCTGGCAGGGGCAATGTCCCACCTTGCAGCCTGGGTGAAGATGGAAACACCGGGGCTGGGCCCAGCAGCAGCTCTGCTCTTCCCTGTTTCTGCAGACCAGAGCAAACGGATCGGGGCAGAGTGGGTGTGTAGACGGTCTGCTCCAGACTCACGGCTACAGGACTGCACAGGCTTGCTTGCTATTTCCCGTGTGAGAAAAACTACTAGAAGAGGCCCTTTCGAGAGAAGTGTTCCGGCGAAACCGTGAGCAACGAAGAAAAGCCTTGCCAGAGATGCCGACGCTTGAAGGGAGAACTCCCCCTGACCCCAAAGAACTTTGGTTTTGTGGTGCCCATTTTCAGAGATGCAGGATTAAGGGGCTCACTGACTTTAACATATTGAAATGTGGTTTTCAAGGCAAATCACTAACAATAATGCTCTTGAAAGGAGCCCACAGCTGAGCCCTCACCTCTGTTCAATCCACTCTACTAATGTATGCGCTGCCTGCCCCCGCCCATGAATCTGGCATAAAAACAAAAGAGTTCAATGTAATATCACTAGAGTGGCTGCTGTTTACATTAATATAGCACTAATGTCATTTTGTTTCCAGTTTAATAGCTTCAGTGAATGATGAAGTGGAAAAATGAACCTCATAAGTTTACGCTGGGCTCTTAGTTCCAGTAAAGCAACAAAAGGGGAGCGGTTTCTGGGCTTAAAGGAAGCCAGAAAACAAGACGGAGACTTCAACTTGACCTGGAAGTGATGGGAAGCTGGAAAAGTTATAAAGGCAACACAAATCTTGTGACTCATCTCTGCCACCCATACTGGTTGGTAAGAGTCACGTGCTCTTTCCAAGCATGGAGTTAATGTCTCCATTCCAAAATTTCAGTGGCACCCAACTGCCACCAGAGATGCCAAATCTGGACCAACAGCTAAACAGAAGGCACACATACCTTGTTCCCTTCACATTAGGCTGGGTTTTTTTTTGGTGTGGGGTGGGGGGGATAATCAAAAATCCCATTAGCCAGCGAATGAAACAAGGTACCTATTACAGAGCCACCAAACTCAAATAGTCAACCTGATAGATCTGCTCACAGGGCCACTCCAACTGGGGCCTTCCTCCTGGGGTGGTTTCCACTCTCTTGGGCTCCAAGGATGCCTAGGACGTGATGGAGTGGATGAGAAGAGAGTGACAACCCCTGGGAACTTACTTTCAAGAGGAAAAGAGCTGGAGAAGCGAGGGGGAGAGAAACATGGAATTTTAGTTCAGTCCTCCGGTCAGCTTGGAGCCCGGGCCCCTGACAATGGTCACTGAGCTGCCACCTGAATCCCTAGGCAGCTGGCCCCTTTGCTGGACTGTGGTTCATTAGACAGTTCTATGCCGATCCCAAATCTGGACCTGTCTCCATGTGGGGCAGACACTAATACCAGAATCCCCGAATCTCCAAAAGTAATGGCTCAGCCCCACTGTCTCTCGTGTCTATGATGGGACAGCAGAACGAGCTAGAACGGCTTAGCTAAACACTTCTGTGCAGAAGCAGGATGCCTAACAGTAACAGGCACTAAGAAAATGCTTGAAGAGCTAAACAGAGGGAAAACAGGAAGTGCACTCTCTGCCTCAACTAACTGCAACTACACCCAAGGAGTGCTAGTAAATTCTACTTCTCCTCAAAACGCAGATGATGAGACAGCCATTCTGTTTCTCCTCCTGCCCGCAAAAGGCAGGACCTCACATTTGCCTTCTAGAGACAGGATGTTTGAAACAGGTTTCACATCACTGTTGCTGAGCCTCACTGAGTTCACTGCGTTTCTGTCACTATCACTAACCACGGAGAAAGGCCAAGGGGAAGGGATGCTCTAATGTCTAGATCATCAAAGTAACACTAGTTCAGTGTCAGGGGGAATGAAGTGCACAGACAGAGGATAGCGATGTGACAGTGTGCTAGTGGGGATTATCCAGCATTGTCTTGTGAGAGAACAAAATAGGTTAAGTGCATTGATTTCACTCAGAGCAATGCCAGGCAGACCCTGCAACCTGTTCTCCAAATAACATCTACTAACGTGAAAGAAGCAACTGGAGATTTTCCTCGACTCCATTAAGGTGATGCTGCTCAGTGTAGGGTCTGCGAATCTTCAAGAATAAACAAGACAGTAAGAACACTCAGCACAGTGCCTGGCGCATAGTACATGCTCAATAAATGTCAGCTGCTATGATCATGAGCTCTGAATGCTCAGGAGGTCTGAATGTTTGTCTCTTGTTGCATTATGATTTAGAATGACATCTTTCTTTACTCTGGTCTCTTGTAAGAGTAACTTCTGGTGTTTTCTTCCAAAAAAAATACTATTTCATGGGTAAGTACTACCCATGCTTTCAGGGATTTGGGTGAGTTGGCTTTCTTTTTTGCTTTTTTCTTTTTAGTGGGGGCTGCTGGTGGTAATGGCATTATAAGGTGTAGGGTTTTTGGAATCACCAAAATGGCCTGTGGAAACAACTGGGGAGGGAAATGTCTTGCCAACTCCAGTTCTTTTTTAGTAGCACCATTCCTTAAGCGGCACATCGAATACTTTGATCCCTAAAAGAGCAGATTGTGTTAGGTTTTAACTGCAGTGATAATTCTATTTTGTTTGAATATAAGCAGATAATCAGAACGTTGTGCTGGCTGTTTGAATGCCTGTCTCAGCAATCGGAATCATACTCCAGTGAGTTCTCAGAATTTCTAATCTTAAAACAGCTTCTCAACTGTAATGGAGATGGTGATCTTTCAGCAGCTGGGAAAATAACGGATGGGGTACTCTGCTCTTTGGGGCCATAAATCCACAATCATTCCAACTGTCAGAAGACTGATAGGACCCCACAGGGAAGTCTCCACACTAGCACATGTATCTTGAAAGTAGGCGCATGGGGGTGGGGCTGAAAGTCACTTTTAGATCCTATAGGAAGAGAAGCACCGTGTAAGAACTTTTAATGGCATTTTTCCTGATCTGGCCCAATGACTACACATTTTGGAGGTATTTTTGAGGAGAACAAGAATAAAAGACCTCAAGGCAGAACCTTTTCCCAAATTCTGTTTGTGGACGGGGAGAGAACAGTTATAGAGAAGCAGCCTGCCTCAGCATTTTCATCAAAATGAAGTATAACTAGCACTTGGTTAGGATCCCTTCTGATATGTGGAGACGGGGGAAAAGGTTTGTATGAGGGTAAGCAGCAAAATACGAACAAAAGCAAGAGTGGCATTTTCTCAGTGGTTACTAAGCAATCCCGGAGTGTCCAGGCTTGAAGGAAGAAGGCGCTCGTGGCCCAGGCTCACGGGCACAGCTAGGAGCCCCACGGAAACGAAGCAGCTTGTGAGAGGCTGCTTGGCACTATGCTGGGTGCTGGTATTCGTGCAGAGGCTCACTTGATCATAGAACTGAATGAAGACTTCTGCAAGTGATGGAAAAAACCAAAGCATATTCTAGAGAAAAGCTAGCTGGCGACACAGCAGCTCCCCTCCAGTGGGAGGCCTCGGCGGGAGAACAGCAGACATCCTGGGCAGGCGGTGTAAGGTGTCAAGGCCACACGATGCTCAGGGGGACAAAGTGATGAAGAGAAAGCAAGCAAAGTGAAAGGGAGAGAAAACATGCACCTGGGTGGGCTGGGGAGACAATCCCACTGACTCAGCAGAGCAATGGGGAAAACTAGGATAACAAAAGGCTGCTGACATAAGGAACCTGGTTTTGCCCTGTAAGAGCAATGTGGGGAAATCTGGGTGACACTCATGCATATACATTAACTACAGGACACTGTAAGTATCAGGACTCCATTTATGCCACATAGTTGTTAAAAGCTCATGTGTTTACATCTGTTTGTATCATGTCTGTCAAAGATCCTATGATTCAGTGAGGAAAACGCTATTTAACTCACGTGTACATTCCCATTTGATACTTTCTAATGGTGACAATGGAAATATCAAGTAACCAAGGAGAAAATCAAAATCCCAGGAAGCTTGTTAGACAGTAAATGTCCTCAAGTGAGGCCACATGATGTGCTTAGCTGGCCAGCAAGTGGGGCAGTCATGAAGGGCTTGTCAGGGACTGACTCAGTTTGGGGTTCTGACTAAAGTTTCTGCCAAAGGTGGAGCTAGTCAAAACTCGATGTGAGACAGAGGTTTCAAATGATATAGAAGTCAAGTGGGGAGCAACAGCGAAGGCTTCCATTTTGAAGTTGAAATAACTCCAAATCCTTCTCTTTCACTAAAGGGAGAGGACACGAACACCATGTCATTATTTTAGTTTACTGAGCTGCTGTTCCAAATGTTCTTGGGAGCATCAGTGCTAAAAGGGAACAGGGAATGGGAGATCTGCCATTTCCCATCGCATAAAGGACAGAAATCCTTTTAATTATGACCATGCCAATCTACATCTTGCTAAAACAGCTAATTACATGTCAGGAGGACACTCAGTCATTCAGAACAATTGTCGTTATATTTTTATATATTCATTCTGTGCCACCCCCCTCAATTACCATGGTTACAATTTGAAAGGATTCAGGCAAACCTTCATTTGATCACAGCACACCAATGTGAATTTGAGAGTTAATTATGGCTGTATAGAGCCACTTTTATTAAAAGAGAAAATGAAAATGGAGTTAAGGGAGCGGCATCCCAAGATGTCTGAGCCAGGCACACACGCCCTGCTCAGGTCAGCGTGTGGCAGTCATAGTGACAGGGCACACTCGACAGCTGCCCCCACACCACTGCACTTTGGGGCTCAGACACCCATGGAAGGCACGGTCATGCTATCCAGATGGGCAAATCAATTCCCAAACTTGTCAAGCAAAAAAGGTGTCAGGACTGAAAGGCAGAGCCTCCTGCAGATGCATCCCTGTTTGCTGTCAGGGCGCTGCACGGGCTAACAAGATAACGGGCGTGAAACATGGGTGGCTGACGGCCAGAAGTTAGACTTGACTTGAATCAGTTAGATTTAGTTCTGCGCAATGCTTGGCCCCAAGCATCCTATGAAGCATGATAAAACAGAAGTCCAGGGTTCTGCACAATGGTTACCCACAGCATCTACTACACCCTCAAGGTCCCTGGGTGACGATAAGCACGGGGTGCAAGATCTTTTGGTGCAAGCAGATTTCCCCTCCCTTCTCCACCCTACGTACTCCCCTTTTAATTACTAAAGAAAACTAATGTTATAGGAAACTGGATTTCTCACATCGTTAGCTTTCTCTTTGCTGCTACTTTTCATCTCCACCAAGACTTCCAGCTTTCGAATGTCCATAGATAGGAACAGAGTTGCACTTCAGAGATAAGTGAGTCAACCGTTGGTCCTTTAAGATGACAAAAGCAGTCGCTTATCACTTTTAGCTTGTAAGTAAAGAGACTGAAGAACAGCCTTTCTGAACATAACCTGTTTATAAGAGGAGTTTTTGTGACTGGAAAAGGAACTTGTGGGGTCGATGTATTGAAAAAGTCTTTCCCACCATCTCAGTATGGTAGTTCTCCTTAGAGGGGTAAAGAAAGCTTTCCTCTTAGGTGATAGTCATCTTTTGAAGAGAAGAGCATGTGATGAAGGAGAGCGCGGTACTGAAAAAGAAAGGGCCTCTACTGTGACAATACGCTACCACTAGGGAAATCCTTACAAGATAACGTGGCCATTCATAGTTGCCTCCCTGGGAAAACCTTGTGTTCTCATTATGGTACAATACCTTCAAACTGGAAAACTTAGGTATTACTGAAGTAATGTAAATTAGTCTGGAAATTAAGAAACAGGAAGAAGGTTTTCGGGCAGGCAGCTCAGTTAGCCAAATTCAACATGGCTGACAACTGATACCCGAATCCTGAGTAAACATCCTTGCTATTTAGAGAGCACACAAAAAGGAATGTTTTAAATGTGTAATTCCCACCCCTTCCCCAGTGCATCCCCCACCCCATCCCTATGCTCCAGAAAGACGCTGTCAGCCAGCAGCTGGTCAGTGCGCCCAACTTTCACTTGGGAAATCTTGACAAACAAAACCGGCTCAGTAAAGCTATAAATGGATTTGGCTGGTCTCAATGCAGCCCCAGTGAATACAGTAGTAAAACATTACTAATAATCACAACAACAAAATGACAAAATCTATCACCACTCTGACCTAAGATTTAAATCACGGACAGAGATTAACACAGAAAACCAACGCACAACGTGAAGGGTCAGGACTATTCAGTGTAGAGTGCTACTGAGCACAAGATCATCAATAACAAGAAAAATTATTGCCTAAGAATCTGTTGAGACTTATTGGGGAAAAATACTCTGGTTGTTCTCTGAACAAAAAAAGACAAAAAGCAATTTTAAAAGGCAGAGCTACAAGTTACATGGGAAGACTGCTTCTACCCAAACCCTTCTTAGGACCAAGAGAGTAAGGACTTGAAGTTCACATTTTTAGGATGGGTAGGAGGACTGTGTGTGAAAAAGGGATTATTTCCACTGTTATGGGCAGAGATAATGTAGCTGGTCAGTGGAATACGTAGCTGGTCACAAAGATGGCCTGCAAGACAGAAAGGAGTGTTTGTGTGAAGAGATGGACCACACCCACATGCTCTGCCTTCTGTGGAAGATAAAAATCCCAGCAAAGATGTCTGCTCAAGATGAGGCCCTTAGTATTGGAGCCCAGAGGCAAATGGAAGGGGAGCTGTTCACAGAGGAAGAGAATGTGACTGGAGATTCCTGATGAAATAAGTCTATTTACACTTGGTGCTTGATGGCTAGAGTCCAGGAGGGAAGTTTGTAAAGAACTGAAATGAGTGTTTGAGCGAGCTCTTCATGAGTTGTCCCCTTTGAGGTAAAAATATATGTGGGTATCTGGCCCCAACAGCGGTACTGTCGGTTACTGGACTGCGTGCCATCGAAAATCTACCAGGAACCACAGTACTGGATTTGCATACTTCACTGTTGAGCAGCTGCTTCCTCACCCGTATCTTTTTAGGTGGTCACCTCTACTGAGCTACAGTGAAAGGTACCTAAAAGGGGTCTTCCTGTTCCAGGAACTTTCTTCCTGGGAAGGAACAGGAGAATGTGGGGGGGGGGGGGGGGGCGCCCACCCAAAGACAGTGTGTGGGAACTGTATAGATCCCATAGGTAGGTGGAAGGTAACCGCACTTTTCAACCACTTAAAGGACTGAGACTGTGAAGAAATGCCCTAAGGGGTACTCAACAATTACAAGCTTTGCTGAAATAAACCAAAGTGTCTATTTGGTACTGACTGACACCAGAAGGTCTCAGCTAAGAGTGTACTGTATTGCCCTCCCTGGCCTTCACCCCACATTAGGGTTATCAACAGCAAATCAGAAATCTCATTCAGATGGTCCATCTTTAAAAGGTCCCTTTGTAAGGCTGTGTTGTAAGAAGAGTAGGAAGTTTACCCATGTGACTATAGTAATTCAATGAAAGTGTCTTTCAAAAAATAACAGACAAGTTCCTATAAGAACTGCTGACAAGGTTTCCACCCCACCCTTTTATTTAGTCTTCTTCACTAGGGAAGAGCAGTCCTGAAACAGTCCTCTGGGGCCTGAGGGATGTACAGGATGGAGTAAGAAAAGAGGGGTAGATCAACCCAAAAGTACATAATGGGATTTTTTTTTCTTTTTCTTTTTCTTTTTTTTTTTTGAGTCTGGCTCTTTTCCCTTCAGTAAGACAGGAATTTAGGGTTTTTTAAGAAAAAAATTCACCATCCAAAGATACTACAAATTAAGACAGTGACAACTCTGTGTGCCATTATGAGAACTAAGGTAGACTGGACAAGACAGCAGAATTGAACCCAGGGACAAAAACAAAACAAAAACAAAAACAAAAAAACAATGGCAGATTTAAATCTAGGCCCCAAAGAACTGTATTTTTGCTCTCGGTGAAAAAGCAAAAGTTATATGTAAGGCAGCGGGTCTTAAGAGCAGGCCAGCAGTCTTCTTCAATTAAAAGAAGAATTCTGGATGAAAGATTCCTTCTTCCTGAACCCAGTATGTGGCTATCCTGCATTGGTAGACATGTGCTCTTACTTTTTCCAGGTTGCCAGATAGGGCCTGCTACTGCTTTCATGGATACTGACTCCCCTTTTTTCTCTGAAGCTTTTCTCCTTCCTTAAGGCCTTAAAACAATGAAACCTTTTAGCTCTTCTCTGGCAATCACTGTATTTCTTTAGAAACTGCAGCTGTCTTAACAGTTTGAGTCTGTTTCTTTAAAAAGACCAGCAAGAACAAATGATACTAGCAATCCCATCATAAAGAAGCTATCAATTATAATAATCTCCTTACAATAAATCATGGATGTGGCTTGTCAGACAGTATATTTTCCTCTCTTTTCTTTCTGATTCAACTGAGAATAAGCAGACAAAATTTCACCAGAACGGGAAGATACAATACATTACATTTTTTTTTCTAAGTAATATAAAAGGAAAGAAAGATAACATAATCTCCTAATTGAAATAAAAACTCAAACACACCAAGAAAGAAAATGAGCAGGGGGATCATTCCTGAGAATAACAAATGCTACTCTTGAATCTGTTGGTTCAAGTAATACAGTAAAACAGAAAAGACTACCCCATTTTACTCCAATTCTTGGAAGCTGGAAGAAGTATATACATTTTCTGCCTGAAATCCACAGACAAGAGCAGGCCCAGTCCCTGCCCTTAGCTCTTTAAAGTCACAGACCCATATAAGGTGGCATTTTCATGCCCTCTAAAGGCTTCCGCACACTGGCGTAGGCAGGATGAACAGACAGGGAGAAGACCTTGTCAGCATACGCCTTAAATGGAGTCAGACCAGCTAAAAACTGGTGGGTATTTAATATCTACTAATGAGAAAGGGAAAAACAAAGAAGGTCAGTCTCACTCTCTTCTCAATGGTTTTAGGTTGAATACATCTGGTGGGGGCATGGAGGTGAAGAGGTAAGGAAATGGCGCCTTCCTTCCATCTTAGAAATTGTTCTTAGATAATGGACGAAAAGACAGTTAACAGCCAGCCCCAAATCCCCCTTTAAGCAAGGCTCCACTGTGCGCAGAAAGGAGATGGAACGAGGCAGAAAATACACAGCAGTCATGCCTCCCTCAGACGCACCCTACGCCGCTACATTGAAGGCTGTTTCCTCTTCCCCACAGTGACAGTGTGTCATTTAATCGGGATGCCAAGAGATCATTTTCATACAAGGCCAGCAGATGTAATTTTCTTTGATGCATGAATAGTTCATCATTTTGCTACTAGATGACAAGGTGATCACAGGGTGACTTTATAACGCAAGTTCACTGTTTGGTATTTTGAGTTCTCAAAATGAAAAAAAGATTTATCAAATATAAATATCTTTAAAAAGTAACAAAAGTGCTACATATGTGATCAAGGAAAAAAATTCCATTAGTTACTGCCGCTTAAAGTAGATTAAACTTTACAAATATTACCACATCCATTATCAATATGGCTTCCAATTATTAAATAAATTGCCTGTAGCAATATAGCTTTTCACACCTCTACAAGGACAGAGTAAAGAGAACACCAAAGCAGTCACATCACGTTGTATCTTGAAGACACACCACGCAAGTGGCAATTGTCCCCTGCTTTTTTCTGCTCCTTTTTAGGAAAGTATTTGCAATTGTGATAGTCAGTCAGCATAATCCCACCATAAAGTCCTCTATCAACCTCTCATATTGAGGGGGCTTCAGTTAATGGATACAAAGACTGGAAGTTCATTCACTCATTTGTGACCTTAGCTCCATCCTTGAAAGACTTTTTTTTGGTAGCAGGGAAAGGGGACACAAACAGGAGGCAAAGCAGCGTCCATGATGACCTCCAGCACTTTTGCAGGCAGGCACATACCTGTGCCGCGTAACGTACAGTGGTTCTGAGAACTGGACTTAACATCCATTAGACATTCAGCTCATGTTTTTTGTTTTGTTTTGTTTTGTTTTTTTTCCAATGCTCTCAAGCTGGGTTTGTTTTGTTTTGTTTTGTTTTTTTAAATGACTTTTGTTTTTTTGTGTGTTTGAATCATGGTCCCAAAGGCAGAAGGCAGTATTTTATCTACTAAGTCACACAGCTTGTGAGAGGAAAGGATGTCTGTGTCAGGCATGTTAACATCAACCAAAATCTGAGATCAAGTTTTTCCATGGACATTCCACATTTTTCCACAGCACCCAAAGAAGTATAATCTAGCCACAGTGTGACTATTATGAGGCACGGCTTATTGCAGCTGGAAATCAATTATTCCCACGCTGAGTGGGAATTCTAGTGTTCCTTTTACTCTGCAGATACTCCCCAAATGGTGTCTGTCAATCCTGGGCCACACTACCTCAGCTTGCATCCTATCAGTCTTGGGGAAGGAAAAGGGTACAGACTAGTGTTACAGGAATCTAAAGGTACCCAAGGTTTTACACGTAGCCTATTATTTGAGAACTGAGGGCTATCTAAATACCTGGAAGCACTTTCTTGGAATGCTAAGACAGAGCAGCAAGATTTTCTAGCCTCGGGGGCTGGGAGAGGGAAGTTTGGTTGGTTGGTTGGTTGGTTATTATTTACTGGGAATTAATACTGAGAGAGTATATGCAAAGGCTGAGGGCACCATGCCATCTTCACAGAACAAGACCCTAAGGGCTAACTGACATACAAGAAACTGCAAGTTATACTGTAAGAACACATGTTAAGGACCGAGGAAAGTCTGCTAAGGTGCTACGTCTAAACTAAGTTAACTTCTCATGTTCAACCCTCCCTGATCAGTCGTCATCCAGGGCCTCTGTCTTGATTTCGTTGGCTCCTTGTCGGGCCAAGGCCAAGATAGTGTGGTTGACTGCTGCCATTTCCACAGCTAATGAGATGGGGTCTTGGTGGTCACTATGGCTAGTGCTGTCATCCTAGACATGCAGAAATAAGAAACAAATGTTATTAGTGGATTGGTAAAATTCTCCAACTCACAGAAAGGCATGCTGAGGGCAAGGGAGGCAGAACATTCGTGGGAGGACACAGTGGGTGAGGGGCTCGTGACAGAGTAGAGGTGAAATGTATTTAAGTAGACACTGAATGGAAATAGGTCCAGACTTCCAGTTGACATTTCCAGGATTCAACAAATAAAAAGCACCAAAATGTTTTTTTCTTGCTGAGAATTTTTTCCTTCTATCAGAAAGATTGCTGGTGATGATAATCAAACCTGATCATTCTAGGTTTGCAACAAACATAGCACTAGTCACTGAAGGCCATACTAGTGAGCTATTGAATTCTGGACTAGTACTCGTACAGTTTATCAGAGCTCATGGTATCTTTCTACTGAGCTGAGAAAACTAGACTAAACTACAGACACCAACATCTTATGGATAAAAATGCATTTTCACAAAAGAACAAAAGACCCAAAAAACTCTCGATTACAACAGGACAAAAGTATAACTGCCAGCAATGGCTATGGGTGAAAACGTGTGGTGCTCTCCTGCAGGAAGACACCAGGGAAGCGGCAGGTGTCATATTTAGGGGGAGCGGGAAGCTCTCCCTCCGTGCACAACTCAGTGTGAAAGCTGTGAAGGAAACTGGCACCGCAGGATGTTTGTCAGGCACCAGAAGATGGTGTTACAAATAAGGGATAAGTTTCTCACCTGTCATGCCTTCAGGGGAACTCTCGCATCAAAAAGCTTGGGAAAGGGTAAGATCCTGGTGGGTTGGGGGGGTGGGGTGGGGAGGGAGGGAATCATGGGATGTGCTGCCCTTAGGGCATCTGGAAAAAAAAAAACGGGGAGTGATCCATCTACATTAGTAGACTGAAAAATAACAGGAATGTTTCTGATTAGAAAGACAGATATTTTCTTCAGTAAAATGTGGAGCTATGATTTGGGAGTGTACAAAGAAAAAAGGTAACCCCTGGGAATTATGGGCCTCACTGTTTCATTCTCATTTCCACAAAGTGGTCTGTAGAGTTTAAAAGGGGCTCGTGTAAAGTTCGTGCATTCCTGCAGTGTCTGCGCTCAAGCTGGTAAACAGAGGCTGCAAAATGGATGGCAGAAGGAAGAACGTAAGTGGGCTATTATTTCAGAACTGACTGAGGGGCGAGGAAGAGATATATATATATATACTACAGGAAACAGCAAACATTCTCCTGCTGTGGTCCAGAAGACATCATACATTTTTTTCATATTCTAAACAGAAACGAATTTTAAAACCTATGAAAATTTTAATGAAATCTGTCAACAGGTATGTGGGGGGAAAATTCCCACATTCTTAGTTACTGAATTATTCCATCCAGTGGCTACAATTAAATATATATTTTTCCCCCAAGCAATGAAAACTAAGTCAGGGTGAGGTGAGAAGACATGCATTTATGAGAGGATGTGTGTGTCAATGTGCCAGAGACTCTGAAAGAACCACTCATCCGGGCATGAGGGTTCTCACTGCAATGGGGCCGTGGTGGGCGGGACCTTCCACTGTGTGCTGCATTGGTACAGGTTTAGGCATGGAGTATAGCTACCCAGTAGCCCTTAGTATTCTCAAACATTGAGTGTGTGTGTGGTGGATGGTGTAACTTGCTTGTTTGGATCAGATCCTCCTCTCTTCTTCTACCTTCTCTGCTTCTCTGCCTCCCTCTGAACTTCTTCCCTCCTCCTCCTCCCCATTGCGTACTTGCCAAGTATCCTGTTGTATGACAATAAATCCATGTGGGTGAATAACAGTTTCTTACAAATTTTACAGGACAACTGAATCTTATACCACATTCCTTTCAAATTACATGAAAATCTAACTACACACATGAGCAGAGTGGAGGGACATTAGATTGTCTCCTCTCTCCCACCCCGTACAAAACACACCCACAGAATTGAGTTGTCATACTATCCCACCCACTCTGTAACCAAGAACCTCTGCTCAGCTGCTCACCTGCTCTGAGTAGTCATTTCCGTCAACGTCATCACTGTTGGAATGGCCTCCTGGACTCTGTACATCTATCCCATGACTCTCCAGGATTGCTGCTTCTTCGAAAAAAGCAAATAGATCCCTAAATTATCTGTTACATTATTGTAATAGCCAAAACACTGAATTTATCTTTGTGCTGAGGAAATCAGAATGTAATTAAACAAGAACCTAGATTCCTCTACATTTTGATTCTTTTAAATTGCAGACAGGTAGAATTCAGCTGCACACAGGCCAGGAGAGGAACACAGTGGTCGTTCTGGAGCCCCTGCTGCCTCACATGCCACATCTGAGTGGTTGACTGTTACATACGTGCTTCATAAATACTTACCAACTAATTAAACAGCCCTCCTGTCTTGGGGTTCTGTAAAGTGTTTGAGAATTGTATTGATGGGGAGTAAGTTTAGAATTGAAACACAATTTTAGAAGCTGAAAACCAACCCCCCACCCCAATCTCATTAATTCATGTTTCTGAAATGTTCTTCTTAAAAATCTGTGTTTTGCTTAACAGAAACCCATGGGGGAGGGGAAGGAAAAAAAAAAAAAGAGGTTAGAGTGGGAGAGAGCCAAAGCATAAGAGACTCTTAAAAACTGAGAACAAGCTGAGGGTTGATGGGGGTAGGAGGGAGAGGAGGGTGGGTGATGGGTATTGAGGAGGGCACCTTTTGGGATGAGCACTGGGTGTTGTATGGAAACCAATTTGACAATAAACTTCATATATTGAAAATAAATAAATAAGTAAGTAAATAAATAAATAAATAAACAAACAAAATAAAAAATCTGTGTTTTGCTATGTTCCCTATTAAGACTCTTTCATTCCAGTTCTATTAATCGTACATTTCTTAATACCTAAGTCACAGCCCAGTAACAACAAAGAAGCTCAGGGTCTCACTCACTCTCTCAAGACCTTAACAAGCATCTTTACTATGAGGCACAGGAGTAATTGGTCAGGGGCCAGGTCTAATTCTAGATTCTAGAACATTAAGAACAATGCCATTATTAGTATAATACAAATACTGCAAGAAATACTAATTCTTAAAAACACAAAGAAAAACATAAGGACAATTCTTGTTAGGCTTAAAAGTAAGGATTGTTAAGACCTGCAGTTCTAAACTGCAGGTACTTTCAAAAAAAACCAAAAACCAAAAACCAAAAACTGATGTCTAGGACTGCTTCAAAAAAGAAAGCAGCCTCTCTGATACATTACCAATATTGGCTCTCCTCTTGATCTCCTTCCGTCTGTTAGCAAACCAATTATATACTTTCAGGGAGGTAACTCGTTCCAGATCTGACAGTTTTTTGCCTGTGAATGCATGCAATAAAATTCAGATAGTCTGCATCTGAGACTAGTTTTAAGGAATAATACTTTTTGAAAAGTTCTTTTGATTGCATTTATTGCCAGAACAACAGATACAGGGGGATTTTTTTTTTAGTAGTATGTATGCACTTAAATTATTACTGAATGAATAAACACTAAATACAGAAATAGCAACTAATAACAAAATATTTCAGAAAACCACACAATACTAAAGAAATTTCAATACTAAATACAAAATTAATAAATTCCACAAATTCAACTCTAGGGTTCAAAGGTCAGATGATAGCACATGGAGGCTTCATTCAATTAGCATCATTGTAGATGAGTGTGTTACTCTTCATCAAGTTTCCAGGTAGTTGAAGTTTACTTAAATCTTTAAAGCCTTATATAAACTAGTTTCCTGCTGTCTTAAGACAGAAGAATAATTATTGTCCATGTTTTCTTGACTCTGACCATCCATTATTATAACTATACTAGAACACATAGCACAATTCAGGTTGCATTTTAAATTTATTACCTTCTTTGCTGTCAAATGTGAATTCTTACAGATTAACACCATGCCTGCAAACAAGGGTCCACCTGTACCTTTTCCTCCTCCCCTGTCCTTTTCTGTCTACTAAGCTTTTAATCCACAGTGGGTGGAGAAGCCAGAAAAAAGGTTAAGGTGTTGATGACACAGGGTGAAGTGTTTTCCAGGAAGGCTCTGAGTTCCTGCACAGCTTCTGGGGTGGGACTGTGGCTGGTGTGAGGTTAGGGTATAGGTGTCACTGGAGATGTGTCTGTAGGGTCTAGATTGCTAGAAGTCAGGCTTCCGGGTAAGGGAGAATAAATTACAGTTTAATTATGATAAAATATTGACACTTTTGTATCTATAGCCTTTAGGCCATTCAAATTAACTGGCCAAATGAAGATCAATTGATCATCTTAACTGAGAACAGTTTCTGGTAACAAAAACCATAAAATGTGGAATAACATTTTAACACATGGAAAAAAAGTCTTGTGTCTTTAAGTGGCTCCATTGACTTGCACGGGAACAACAGGACTTTAGAATGGAACTACCCTAAGTTTTTCCTAACGATGCAGAACTCATCCCAATGCAGGAAAGATTAACATGCCAATTTTAATAAGAATTCATTCTTCAAACAGGAATACAGAATTATATAACACTGGCAAAATACATACATACATACATACATCTTTTCATTTACAAGACTTGCTTAAATATTCCAAACTTTAAAATTATTTTGGAATTGATATAGTTATGCTCTATTTTTAAAGACATCTATCTAGTCTTTATCATTTCTAGGCCTCCTATCTTAAGCAGGGATACTCTCTTGCAACCTTCCATGTGAACACCTGATCTGGACCACCAGAACTACATCCCCGAGAAGTACCACCCAAACAGGACAGGGCAGTGACTGCACAGGAGGGTGGTGGGAATGGAACCTAGGGCACTCAGTTGCAATGAGTAAAAGAAGATTCTTGTCCCAGATGATGACGTGAGGCCGAGAGCTCCACCGCTGAGTTAAGTGGCAGCTGCCGCCTTACCTGGCTTCTGTATAACTGCATTGCAAGCATTTGCAATTTCTTCTCTCTTGGCTTCATCTGGGTATTGATTCTCATTGAAGTAACTGCAGGGGCAACCAATTAAGACACAAAGTTTGTACTTTAAGAAATGTGCTCTCATTAAAATGCTAACCCACTGAAAAATCACGTTCTTCTTTATGATGTGGCATTACAGCATCTAGTCCAGGCTGTCCAATGGAGCTTTCTGTGAGGATGGAAATGGTCTGTTCTTTACTATCCAATAGGGTAGCCACTACTCACATGTGGCTGCTGAGCAGCTGAAAGGAGGCTGATGTGACTGAGGAAGAGAATTTTTAATTTGATTTAATTTTAGCAAATTTAAATTTAAATTGCTAAATGTGACTAGTGGCTACTATATTAGTGCAGGCCTAGCTACTGCTTTGCCTCATTGAAAGATGTCCTTGATATAAAAGTTGCCTGTATACATACAGTTGGCTGAAATCATAGAGTTGTGTTACGGAGGTGCTGGTAACAGTAGGATCTTTTTGTGTGTGTCATATTGGTTGTAGTGGCAAAAATTTTAGATTACCAAATTGTGCAGAACAAATTACAGGACATCTATATTTATACACAGCTATTTAAAAATGACTAGGAAAAAATAAGAGCTCTATCCACTGACCTGGAGGGATGTTTACAACATTCCTAAGCGAGAAAAACAATCTGCAGAATAGTATGCATGGAAAATGCTATTATGGAATTTGAAAAAATCCTGTCTACGTGTACATAAATTTGCATGGATAAATGCTTAGAAGAGTACACATCAAGCTGTAAAAATCAATTACTTCATTGTGGGGGAAGGGGACTGGTGGTGGAGATTTAAATATTTTTGTCTTTTTTCATATGTTACAAAAGCACATATTACTTCTGTACGATAGTACTTAAAAGAAATTAGGTTTACTGAACTTCTCTTTAGCATTATCAGACCTGTGAGACTCTATGTGGGAAGAGAATGCTTACTAAATGCTACTTCTGTTGTCATCTATGATTTTAAGAAAGAAGATCTTCATACTTTGAATCCATCAACTTATGATCAGGAAATAATCCCTTGTCAAGGTGCTAAACCTCCCCTCTCTTCAGGGGCCTCCCTTCTCTTACAATGCAGCTTTTCCATTCCGTCCCCCTCTGGTAGATGTGCCATTCACCAGGAATAAACACAGGAGGCCGCAGACCCTTCTTGTGAGCCCCCAAACCCGACTTCTGACCCCATCTCCCATCCCCGCCGTCTCCATGGAATGCATCCTTTGCTGTGGTCCCGACACAGCTGCCAGGACTGGAAAGCCTTTCCTTTTTGAAAACAGTTTAAGTCCTAGAACTAGATCATACCAGTCCTGTCAACCATCTTCCACAGCGGTCTGCTTGATTCTGTGATTTAAGCATCTCATCCTACATGATTTTCTAGTGCTCATACCAAGTGACTGTCACCGTAACTGCCCCACTCCCACACTCTCACTGGACCTTTACCTTTACTCCACTTGTGCGAAAACACTCTGAATTAGTTTCAGGAGCCGGCAGCACCGGCATCAACTGGGAGCTTGTTAGAAAGGTAGAATCCCAGACCCCACCTCAGACTGAATCAGAATCTGAATTTTAACAAGATCTCCAGGTGATTCGAATGCACATTAGTGTTTGAGAAGCACTGGATTAGCTTCTTCATTTAAAATTCAACGAAGACAACAAAAGCAGTTATTAAGTACCTAACACTGTATGTTTGCACTGTGGGTAAAGAGAATTAGATAGTTTATGACTTCAAGGAGTTTACAATCTACTGGAGGAAGACATGGAAATCAATATACTTGTGGCCAAATTCCATAGGCTGTCTGAAGGGAGTACTCCTGGCGCACAGATGAAAGTGTGCCCAGTGTGGTGTACGGGCACCCAGAAGGATGTGGCAGAGGAAGTGTGGTCTTGAGTTAGGTCTTGAAGATGGGCAGGAGTTTGCAAGGCAAAGAAGAGGAGGAAGGGTATTTAATGCAAGGGGAACAGCATGTGTACAAGCAAAAGGTAGATAAAAGCGTTGAGGATTGTGACCACAGAGAATTCAGAGTGGTTGGACTATGGGGTTCACAGGAAGAAATGAGGAGATATTAGCCTGGAAAAGTAGGATGGCGTCAGCTTGTGATGAGCCTTATTTGTTCTTGTCAGTAGTACAGACATCACTTTGAAATACAGGTTTCCAAGTCACATACAGACATACTCCGATCTGTGTTTTAGAAAGATTACAATCTTCCAGATTCAATCTTCTGAATTCAACCTCCATCATCTTAATTCTGAAATTCTCCAATCAACTTTCTACTTACCTACTCCTCCTCTTCAAAATAATTTTTTCACCTTCTTAATAATCTCAAATCCTTTTTAAAAAATGTTTATTTTATTTTTGAGAGAGAGAGAGACAGAGTATGAGCAGGAGAGGGGCAGAGAGAGAGGGAGACACAGGATCTGAAGCAGGCTCCAGGCTCTGAACTGTAAGCACAGACCCGACACAGGGCTCGAACTCACAGACTGTGAGATCATGACCAGAGTTGAAGTCAGATGATTAACCAACTGAGCCACCCAGGCGTCCCTCAAATCCTTTTTTTAATAAAGTTTTTATCTATTTATTTTGAGAGAGAGAGAGAATTGGAGAGAGGCTCCATGCCCATCGAGGAGCCTAATACAGGGGTGTGGGTGGAGTGATGTCACAAACTGTGAGAGTCGGACAAACCAAGAGTTGGATGTTCAACTGACTGAGCCACCCAGGTGTCCCTTGAATCCCTTTAAAAATGCTCCCCCCACCCAACTTAAAAAAATCTGTTTATCTATTCTTTTTCTGGCCTCACCTTTCATTTCTTAGCCTGAACTTCATGGTGAGCCAAATCAATAATATCCCTTGGGAGAAACTTAGATTATTTAGCTTTTCTGTCCTTCCACCATACCTGTCCAGCAAATCTCCTACCCTGCAGAAAGCACCTTCCACAAGTTTTCGTCCATCCTTCTCTCACGGTACCAAGTGTTCCTGGACAAAGTCATAAAATAGGGCCAGTTGGTTTCTTTATAAATCTGTGCTTTTCAACCTTAACTGGGCCCCTCATTTCTGATGGGAACTCATTCAGTCCTTGCTGTTTTTAATATTCCATCTTTCAGGCCCCACTTACCTGAAACCTTTTCACTCTTAAGTCCCAAGCCCTCAAACCCACCACTGTCATTCTTTTTACAGATGACCTTGCCTCCTCTTTTACCACGATAGAGGTTATTTAATGAAGTTTGCTTAATGTTTTTAGCTTTTCAACTTCTAAACTTCTCGGAGTACTGCTCATTCATTTCTTTATCTCATGGTAGAGGAAGATGTGTTCTCTTCTTCAAGGTCTCCTTTTCCAATGGTATCTTTGATCTCTTCCTCCTTTCTTTCATTTGCTCAGCTTTCTCCTGTCTTTCTTGCATGCCCAACCTTTTTCCCTATATATATGCAATTACTCTATTTTGCTGATTTTATGATGTATGTTTATTATTATAATCTCTAAAGTCAGGTTATATCTTATAATTAGTGGTGTCTAAAAATAACTGGCAGTGTTTTTTTTTTTTGTCTCCCCTCACTGTACACAAAATAAAGGTGTGTCTTACAATCAACGCCTTCTCAGATTTGATGGAATATGGTTCAGACCTACAGGTTCTATTTCAGTAGCAGCTCTAGGGCCACTATACCTCATTATGGCAACTCTTCTTCCAAATTACTGCAAAGCCAGTGATTGACTCTATACCCCTATAATGTCTACTTAAGATTCCTAGTGCACATCTCTAGTCATGGCACTATTCTGTTAAAACTTTTTAAAGATTTATTATAGAGGTGTTCAGAGCTCTACCCCAAACTACCTTAGCTTCTTTATCTGCTGCTACTACTATATATGCACGCTACAGTCTAGGAAAATGGAATAACCTTGTAAACTCCTAGTATCTCTGTGCCCTTCTCCTGCCAGTGTATTTGCTTTTTGCCTCCCCCCAGCCCAAATCTTGTCTTTCAGGATATAGGTCAGGTATTAGCTCTTGGCCAGTCAAAGGTAAATATCACTCCATGAATCCCAAAGCACTCCATCTGTCCCTCTCTTACATTTTTTCATCTCGTATTATAGTTATCACTGTATACATCTCTCCCCGACTACGTTGAAAGCCACTTGAGGTACAAGGCTGATTCATCCTTATATGCCCTCCTCACTGATGACAGCACTGACAAGTCAATAATGATGAACAAAGTAAAGTCACCCTCAACCCAGTGTAGGAGTTTCCAAAAGAAATAAACACCACTGTAAGTGAACTGGTGGAAATCAAGAGTTATAGAAGTATTGTAAGAGGGTCTCAAAGATACATATTAAAGAGATGATTATCTCTTGAGAGCAAGAATACTGGGATGAATGGAAGACAGGGAAATACTAGTAGTAATTAAGATTGGTTTTCACATTGTTTTATATACTTCTCAGCTGAATTTCTGAAATGAACATATGCTATTTTTATAAATTTTTAATAAAAGAACTTTGGGAAAACACTGAAACAATTAAACATTAGTTTAATGATTAATACTCCATAAACAATTTATGTTTGGAAAGTGTATTTAGATCAGCCAGGAAATATTAGGATTGTGACTACTATTCTAATGATTAGTAGAACAAAGCCACAGTATGTTTGGAAGCTAAGTTAGAATTTGCAGTTATTCATGGCATATGTGATTTAATGAGTTAAAAAGTCTTAAAAATCATTTTTACTGTGTATTTTTAGGATCTAATTATATAAAAGTAAGATGATCAGAGTAAAAATAAGTCAGTAACTTCTTCCAAATCAAAGAATGTAAGAACTCACTATAGTTTTAAATCTTTAAGCCTGACAATTAGTCATTTCTTCTCTGTTAAGGTCCTATTATTTTTATAATTAGAAATGTAGGACTACTGAAAATATAAGTTTTCAGTAAAATGTACTACTACAGCTGGAAGTGTGTATGCCAGACTATGGAATACCACTTTCATCTTTTGCCTTTCTATAGTATTTCAATGTTTAAAAAATATGAATTCAAGACAGACAGTATAATCTAAACTGATAAAATATAGTTTAAGATACCCCATCGTAATTATATAAGTTTAAGATGTACTAATTAAAAATATTCATTACAAAGCTCTTAAATTTTTTTTTTTTGCAGTGGGAACAGATACACAATACCAACATAAAGTGGAAGCGGTTTTAGGAAAGACAAAGGTAGGCCAGGAAATAAAATATCCAACAAAAATGTATTACATGACTGTGAGTAAGGCCCTGTACTTGAGGAGTGAACGTAAGTTCAAATATAAGCCCTCATCTTTAGAACATGTGGTACAGCTGAGGAGGAATATATAAAAAAAGTTAAATAGTAGAAGGAGTCAAAACAACAGTCAAAACAGTAACAGACAAACCAGAATACACCTAGCCGCTAAGAATATAAATGATGTGCTAAATAAATTCAGAATAGATTTCCCAACCCTGATCTGGGAAAGCTCACTGAATTGGGCAAGCTTTTGACGAAGGCACAGACTCCAGGCATTGGTGAGGAAAGGTCAAAGTTAACAGTACAAAGATATAAAGGCATAAAACCCTGAAATGTGCTTGGAAAACAAGACAACTGGTAATGCAATCTGATTAGACTATAGGGGTTATTTACAGGGAGATCTTGGTTTGCCTGAGATAGGGCTGTTACCTTGAATGATTAACAAACTCACTTGCCCAAAGTATCCCACTTTAGACAATACGTGGTCACCCTGCAACCACATCACATTATTGACTTATCTGAATTTAGTGTCAAAATGCCCTAATATTTTTCATATGTGCTCTCTGAAAGAGGGCATGTTAATTGCTCAGAAAAAAAGGAAGCATCAAAGAAGATGGTTAACTATAGTTTCTATCCAGTTACTCAAAAGAGGAGCTATCTAAGCCCAAAGAATCTGCATGGCACATAACAGAAATTCAGTAAGCAACTGTTTGATTAATAGATGGTTGAATAAATAAATACATGAGGGAATAAATGAATGAAAGAAAGAACAAAGATAAAAACAGAGAATAGTGGTTTCAGTTAAGGCTTTTTTTTTTCAGTTTTTTTAAGTTTATTTATTTTGAAAGAGAGTATGTGAGTGCTCAGAGAAGGGGCAGAGAGAGAGGGAGAGAGAGAGAGAATCCCATGCAGGCTCCGTACAGTCAGTGGGAAGCCCAACAGAGGCCTCAAACTCATAAATCGTGAGATTACAACCTGAGCAGAAACCTAGAGTCCAATGCTTAACCCAGGCGCCCCTTCAGTTAAGGCTTTTAATGAAACCAAGAATATCTTTCAGGAGAAAGCCAACTGAGATCTCACCATATTATATATTTAGACTAAGATATAGTTGAATAAAGTTATATTAGTATAATGTTTATTTCTGACATATATATAACGAATAGATTATCAGCAAGGTTGGGAAATAGGCCTAATGACTTTAATTTTGGAAATAATCATTTAGGCACGCCCCCCCCCCCCCAAATGTTAAGTCCTTGTTTACCCCAGGCAATTGGCTAAATGGTGGCAAAGATAATCAGACCAGGGATGTGTGTATGTAATAAAACATATAAAATATTACAGAATGGACTACATTGGGGTGCCTGGGTGGCTCTTTATTTCGGCTCAGGTCATGATCTCACAGTTCTTAAGTTTGAGCCCTGCATTGGGCTCCATGCTGACACGTGGAAACTGCTTGGGATTCTCTTTTTCCCTCTCTAGCTTATACATGGTCTCTTTCAAAATAAATAAACTTAAAAAAAAAAAAAGAATGTACTATATTGGTGGTATAAATATAGTATATAGGAACAAAGAGGAATGAGCATTTGTGCAGGGTCTTAAAAAAAGAGCAGGGAGGGTGGGTAAAGTGAATTTATACAAGGCAGAGGTAACAACATATACAAAGAAAGGGAGTTATGAAAGAGCTTAGAATGTTCTGAGAATGTGGAGGAACATGGCTGGAATATATTGTACCTAAGGTGGGGTAGTTGGGGATCAAACTGAAAAAAAACACTGGGTCCAGATTTTAATATGACAGAGTTTGCAGTAAACTTTTCAGGCAACTGGGAATGAAGGTTTTTACAGGGGTATTATATGGTCAGATTTATTTTTGTAGGGCAGTATCTCTGGTTATACTCGACACAGAAGCCAGTTAGCGTGGCAATAGCTGAGGAGAGGGTCTGCAGTAGGCTCAGGCATGGAAAGAGAGAAGAAAGGTGAGATTCAAGAGACATTTCAACATGGGAATAACTCAAGACCTCCTGCATTTAGGAACCTCTATCCCCATACACAAAAAAGATAGCCTTAGGAATAGTCCATGCTATTTATCATTTACCTTCAAGCATTTTAACCTTTAGATTATGTCAAAGAAATAGGTATTTCTACTGTTACCGAGTGGACAAATTATAGGAGAATTTGTCATATTAAAGTCTCTAAGACTCTGAAAGAGATCTGTTTCTACACTGGAACTCTGGAGTTCAAAACATACTTCTGTCCCAAGTAAGAATATTTTATAATCCTAGACATTTTCCAAGACAAAAAAGGGTAAGAATGTAAACAGAAATCTACAGGTAGTAATAAAAAAGTAATAAAATAAATCCTAAGGCACTACACTTTTATAGACAAAGGACATCGTCAGCTGAGTAATCAGTGAATATCTTCACAGAGAGAAATCAAATGATCGTTTTGCCAGACAATGACAGCAAAGAATTAAAATGAAAAGTGGCAAAATAATTTACATGAAATGAGAAACCATAAGCTAGTAACAAATGGAAATGTCCTTGAAGCACTTTCATTTCAATAACACTGAAGTCTATAAAAATTGCAGCCAGAAAATTCCTCCTTTTGTGTCTTGGTGAACATATAGAAAAGATGGGGAAGGACTCTTTAAGGGATAATGGCATGTAAATGAACTTTTTCCCCCCCTGTGCCTTTATGTGAACTATGTCTCCTGGAGAGATATTTAAACCTCGCTATTTTAGTAATTCAAAATAAGGTTTCAGGACCTTCAAACACTGCCCACTATCTATAACCTGGTGTGCATTTCTTCACTACTAAGTAAAATTACTGAGCAGTAGACAGGAAAGAGAATAACATGAAACTAAAGCACTTTGGAACCCAACTGTCCCATCTCCTACTTGAGTCATCTATGTGTTACATGATCTTTGGCAACAAAAAAATTCTACATTTTATTTTCGTTTGTTTTTAAACAACAGACTGAAGACCGAGATGAAATGGGAAAACCTCCAAGCGTAGCAGCTATCTTTTGTTGATCCATAAAGGCCTAAGGAACCCCCTTAGTTCACATTCACGTGCAAACCAGGATAGTGATATTCTATATTTTATCCAAAGATGTCAAAGTCCCTCTGATACTAATCAGACCTTAAAGTACCCCTGAGAAACAATCAGCGACCAGAGAAACACAAGAGTAGAGCTAGAAATTAGCTATGCATATGATTCTTCACTAGTTAATGTAGACTTCAGGACAATTAGGGACCTTGAAAGATTATGCACTGATCAACATACTCATTTGAGAAATGGAGACAATGACAAGCTTATAGATGACAAGCTCTCCCAAAAATTATAGAACTGGCAAGGATCAGAGCCAAGCTTTTGTTCTCCTGAGCTCATGTTCTTTCTACTACTGCTTGCTAAGAACACTGCTGGGTGTAGTGAGCTGAATAGTGTCACCTAAAAATTCATGTTGGCCTAGAACCTAAGAAAGTGATCTTATTTGTTAATAGGGTCTTTGCAGATGTAATTATAGTAAGGCTCGAGATGAGCTCACACTAGGCCCTAAAACCACCAAGAGTGTCCTTGGAAGAGAATGAGAACACAGACACAGGGAAGACAAGTGTGGAAATGGGAAGCAGACACTGGGAGGATGCATGTGCAAGTCAAGGACTGTGGGCAACTGCCAATTCTGCTGGCACCCTGAGTTCAGATTCTGGCCTCTAGAACTGTGCGAGAGTACACATCTGTTGTTTTAAGCCATCCGGTTTACAGAAATTTGTTAGGTCTGCCTGGGAGACTAATCAGGGAAATAGAGTCAGTATAAGAATGGCCTTAAAGGCTAATGTGATTCAACTATCACAGTTTGATGGACTTTAGTTCACTGTAGACTAGAATAAGCAGCTGTTTTTGTAAGTAAGTAGTCTATCAGCTAAACAAAAGCTTTCTCTTCTCTAGAAAGTTTGGTCAAATACTGAAACATTCAAGCTTCAATTCCGTTTCTTTCTGTAATCCAAGTTAGACTACAACCCTTCTTCTGATGCTTAACACTGTCCTTCAATGGAACAGTTTTCATAAGCTCCCATTTCAAAGCTTTATTAAAAGTTTTTAGATTGGCTACTTCTTGATAAATAGGGCTACGAGACTGCCATATTCACTTTTATCTGCAACAATTAGTGCAGTGCTGATTTTGAAAAATCTTGGGACACGAAGTACTGATAACTACTTCTGTAATACAACCAAGATTACTGATAATTAAAAAATCTGCTAAGAGATACGTAATAAAACAAGTATAGTGAAATGTTATTGGTAGAATCTAGGTGGTAACTTTTCAACTCTGCTGTATGTTTAAAATTTTTCATAATAAAGTATTAGGAAAACATTAATAATAAAATGATAAAATGCTAGCAGCATCCCTACTAAATCAGAAACAATGTAAGAGAGCCCAATTTTTTCTCTGGCTACAATTTAATGTTTTTCTGAAAGTCCTAGTTTGTAGAATAAGACATGAAACAAAATTAAGAAACAAATTGGGAAGAAGGGCCACAAAATTATCATTGGCATATTATACTATACCAAGAAAGCCAAGGGATAAATTAAAAATGCCTCAGAAATAATTAGATGGTTGGGCACTAAATAGACAAAAATATCAAAACTTCCCAATGTATCAGTAATAATCAGTTTGATACAATCTAACAGAAGAAAGCATCTATTTAAGAGACCAAGAGAAATGAGAAACATAAAAATAGCTGACAAGAAAAATATAGAAACCACATAAAAAACTAAAAATATTTTACTCACTTTGTTGAGGTATAAAAAAGATATAAGAAATGAAGAGGCATATAACACATTGATAGATAAGAATGAATAATATGAGGGGTGCCTGGGTGGCTCAGTCGGTTGGGCGACCGACTTCAGCTCAGGTCATGATCTCATGGTCTGTGGGTTTGAGCCCCATCTTGGGCTCTGTGCTGACAGCTCAGAGCCTGGAGCGTCCTTCAGATTTTGTGTCTCTTCTCTCTCTTCTCCTTCCCCCAATTGTGTTCTATCAAAAATAAATAAACATTAAAAAAAATGAATATGGCAATGTCATTTCTTCCAAAATGAATTAAAAGTTTAATGCACTTTAATCAAATTAAAACACACATTGTTTTCTTCTCTCCTTTTGCTCGGTGGGAATGGTAGGAGTCAACAATATGATTTCAATGTTCACCTGGAAAAACAGACGTAAATGGCTAAGAATGTTTTGAAAATAAATAGTAATGAATGGGCCCTATCTTGTCAAATACTGTGAAATTATAAAGTTATAATAATCAAAACTGTGATTCAAGGATTACCGAGATCAACAGAACCAACAAATATAATAACTTTATATGCAAGAAAGGATCTTTTTTTTAAGTTCATTTATTTATTTTGAAAGACAGAGAGAGCACAAATAGTGGAGGGCAGAGAGACAGGGAGAATCCCAAGCAGACTCAGCACTGTCAGCACAGAGACCGATGTAGGGCTTGAACTCAGGAAACTGAGATCATGACCTGAGCCAAAATCAAGAGTCGAACACTTAACTGACAGAATCACCCAAGTCGCCCCAAGAAAGAAAGAAAGAATCTTAAATTGAAGAAGAGAAAATCAGCTATCTAGAAAATAAGGCCAAACTAGATCCTCAATTTACAGACCCAATAATATTAGGGTTAAATATAAAAGTGAAATCATTTAAAAAATAAAATAAAATAAAATAAATAAAATACATAAAATACATACATACATACATACATACTAGAAGAAAGCATCTGAACAAGGAAACAAATGATGGAGGCAGCTGCACAAGAATAGAGCAACAGATTTACCTATATGTAAATGAAAAATAAATTACAAACAAGTGCAAATATATAGCAGAAAGGGTTAATGATCTCATTCTAAAAAGAGTTAATATACAAGTAATACACAACAGAAAAATGGCTAAAGGAAAAAATAAACACCAAACATGAATAATAAACATGTACAATGTTTAGCTTCACTAGCAATCAGAGAAGTTTAGTAGACAAAAATAAAACCCTGCTTTCACACCTACCGAACAGGCAAAACAAGGCTGATTTTTCCCTCCACAAAAAGATCATTACAGTGTGCATGGAAGGCAGGCTCTGGCGACAGGGGCAGTATATGCTCAAGGCCACTGTTAGTGATGTGGATCAATTCAGCTTTCTGGAGGGAAGTGGTGATAATATGGCCAAACGTATCATTATTCTTTTTTTTTTTTTTTTTTAACGTTTATTTTTGAAGGAGAGAGAGACAGAGTGTGAGCGGGGAGGGCAGAGAGAGAGGGAGACACAGAATCCGAAGCAGGCTCCAGGCTCTGAGCCATCAGCACAGAGCCCAATGTGGGGCTTGAACCCATGAACTGTGAGATCATGATCTGGGCCGAAGTCGGATGCTTAACCGACAGAGCCACCCAGTGCCCCCAAACGTATCATTATTCTTAAGACAAAAAGCAAGTACAAACATGGTCATTGTTGGTACTATTTAGGAGGGCAAAATTGGGAAGATTTAAATGTTTAATAAAGTAATAATAGTTAAATAAATTATCTGAAGAAGAAAGTCATTTAAAAAAAAATCACATTTTCAAAGAGTTCTTAATGACATGAAAAAACGTTGGAAAAAAAGCAGGTTACAAAATCATGTATGTGTTATTCTAATTATGTTAAAAATTATATATAGAGAGATACATAGATAGAAACACTAAATGTACCCAAATATTTTCAGTGTTATTTATGAATGGAAATATTTTATTTTTTACACCTTATGTTTTTTAAAAGTTTACAATGTGTAACTATCAACTTTCTAATAAAATGTTACCCAAAACAGAGTTATGTAATATTACAAAAAAAAATACTTCTGATTAATTTTAAAACTGCTTTTCAAAATGCCACTCTCTTCTTTCACCATCCCTGTATCTGTCTACAAACTGGCAATCTAGCCAGTTATGAAGTCAGGACCCAAACTAGATACAGTTGCCAACCTAAATGTCCAGCTACGAGGGACTGGGTAATAAATTATATATACTCTTAAAATGGATTTAGTCATTAAAAATCATGTTTTCAAAGAGCATATGAATGATCCTAAATCTAAAACTATGTATCTGGTATAAGCTTCTTTGAAAAGCTACATACATAACACAAAAATGACTGAAAAATTCATCAACAAAATATTTATGATGATCTCTAAATAATGGTGTTAAAGGGTATTTTAGTTTTCTTCTTTATATTTCCTTACATTTCTCTTTATTTTATATAATATGCATGTGTTAATTTTGTAATTTTAAAAAGCATTATCTGAAAATAAAGTTTGCAGTCTCAAAGCATGAGCAAAATAACATTGCATAAATTATTTTTAAATGATTTTCTTGCTTTTTCTTAATGCCTTTCAGCAACAAATTTACACTTTTAATGTTTGTTTTGCAAACTCACTATAATACAACAAACAAAAGATTTCTATACTAATGTATTTTTTATAAATAAGAGTTCATTTTGAATTCTACAGATTTATATTGGCTTTCTCCAAATCAGCCTTCTGGAAGGTTCACATGATTATAAAGAAAAGCTAAAATATAAATGAGTTCTATTACAGAAGAAGCTGTAAGTTTTCATGGCTTTGCAGCTTGTTAAAGTTTCAGAATAGAAAAGCCTGTAAAGTGGAAAAATCAGTATTACCCTATGAACAAATTAAAGAATTCAGATATGAGAAGTTGAATTTTGGAATCCTAATTCATAAATGCAATGGAATGCCATAAACATAACTCATTACACATGGATTTAGATATATCACAGAGTAGATCCTGACAAAGAATCAAAGTACTTTAAGCTGGAAGTATTATCAAGTCACCCTCTTTATTTTGCAGATGAGGACATGAACTTTATACAGATGAGACTTGACTTGTTCAAGGTCACATGACCTAGATCTCAGGTTTCCTGACTCAGTTCATTGGCTCGAAGGCCTCACAGGAATGGTCATTATTCCGTTAAGACTTGGTATTGTTTCAGACTTCCTTTAAGATGCAAATTTCTGTAGCAATGAATCATCTAAACCAAACTCTTGTAAATTTCACAAGCGCTCCTGGAAGCAAAGATGTGACAGCATCAGTAAGAAACCCAGGACAGCCCCAGGACCACAGCTATATCTTCACCTAAAGGCTCTTAGCAATTAGGAAATCTAAAACTGCTTTGGAGACAACCACAACACTGACCTACTTATTTTCCCCCTAAGCAGTGGAGAACTAAATAAACTGTGGGACTTGTTCCTTAAAACATAGTAATAATACACATTTAAATTCTATGTATATAGAGTAGTTAATCTAACAGAAGAGTTAGCAGTACCTCTTCAGACACTAGTGTGCACGCGCGCACACACATACACACACACACACACACACACACACACACACACACACACACATACACACGCTTTCCAAGTCCATATCAAGATGGTAAGATGCTTTTCTTCACTTGCTTAAAAAAGAAAAATCCAGGGCGCCTGGGTGGCTCAGTTGGTTAAGCGTCCGACTTCAGCTCAGGTCACGATCTCACGGTCCGTGAGTTCGAGCCCCGCGTCGGGCCCTGGGCTGATGGCTCAGAGCCTGAAGCCTGCTTCTGATTCTCTGTCTCCCTCTCTCTCTCTGCCCCTCCCCCGTTCATGCTCTGTCTCTCTCTGTCTCAAAAATAAATAAACGTTAAAAAAAAAAAAAAGAAAAAGAAAAATCCATATATGAGAGAGTTATGGATACCATGTATGAAATGTGCCCAAATATAAAATTTTCATCTACCATACCGGTGGGAACT
Source organism: Panthera pardus (assembly GCF_024362965.1). Taxonomy (NCBI): domain Eukaryota; kingdom Metazoa; phylum Chordata; class Mammalia; order Carnivora; family Felidae; genus Panthera; species Panthera pardus. The sequence continues at coordinate 50,572,572 of NW_026526688.1, read as the reverse complement.
GTGGTACCTTGGAGAGTGACCTGTTTCTACCAGAGGGCATACTCAGAAGCACTGAAGGCTTGGAAGTCAAGGCATTGAAGCTGGTGTGCCCCTGGCTCTATTTGCTTCACTCCTGGCTGGGTTGCAGCTATATCTTCCTTTCCCTGTTTTGTCAGCCTTTGCTGATAGGAAGTAAGTTTACAAAAGAGACTTGTAAGGTGATGTGATTAAGTATCTTACACCTGGTGTACAAGATATCCTAAGGCAGGGAGCCTATTTTTAAATATAAAGCACTGAGTATAAACTGGTCACTTACCAACCTGACACTACCAACCAAAAATTTACTATAAAGTGAATACCAACAGAAGAGGATTGATCAAATCAATCCATTGTCTCCTGCATGGTTTTTCTTACGATCAATACTATTCTGCAAAGTAACTACTTCTTGCTAAAAGGAACAGTCTGTATCCAAAATGAGAACTTGTTCTCCCAGGGAGAGGTCTGAACAAATAGTAAACCAACCACAGACAACAGCACAGATTCTTTATAGAGAATCAGGAGTACACTAGTTGGGGATTATCCTCATACCTCCCTGAAGAGTGAGAAACACACTACTTTGTACTTAGGGGTACTTACTACTTCCTCTAAAACTTAACCTTTTACTTCCTGTGTCATAGGTTCACTGCTGTTTTTATTGGGAGTCAATCAAACCACCCAGGATAAATGACTCTAATTGCCTTTTAAAAAGCCAGATTAATTCTGATAACACTTGACAAAAAACATACTACTTACATCAATATTGTCAGAGCTGCAAGGTTATACCAACTGTATACAAGTTAAATTCCTTCATAGTAATACTACCAAGCAAATCTGGGGTATAGTTATGTTCCAAGGAAGATGTTTTGATAACAAAGTATAGTTTCTATTCCTTAGAAAGATGATAATTATAGGGTAGTCTCAAAATGGTTAGAACCTTTTAGTGAATAACATTTCAAAGGAGGAACCAATGAGACAGAATGATGAGGCACTATTATGATTGGGATTTCTAGGATATGCAGGTTTTCAAAGTATAAAGACCATTTTCAGATACTACTTCCTATTGCTGAAATTACATAGTCCATTTAGACTTCCTCAACCAAAAGGCAACTAAAACAGAAATAGAATATTTACCCACCAAGTCCATATTCTACTATCCCAAGATCTTCAAACATAAAACACATAAGCAAACCTTGGTACAGGCTGTGAATGTTTAGTCTACCAATAATGACTTCCTAATGCACTATTACAATGAGTGGGTACTAAGTAGAAGTTCAATAAATACTTGTTGAGTTTAAAAAAGAAAATGCTCATTCATTTTCTGTGAAGATTTTTCAGTTAGTCTATAAACTGGTCTCTGTCTGTATTAATGTTTATAATATGCTTATAATTCTGCTTCTGGGATGAATCATATCTTCATTGGTGACTCATCACCTACAACACCAATATTTCCCAAACTATATATACTTTATTTCTTTGTAAACTGTGTCCAAAGAACAGTATGAGGAACATGGGGTCTTTGTCGTGTTTAATTGGTCAAGGGACTAGAGAAATGAGGGGTCTTTTTTTTTTTTTACAAAATGAAACTGCTGGCAAATCTATATGAGGATAGTGAGAATTTTTAATCTGCCTCAAAAACACTGTGATAATTTCTTTTGGCTATTTCTGTTTGACCAAAAAGGAACCAGGAAGTGTAATTTGCCAATTTTAAAATGCATTTAAGGACAGTTCATCTTCTTACTGGCTATGAGAAATGGATTGGGATAACTTTACCTGTCAATAAGTGGGAAAGTTTTGTTGTTTTTTTCCTCAAATAGTCTAATGGATTGAAATGAGGTCATGTCCAGGCTCCTGCTGTCTTATATAAATGTTAAGAACTTCCTTCTATTTGCAGAGATACAGGAGGTGTAGTTCATTATGTTCTACCCGAGTCATTCCATAAGAAGTATGAAAGAGGTTGAACTCTTTTTAAAATTCAACTTCCAGCATCCATTAATTCCAAAATTTATAGGAAATTCTTGCAGCATTTTCCATCTTAGAACAGCAATGACATCAGAAGTGAGGGAAAGGAAAACCAGCTTGCCAGGGGTTGCAGTGATGGCAAGACAACCTAAGGGAGGGCAGAGTACATATATTTTAGGTTCTCATTCATTTTAGACCAGAACAAACATTTGATTTTACAGGACTCAACTCTATTCCCACAGAGTGGTTTGTGTGTGGGGGGAAATGGTGGCATGATGGTCAGGCCAAGAAAAAATGACATCAAGGCACTTGAAAGTCATTTTTCTGTTGTTTTTGAATCATTTTGATTGGATCATTTTAAATCATCAAATTATTATTCATCATAGAATTGAACCGAATTGAAGGACTTACAACTTTAACAAAAAAAATCCCCTATTCTGAGCCTAATATGTCTCATAGGGGATACATGGGGATAACATTTTCTAATTGAAGTTGTAGAGCCTTCCTAAATATTTAAGTTTTAAGCAACACTTACTGATGTCAGATTTCATGCACAGCACTGTGCTAGCCTAGGAGCCAGCTAAACATAACCACACCCTAGCCTGTGGGAGCATATAAACCTCACCACTGAAGTGCCAGGTAAAATTTACTTCATGGATAGTGAAATAACTCATTCTGGTAAAGATATGGTTCAAATTTTCTTCTATAACAGAAGTCAGTAGAAGAGTTGGATTTTATTTTATGATAATCCACTTCTGTAATGCAAGTGAGCAGGGGAAAAAATGGGTCAAAAAAATTCTTTAAAAAATGGAAACAGTTGGAATTTTAACATATTTCCTTGAACACATAGAAAAGAGAATATGATTTAGGCTCTTGTCTTTAAAAAAAGGAAGGCTGAAAAGATATTTCAAAATAGTTTCAATTTTTTAATTCACAGGATGTTTCGCAAATATTAGAACAAAATCTGCCACTATCCTCAAAATAATTTGACTCCCTGTCAGAAAAGAGTTCCTACTGATGCTTTATATGTGGGAGGAAAATGGCAGGAACAACCTAGAAAATGGATTACAAGAGATTTTTTTCTTCTTCCAATCAGGAGAACAACCATACTTGGGCATGGATGCAAATACACCTCCTTTGAGAAAGACAAATGTTACACTTGTGGCGCTACAAGGGTTTTCCACAATCTGGATGCAACTTACTTCCAGCCCCATTTCCTGCCTGACTGACCAGACACTCCAGGTACCTAATTTTTCATGCCTCTGTGCCTTTGCCAAGAATGCTTTTCTTCCTCTTCCCAATGCATCAAAACCACAATGCTTTATAGGACCCTGCTTGAACGTTGCCTCAGTATTGCCTTTCCTCATACCACTCTCCTCGGTCCCACTGCACTTGTATGTTGAATGTATCTTTATATCTTTTTTACATTATTTTAATAATGTAAGTTTTCTTTTATTGCTTAACATTATTTCATTCACATTTTTGTTCAGATTTACATGGTCACATCTGTCATTCTATCATGACATTCCATTCAATAGACTGATCATCACTGACTCAGGCACTTCCTAAAAAGCTATCATGGTTACATGTAAAGAAGTTGAAAGAAAAAAAGTCTCTGAATTTCCTATCCAAACAAAATTACTATCTTAGTCAGATACATGACCTCTTTGGTCCTAGATGTAAAGAAGTTATTCTCTTCAGTTAGTCCACTCAATTTAGCAGCAACATAACACAGAAGAAAATGAGATGTAAGTTTCTTTGCAATTGTAAAGTAATGAAGGAAGTTTTACTCTTAAGAGTTAAAATGAAAAATAGGAGTAAGCAAATTTCTTCTAATGAGTGAGGATATTTTTTTGTTTTCTCATAAGAAAGAAGGAACTAATCCTTACTACCTAAGCTCATAAAATGTAGGTGAACAATGATTTCTATGCATTTTCAGGTTGTAATACCCTTAAGGTATTTCATTACTATAATATAAGAACACAGAAATTGAGAGATCAGAACACAAGCTGACTGACAAGGTGCTGAGACAGATTATATGAATATACATAAATACAGTCCTAGATAACTAGTCTTCTGATAGAACTTAGTTATCATGGAGGTGATTCTGTTCTTTGAAGTTATTAATCTATTCATGTTGTTATGCTAAGCACCAATTATTTTCTAAAGATTTAATTCTAGGATTGGAAGTGTTTTCCTATCAAAAGCCATGGAGTCTAAGAACAAAGGGTCCACACGAAACAAATTATTTAGAATCATAGAGCAATACAATTTGAAAACTTGAAAGATCTTCAGAAATTCTATAACATTTACTAATTCTTTGAAAGATATAATGGCCAATTTGTTTTTAAATGATAAAGGAGCATAATACTTTATTCAATAAGTATAGGAAGTACTAAAGTATACATCGCAGTTCACATTATGATCAACTAAGAACAGAAGTGTGATGGTAGAAGGTGTACTTAAAGGAAAAAAATGTGAGGGAGGGAAAAGGGAAGACTCAGAGGGCATGAGAGAAGTAAGAGATGAATAAAGAAGCACAGACAAGAAGAAATTCAGTGAAATGTGGTAAGTGGACTTTTGTCTTACTCATCTTTGCATCCCAATTCTTGGCATACAGGTTAGCACACAGTAGACACTACACAAATGTTTATCACATAAAAATTAAAGAGGATAGAAAGAAAGGGCTGAGGGATACCTGGCTGGCTCAGTCAGAAGAGCATGCAGCTCTTGATCTCAGGTTCTTGAGTCTGAGCCCCACGTTGGGTGTAGAGATTACTTAATTAAGTAAATAAATAAACTTTTAAAACAAGGGCTGAGAAGTTCAGCGAATATGCTTTTTTAAAAATCATATCCTATGGTTCATATGGGAATGGATTCAGAATAAGCAACTTAATCTCATTTCTTCTGTGAGTTTAGCCAAGTTGATTAACCTATTAACTATAGGTTCTTGGTTTAAAAAAATAAACTATTTGAACCATATGATCTTTAGGGTCTCTTCCTTATTCTCTGCAGAAATAGTGACCAAATATAGGTAAATAAAATCAAAGGAATGTTCTTAGCTCAAATGAGGCTAAACTAAATCAGTGGTCAGAAGATGCAATTTATATATTTTTGTACAACGGACACCAATTAGTCCCTTTATTGTTCATATGACACAAGTTGTCATTCAAAGAAACATCTGGATAGGTCTCAAGCTCTAAGAAGAGCAACATTAGGAAAACATTTTTTGTTTCTGGCTAGGTATATCTTACTGAAATGAGCAGGGTCTCTTACTCCTTGGATTCCTATTTGGTATGAATACCATCAAATAATATTGGGACACTACAAAATAATACAGAAGGATACTGGGTGGTTATTTTTTCATTTTACAAAGTAACAGGATTCTGTCCAAGAGATAGAGTGCTTTTTTAAAAAAAAAAAAAGGCAGGGAGGGATGTTATTAGGAGAACAAGCAGTTATTTCTCCATTTTTTTATGGTAAATAAAGTCTCAAACTATACTACACTAATAACTGTCCTATATAATGCAAAACATGAAGAAAACAACATTAAAAGAAAATGTGGCTTCATGAAATGGGAGCTGAAGTGGAGAAGATGTCCTGTGTAAAAATTTTTTAAATCACACAGTGGTAATTAAAAGTAATAAAAGAATGATGGGAAGCAGCACGATGAAAACAGAGTGGGTTAATATCACTGGGAGATTACTATAAAAGATCACAGAAGAAAAAAACATCTTCCAGGGCCACTTAAGTTTGAACCTATGCGACTCTTTGGTCTTTATTTTATGTATATACATACAATGTGTGTACTATATATCATCATACCATCATAATTCAGCATATTTCAAAGTCAGAAGACTAGGAAAAGGAATGTTCCCTGTAGGTCAGGGTTTTGATGACTGGCAAAACACGAGCAAGCTTGCACTGCAGTTGTCTGAGCCACACCCAGTCTGCAGTTAAATATAGAATTTAGTTTCTGGAACTATTGGTCTTCTTAACCTTCACAGTCCAAGTATTCACTGAAAAAATTAAAAGTAAAAAGGAGAAAGGAAAGAGACTGAAACCAAAATCCAAGTACTAATAAACTGTCCTGGGAAGAATTCCAAGACGCAGTAAATACAAGAGAATTAAATTACAGAAGCCTCAAGCAACGTTCTAGAAACACACTTTACAAACTTATTTGTCTCTTCTATGCAGATTCTACCAGGATGTAGAACACACTTATACAAAATGTATTTGTGTAGTTAGACTCTACCATGTCTCTAATTCAGATTATATATTCAGACTGTATAACATGTCAGTTTAACAGCAGTGACACCAAATTTAGAGCTATGATTTAATTTTGGTTTGTTATAGTATTGTGGTTGTGACGCTATTTTTGCTCATGAAGAGGCACTTTTATCCTAAGAAGCTATTTTTAGATGCTTAAATTGGGGGAGCAGGGAGGAGAGACGCTCTTAAGCTAAAATTTTTAATACTGATTCTTTGCCGTTGGGAAGAATATTTTGGGTTTATTTTTAAAAGTTGTTTTGGAGACTGACAAAAGTTAAACAGCAACAAAAAATGTTTTCTTTATAATTTCAGAGGGTTCTGGGCTTTAGTAATGATTTTGTTTTATATTGCTCACTGAAGATAAACATGGAAAGAGAAGGAACAAAAAAAATAGTATACAGGTATACTGGCTCCATAAAAAAAATAAAAACATGCAATAGTTTTAATTACAAATACACGAAGAATTACAAAATATTCATTTTGCCTCCGTTCTCCTGGACACATTCAGATACAGACTGATCATTCAGCTACTGTGATGAAAATTAACAGCAAGAAGTACCCTATGTACACAAATCTGGCTCCAAAGCTAGTACTCTTAACCATTATGTGCTATTTCTTCTACCTGTCACAGCCAGGTACTCTTACATTTATTCCTGTATCTAGTTAAAGTCCTCTCCAAGTGGTTGCTTCTCTTTCTATCTCGCTTAATTGGGCTGAAAACCCTACATACGGAGATTTGAAGTGTTCTTTTCTCTTTCTCCCTTAAGGCCAGAACAGGTGCACAGCCAGGTTTCATTCTTTTGTGTCCCAGTCATATCCTAACACTCCAGAGCCACACCTGTTTCCACATACCCTGCCCAAATTGCTGAAAGGGGAAAAGAAAGGAAAAAAGGAAGGAGTACATTAGACACCTTGTTCCTGGGCCATAAAGCCTCCAACACTTCTGACCATAAACTCTAAAGACTCAAGCCAACTAGGTTCATCATCCCTCTACTCCTTTCACCTAGAAGGTATCCATCCCTAGCACCTTGCCTCATACCTAGTAAGTCCTTTGTTGAATTAGCAAAAGGATGGTTAGGTTTGCTGAAGAAAAACCACATTTGAGTCTGACATTACATTATTTGCACAAGCAGCTATTTCTGACTTATGATATATATGATATTTTCTCCTCTTGTGAGTATGCAAACTACTGGAGTAAGCTTACCTCAGTGCTAGCACATAGCAGATGCTATAAAAATAAATGAATAAGTATTAGTCAATTATCTATTCTATTTTATCCATTCAAATCTAGCCAGGTCCTCTTTAAATTTGTAACAATAATCTTTTTTTTAATTATGGAAAATTTCAAATCTATACATGTTTGTGTTTCTGAGTGTTTCATTCACCTCATTTAAACAGGAAGCATGTCACCATGAGGAGAACGCGAGTTGGCAGAGAGAACAAAGTGTGAAATAATTGTTTAGGATACTGGGAAAGACTGAACCAGGTGGGTATAGTATGAATGTCTGGCAGAATTACAGGCCCACTTGAGGTTCATGGTCATGAATTTAAAATGAGATCAGTCTGCAGGGTTTAAAGTTTTCTCTAGCCATATTTAGCTACAAAAATGCAGAAACAGTATAAGCAAAATGCAAGACATGGATTTGACCAGGGTTCACTGATATACTGTGGCTTTAACTGTACCTGATATAATGATGCCTCCTAAATCTCCTTTTCTAGAGACACTGAGATCTCTTAACATCTTGAAATGAGTTCGCAAAGTTCTAAGTGGAAAGAACTTAAATGGAAAAAGAACACTGGCTCAACACCAGTTATGAGGAAGGCATTCTACTGTGTGCTTTACATACATGATCTCATGCAACTCTTCTCATAATAGCATCTCCCATTTTATAGAAAACTGAAATTCTGAACGATTAACATAAAATGAAGCTGGGACTAAACCGTAAATCTGTATGACTCTGAAGCCCATCCGCTTTTTACTGTATCGTAATACTTAACTCTTCTTTTTCTAAATATTTCAAATATTAAGAGATGTTGAATGATTTGCCCAAAATCAAACTATTTTCTAAAGGTACAGATTCTGTTTCCCAGAATCTGTTAAGTTCTCTTTTACACCTCCTGCTTTGTCATTTCTATGTTCAGTCTGTAACTAGGTTAGGTTGTTCTTTTCTTCACATTTTTTTCTTATACCTATTACCTTCTATCTATTTTGTTTGCTTTGATATTATCCTTTGGGCCTTCGTCGTTCACGCATAGACTACTCTAACAGCTTCCTAGCTGGCCTTCATTTTTCCCACTTCCAATCCATTTACATGTAGGCTAGTCATACTTCCTTCCTCTAATGCTCTTACATAAAATCTGTAAATAATAAAATATATACAGTACAAAATTTTGAAGATTAAATAAGGTCAACTGTCATACAGAATTATCAGTAAGATCAATAATTGTATACAAACTGTAAAATCTTATTCAAATATAAGATGCCTTAAGATATATGAGGGCAGGTACTACAACTTAACATTTATTTAAATTTTATTTACCCTTGGCTCTAGGCATCTGGTATGTGTTCAAATACATACTTGATTGGCTGATTTCTTGCCTATCTTCCATACTCTTACTAATATTATCTAACAGACGATTCTAATCAGGTACAATCTCCTTTCTGAAAAAGCCTGAACACCAAGCTGTGGTAATAAATTAAGCATGGGACTTATTTAATTATAGCATGCACAGTATGATTAAGTCCTGTATAATCAAGGTAGAGATGCTCCTAACGAAAAACTCCACGTTCTGCCACAAAGAACTTAGTGATAATCTAATATTATAATACTCTTTTTCTCCTTCTCTAATTGGTGAACTAGAATCTGTCATCCATCAAAATGCAACCAAAATGTCATCATTTTGTTAAAGTCTCTTTCCTCTGATTGCATCTCATGGTCCCATAAACTCAAGTACCCATCTTCATAATAGCATTTATTCCTCAGTTCTGTAATTGCTTATACTATAATGCTCCACTATATGCTCACTATAATTATAATGTAAGCATTATACTATAATGCTCCACTATATGCTTACTATAATGTAAAGGAATATATTTCAGGGTAACTAAAGAGTTGATGAGGGAAAGTTCTTCTTTATAGAAGAATTCAGCTGATTAATGCAGAAGAAATGAAAAAATTGGAAAATAACCATTTAAAAAATTTTTAATGTTTATTTATTTTTGAGAGAAAGAGAAAGAGCGCACAAGCAGGGAAGTGACAGAGAGAGGGAGACACAGAATCTGAAGCAGGCTCCAAGCTGTCAGCACACAGCCCGACGCACGGCTTGAACCCATGGACTGTGAGATCACGACCTGAGCCAAAGTTGGATGCTTAACCAACTGAATCACTCAGGCACCCTAGGAATGTAACTATTTTGTAACCCCTTATTAAAAAAGTGACTAGGAAAAAGTCATTACTGGATGACACAACAGTGATTCTCAATCCTAGCTGTACTTTAAAATCACTTGGGAACTTTTCAAATATACCTCTATGTCCCTGTGGTCAGGGGTAGTGTCTCACTGATATTTTTAAAACCTCCCAGGTGCTCCTAATATGAAGTCAAAATTAGGAATCACTGCCCTAAAACTATTCACTAGATGGGGAACTTTCTAATAAGTGGATCAAGATGACAGAACTGAATCCCATGGTTAATCCTATAGTTACTAAAAATGGGACAACCAGACATAATGTGCCTCCTTATATGATGTACTAGTAAGGACAAAGTAGCCAAAAGAACTAAACCAAAATCAAATGAGGACTCTAGATCTAACTACCACTCTACAGAAAATATGAGGTGATGTTAAGAGACACATAAGAGGATGTGATTGACCAAACCTAAAATGTGGGAAATTCAATACAACAAATGCCTTAGTATCTTCAACAAATGAACAACATGAACAAAGTGTGTGTGTGTGCGTGTGTGTGTGCATGTGTGTGCGTGTGTGTGTGCATGCACGCGTGTAAGGAACTGTTACAAATTAAAAGACTCAAGAGACATATCTATCAAATGCAGCATGTATAAATACTTCTGATAAACAAGTGAATGAGTGAATGCAAATTAAAAGACTCAAGAGACATATCTACCAGATGTAGCATGTATAAATACTTTTGATAAACAGGCGAATGAATGAATGAATGCATGCATGCATGCATACTAAAGGAGAAAAAAGACCAATCATCATAAATAATAAATTCTTAAATCTTATACTCTGAAAAACAGGGCTGGGTGTGGAAAGCAGGGTTATATGTGGATACAGAAGCAAAATAATTTTGATATGGGAATGAGTAAAATCTGTTTCTGTCACTGTCATATAGAAAATCTTCTAAAATATTTCAGTAGACTTAATGTTTGCTTTTTAATTTGTATTTGTATTTGCCTTATGATTTTGAGTAAAAAGAAAAACAAAAACAAATTATTATGGGGCAAATATACCCATTATTTTCTTTATTGGGGATGAGTTACAGTTGTTCTGTATCACAGCCATCTAATAAAATTTTCTGCAGCGATACAAATATTCCATATAAAATTTTCTGTGATAGAAATACTGTCTAAAACTACAGTCAGTAGCCATACACAACTAGTAGGTACTTAAATTGTGGCTAGTGTGACTGAAGAATTGAATTTTAAATTTTATTTCATCTTAAGTAATTTAAATTTAAATAGTCACATGTCACCACCGTATCAGACAGTGCAGTTCTAGATGACTACAGCTCTCCTCTCCACCTGCAATGTTTGCCCTTTTCCTTTTACTTCATTAACTCTTATCCTCTATTTACTTCATTACTCTTATCCTTTATTATAATATCTCACAGCACCATGAACCTTTCCTTTCATACATGTATTACCATTGCAATTTTACCTCGATTTGTCTAATTATGTTTAATGTCTGTCTCTCCAAGCTGATTGTAAACTCCAAGACTGAAGGAACTATTTATGCTCACACCATTGCATTGTATAGTGACATTTGTTTATTTGTTAAGTAAATGTTATTAGATAACATTGTGTAGTTGAGGTTTTTGGTAATGAAGACATTCATTTCTCATAATTCTACATGAATTGATCCAAAATTTAGATCTTTAACACACATACAATATATGTACAAAAGTAGAGAAAACTGTACTATGAACCCCCAAGTAAGTACTACAGAAGCTATAGAAACCATCAACTTACAAATACTACTCTTGTTTTACCCACACCCTTGCCTCTGCCTTTCCACTTTGTCATTTTGAAGTAAATCCCAGATATCATATCATTTCATCATATTCTATATTTTAGTACATATTTCTAAAAGACAAAAACTCTTTTATAAATGTAGCACCACTTACATACAAGCTACCATTATCATAACTGAAATTAGAATCATCATTTATCCAGTGTATCAAATTTCTTTAATTGGCTAATACATTTTTTAAAAAGCACTTGAAATAACTGAGTTATTATATTCTTAGTATCTCTCACATCATGGATTTTGTTGACCTGAATTCCTCATAGTATTGTTTGACAGAACTTTGTTTAACATTTCCTACCAACCTAGAGCTAGACCTACACACTTGATTTGATTCAGGTTCAATTTTGTTAGCAGAATACTCTATGTGGGTGGTGGTGTTTACATCCTCCAAGAGGTATATAATGCCTGGTTGTCTGTCTTTTTGTTAGCACCTATTCATGATCATTGTCAGATCTATTATTTCATTAGGAGTTTACAAAATGAAGATATTTAATAATTAAAATATCTTCATACAAAATGAAGATATTTTAATTATATTATTCCTTTTTCATTTATTAGTTGAGATCCTTCATTAAAGAAAGCCTTTTGGTTAATCAGGGATAAAGTTCATATGCGAAAGACAAGTTAAATAGTCAGTTCTTTCCTTTTACCACTTTTCAATATTTAGTTGGTTCTCTAACATTCTCTTGGTGTGACCAATAATTTTTTTAGTAACATTATTATATATGGATTTTTAATAAGTTTGTTGTGCTTCAATCTATTACCAATGGTAATAATAATAATGGTAATATAATTCGATGTTCAAATTACCCCCATCTTTGGAAGGGGGAGCCTCTTCAAGTTAGCTCCTGAGTCCCTTTGGTATTAGTCACTTATCTGTAATGGCCTTCTTGCTTTAACAGGATCTCTAGTCTTATCATGTATATTTCCTGTGCCAAGTCTAGAATCAGACATTTCTCCAAGGAGTGCTAATGGCACTTATGACCACACTCTGTGCCCTAGGACTGCTAATGTCTACTAAGTTGATCACTGTTTATGGGTTGTTTGAGTTAAGCAGAGATGGAAAGTACACCGCCTCCTTTTGTCCAAGAGAAACTATAACAAATTCACATTCTTATTTATAATTCATATTCAAGATTTTGGGATTTCCCACCAAAGTATAGCTGGCTTCTTAGCAGATATTGGCAAGCTGATCCTAAAATTCATGTGGAAATACAAGGAATCCAGAATAGCTGAAACAATCTTAAAAAAGAAGGAAGTGGAAAATTTGTATTTCCAGATTTCAAAATTTACTACAATAAAGCAGTAATCATGACAGGGTGATATACAGATCAGTGGAACAGAATAGAAAAGAAGAGATCCTTCACATTTTTAGTCAACTGATTTTTGACAAGGGTACCAAGACTAGTCAATGGGAAAAGAATAGTTCTTTCAACAGTGTTGGGACAACTGGATGTCGCATGCAAAAGAATAATGTTCAGTCCCTAACCTCACTCACATCAGATGTAAAAATTAACTCTAATGGATCAAAGACCTAAATTTAAGAGTTAAAAGTACAAAACGCTTAGAAGAAACATAGAAATAAATCTTGTGACTTTGATGTAGGCACAGCTTTCTTAGACAAGCCAATAAAGGTGCAAACAACAGACGAGAAAATAAACTGGAGTTTATGAAAGTCAAAAACTTGTGTACTCCAAGATCATCATCAAAAATGTGAAAAGACTACCCACAGAATGGGAGAAAATATTTGGAAACCATGTATAAGTGACTTGTATGTAGAATACATAAAGAAAACTTACAATTCAATATACAAAGACAAATAACCCAATTTAAAAAATGGACAAAGGATCTGGATAGACATTTCTCTAAAGATGAAATACAAATAGCCAATGAAAAGATGCCCAACATTATTGGCCAGGGAAATGCAAATCAAAACCACAGTGAGAATCTACTTTGCACACACTAGGAGGGTAGTAACAGTAAGACAGATAATAAGTATTGGTGAGAAACTGGAACCATCATACAGTGCTGGGTGGAATGTAAAATGGTACATCTGCTTTGGAAAACAGTCTGGCAGTTTTTCAAAAGGCTGAACACAATTACTATATGACCCAGTAATTCCACTAGTACACAAATTTTGTTGACAGCAACATTAGCGATGATAGCTGGAAAAGGGAAACAACTCCAAATGTCTATCAACAGATGAATGAATAAATAAACTATGGCATATCTATACAATGGAATATTATTTGGCAACAAAAAGGAATGCAGTATGTCAAACCTACAACATGGATGGACCTTGAAGATATGCTAAGTGAAAGAAGTGAGTCACACATGGCCACATTTGTATTATTCCATTCATATAAAATGTCCAGAATAGGGAAAATCTACATTCAGAGAACGCAGATTAATGGTTATGTAGGGTTGGGGGAGAATGAGTGGAAAAGGAGTGACTGTTACTGGATACAAGGGCTTTTTAGGGGGTGAAGCGAATATTCTAAAACTGATTATGGTGATGGTTGCATGACTGTAAATACACTAAAAAGCACTGAATGGTATACTTTACTTAGGTGAACTGTATCTCAATAAGACTGTTGTTAAAAGAATAAATTCGAGATAAATTTCTATATGCACACACATACACATTATAGTGTTTTACTTAATTATTTTGATTTTATATCTGTTTTACACCAAAAACTTTGATTCCTAGGAACATTAATTATGATTGTCTTATTTATATCTGTATCTATACAAATAAAAATAGCAACTGGGTAACAATATTAATATTATCAAATTAGTAAAAACAAGGTAAGATTTTTTTTGTAGTTCTTCTTATCCTAAGCTGTATCCCACCAAGAAGCATAGTCAAAATACTGTGTTATAAAGTTATTTGATATAGGTTATGAATGTTTAAGTCAGTGAGGTTTGTTTCATTATATTTTAGGGGTCACCTTCCCCCCCATTTCAACTTAATTTTGTTTTATAAATACATAAAATATTTACATGGTTACAATGTCAAAACGGTATATTTAGAGAAGTTGAGCTTCTATTCTTGTTCCTTCTGTTTTTTCTTTCTCTTCTTCTATTGGTAGCCGTTTATTTTATGGTGTATTCCTTCATTTTAAAACAAATTATAAGCAAATATATAAATACATAAATGATAGCCAACTATATACAACAGACAAAAAAATGTTTTTTTTAAACATTATATTCTGGAGATCACTGTATATAGAAAAGTATTCATTCCAGTAGTTACAAAAATGTAAAAAAGCCTTACGAAATATTTAACAGTGATAGTACAGAAGGACACAGTATGATTTTCATTCTCTAGGAAGGAAAATTCATTCCTTTTGTTGTGGCATAGCACTGTATTATTTGAGCCTGCACATCCAATGTGTGGGTGCACTATAGTTTAATTACCCAAGTCCACCACCCATAGACACACCGGTTGTATTCAATATTTTGACATTATTGCAAACAGGGATGCTGTATTTACATTTTTGTCAGTTTACCCCTGGGATAATTTTCTAGAAATGGGAATGCTGAGTCAAAGGGCAAATCTGTGAGTAACTGTCCCTAATAATGTCAAATTCCTGTCCACAGAAGTTGTTCCATTTTGCATTCCCCACAGGCAGTATATGAGAGTGCCCATTTCCCTACAGCTCAATCAATATGAACATGTTATGGAACTTTTGGATTTTTGCCAGTGTGATAGAATAAGAATAGTATCTCAGTGTAATTTTAATATGAATTTCTCTTAGTGTGAGTTAAATTGAACATCTTTTTATATGTTCAAGAGCCATTTGCATTTGCTTTTCTGCTGATATCTTTAGTTTTCTACAGAGCTGTTGGTCTCTCTCTTATAAAAGCTGTTTATACATCAGGGATAATAATATGTGGCCAATATTTTTTTCCAATTTTTCTTTTGTTTTTGTTTTTTATCCCCAAAGTTTTTTTCTTTTTCAAAAAAGTTTACTTATTTATTTTGAGAGAGAGAGAGATAGCAGAAGTTGGGGAGGGGCAGAGAGAGGGGGGGAGAAAGAATCCCAAGCAGGCTCCCCACTGCTAGTGCAGAGCCCGATGCAGAGCTTGAGCCCATGAAACCATGAGATTGTGACCTGGGCTGAAACCAAGAGCTGGACACTTAATCGGCTGAGCCACCCGGGAGCCCCCTCAAAGTTTATCTTTTACTTTATGTAATCAAATTTATCAATCCTTTCTCATATTTTGGATTTTGAGTCCTAGTTAGGAAAAACTTCACCATTTCCAGGATACCCATACTTTCTTCCATTATTTATATGGACTACCTTTTTTGATTCATCTGAAATTTGTCTTGTGTATGGTATGAAGAATGGAGTGACTTTGACTGCTACTAATATATTTGAGTAACCCTCGTACTTTGCTGGATTTACAGTCTGTGCATAAATATTTATCCACCTATTCAGTGTAGGAAAAAACATCACACATTGCTCTGAGGCTAGGGAACTTTATATTCCATGTTAGAAAATAAAAAGTTCCACTTTCACAAAATGAAATCATTCCATGATCTTCTGTACTAATGCTATTAAATACTTTGAAAGGCTTTTTGCGTTTCTACAACTACTGGAATAAACCACATACTTTCTTACTGGTTGTGCCAAGTAAGATAAAATTAAACCTAAGATAACCAATTCCTGGATACACTTATTAAAATTAAGGTTAAAAAATGAAAATTAAGATTAAATGGGAGTCTTACATGGGGTAAGTGCTCAATGTCTTTTTAACTGAAATTTAATTAGTGTGATTCCATGGGTAGATTTTGTTGCTTTGGGAAAAAATAAAAAGAATCGCAAAGCTTATGAGGTTCAATTCTGAAAATGCATTAGGAATATCGCCTATCATTATTAATATTATCAATTTTATTATTTTTCCCATCCCTAATATTATCAATTTTAAAATTAATCTCTCCTCACACAAACATTATGTGATAAATGTATATTGGTATCTTTATGAGTAAATTAAATGGCTGAATCAGTAGCAAAATTAGAACTTACACCAACTAGAAACTAATACCAAAGCCTACTTTGTTACCAAGAGGAAAAGGTATAGTACCACAAATAATTTTTAAGTTTGGTATTATTTAAATTTATGTGTGTTATGTGTAAGTTCTGGGGAAATTTTTTAATAGAATAAAAATTTTTAGATGAAAAAAATAAAGCAGATTATAAACATCAGGTCTCTGGGATGAAAATGTCTCACTCTTCTATTTTAACTGCTCAAGCATATAAGGATTTGTTATTCAATGAATGGCCTCTACGCTAATCTACAATAGACAGAGTGAGAAAAGTTATAGATGATAACATCAATGAATAATCTATAGTTTCATTTTGGCTACTGGATCCAACATCCTCATTAAGCAACCTTTTAATTTCAACCTAATCACAAGAACAAAAAACATGGCCTCAACTTTGGCATTTTAAATATCCTTCTACTTCAGGTAGTAATGTCTAATGAGCTGGGAGATAATCAGGAAATAGGCAGGAAGAGAGATGACAGAAGTCCAGATGACATATTAAAAACCTTCATTTTATAGATAAAAAAGTTACTGCTTAGAGTTTGTGAGCTGCAAAAGTTGCACAGTTGGTTAATGCCAAAGCCAAATCCAGGTTTCAGGTCTTTGACTCGCAGTCAAATGCTCTTTCCAGTTTGCTGTTCGACTGATCAGATTAGACAATTGGGGAAAAAAGGTGAAGCTGGCTCAATGTCAATATGTATTCTATGTCAACATTGTATTCTATGTAAACATATTCTATGTTTAACTTAGAAGTTAAACCCAGTTTTAAACGTTCAATTCCATTCTTTTCCATTATTGAAATTATTGAGAAATCTCAATATGAAAATTCAATTGTTTTTACCTTTGCCTAATATATTCTTTTTTCTCTATATTTATTCTTGGGAATAAATAGTTTTTAAGTGGAAAATTATTACCTTATTGAATATAAAACTCTCCATCAAAACAGAATTCCATAAACATTACTTTTAGGTAGGAGACTAAAAGGGCAATTCTACTACAGGATCTACCCTAAATATACTGAACATTTAATAATCATATTTAATTAATCTATACCATTTTGGGTAGAAAAACAAAAGCTAAGATCAAATTCCAATCTAAAACATACTGAATATACTGACTATGGATAAGGTACTGGTGCTAGAGTCAGAAGATAAATTAACAAATCAAAGTAAAAAACAGTATTTTTAACTTTTGGGACTGAGCTCATTTAGGCCATACTCCTGATTGAAGGAAGTAAAATCTCAGTGGCCTTCTATATAATTATTCAATATTTCTGATGAAAATAAGACTTCAAAGAGCATTTCCAAAATAAAATATAAAGATCTAAACTCAGAAAAAGTCTTCTAAAGTTTCTTAAGTTACTGAGAACACTGTTTAGTTATATTCATACATGTTAACTCCAGTTTTATGAATTATAAATGGTAAGATCTTATTTCAATAATATAACGTTTATAATACCCCAAAATATATTTTGAGATAGAACCTACATCCCAAATTACTCGTCTGAAATGGAAACTGTCCAAATCTATCTTGAAGTTTCTCTCTTTCCTAAGTTTGGGACATTGCTCACGGGAAAGGAGACACGTACCTTTCCATGACAGCGAGGCACTCCTTTCTCCAGGTAAATCGACTCCCTCGTCGTAGTCGGAAGGTGCCAGATGTGGCAGAGACTGGAGGAGGTGTTTGTCTCCATTCTGGGTCCTCTATTGGAATGGGGGCTGGTCTCATACTTAGTGTAGCCCCTGAAACAAACAAGACTTTTTAGCAAAATACCTTGCAATTTATTAAAACCAATGACAAATATAATCATGAAATCAACAATAAATTGTTGTCCTTCTATTGAAACTTGTGAGCCAAATACATTTGCTATTTACATAAAAAAAAAAAAAAATCCCCAGGGTCTCTCACAGTGCCCCATGCCAGTGCAAACTGTTGCCTTGAAACATTGCCTGGCTTCTGTGCCACAGGCTACCGGCACTGAAGCATGGAGAAATAAAAAAAATTTTGCCCCAACAAAAATCCAAAGGGAAAAAAACTCTCCTTAAAAAATTCATCATTAATCATTTTAAAATGTCAAATTTTTTTGGTCGCTTGTCATTTATGTCATTTTTTGAAACAAAGCCCAAAATCTCTCTTTTTAGGGGAATAGGAAAGTGTTGGTCTTTGAACTAGTGAGAACTTAATTTTCCTTAAAACAAATGCTTATTTATTTATTTAAAGTTTACTTATTTATTTTGAGAGAAAGACTGTGAGTGTGAGTTGGGGAGGGGCAGAGAGAGAGGGAGAGAGAAGACAATCACAAGCAGGCTCTACACTAACAGTGCAGAGCCCAACGTAGGGCTCAAACCCACGAACCTAGAGATCATTACCTGAGCTGGTATCAAGAGTTGGACGCTCAACCAACTGAGCCACCCAGGCACCCATTTTAATCTTTTTGAACAATATACAATACATTTCAAAACTTTTCATTACCACTCAAAGGACTTTTGTTATTGAGAAAATGGAGCCCTTAAAGAATGTATGCAGGTAGAAGATGAATTTAAAATAATCCTAATTATTGTAAACTTTTAAAGAAAAAAAGTTAAATATATATAGCACAAAGGCAGTAAGGTAGTTTTTGACATGATGTTAGTCTATTAGGTAACTAAATTAGATCTCCAAAGGTCTACCACCTCTTAAAGCTATATTATTTTCTGTTACCTTTTGAATGTAATAAAACCAATGGGGAAAAATGTAACTGGGATATTTTATTAATTTAGACTAGCCTTTTCTCAAATAATGAACTTCTGATAATGCGTGTATTCACCATTCGCCAACCTCCCCACCCCCCCTTCTTTTGGCTTGCTATAGACTTAAGCTTGCTATAGAAGCTATGAATAAAACAAAACAAAACAAAAGAGCAATACTGTCTCTGAACTCTGTAGACTTATTTCAAAGAATTTAAATATAACTTGGTATGCATTCACAGAGCTCAGTCCCTGGATCTCCCATTGTTCCTTCATTCTTTATACTGCTAAATTCATCTTCCCAAAGCATAATTATGATCACAGCATTCCAGTGACCAAAAGCCTTCAAAAAGTTCCCTCTGCCTATGGAATAAAATACAAACTCTTAATCTAGCCCTAGAAAGGTTATAAATTATTAGAATTATGTGGAATAATGCACATATTAATAAATATATATTTATTTCTTCATAAAAAGAATACTTTATTTTTATTTTATTTATTTACTTATTTTTTTTTGAGAGAGAGACAAAGAGACACCATGCATGTGCACATACGCTGGGGAGGGGCAGAGGGAGAGAGAGAGGGAGGGAGGGAGGGAGGGAGGGAGGGAGGGAGGGAGGGAGGGAGAGAGAGAGAGAGAGAGAGAGAGAGAGAGAGAGAGAGAGAGAGAGAATATCTTAAGCAGGCTCCATGTTCAGCACTGAGCCGGATGCAGGGATTGATCCCATAACCTGACCTGAGCTGAAATCAAGAGTTGGACGCACAACTAAGTCACCCAGGTGCACCCATACTTTGTATATTGTACCTTGTAATTAATACCTTGGGAAGTGTTTCTATTTCACTACATATAGATCTCTATGTAGATTCACCTTAATAGCTATATATTTATATGCATTCTCTTATACAGAGGCTCAATATTTTAACCAATCTTGATTTTCCTCTCCAAACCTGCTTACAGTCCTTCCCATCTGAGTAAATAGCATCCCTATTCTTCAAATTACTCAGTGCAAAATTCCAGATTCATCTTTGACTTCTCTATTTCTCTGACATACCACATATCCAGTCCATAGCAAACCCTGTCAATTTTATCTTCAAAGTATATCCAGGCTCAGATCAATTTGTATTACCTCCACTAGCTTTAGAACAAGCCAGCATCATCTCTCCAAAGCCTAACTTCCTGGGATAGTTCCAAAGATGGCCCTTCACAGTAAGTCACACCTCTTGGTAATCATGCTCTTGAATGTAAGTTTGTCCTGTGACATGTTTTGACAACAGAAAACGGAAACAGTTCAAGGCTAGGTAATAAGAAGCCTTGCAGCTTCTTACTAGATCTCCCGCAATGCTGGTTCTGGGAAAAGCCAGTTGCTATATAAGAAGTATGACTAACCTGACCCTATGATACTGTAAGGAAGCCCAAGTTAGCTACATGGAGTGAAAGATGCCTGGTCAGGGGTGCTTGGGTGGCTCATTTGGTTAAGTGTCCGACTTCAGCTCAGGTCGTTATCTCACGGCTCATGAGTTCTAGTCCCACATTGGGCTCTGTGCTGACAGCTCAGAGCCTGGAGCCTGCTTCCAATTCTTTGTCTCCCTGTCTCTCTGCCCGCCCCCCACCAAAACTGGCTCTCTCTCTCTCAAGAATAAATACACATGAGAAAAAAAAAATAAAACAAACAAAAAAGATGCCTGGCCAGCTCCCAGGTGCCACAATTGAGGAAAAAAAGCCATTCTGGACATTCTAGCTACATCAGATACCATGTAGAGAACAGTATAACCCAGCAGACAGAGAGGAATAAGACCTTAGGCATACAGTACCAATATAGCTATGTGGCAGTCAGCCTCCAAGATGGTTCCAAAGGATCCCTGCCTCTTGGTATTCACCCTGTTGTGTAGTTCCTTCTCATATTATACCAGGATTATTCTGTGTGACCAATAACATGTGGTAGAAGTGATGATACATCGCTTCTGATATCAGGTTATAGAATATATATACCATGGTGTCTGTCTTAGGTGCTCTACCTCTTAGATGAATGACTTGCTTGGGGGAAAAATAGTTGCCAGGTTGTAAGGACACTTGGGGAGCCAGAGGCGATGCCCATGTGGCGAGGACTTGGAAATCCCTGGGCAATAAGGAGGAAGGAACTGGGGCCTGCCAACCCTCACAAGAGTGGCCTTAGAGGTAGACTGTCCAGTCAGTTGATGGCTCAACTACAACCTCATGAGAACTCTGAGCAGAACCACCTTAGCTAAGCCACTCCTGGATTTCTGACCCAGAGAAATTGTGAGATAATAAATGTTTGCTGTTTTTGGCTGCTAAGTTGTAGGGTAATCTGTTGCACAATAATACAAAATAAATGTAAGACATTGCAACGATCTCCAGTTGTTTATTTCCCCATATTCCCCAGTGTACTGAGGATTATGAGTATTACTAACTATTCACATTTACAAATTTGGCAGGCAAAAAAAATTTCCTTTAATACTGAGATTTTACTATTAATGAGTATATTTTCTTGTTTACCAAAATTCACATAACTTTCCTTGTGAATTTATGTCTTTTGCCTTTTCTTTTGAGTTATTCACCTTACTGGTGTGTTAAAACAATACCAATTGCTAGTTACACAGATTGCAACTTTTTTTCCAGTTTGTTATTCACCTTTTATCTTTATTTATGGTGTGCTTTCTGATCTTAAATTTAATGAAGTCAAATTTGTCAACCTCTTCTTTTATGGCCAACATGTTTTGTTATCATTCAGAATATTTTTACAGACTTATTGTTTGAACCCTCAATAGATATGATTTCCTATTGTGTGTGAAGTAAATATTTACCTTCTTCCTCAAATGGACAAATGTATCATCACACAATGCTTTAGAGATTCATGGCTTAAATGTAGGCAGACTATGGCTTGCTGCCATAGTTTAAATAAAGTTTTACTGGAACACAGCCATACTCATTCATTTACATGTTAAATTTACATCAAAGTTTTACATTTACATTACATTTGCATCAAAGTTAACAAAGTTTAGGCAAAGGAAAAAAATGGGGTTGGAGTGTTTCAGAGTCTTTGCATTTTCTAAATGCAAGCAGGAATTACAGAATAACAAGGGCTCTAGAATCTACCTAAGTTACATTATATAAATTTTGTTCAACAGCCATGATAGAAGGTTCAAAACAGAGCCAAGCAGCTATCAAGGCTGATCAAGATGAGGTAAAAACAGACTGGCTAAGGCAGTAGTAGGTCCTTTCATCCAAAGCCTGGCTTCTGGTAAAGGATAAAGTTTCAGGGCTTCAGTGGATGAAGGATGAGGAATAGGTCAATAAATTATAATTAGCAGTCCACATTAAAACTATGGCATGCTTTCTTAGTTGAGTGATAAATGGGTATAAATAAAACAAAGAATACAAAGATGAGGTTGAAGAAAAGAAAATAACTGATAATAATGGCTCTTTCTTGGTATTGGGGCTTATTGGTCATGTAACTATGCTTCTTTATAATATTCTGTATTGTCCAGTTTTTCTATAAAAAGGAAACTTAGGTGAAATAAAATTGGTCACAAAGGAAAAAGAAAGGGAGAGAGAATGAAGGAGGGAAAAAAAGAAGAGATGAAATTAAGTAGTGACCTGGTTACTTTAAAATAAATCAAGGCAATTTATAATTTATGCACAAGGTGGAAACTCTGGAAACTCTGTAATTTCAAACTTGTAAATATACTGAATTTGAAACATAGTATTATCACATTACTTTTGAGGTATTTTTTCTTGTTCCTTTTTCTTCTTCAATATAGCAGTATTTAAAAATAGCACAAGCAGCATTCTGGAAATACTCCAATAAACACAGATTTATTCTAGAAACCTTAGTTAATCTTGCTTTAGTCAACATGGATGGAAAGCAATGAATAATCCAAGAATGGGTTCAAAATTCTGGACTCTGACAGAAAAATACAAAGATACTAAGAATGCAGGAATAATGTATGTAAGACTCTAAACCCCTCTGAATATAGGAGTTCTAGATTAGCTAAAGAACCCACTTTTTTTCCCTACAGGAAATGTGTACCTATTTTCTTTATAGAAACATTTTTTTCTATCTTGTATCTGGGCTCTCATTAAGAACAAAATTTTGCACATTTATCTAGCAAATCTAAACCCAAGAGGAAAAGGAAAAAAACCTGTTCCTAATTTGCTAAGATCATTAGATTTTGATAAATGTTTTCTTTGTATATATGATAATTTTCTTGCTTATCAGGTTTACTTTTGGGTGAGCTTTTGCCAATCAACTAACAAAAGTATGACTACAACATACTATCCCATTCAGAGAAACTAGCTTCTTCAAAAGCAATTTCTCATTGTCCCCTATGTCACACACGTGATTTCCCCGACGCTCTTGACACTGCAGTAGTGAAGACAGAAGGCATAATTTCTGCTCTCCATATTTTACTTCATGTGCTCCCTGCATGAGCCTCCTGGCAAATTTTATTTGTTTAATTTAGAAAGAGGCAGAGCAGTACCACGAGCCAAGAGGAACTCAGCAAACCCTGTCTGCTATAGCAATGTTTAAATTAGACAAGGGAAAAGACTGCTGAGCTTAATTTGATTAAATAAAGGGGGGTTTGATGTCAACCATGGTGAATTTAGTACACACTTCTTTAAAAAAAATAGGTATTTTCTTGTAAATGTTTTCATAAGAAACAAGATAAAATGTATTTGATCAGTTTCCATCAGTCCATTTTATTCATACTCCTTGGCAGGCTTTGGAATATGCTGGGAAATTCTAATGATGTGTCTGTTATCAGAGAACTACACTATATCTATATCAACTGGATTATCAGTAAAAACAACCTAAATATCTACTTTATTCTTTTTCTTGCTGAGTCTACTTAAAAAGACACTAAAAAACAAACAAACAAACAAAATCCTGTATCCAAATGGATCCAGAATGAAAAGGTTGAAAAAAAAAAAAGAACTTCAGTCAAGGTAATATAGAGAGAAATGATCTGAGCCCAAGAATAGAGGGACAGAATGTACAAACATTTTTTTAAATTTATTTTCTAAATACTTATATTTACAAAAAAAGCACTTTTCATCTTAATGATTTTTCTTAATTTTGCATTTTCCTCCCAGAATATATGCAATGGGATGGTACCATTTCCATTTATTCTGATGAGCAAGTAAAAAATTATGATATAAAAGAACTTATCAATAAACAGGTCTTGACTATGTGAACCTAGGTTCTGTAGTTTTTATATCTTGAAAGCTGTTAACAAGGCAGGTTAATTTCTTTTTTTTGCCTCTCTCTCTCCTTCCCTCCCTTCCTTCTTTCCCTTTCTTCCTCCTTCTCTCTTTTCCATGAAACTTTGTATGTACTTTTTGAATATTATAGTACAAGTACAAAATTGATAAAGATACAAAAGGTTATACAGTTAATAGTATTCCTGCTACCTTGTACTCCCAGTCTCTCAGAGCCTCCACAGAACTTTTCTTAGGTCCGAATACAGCCTGATAGAGATGTTCTATGTTTACATAAGCATATACATGTGTGTATGTATTCCCTCTATATAAATGGCAGTATACTCTAATGTTTTCACCTTACTTTATTCACTTAAGAATTTGATATTTCTACATATTAAGTTTAACTCATATAAAGCCCTCTTTAAAACCTAGCTATTTAGTCTCCATACTATTCCATTTTATAGATATACTATAATTCATTTAACTGGTTCTTGATTGAGAGGCATTTAGGTAGATTCCAATCACCCCTGCAATGACCTGCAAAGAAAATTCTCATGTACTACAAGCAACTAATGACTGGACAGTGCATAAGCTATTTTTAGGTGTTAACATAATTTTAGTTCATCTTATCTAAACAGAATAGTAGTTTCAAAGGTCCATGAAGAAAAAATACTAATTCTTCAGCTACAATCAAAGGTTATTTTAAAGTCAACAAAGATGCATTTATACCTAGAAAGAATTCTATACCATATTAGCTCTTATATTAAAGGTGAAAATGCAATGAAAAACTTCTAAAAATTAACTTTCAATCACTAACATCCAATTACTGTTAATGCTATGAAAACTACCAGTTGACAATTATAAACTTATCCTCCTCTCTTCAGCTAACTTTAAATTTTGTCCTACAGAAAACCAGACTAGAAAGAACTTGGAACCTATATGGATTTGGTTTTCAAATAAAAATAGGAAGTCCTTTAAAAAGGGGACAATCAGCAATACAACTTCATTGAAAACCAAATGTACATAATTAGAGGAATTTAGTTATTTATTATTTACTTTTAAGTAAACTGTACATCCAACATGGGGCTCAAACTTACAACCCCAAGATCAAGAGTCACATGCTCTACCAAATGAGTCAGCCAGGTGCCCCTAGGGGAACTTATTTTTAAATGGAGGTACTAGTTCCTTAAAGAAACTAATTCCTTATCAACAGCTGGATGAATGCTATTAGTGTTTTCCCATTTTCCTGTTTTAATGCCCTAGTTCCACCTTCCTCCAATTTCCTGATAATAGTTTAGTGGAACTCTGATCCCAAGACAAACTGAAATAAAAAATAAGATAAAAAACAAAACATTTTTTCTTTTTGTTTTTAGTGATTATTTATTTTTGAGAGAGAGAGAGAGAGAGAAACAAAGCATGAGCAAGGGAGGGGTAGAGACAGAGAGGGAGCCAGAGAATCCAAAGCAGGCTCCAGGCTCTGAGCTGTCAGTACAGAGCCCAACGTGGGGCTTGAACCCATGACCTGAGCTGAAGTCAGATGCTTAACTGACTGAGCCACCCAGGTGTCCCTCTTTTTTTTTAAGTTAAGAAAATTTACTTTTACAAACCCTTGTGTAGAGGGCTTTCAATAGAACGCAGCTAGGGAGCTGCTTTGCTATGCAGGAAACCTGGACCCAGAAGCAGGTCACCTACGAATGGTTTAGCACCAGGTTCCCCACCAAAGTGCACTGCGTGAGGGGTGAGGGGTGGTCCCCTCTCCAGCCGGCCCGTTTCCTGACCTAGGGGCTCTCTGTACCCCACCGGTCCTGACCCCAGCCTGTATTGTTCCATCTGGGCGGGATTCTGACATAGAGACATTTAATCATAATCCCACAGATGGCAGTTTTGTCCCATTGGCTCCTCAGCCAAGCACTCAACAATTTTTAATAAAACAGCTTCAGAAGAACACTATATCACCCCAGTGCTAAAAACTGGACTCCAATAGTAGTATTCCGCAGTCAGCAGTGCTATCAGATCAGCTACAACAACAAGGCTGCGGTGGCCTGAGAGCTGTACCTTAGTCCCCTTCCTCTTTCTGGTGAATTTATTTTCCTGGCATCCTAGTCTCCTCCTGGAATTAGAGCTCAGCCTTGAAATCCCAGTGTGAGATAGGAATGTAGCCTCACCAACTGTGATGATATATCAAGGCACTGTTCTAAGTGCCAATGCAAGAGACAAAAATCCCTTTTCTTATAGAGGATGAATGCCTGACACAGTTGACTGGTATTTGTCCTTCAAATTCTTCACTGTTCTGCCCTATACATTTTGGAATATCTTGACAATCTCTCGGGTGTTCCCTCCTGGCAGACAATTGCTGAGATGTGCCAGGTTTATGAACCCCCTAGGTATAGCTCCTTATTTACCTACCTGAACCTTTGTTATCAGCCTAAACTGCTCTATTAAGCAGACCAAGTGCCAAGTTTTTGTCATTCACCATCTGATTTGCTTTGTTGTATGTGAGTCATGGATGAAGTGATGTCTTTGAGAAGACTGCTTAGAGTTGAGTTTTAAGTGTTGCTTCAAGTATGATTTTATCTTAAGACTGTCTAATAGGGTAGCCACTAGCCACATGTGGCTATTGAGCACCTAAAAGTGGCTGGTTGAAAATGGTGTGTGCTTGAAGTGTAAAATACACTTGAATTTCAAAGAATCAGTACAAAGAGAAAGAAAAAGAGAAAGAAGTCTCAATAATTTTGAAAAGTATCAAATTAAACTTGAAGTGTCAATATATCTTTGCTAAATAAAATAGATTATTAAAATTAATTTTAGCTATTTCTTACTTTTTAAAATGTGGCTACTAGATAATTTTAAATTACATGTCATTTGCATTATATTTCTATTGAATTGTGCCCCTTTAGAACATTTAGCTAATGGCAGCAACAATAGAGTCATTAGTTTGAGAGATCTGCTTGCCTATCTACCTATCATAAGAATACCTAAAAATGAAGGTTCTTTGCAGAAAAACTGCCAGCTAATAAATGTCGAAGGAATACTAAATAAATAAGATCAACACCATTTTGCAATCCCCAACAGAATAACTCATTAAGTAAGCATCATCAATGGATGCTAAAACCATTAACAAAAGTTTGCTGTTCATCCAGTGACAAAATGACACCCTACAGATTATTTACAAATTGCAAAGACAAGATCCAGTGGTTCTTACTTTAACAAATGATTGAACTTAGCATATGAACAGTGCTACAACCTGACATTACATAAACCTTGATACATGAGGTAAACGTTACTCACAAAGCATTTTGCCCCAATGTTTGTGAACATTTTCAAACATACAGAAACAAAGAAGAAATTTTATGATGAAAATCTATATTCATATCATATAACATTGTACTCATTTACTTTATCACATTATCTACCTCCTTATCCACTTTATTTTGATGCATTTCAAAGTATATTGTAGACATTACTACATGCCCTCTCTAAATAATCTATGAAGTATTCCTGCCAAAAATGTTTAATTTGAATCTAATCAAGCCTCTAATCCTAACTTGTAGTTTACAGGAAATACAGGCACTAGAGAGGAATAATTTAATTGACCCTAAGAGGAAAGAGAAAAATGCAGAATATGGGACATTCTGTAAGGTTAGAGAGTTTAAAAAGTTTATGTTATGAAAAAAAAAAAGTTTGAGTGACCAGACTTAAGAGTCTAAAGAGATATGACAAATTCCAATTTGTCAACCTAAATCAGATACTATTTGATTAAAAAAAAAGACATTCTTGCAACTAGAGAAATAGGAATATAAACTAGATGTTTGTATCTATTATACAACCATAGGGGCTGTGGTTATTCAGGCGATTATTCTTTTATTCAGGAGAGGAATGCTGAAGAGAAAGACAGGTGTATACATGCATATACATAAATAGATTTTTAAATTTATTCATTTATTTTACAGGGATAAAGCAAATACAGCAAAATGTTAACAATTATTGTATCTAAAAAGAGGGTAAACAGGTGTTCACTGTGTTGGTCTTTCAACTTTTCTGTACATCTGAAACATTTCAAAATAGAAACTGGGGGAGGGTAGATTAAAAAAAAATCCATTGCAGAGATGTTGATATGGTCTGTCTATTTTGTCCTGCCTGGGCCTTTCAGATCAGGAATGTGATCTTTAAAAAAACAAAAACAAAAAACTTACCACTCACATACACATAAATATGTTTTGCAACATTATTTCTATCTCAGAGTCAATACTATTATTAGCTAAGTCTTCAATATGCAATATTCCAACTGATGATTTAACCTATAATAAGCAATGGCTTTAATGCTGTGCTATTACAGAATACAGCTCAATCACAAGGCTAACCTTGAGATCAGGCTCGCTGCCACCAGTCTGTGCAGTGTGTAGATTGATACAGGCTGTCATACAACATCAGACTCTATATACCACTTGTTAAGGGTATCCTACAACAGATCTTGCCTACTCCTGGCAACTTCAGACATAAGGGTTCTCGCGATCTTTTTTCCTTCAGATTTTATTCTACTTTCCAACCTATTGCTGCTGCCAAAGTCATCAGGGCAGTTTCAGTCTAAAGTCCAAAGACATGCTCATCATCCAGGTAATTAGAAATAGAAGATCATTAGCAGAGATCACTGGATACAGTATAGAATAAATAAAAGTATGAAATTAACATTATTAACTAAAGTAACATTTAGAAAAAAATAGATATGGAATCTTATGTGTGAACCTATAGTTGAAAAAAGAAATCAGCCACTGCTGCTTTCAAACTATGGTTAGAAAAAGCATATAACCTGGAAACAAAGAGGTGCCTTGGAGGAAGGAGTGAAAAGGACTAGTATTAGACCCTAAACTAAAAACTGATATAATCAGGGCTTAGGTTTTACAGTTTAGAAGGAAAAAGGAACAATAGGAAAGTATGAAACTACCTTAGTGAAGACAAGTCAGCATACAAATTTAAAAAAGTAATTAATTATAGTCTTGTTTCAGATGCAATAAAATAAGGAAATGATATTTACCAGGGTTTGTCTTCTCAAGTTGATACCATCGGTAAAATGCTCTTTTCTTCTGTTCGCTCAGGTCTGATCCCTGCTGCAACAGCCAATGAGAGATCCGGCTCTGACTGATCCCTGTGTAGAAAGAGAAACAGCTGTTGCGGGTACTGAAATTACAGGGAAGCTGAGGGCTATGTTGGTCCTAGGTTAGTGGGTGCTTTATTCTCTGTGTTACTCTATAAGGAAGCAACTCGAGCAAACTCTCTCATGATAAGACTTCTTTGTAAAGGCTGACCGCCCGCCCTGGCTAGAATATACTCAGCAATGACCTACTAGAGGTGAAAGCATTTTATTAACTGAGACTTGAAAGTGGTCTCTAAAATTAATCTATAAGCTAGGTTCATGTGAGATAAATGAAGAGATTCCTAATTAATAGTTATATGTCAGAAGTCTATTAGATTTGTGCTCCTTCTATCACCACCTATACCCCAATCCTGGTTGAGAATATTAGAACTTTTACCTGATACTGAGAAGAAAAAAAAAAAATGAAGCCAGCAAGTTTTGCTATTCATTATCAATACTGATGAAAAAGATTTAGGGACTGAGAAAGGAGAGGTCATGAAAACCTTTTCAATAAGGTTTCTGGCTTATTTGTTAATTTATGTAGGTGTTTTCAGACGTGTTACTATTAGTACAGGTGATGAAGAATTGAAAGAATTTTAGAATTAAGCTGCAGGATGACCTCTTAAGAAATCTCAAGAGGTAAAGACATTCTTCTAAGACACAGACTTATAACAGTAAAAAAAACTGAATAGAATATAAAGCAGTTTTCAACTACCTCTAAAAAGTTCCTGACAGCAATTAATTAGAAATGTGAAAAACCTCCACATCTGAAAGTAAAAACACATGTCTAAAACTTACTAGTATGAGAATCATGCTTCTTCTGGTCATTGTAGCTATTCCAAAATGAATAATTCAATATACAACTGGCAAAAGCAAAGAATAATAGGAAAGATAAAACTCTGTTATACACTCATAAGGCAACTTCCAAAAGACCCTTCAGTTCTCACAGAGGGTTAACAGTATCTAAATTCTCCCAAGGAATTACTTATGGTAACTGGATAGTACCGAATGCCACCTGTGCCAACACCTGTTTAAAACCACAATGCACAATAGGAAGGGTGCTGTCATGGAAGTAATCACACCTCCTAACATGAGAAGAAGCTGGGGGTCTGGTGATCACATTTAACTCATTAAAAGCAAGCCCCTGGAGTTTCATACTTTAAAAACCAATGTTAATAGAATATTTCAGGAAACCAGGGAAAGGAAATTTGTTAAAAGAAAGGCTGGGGTTCGAAGAAAATTTCTCTGATTGGAAATACCCTTCACTTTCAAGGGTGAAAGTCAAATAGGTTCTAAAACCTAAGTGATTACATTATCAAGTAATTCACAGTAGTTTTCCAGTAGACTGAAGATGTATGTGATGCAGGTGTTGGCAGCTAGCACTGTATGCTTGTTCTAAGAGAATGCAAATTATTCTGGATAATTAAATTGGCTGTGTTTAGCAATGCTTTCACCAAAATTCTAGTTTCAGATATTATACTACCTTTTACACTACTTTTAAACAAGAGTGAAAAAAACAACCATTTCCCACTATGAAATCAAAATTGGTTTTCAGGTCATAAAACGAAAATATTTAATATGGATTCTTCATATTGGCACCATACTACTCGAAACCAGAGGTAATTTGACAAAAATCTGTTGAGAAAATAAAAAAAAAGAATATACAGAGATTCTGAAACTTTCAGTATTAAATCTGCACACAGATCACAGAGCCAGTAGATACTGGAACTGTCCAGGTTCTGGTGGTGCTGTAGTGGAGGAAGAGGGAAAAAGCCCATCAAAGGAGATTAAATTATGATCTAGTCACATAATAAAATATTGGGCAGACTTTTTTTTTAATGTTTATTTATTTTTGAGAGAGAAAAAAAGAGAGAGACAGAGCATGAGTCAGGAAGGGGCAGAGAGAGCCAGAGACACAGAATCCAAAGCAGTCTCCAGGCTCGGAGCTGTGAGCACAGAGCCCGACATGGGGCTCAAACTCCCGAACTGCAAGATCATGACCTGAGCTGAAGTTGGTGCTTAACTGACTGAGTCACCCAGGCGCCCCTGGGCAGACTTTTAAAAATATTCAAAAACAGCCATCAAAAACAAATAATAACAAACCAAACAAACAAAAAGGCATCAATACCAAATGGCTGGCAACAACGTACAATATATGGAACTCTCATACTGCTGATGGAAGGGTAAGAAGTCAGGGCCACTTTGGAAAACAACTGGGCAGTATCTACTAAAGGTGAATAAATGCATACCGTATGACCTAGTAATTTCTTTCCTTGATATACAGCAATTTGTACATACTCAATAGAAGTGTGTGCAAAAGGCATGTACATCTTGTACATGTACAGACCCACAGGAGCATTTATTCATAATGATCCCCAATCTGAAACAACTCAAATGTCTATCAACAGGAGAATACATAAAAATAATGATTTATACATTCAACTAGAGACTACCATACCAAATAGCAAAAGGATAAACAAACCACTGCTATATGCAACCAAATGAATAAATCTCACAAAAATAATATAGGCCAAAAAAAGTTAGATGCACATAAAAAAGTCACACACAACTATATGACTCAATGCATATACAGCTAAAAAACAGACACAATTTATCTATATGGGTGGCAATCAGAATAGTGGTTACCTACAGTTAGGAGAGGAAGTATAAAGAAGGGTTATGTAGTGATTGGCATCATTACTGATCTTGATCTGGATGACAGTTATATGTGTATACTCACTTTACAGAAATCATTAAGCTTTATATGTGTATATTCACTTTATAAGAAGTCATTAATCATATAGTTTTATGAATATATTTTTACATAATCTACATTGTTTTGTGAAGTAACAAAACCTTATATATAGAAAGATACACAATAGGAATTCAGAATGGCATACTTTTCATACATTGTATACCTCTACATTATTTTCTTAATCTTTCTACAAATATGTATTAGTTTATTTTATATTTAGCCTTTCCTTATAAACACTACATACTTTGTTGGTTGCTTTAAAAACACTGTAACGATGCTAAACAACAGAGATCTGCAAAAAGAAGTTAATTTCAGCCTTCCCTCACCAATTCCACTGAGGTAAGTAATGTTAACTGTTAATTTATGTTGTTCCACAATTTTCTCCATATGTAATTATTAATTTATAAAACAAAAGAAGATAATAAAGAATATCCTCCTGTCTAGTCTTTTATGTGTGCAGATAATAAACAAAGAACTTCTTCCCTGTAAATTTAATTCATTTTCATATACTAAATACAGAAAACAAAGTAATAAAGCAAGTAGTTTTTTCCAGAAGAGGTACTACAAAAGCTGAGTATGTACAATAACACATTTCACAGTCATTTTTCTTGGTTAGCAGCTTGCTGATAGGTGAGGTTCCTTTAACATGCATCCTTCCGTGGCTGGTCCATGCCTTTGGTCCATGGTTCAGTTGAGTTGGTCCATGCTTCAACTGAGGTAGGTGTCAGAAAGCCCTGCTGCTTTTGTCTGCTTTGGTACTCCTTCTTGGGAGAAAAACTCCCTAACTCCCCTCCCACTGCTGAAAAAAATAAAAAGTCATTCTCCACATGTTTTAGCTCCTCATAACCCCTTCTCCACCTTTCACAGGGCAGAAGAAAAGAAAAATTTACATATAACTTTCATACACTCAGAGACTACAACTAACCCCCATTAATTTCTTTCCAATAAGAAAGTGATGGATCACAAAGGACAAAAAAATGCCAGTCTCATGCACATTCTTTTCTGAGCTTCAGCTTTGTCATGCTCCTTCCAGTTCCTCAAATGCCACGCTCCCTTCCACTAGAGGGCTCTCTACCACAACCCAATCTGGTCAAAATCCCTAATGCTACAATTTAAATGTTCTCTCTTCCTTCCGCGTCCTGTGGAAAGCCACAACTACTGACCACTCCCATCATCTTCATCTTTGAAATGCCAGATACAACTGCCCAGTGCGAGTTTTCAGTCAGCTTCAGGGACTGCTTTGCTAGCTCCTTAAATGCTAGTGTCCCAAGGGTTCCATCTCTAAGAATCTTCTCTTACTCTACACACTCTTCCTCTGGTCATCTCAACTGTCAATAATCGTGACGTTAAAATTCTAAGTGTCGATGACTTCCAGAGCACCAGACTGTTATTTCAACCATCTGCTAGATAGTTTCATGAAATTTTGCAACAGGTATTCAATATCATTAATTTAATTCATTATCCTCCTCCTTTAAATCTGCTCTTCTTCTGTGTCCCCCCCCCCCATCTCAATTTTACCTACCATTCTATTCTTTCCTCCAAATCTCACATGCTTACTATATCCAATCACTTCTTAAAATTCTCTTTATGTTCTCTCTAATTCTCATGTCTGCAGTTTGGAATCTCACCCCCTTTTGCCTGGAGAATTGAAATAACTTTGATACAAGAACAAGCCATCTAAGATCCACAAAGTACAAAATCCTCATGATCAGATCTTTTTTATTACAAGATCATTGCACAGTTGAAAAAGTAAAATGTGATTCTTCAAGTAATTTTCTACCTGAGAACTGCAGTCATCTCTATAATTTACCTTCCACAGTGTAACCAGAGTTGTATCTCAAAAGTTTTAAGTTAAAACACATTCTCCATAGGGGTGCCTGGGTGGCTGAGTCAATTAAGCATCTGACTTCAGCTCAGGTCATGATCTCACAGTTTGTGAGTTCAAGCCCCACGTCGGGCTCTGTGCTGACAGCTCAGAGCCTGGAACCTGCTTCAGATTCTGTGTCGCCCCCTCTCTCTGCCCCTTCCCTGCTCATGCTCTGTGTCTGTCTCTCAATAGTAAATAAACGTTAAAAAAAATGAAATAAAAAACGCATTCTCCATAAAAATAATTCATTAACATGCAGAAAAAAGTCCATCCTCCATCTCAACTTTTCTCTTATTCCCTATCCTAGAAATATCCTTGTTTATTTGGCATGAAACCTTCCATACTCTTTCCTATGCACTTATGTCTTTTAAGACATAAACATGTATCTGTATATATATATAGTTTTTTTAAAAAAAACACATATTTGTAGTTATTCTATACGTAATAAGTAATGTTTTGCACATAATGCCTTGGAATTTTCTCATGTAGTACATAATGAATTTTCATCATTCTAATGGCTATGTAATATTCTACACCACAATCCACCTACATATCTACCTGTTATTGAACATTTCAGTTGTTGCTAATGGTTTAATTATACATGATATATACATGACATACATGATATATAAATATATATATATATGCACACACACACATATACACACACACGATACAGGATAATTATGGTTTAATTACACATGATGATGAAATAAGCACTCTATGCGTATCTCTGTGCATATGAATGGATATTTTAGGAGAGAGTCACAAGAATGGAATTTTTGATTCATAGTATATGAGCATTTAAGTTTGTGACAATACCGAAGAGGATTGTACCACATTTTATACTCTAACCAAGTGATGAGAATGTCTCCTTACATTCTCATGATTATTGAATACTATAAAACTTATTTTTGAAAGTCTTTCATTTTGAAATACATGCTCATTATAAAAAAAAAATTATAAGCAATTCAAAAGGAAAAAAAATAAGAGGAAAACGAATTAAAACAAAACAAAACAAAACAAAACACAGGAGCACCTGGGTGGCTCAGTCAGTTAAGTGTCCAACTTGTCCAACTCTTGATTTTGGCTCAGGTAATAATCTCATGGTTCGTGAGATCAAGCCCCATGTTGGGCTCTGTGCAGACAGTGCAGAGCCTATTTGGGATTCTTTCTTTCCCTCTCTCTCTCTCTCTCTCTCTGCCCCTCCCCTGCTCATGCAGTGCACTCTCTCTCTCAAAATAAATAAATAAATAAATAATAAAAAACATACACATCTAAAACAAAACCAAAAACCCCCAAAACCCCCCACCCTCACACGCATCCAAATTCTCACCACTAAAATATAACTATACTCATAACAAGATCATTCCAAGCATATGTAGACATAGGACAGGCAGAATTACTAAAATGACATACTACAGACAGAATTTTAAAAAATAAAAACATAAAATTCAGTCTGATTTAGATGTAAGAAAAAAATTTTTAATAAACTAGAGTGTAAATAAAGATCAATTCAACTTTAGTAAATGCTTCTGTGAATTTAGCAAATTCAAATAAGGTACCTAAAAAAATGCATTAAAACAAGAAAAAGGATTATACAAAAGCACTGGGAGGCTGGAAGCATTACTTTCTGACTTCTGGCCAGAATGTAATGGCTCCTGGCTAAAAAGCTGAGGAATTAGCAGGCTGTGGTGGCCAGGCTCTAAGATGACCCCTAATAATCCTCTTTGTCTTCCTCCTTTTGTGTAATCCCCTCCAACACTGCTTGAGGGTTGGTTTATGCAACTAACAGACTATGGCAGAAATGACAGTCTGTGACTTCTGTGCTAGGTCACAAATGACATTACAGTTTCTGCCTTGCTCTGAAAGTTGGTTCTGAGGGAAGCTAGTTGCCATGCTGTGAGACCACTCAACCAGACCTATGGATAAACTTATATGGCAAAAAACGGAGTCATTCTACTAACAGCTATGCAAGTGAATCACCCTGGAAGGGAGTCCTCTGGTCTTAGTTAAGACTCCCAATGACTGCTACCTCCTGAGAACACCCTGAACCAGAAAGATCTAAGCTGCTCTTGGACTCTTGACCCAGAGAAACTGAGACAATAAATATTTAGGTTTCAAGTTGTTAAGATCTGATATTCTTTTTTTTTTTAATGTTTATTTATTTTAAGAGAAAGAGTGTGAGCAGGGGAGGGGCAGAGAGAGAGAGGAAGAGAGAGAGAATCCCAAGCAGGCCCTGCACTGTCTGCACAGAGCCCAGTGCGGGGCTCAGTCTCCTGAACCATGAGATCATGACCTCAAGCCT
Organism: Panthera pardus; assembly: GCF_024362965.1. NCBI lineage: Eukaryota > Metazoa > Chordata > Mammalia > Carnivora > Felidae > Panthera > Panthera pardus. The sequence goes on along the minus strand of NW_026526688.1, from coordinate 50,535,993 downwards.
AAATCAAGAGTTGGATGCTTAACCAACTGAGCCACCCAGGCACCCCTAGATCTTATGTTATTTCTTATGCAGCAATAGATAACTCATATGCATACATACACTATACTTTCCTCATCTCTCTCCCTGGCCTTTATACCCCACTCCTGATATTTGGAATATATTTTTGCATAGTTAACATTTGTAATCTGTTCTGGATTCATAATTCCCATAGTTGTTTACTCAAAGTTCTAAATTTGAATGGATTCAAGATTTACCATACAGTTCCCCAGGTTTTCCACTCCATACATTTTTTGTTTTTAATTAAAACATATTTTACCTACAGTAAAGTACACTACTCTTAAATATATATTTCAATGACTTTTGACTGTGTATACACACATATGACCATTGCTCAAATTAGTATAATAGATTATTTTCATGCTCCCTAAAAGACCCTTCTTGTGCCTTTCCAGTTAATCCCAAATTCTACATTTTCAATTTAATTTTTGGCAGTATTTCTTCATCAAGAAGTTTTTATTACTGCAGGTTTATCGATGCTATTCTTCCCAGTCCTTGTATGCTTATGTTTGTCTTCCATGTTTATTTTTTGAGGACAACTCTATTGGGGGGATTAGGGTTTCCTTTGAAATCTGTTTGGCTGGAGTGATGTCAATGGGAATGGCAGAGTAAGGGCCTCTGAAAAGCCAGTCCTTCATAAATGCAACAAGAGCAAAAGCAGCTCTACCATAAAAATACTGACAAAAATTATTAGAATCAACGTTTTCAGAACTCTGGAAATTAACAAAAGGCTTGCAACAATCCGAGGAGTACTTATTCAAGAAAAAATGCTAAATTTTAATAAGAGATGTTTGACATTTTAACCAGACCTACACCCATTCCCATCATCCCAGCAGCACAGTAGACTTGAAAACCAATATTCCTGCAATCACAGTGGAAACCAGGTGTAGCCTAGTAGCCACTGGAGGGGGTAAAACAGGTTTGGAGTTCTCTAAAACACCATTCAAAGAGAACTGTCATTATTTGACCTGTCAATTCTCTGCCAACTCCCATGTGCAAGTCTTGTCCTTATTGATTCAGACCTCATTCAGGGTGAATAGCCTTTTCCCTGGGAGGGGAGAAAAAGGGTGGTGGTTTGTTGAAAACAATCAGAGGCAGTCATTTAACAACACCATTAATATTAACTGAGGTAATGACAACAGTTGGGGCAAACAAGCAATTGATCAAAATATTTAAAAAGCTGAGGAATGAGATGTCTATCAGTATCTCTGAAAAGCTTTGACAGGGGCACTTGTAAAGCATGCAACTCTTGACCTCAGGGTTATGACTTTGAGCCCCATACTGGGCATGGGCCTACTTAAAAAAAAAAAATGCTTTGACATATTTTTGGCCTTTTAGGCCAGGTGCATGTGTAGGGCTGTGTATATGCCTAGGTCCATGTGCATGATCAGAGTAACGTACATGTGAAACTCCTAAGCTCTCACTTCTGGCTGACCTTGAGGCATGGTGTAAAGAGAAAGTGAAGGCAAAGGCAGAATTATGAAATGCCTACCTGAGCATTAAAAGCATACCATAATACACATTCAGAGCCCCTCTACAAAGCTGGGAAACTTATTGTTCCAGACATTTAAGGAAATCTCTGTCCAATAATTAGCTGACAACTAAGCTAACAAGAAACTTCAGTAGCCACACACTGTATATAGGATTAGTTCAAGAAAGTCACTAAACAAAGAAAGACCAACAATATCAAACACTAATAACAACAATCCAAGGGTAAGGAGGAATCTGATTTCCAGATTTCTACATTATTTAAGAAGTGCCCAATTTGAAAAATAAAATTTATAAACCATGCAAAGAAATAAGAAGTATGACATATGCATAGTAAAAAAAGCCATCAATAAATGTCTTTGAAGAAATTTGTGGACTTACCAGACACAAATTTAAAATAGCTATTTTAAAGATATTCAAAGAAGCAGACAAAACATGTCTAAAGAACTAAAGGAAAGACTGAGAAAAATGCCTTATCAAACAAAACATCAATAAAGAGACAGGAATTATAAGAAAAAATCAAATAGAAATTTTGGAGTTGAAAAGTACAAAAAGTGAGAGGAAGAATTTACTAAAGAGGCTCAACATCAGAACTGGCAGGAGAAAACTAAAGACAGGTCAATTGAGATGATTTATTATGAGAAACAGAAAAGTAAAGAAAGAATATTTGAAAAAATAATGGCGAGTTTCCAAATTTTATAAGAAAACATTAATCTACACATCCAAGAAGTTCAGAAGTCTTTATGTAATGTAAATTTTGAGAGATCCACACGTAGAAACATAAACTGTTGAAAATCAAAGACTAAGAAAATTTGAAAGCAGCAAGAGAAAAAAGTGACTCATTATGTACAAGGAATACTCAGTAAGATTAATGGCTGATTTCTCATTAGAAACAGTCAGTAGAGGCAGTAAGATGATATATTCAAAGTGCTGGGGAGAAAAAAAGAATGTCAATCAAAAACTCTATATCCAGCAAAACTATCCTTCCAAAATGAAAGAGACATTAAGACACTATCAAACTCTGGGGTGCCTGGGTGGCTCACTCAGTTAAGCATCTGACTTCGGCTCAGGTCATGATCTCACAGTTTGTGGGTTCAAGCCCCATGCTGGGGGCTGACAGCTCTCTGGTGACAGCTTGGAGCCTGAAGCCTGCTTCTGATTCTATCTCCCTCTCTCTCTGCTCCTCCCCCACTTGTGCTCTGTTTCTCTCTCTCAAAAATAAATAAACATTAAAAAAATTAAAAAAAAAAAAAAAAAAGAAAGACATTGTCAAACTGGATAGAATCTGCTGTCAGCTGACCTGACCTACAAGAAAAGCTAAGAGAATTATTTTAGATGAAATGAAAGGACACAAAATAGTAATACAAATACACAAAAAGAAATAAACAGTGCCAGTAACTGCAATGATGAAGTAATGACAAAACACAGTCTAAAAGTATTTTTTTGTTTGGAACTACTTTTATCCCTATTTGATTTCAAATTAGATAATGCAATAATTACAAATCAAAGTTGATAGGCACACAATGTGTAGCATATAATTTGTGTGACAATAATAGCACAAAGGAGAAGGAATGAAGCTATAAGGGAGGCAGGTTTTTCTATATTATTGAAATTAAGTGGCTATTAATCTGTACTAAGCTATTATAAATTAAATAATTATAATTACATAATTATAAGTTAATGGTAATCCTCAGGCAACCACTAAGACAATAACTGAAAAAAAACATCGTAAAAGAAATGACAAGAGATTTAAACTGATATACTAGAAAATATCTATTTAACACAAAAGAAGGAAGTAACCAAGCAATAAGGGGAACAAAACAGACACAAGTCATGACAAACAAATAACAAAATGGCAGATGTAAATCCTACCTCATCATAATTATATTAAATTTAAATGGATTAAGCACCCCAATAAAAAAAGCAGAGACTGGCAGAATGGATGAAATAAAAACAAGATCCAACTGTATACTGTCTATAAGAAATACATTTTAGATTCAAAGACATGAAGAGGTTGAAAGTAAAAGAATGGTAAAAGATATACTATGTAAGCATAGGCAAATGAAAACCTGAGTGGCAATACTAATATCAGACAAAATAGACTTAAACAAAATTTGTAAGGAGGGACAAAAAAAGGACATTTTACAATGACAAAAGGGATAACACATGAGGAAAAAAACAAAACAAAACAAAAACACATACACACCAAACAACAGAATGCCAAAATACATGACACAAAAACTGACAGAATTGAAAGGAGAAATAGACAATTCAACAGTTATAGCTGGATACTTCAATACTCACTTTTAACAGTAGATAAAACAACCAGACAGAAGACTAATAAGAAAAAAGACGTGAACATCATAAACCAACTAAACCTAATAAACGGCTTAAGAATGTTCCACTCAACAACAGTAGAACACGCATTCTTTTCAAGTGTATGTGGAACATTTTCTGGGACAGACATATGTTAGGCCACAAAACAAGTCTCAATAATTTTTAAATCATACAAAGTAGGCTCTCCAAACACAGCAGAATGAATTAGAAATGAATGAATTAGAATGAATTAGAACAGAAAATACTGGAAAATTCACAAACATATGGAAATTAAGAAGTCCTAACCAATGAGTCAGAGAAGAAATGACGGATATTAGAAAATACCTTGAGATGATTAAAACACATACAGACACTCACAAACACACACACAAACACACAAAACATACCAAAACATATGAGATGAAGATAAAGAAGTGCTCAGAGTGCTCAGAGAGAAATTTATTGCTGTGTCTCTACTGAAAAAAGAAAAAAAAAAAAAAAAGATGAATCAATACTCTAGCCTTGTACCTTAAAAACTCTAGAAAAAGAGCAAACTTACTCCAAGGCAGGCAGAAGAAAGAAAATGAAATAATATAGAGGAGAAATAAATGAAGCACAAAATAGAAACATAATAGAGAAAACCAACAAAATAATACATTTGTTCTTTGAAACAGGCCAATAGGATTGAGAAACTTTTAGGTAGACTGACAAGCAAAATGAGGGAAGACTCAAAACTAAAATCAGGAATGAAAGAGAGGGCATTACTACTGACCTAACAGAAATAAAAAGGGAACAACAATATGTCAACAAATTATAAAACCTACATGAAATGACAAATTCCTAGAACAACCTACCAAATCTGATTCAAGAAGAAACAGAAAATCTGAACAGGTCTATAGCAAGTAAAGGTACTGAATTAGTAGTCAAAATCTTCCCACAAAGTCAGATGACTGCACTGGTAAATTCTACCAAGTGTTTCAAAACTAATTAACACACACATACACACACTCACTCTAATCCTTCACACACTCAATTAGAAAAAGAAGGAAACACTTCCCAATTCATTCTGTAAGGCCAAAACCAGACAAAGACACTGCAAGAAAACTACAGATCAACATCCCTTATGAGTATAGATGTAAATATCCTCAACAAAATACTAGCAAACTGATTTCAACAACATATAAAAAGGATTTTATACCATGACCAAGTGGGATTTATCTCAGGAAAGCTAGGTTCACTGAATATGTGAAAATCAATGTAATATACCTTAGTAGTAAATGACAAAATCCATGGGATTACTTTAATAGACAGGAAAAAGAATTTGACAAAATCCAACACCCTTTTGTGATATAGAACACTGAATAAACCAAGAACAGAAGCAAACTCTCTTACCTTGATAGAGAACATCTATGAAAAATCCACAGCTGACATCATACTTAGTAGTTAAAGACTGAGAGCTTTGCCACTAAGATCAGCAACAACACAAGAAAGTTTGCTCTGGTTCCAGCCAGGACAACCATAAAGCAAGTTAAAGAAATAAAAGGCATTCAGACTGGGAAGGAAAAAGGAAAATAACATGTTTGCAGATGACATGATGTTGAGTATTAAAGAACCTGAACGAATCCACATGAGCACATGCACAAACACAAAACTATTAGAATTGTGTTCACCAAGGTTGCAGAACACCAAAATCAACATACAGAATTAAATTTTATTTCCATCCACTAGCAATGACGCAAAAAAAAAAAAAAAAAAAATTTCAACAACTATTTCTGCTTACAATAGCATCAAAATGAATAAAATATTTAGGAATAAATCTAACAAAAATAATGCAAAACCTGTACAACAAAAACTACAAAATACTGTTGAAAAAAATTTAAGAATACCTAAGTAAATGGAAAGACATCTCATATTCATGGATTGGAGGATTTAGTATCATTAAAATGACAACACTCAACAAATTGATCTACAGATTCAAAGTAATTCTTATTAAAATTCCAGCTGCTTTTTTTTTTTTTTTTTGCAGAAGTTAATAAAGTGATCCTCAAATTCCTATAGAAATGTAAGGGACCCAGAACAGACAAAACAATCTTTAAAAAAAAAAGAAGAAGAAGAACAAAGTTGGAGGATTCACACTTCCCAATTTCAAAATTTACTGTCAAATTGTATCAAGATTATGTGGTACTGGCATTTAGATAGACATATAGATCAATGGAATAGAACCAAGAGTCAAGAAATAAGTCCAGTCATTCATTTACAGTCAACTGATTTTTGAGAAAGTTGACAAGAAAATTCAATAAGCAAAGAATAATCTTTTCAGCAAATGGTGCTGGAACTAGATATCCACCTGCAAAAAAATGATATTGGACTCCTATCTTATATCATATACAAAAATTACCTCAAAATGGATCAGGGACCTAAATGTAAGAGCTGAAATTATGAAACTCTCAGAAGAAAAGAGATATAAATCTGTGTGACTTTGAATTGGACAATGGTTTCTTAGCTATGACACCAAAAGCAACAACAAAAAAAATGAAGTCATCAAATTTAAAATACTGTGTGCTTCAAAGGTTACCACCAAGAATGTGAAAATATATGGAAACTCTATATCTGACAAGGCACTTTACCTAGAATACATAAAGAACTCTTACAATTCAATACTAAAAAATAAAACTCATTTAAAAAAATAGATGAACAATTTCACTAGATGTTCCTCCAAAATACATACAAATGGTCAAAAAGCACATGAAAATATGGTCAACATCATTGGTCATTAAGGAGATATAAATCAAAACTATGAGATACCACTTTACAACCACTAGGATGGTTATAGTTAAACAGATGAATAATAACAAGTGTTGGTGATAATGTGAAGCAATTGGATCCCTCATACATTTGTGGGTTTGCAAAATGCAAAACAGTTTGGACAGTTCTTCAAAATGTTAAACACTGAATTATCATATAACCCACAATTCCAGTCCTAGGTATATTCCAAGAGAATCTGTCTACACAAAAACTTCACAGTTCAAAGCACTGTGCACAATAGCCCCAAAGTGGAAACAATCCAAATGTCCATCAACTGATGAGTAAATAAAGTGTAGTATATTTATGCAGTGGAAATCATTTATCTATTAAAAGAAGTACTGATACGTGCCACAACATAGGTAAACCTTGAAAACATTATGCTAAGTAAAGGGAAGGTAGACATGAAAATTCAGAGTAAATGAGCCTATTTATGAAACAGCCAGAAATTTGTCTTTAGAGGTAAATCTATAGACAGAAAATAAGTTAGTGATTGCCAGGATCTGAGGGAATGAAGAACTGGGGAATGAATGCTTAGTATGGAGTTTCTATGTTGAACTTTATCTATAAGGAATATTTCCATTATTCTTGTTGCAACATCCCTCTGGAACTGTTATTCTTAAACCAAAAATAATGGATCAATCATTCATAACTAAGATACCTTCAGGCAAACTTATTTCCTTCTCCAGGATGGAGGCATGTCAGTTCCCATCATTTTCTCTTGTTTGATTCAGAATTTATATTTGATTCAGTCTGTGTTTTAAAGTCCATCGAAGACAGAATTTTTTCTTTTCTGTTTATTTTTACTGTTTCTGCTTGGTTATGATAACCAGAAGTGAAGAAAAAATGTATTCCTTTTTTTTTTTTTTCCAGAGAGAGAGAGACAGAGAGAGAGCGCGAGCATGTGCCTGTGTGTGCAAGGAGAGGAGGGCAGAGGAAGAAGAGAGAGAGACTCTCAAGCAGGCTGCACACCCAGTGTGGAGCTAGATCTTACAACCATGAGATCATGACCTAAGTTGAATTCAGACATTAACTGAATGAGCCACCCAGGTGCACCTTATACTGCTACTTTAAACCAGCACTTTCCTTAATCTTCTAATGTTTGCTGGTCTAATGGGGGCGGGGGGAGGGGGGACAAAAAACACTGTTAACTTGCAGTTGATTGTTCTTATTTAATTTTCCAAGAGGCTGCAAATCTTTTTTATCTTTACTGGCCATTTATATTAAATCTTTTGTAAATTACATACTGATAGCCTTTGTAAATTTTTATATTGAATTATTTATTGCTTTCATAACATTAATTGTTCTTTTGATATATCATTGATATAAATCCTTTGTCTCTCTATATTGCAAATATCTTTCAGTGTGAATCTTGTTACAGTGTCTTTTATTGGACATATCTTAAAAATTTACATAGTTAAATCCACCTAACTTTCTTTTGGATTTTATTATGTAGGAAAAGCTTTCTTACCTTAAAATTAAAAAATATTCAATATTTTCTTCTAATAGTAATATAACAGTAACTTTCATCCAGTATTAAAAAGTATATATATCTAGTTCTCTATTCCATATGGAAACTGATGTTTGTTTCTGGTGTGATGTCAGCACCTATTTGATTTTTTTCACTTTCAAAAAAACACCAATGGAAAAACACCATTCCTTACAGATTTGAAATACTTCTTTTAAGCTAAATTTCTCATATACAAGATCTATTAATGAATTCTGTTCTGTACCATCTGACAATATGATCTTATTTATTTACTCTAACCATACAGTATACTTTAATATCTAATAGGGCAAATTTGTTCAAACTCTCCTCTGTTTTTCTTAAAGAATGTTTTAGCTATGCTTATGCATTTTTCCTTAGTGATGAATTTTAGAATTATATCAAAAACAAAATTCTATTGATACTCTGATTCGTATCAAAAAGCACATAGAACAAGCTGGCAATACCTGAGGTGAATCTAGCCAGTGCACATTATTACTGAGCCTGTAACATGGTATATGTTTTAAAAATTGATGCTTAACAATAAAATAAGTCACCTCCCTCCCACACCTTACATACAACACATTCCCTTCCTCATCCTACTGTAGACATATAGTGCTGCCTTATTCTTTTATAAACAAACAGTGCTCCATATTATGATACACCATAACTTGCCTAACTAGTCTCCTAGTCCTGGACACTTAGATAATGTTATTTGCAACCTTTTGCTAAAATATAATATGCTGCAATAAATATTCCTGCATATTCATCATTCTAGACATATGCAACTATTTCTATTGGATAAACTGCTAGAAGATAAATTACATGGTCAAAGGGAGTGTACATAAATATTAAAAAAAGTTACACATACAAAAGAATATGTGTAGTTAAAAATTTTTTTAATGTTTGTTTATTTGAAACAGAGAGAAAGAAAACAGGGGAGGGGCAGAGAGGGAGGGAAAGAGAGAATCCCAAGCAGACTCCAGCTGCCAGCACTGAGCCTGACACAGGGTTCAATCCCACCAAATTGCGACATCATGACCTGAGCCAAATCAATAGTCCAATGCTTAAATGACTGAGCCACCCACCCCAAAGAATATGTGTATTTAAAAGATCATTATCATCAAGATTAACCTTATTTAAATATTTATCTAAATTTTATTTATTTATTAAACAAGTATTTAGTTAGTATCTGCATGTGGGATAAAGGCAAAAGGGTAGTTTAAGCAGCTACTAAATTGCTAAATGTTAACAGTTGACTGAAAATTGCAGTAGTTACAAGATGGGATACTATGCATTTTTTCAACAGTGATATACCAAAAATCACATTTTACAGTTTAAATATATATAATTTTATTTGTAAAAAAATTTTTAAATTAAACAAACAAAACAGAAAAAGACAACCCTATAAAAATTGGTGACAGATTTATTTTTTTAAAAAAAATTTTTTTTTTTAACGTTTATTTATCTTCGAGACAGAGAGAGACAGAGCATGAACAGGGGAGGGGCAGAGGGAGAGGGAGACACAGAATCCGAAACAGGCTCCAGGCTCTGAACGGTCAGCCCAGAGCCCAACGCGGGGCTCGAACTCACGGACCGTGAGATCATGACCTGAGCCGAAGTCGCGCGCCCAACCGACCAAGCCACCCAGGCGCCCCATGGTGACAGATTTAAACAGTCAATTCATAGAGTGTAAATGGTCAATATATATGAAGTGATGCTTTATCTACATATTAATCAGGAAAATCATTTAAAACTGCAGTACTGAAATCGCTAAGAGAGTAAATCTTAAAAGTCCTCATCACAAGACAAAAAACAAATTTTATAACTATGCATGGTGATGGATGTTAATAGACTTATTGTGATTATTTCACAATGTATATAAATTTTGAATCATTATATTGCACACATAAGACTAATATGTTATTTGTCAATATACCTTAAAAAATAAAAAGATAAAACTGCAGTGAAATACCATTTCACACTTATCGTGTTAGCAAAACAACGTACAAATTGTTGGCAAAAATGGACAGCAATGGTTAAAGTATAGATAGCTACAACTGATTTGGAGGTCAAGCCAAGCAGGATGTTCATCAATATTTTACCACATTTCATCAAATCTATGACAACACCGATTATAAGATGATCATTATTGTATGTACTAATAAAAGAACAAAACTGCCAAAACAAAAACAAAAACAAAACAACCAAATCCAGTGATAATACTCTTTATGTATTGATACAGGATAACTTCCAAGTTAGAAAAGTTCAGTGCAGAATAGTGTAAATAGCATATTACCTGTCTGGCAAAAAACGAGAAAGGACTATAGACATACTATTTGTTTTTAAATGCATAAAGTATCCCTCCAGAAACTGGTAATGTCCGTATATCCTCTGGGAAGGGGATTAAGGCTGAGAGACAGAGATAGAAGACAGATTTAGCACCCTTATGTAATCTGAAGTTTGAACCACATGAATATATTTTTTAATACAAAAAGTAAATTTATGTTTTATAATTTAATTATTTTATTTTTAGTTTATTAGGCTTTTATTCAGTAATAAGAATACATACAAAATTTTAAAATTCTACTTTGGGGAACTCTTTTCAAAGGATATTTTTGAAGCTTTTTATTTTCCCTTCTATCTTTTAAAACTGACTTATTACAATATAATTCACATACCATACAATTCACCCATTTAAAGTGTACAATTCAATGGTTTTTAGTACAGAGTTGTGCAACCATCACCACAATTGATTTTCCCTCCTTTTGAATAATAAAATGAGATATCAGACAGAATCCTGGCAACGTCTGCAAGTAGAAAAATTATGGAGCAGAGAAAAGGAAGATCTCCTACAAAGGGAGCTGGATATTTTCCTTCCCACCTAACATTTTTAAGGGAATTTTGTGTAAGACTAGTAAGGGTGAAGAAAGTTTCCCATGCTAATATCAAAATGAAATTTACACAGTATTTTTTTAGATGGAAAACGAAAGAGTATTTTAATACCTTTTTGCAATGACTTTTGGTATTTTCTGATATTACGCTAAAACTTGACAAGTGATGTATTTTTAAAGGTTAGCTGCGATGTTGAATCTGAAATCACTAAGCTTTTTCACACTTTAAAAAAAATTTTTTTTAATGTTTATTTCTGAGACAGAGAGAGACAGAGCATGAGTTGGGGGGGGGGGGGGAGAGAGAGGGAGACACAGTATCTGAAGTAGGCTCCAGGCTCTGAGCTGTCAGCACTGAGCCCGATGCGGGGTTCGAACTCAAAAACCATGAGATCATGACCTGAGCTGAAATCAGTCGCTCAACCGATTGAGCCACCCAGGCGCCCCTTTCACACTCTTACATTGAAATCCACCAAACTATCATGAACTTTTCAAAATTTTGTTAGTTTTATATAATATAATGATATATTTATTATGAAATGATTACCACAATAAGTTTAGTTAAAATCCATCACAATAGTTAAAATTCTTCTGTGTGTATAAGAACTTTTAAGATTTACTCTCAATATCTTTCAAATGTGTAATGAAGCATTGTTAACTATAGCTAACTATAGTGTCCAATAAAGCATTGTTAACTATTGTGCCCATTATATCCCTAGAACTTATTTATCTTATAACTGGGAAGTTTGTACCTTTTGACCACCTTCACCCATTTTGTCCAGCCCCCTACTCATCACCTCTAGCAAACACCAATCTGTTCTCTGTATCTATGACTTTGTTTTTTTAAAGATTCTACATATAAATGATATCATACAATATCTTTCTCTGTCTTATTTAACATAACATCCTCAATGTCTATCCATATTGTTGCAAATGGCAGGATCTCCTTTTTTATGGGTAAATAATATTCCCCTGGGTAGGTTATTTTCATGTCTTGGCTTATAAATATGCTGCAATGAACAGGGGGGTGCTATATATTTTTAAAAATTCATTATTAAGTGGTCAGAGGTTAGAAACATTATGGTTAACATATTTAGTCTTAGGAAGCTTAGTTTCAGAAAAGTCAATTTGTAGAGGGATGAAGGACTACAATGGTTAATAATTATAATAATAAAAAAACACTTCTGTGGCATCACTGTGTGCCAGAAACTTTACATAAACCAATTCATTTAATTTCAAAAATGCTGTTAGGTGGGTATTACTATTATTCTCATTTTCCAAAAGAGGAAACTGAAGATTAAGATGTTCAGTAACCTGCCCAAAGTTATATAACTAGTGAGTGACAGAAGTCATATTTTGAACCTTCAAAGTCATGCTGTAGACCACTGCACTATACTGTATCTATATACTGAAATGCTATGTCATGAACACTGGCTTTGCAGCAAGACAAACAGTAATTAGCTGTGTGACTATAGGCAAATGATTGACTCGCCTTTATGCTCAGTTCTCTCGTCTGTAACTGAAGAAGTTAACACTTGCCTCTCAAATACATAAAACAGTTAGCACAGCATCTAGCACCTTGGTAAGTGTTAAAATAAATTACAGCTAAAAATAAAAACCCTCCAAAAAGAGAGGTTTAGCTAACCAGGTGCAAAGAAGTAAAATGCAGAGCCAAGGGTCATCTACAAACCACTCAAGAGGGCTATATGCTCTCCTGGTAGGTTACTTAGCACAATGATAAAGCTGAGTTAAAGACAAAAAAAGCATGGGCAATAATGTTTTAAGAGATACTGTTTCTTACTACATACTATTATATGTGATAATTATTTTAACACTTAGCACTCAAACATTTCAAAGACATTCTTTATGTCCTAGAAAAATCAAGACAACTGATAATATGTCTTCCAAAAAAATATTTAGCAATGAAAGGGCCTGTGTGCAATGCTCAATCTTTTTAACAAAGGAAAAAAAAATGCACTTAAAAAAAAATTTTTTAATGTTTACTTATTTTTGAGAGAGAGAGACAGAGAACAAGTGGGGGGAGGGGCAGAGACAGAAAGGGAGACACAGAATCTGAAGCAGGCTCCAGGTGAGCTGTCAGCACAGAGCCCGATGAGGGGCTCGAACTCAGAAACAGTGAGATCATGACCTGAGCCAAAGTCAAACGCTTAACCGACTGAGCCACTCAGGCGCCCCCAAAAATGTACTTTTATGAAAACAGCATATTCTAGGTCTTAAATAAACATCATACTAAGAATGTTTCTAAAAACTCTTTCCTATGTTTCTCATCAAGAACAATGACAATAAGCCTGGGGCAATGTATATTGGATTCATACATTAAATCAATGTGTTCAAAACCAAGAAGTTGTCCACAGATCTGCTTGAGAAGAGATTTAGAGATACGTCACTTAGTATTTTTAAAACTACTACAGGAAGCAAAATCTCATAGCTTAAGTGTGTGAAAACTATGTTCTATACTCAGGCATAGGAGGGCACAGGGTTATGGCTCTATCTAAAGCAAATTCAATTTGGTTTGTGGTTTGTAACCTGGCAATTTTAGGCAACTGGCAAGAGAAAAGTATTTCTGCCAAGGACAGAATCATGTAGAAGAGTGCTGGCAACCTTTGAGGTATTAAGGACCTAATAATCTCCACTATTTCTATATTCTATCTGCTGCCTTCAGTACAGGGCACAAGCCCTTAACTAAGATCCTTTAGTTAAATAATAGCCAAGTGTAAGACAATCATCATCATCATCATCATCATCATCATCATCATCATCAAGAACAGTATTTAAGGAGGAAGTACTACCAATTCTACACCAATTCTTCTAGAAACACAAGGGACTGAAACACTTTCCAACATGTCTTATGAGGCCACATTACCTTAACAAAACTAGACAAGGACATTACATGGAACAAGCAAAACAAACCCTGAATAATATTCCTAATGAACACAGATACTACAATTTTACAATACTAGAGTATCAGCAAATTGAACTAAACCATACACAAAAGGTAATACATTATGATTCAATGGAATTTTTCCCAGAGTGCAAGGCTGGTTTAACATCTGAAAATCTATCAGTGTAATTCACCATATTAACAAGACTAAAATAAGAAAAATCATATGGTAATCTCAATAGATGCAGAAAAGCATTTGATAAAGTACAAACATCCATTCATGATAAAAATTCTCAGAAACCAGAAATAGAAGGAAACTTCGCTTGAAGAGCATCTTGATAAAGGACATCTATGAAAAACTTAGAGCTAAGATCACATTTAATGGTGAAAAAGTGAATGCCTGCTCCCTAAGTTTGGAGAAAATGCAAAGATGTCTGCTCTCATTACCATGTTCAACATTTAACTGGTGGTCCTAGTCAGTGTGATTAAGGTAAGAAAAGGAAATAAAAGGCATACACATTGAAAAGGAAGAAGTAGAATTATCCTTATTCACAAATAATATGATTGTCCATGTAGAAAATCCCAAGAAATTTTTTTAAAGTTACTAGAACAAATAAACGAATTTAGCCAAGTTACAAAATAGAAGATCAATATAACCAAATCAATTATTCTATGACATAAGAAATAAACAACTGGAAATCGACATTAAGGATAATATCAATAGTATCAAAAATGTAAAATATTTAGAGATGAATTCAAGAAAAAATGTTCTGGACCTATACACTGAAAACTAACATTCTTGAGAGAAAATAAAGAAGACCTAAACAAATCGAGATATACCATGTTCATGGACAAAAACACTCAGTATCATTAAGATGTCAATTCCAAATGCTAGACTGACCTATACATTTAACACAATACCAATCCCAATCTCACTACAAATATTTTTTTTGTCAAAATTAACAAGTTGATTGGGGCACCTGGATAGCTTGGTTGAGTTTCTGCCTTTGGCTCAGGTCATGATCTCATGGTTCATGAGTTTGAGCCCCGCATCAGGCTCTATGCTGACAGCTCAGAGCCTGGAATCTTCTCTGGATTCTGTGTCTCCCTCTCTCTCTCTCTGCCCCTCCCCCACTCGTATTCTGTCTCTCTCTCGTTCAAAATTAAACATTAAAAAAAATAAAAGAAATTAACAAGTTGATTTTAAAACATACATGGAAATTCAAAAGAGCTAGAATAACAACAGTGATCTCGAAAAAGAAAAACAGGGGCGCCTGGGTGACTCAGTCGGTTAAGCGTCCAACTTCAGCTCAGGTCACGATCTCGCGGTCCGCGAGTTCAAGCCCCGAGTCGGGCTCTGGGCTGATGGCTCAGAGCCTGGATCCTGCTTCCGATTCTGTGTTTCCCTCTCTCTCTGCCCCTCCCCTGTTCATGCTGTGTCTCTCTCTGTTTCAAAAATAAATAAACGTTAAAAAAAATTTTTTAAATAAGAAAAAGAAAAACAAAGTTGGGAGGAATTATGCTTTCTGCCTTCAAGACTACTATAATAATTTACAATTTTGTATTGGTATAAGAATAAACATAAAGACCAATGGGACACAACAGACAGCACAAAAATAGACCCACACATACAAATTCAATTGATTTTTAACAAAGGTGCCAATGTAACTGAATTAGAGAAAGACTAGTCTCATGACCACTGCTGACCATTTTCAACAAATGGTGCTCCAACAATTGGACATCCATAGGGAAAAAAAATAGGTCTTAACCCTTACCTTACACATACACAAAAAATTAACTTGAAATGTTCACAGACTTAAATGTACAAGCTGAAACTATCAAACTTTCAGAAGAAAACATAAGAAAATCTTTGAGACTTAATTTAGGCATATTTTCTTAGGACACAAAAAATATGAACCATAAAGGAAAAAAAAAACACAACTTCAGCAAAATTAAAAACATTTCATCTTTGTTTGTTTTTTTTTTAAACATTTCATCTTTGAAAGAGAACATTAAGAAAATGAAAATACAAGCCTCAGACTAGGATATCTGTGTATCCACATATTCAAGGACTTGAACCCAGAATATACATAGAACTCTTCTAATCAATAATAAGTGAAACAACCTGATTAAAAAACAATGAGTGAAAGATGTGACAGACATTTCACCTAAGATGATACATGAATAGCAAATGAGCATCTGAAAAGATGCTCAACATAATTAGTCATTAGAAAAATGCAAAATAAAACTAGAGTGAGATGCTATTACATATGCACTAGAATGGCTAAACTTAAAGAGAAACACAAATACCAAATACCAAGAGCTGAAGAGAATGCAAAGCAACTGGAAGTCTCATATGCTGCTAGTAGGAGTGCAAAATGGTCTAGTAATTTTGGAAAACAGTTTGACAGTTTCTTAAAAAGTTAAACATATACTTGCCACTAATCCCACAATCCCACTCCTAGGTATGAGAAAACAAATGTCCATGTAAAACCTTGCAAACGAATGTTCACAGCAGCTTAATTCATAATAGCCCAAACCTAAACATAGCTCAAATGCCCATCAATTAATCTGGATAAGTGAATTTTGTTATATCCATTCAATTGACTAATATTCATCATTTAAAACTTACAAACTACGGATACATGTAACAACTTTAATGAATCTCAAAAGTATCATGCTAAGTGAAAGAAGTCACAAAAAGAAAGAAGTCAGACATTAAAAAAAGGTATACATTGTAAGATTCTAGTCACATGATATTCTAGAAAATACAAAACTATCCTGACAGAACATAGATCTGTGACTGGCAGGGACTTGCAGTGGGGTGAGGTATGTGACTGCAAAGAGGCAAGAGAGAACTTAATGAAATACTGACAATGTTTTATCTCTTGCTTTTAGTTATACCACTGTATAAATCTGGTACAATTCAGAGAACTCTACTCTTACACAAATTTTATCTGACTATAAAGTGATTAAAAATAAAGAAAAAACCCACATTTCCCCTGCATACCTCAAGTTTATTTTGTGAGGATCACATGACATAGTTAAATTTAGCTGAAGTTGACCCATGTTGATATTAAAGGCTTTCTTAAAGGCCAAAAGAATTTGGCCTCACAGATGTCTCAGCTGTCACTGCCCCCAAACTGGTTAGTTTGGTTAGTTCAAGCTTCAGTTCCTTACCTAAAAAAGTTAGTAACTACACACTACTAAATCTAGTATATCTTTCTGACAACAAATTATTTGTAGCAATTGATGTCAAATCCTTTAAGATCTATCGCTAAGTAAACTTCAAGAGTTAACAGGATAATTCCTTAATGCACAAAAGACCATATCTATGTTTACAAAAAATGTTATTTATCCCTCAGAGCTTTCTCCTGCAGGAAGTTATTTATAATATTGCCTGATGATTCACATGGACTTCAGCTGAAATTTAGACTTTGTTACTTCATCAGACACTTTCTTACTAGGGTATTCTTTGACTTTCTTCTGACTTTCTTACTAAGGTTTTCTTGTCATTTATCCCTGTCGCTTTTTTTTTTTTTTAAATACAAGGAAAATTAACTTGGGTTAAGTAAGAAATAATTTATAAAACTGCCTAAGTAATATTTATACCTCAAGTACACACTTTCCTCCACAATCTTAGGAAACAAGAATTAGGGAGAAACAAAAATGAAAATTACTGATTGGGGGGAAAAGCCATTTGTGTCTAACCTTTTAGTCACTTTTGTCAAAGCTTATGGTAGAATAAAAAATTTTTAAATATAATTTCCACTTTAAATACAGGTGGAAGAAAAATCTTCTTACTTGCAAACCAACCTTCATAACTTTGACACTAAAAATGTACAGTCCTATACCCTGCCTTTGAGATGATGAAAGCCCTGGTAGGACAACAAATTTCAAGAACTGTAGAAAACTGATGTTCGAACAACAAAAGTATCCTCTGAAATTATTTCATCCCAACTTTTCATTTAGCTATCACCAAAGTGGGAAAATGTGAGTATTCAGATATAGAAGCTGGATTTTTTTTTTCATGGAAAAAAATGTGTTGTGTTTGTAATAAAATAGCCAACAAATTGCAGAAGATAGAAGAAAATGAGATAAAAACTTAAGAATTTTTTGAACCACAGGACAACATCTGTTCTTATTCTCTAGAGTCTACAAAACCAGAGAAAATTTTAAATTCACTCTACAAAAATATTTATATTGTTGGTAACTGAAATCCATTCAAAGATCTGAAAATACGTTTTTCTCCTAATAAACAGAACCTCTAATCTTCTTCAATTTGGAGACAGAAGTTACATCTCAAATACAGAAATCTGCCCTTTTTGTAGACAGATAATTGCCTTCAAATTGGAGATCTACCTAAAACTAGTGAAACTCATTAGATAGGAATTGATAAAATCTTGTTAAATAAGCAGACAATTAATTATATTTGGTTATATGACAAGAGGACAATTCTTTAGTCTGTGATAAATGCCCTATCAACATTGCCTTCCTAATGTAGACATAAATTCTACTTGTTTATAGTAACTTTACTCATAACTGCCAGAACTTGGGAGGCAACCAAGATGTCCTTCAGTAGGTGAATGGAAAAATAAACTGTTATTTTGAGACAATGGGATATTATTTAGCACCAGAAAGAAATGAGCTAGTAAGCCATGAAAAGACCTTAAGTAATCTTAAAAGCATATTGCTAAGAGGAAGATGCCAATGTGAAAAGGCTACAAACTATATGGTAACATTCTGGAAAAAGCAAAACCATGGAGAAGTCAGTGGTTGCCAAGGGTCAGTGAGGAAGAAGGAAGGGATGAATAGGCGGAACACAGGATTTTTAGGCAGTGAAATCGTAGTATCATATTATGATACAACAACCGTGGATACTTGTCATGACACATTTTTCAAAACCCCACAGAATGTACAAAACCATTTATATGTAATGTGAAGTATGGACTTTGACAATGATGATGTCGATGTAGGTTCACACATTATAACACATGTAGCACTTCAGTGCCAGATGCTGAGGACGTGCCAGATGTAGGGAGGCTGTGCATGTGTAGGGGGCGTGGAGCAAAAGGAAATTCTACTTTCTACTCACTTTTGCAGTGAACCTAAAACTGCTCTAAAAAATGAAGTCTATTTTTTAAAAAGGTGTATGTACACTTTAGTTGGTTTTTAGTAGCTGGTATGAAGTTCTCTGATTAGGGAGAGGATCAATATATACCCACTTTGTAAAGAAACTATTATATAAATTGAATATGCAATGTTCTCATACTTCATTTTAAAGATACATTTGAAAAAGAGAAATGATCTCAGTACAGTTGGAACATTTCTAAAACCAGTTCAGAGATTCTCTTTACACAAATTCTTACATGTTGGGAATCAGAGTCACTAATATATGAGTAAGATCCACACTTGTTAAATGTACTTAGTTTAAAAACAGCCTAGAATCAGCTAACTAGAAAACATACTTGGAAATATTGGGTCAAAGCCCCTCATCTTAAAATAAAACAGAGGCTCAGAGAAGCTATATGATTCTCCCCAGGACTATTTAAGATAGAAGGACTAGAACTTTGGTATTCTAAAGTTTCAAGTTTGTCTTTTCATTATACTACTACCATTAAAGAAAACAAAATTATGATTTCTTAAAAGACACAGATGTAACTTTTTTTTCTTTTTCCACTTTAAGAGGGTAAGAATCCAATTAGTGTATTTCTTTGGCTGATAAGCACTCACTCGAGCTGCCCACTTACTCATTTATTCTGCCTGCTTGATTTTTCCCAGAGGTCATATAAAAAGAAAATCATGTTTTAAGAATGCTAAAAGCCAAAGACAATGTTTCACCACGAAAGTGAATATAAAACCCACGTGTGGGTTATTATTCAAGCAAGGGCTACGCTCCCCATCCCACCACTGATAGTCGGAATTTAGAATCTTGCTCGACGTCTTACAGAGGTAAAAATCCACCCTTAGTGGGAGCAGCTGTGACTCTGTGAAAGAAGCTACAAATAACATGCTGGGAAATTCAGCAGGCACTGTTATTATATCCTGTTTATACTGTCATTTTTCCTATCAGTAGGATATTATTTATACAGACCCCACCCATGAACTTCTTGTTTATCTTATTATAGAAATCCTCCAAATCTATAAAAAGAAGCCTCTGTATTAGTTTCTGGAACAAGCACATGTGTTATAATTTTGCACCTCACTACACTTTTTTTATTTAGCAATCTCTTTTGTTAGGCCCTACTCATTCTCATTTTTATCTCAAGGTTGATTTATTTCATTATTTCACATATTAGAGTTGAACTTAACTTTTTAAAGACTCCATAACAGGACATAGATTCTGGGGCTCCACACCTTAAACTTTATTTTGGGAAGATTTCATCAGGCAGAGATATTCTTGTAAGATACACTTCACTAATTTGTTTAAAGACAAAAAGTGGCTATACGCTGAGATCAGGTACCCCTAGTGAGTGAGTCCTAGATGTCTAGAAGCTTATGTAGGCTTCTCTATGCCAGGTATGCCAATTATGATGGACAAGCTTTCTATGGATTCTCACTAACTCACTATTTTCTAGTTGGATCTCTTTTCTAGAATGAAAAGCCCTGACCCTGAGGCTAGTTTGATGGGCCAGGTGAAAATGCAACACAGTAATACATGAGAAATAAATGAATTCACTAAGTTGACCAATGGGACAATGAAACAATCTTGTTATAAATCACCCTCACTCCCCTGCCTTATGTAAATAACTGAATTAAAGCAGATAAAAGAAAGATGCAAATTCCTTAAGGGCAGAAATTCACGCAGCATTTGGTGAACAAATAATTATTTTTGGAGAGGGAACGTCACTGGACAAAGTTAATATTGGATAAACTTTCATATGTTCAGCTTGTGTCGGCTTCACTAAAACTCCTTTTACCCTACAAGACAGCACTACAAGGCAGCTAGGTAAACATGAAATCTTCAGAAAGTATGTATAATGCTTGACTCTCTGGGAATGTGCAAGAAAGATCACTGGTTTTTGTTTTTTTGTTTTTTTGCTTTTTTAAAAAAAAATGTTTATTTATTTTTGGCAGAGAGGGAGCAAGCATGAGCAGGAGAGGGGCAGAGAGAAAGGGAGACAGAGGATCTGAAGCGGACTCTGCACTGACAGCAGCAAGCCCCATGCAGAGCTTGAACCCATGAACCATGAGATCGTGACCTAAGCCGAAGTCAGATGTTCAACTGACTGAGCCACCCAGGTGCCCTGAAAGATCACTGCTTTTAAATAACTTTACTCTAAAATGCATAACTGAAATGAGGCATAGTACCTAAGAGTGGTGAACTTAGTGTAACTGATTTCATAAAGAGAGAATTCTAAGAGCACCTGGGTGGCTCAGTTGATTGAGCATCTGACTCTTGATTTCAACTCGGGTCATGATCTCAGTTCATTGGATTGAGCCCCACATAAGGCTCCGAGCTGAGAGTGAGGAGCCTGCTTAGGATTCTTTTCCTTTGCCCCACCCCACCTCAAAATAAGTAAACATTAAAAAAAAAAAAAAAAAAAAGAGAGAGAGATCTACGTGTGCTAAAGTGATCAAAGAAGCCAGAATGAGGGTAATAATTGAGGTAAAAAAATTTTTTTAATTTTATTTATTTTGAGAGAGAGAGAGTGGACAGAGCGAGAGGGAGAAAGAGAGATTCCCAAGCAGGCTCTGCACCATCAGCACAGAACCTGATGTGGAGCTTGAACTCACCAACTGTGAGATCATGACTTGAGCTGAAATCAAGAGCCAGATGCTTAACCAACTGAGCCACCCAGGCACCTCAAGGTAATCTTGATAAACAGAACTTTATAAGGCTGAAGTGTGAAGGGGAAAAGCATACTAGGCACAAACAATGATTTGTAAGCATCGAAATGAGAATTCTGAAAATGGTGAGTATCTAAATTTAGTTAGGGAGAATACTGAAGAGAAGATGGCAATAAAAAGAAGGCTGGAGTCAGACTATAAGGAGTTTCATTTTTCAGACAATGGAGAACCATTAAAGATATGTGATCAAGGGAAAATGTGCCCAAGCTTTTGGAATAGGAATGAAGAGGAGGAAGAATAAGTTGGATTGAGGTTGAAATGGGGGAAGAAGTTTTTAACAGTACCAAATCCTATGATTATAGAAGCAAAATAAAGGTCACGTGATATAACAAATAATAAATATGTAAAAATATTTTCAGAACCACAAGATGGCATTATGAGGACTCTTACTGAGTGGCACAATGTTAAAAATATGCCAGTCCACTGAAATTTAATGTCAGAAAAGCTTACCAATCTCCTAGAATTGTACTTCTCAAACCCAAATTATCTGGGGATCTGGTTAAAATGAAAATTCTGATTCAGCAGGTTTAGGGTGGTACTCTGTATCTTTACATTTCTAACAAGCTCCAAATAATGCTGTTCCACGGACTACACTTTGAGTAGCAAGACGCTAAAACATCTTTCAGCTTCCCTTTTCAAAAAGGCAATACTACTGTGTTTAATCCACTATGCTGTAGCTATTCCCTTTAGATATTCCTAAGAAATTCCTTTTAAAGGTATTTTCTTATAATGTGAATCAATGTCACATGGGTTTCAAAAGCTACTATTTTATTTACTTTCATTTTTTTAAGTTTATTTCTTTATTTTGAAAGAGAGAGAGAGCATAAGTGGGGGAGTGGCAGAGAGGGAATCCTAAGCAGGCTCTGCATTGTCAGCATAGAGCCAGATGTGGGTATTGAACTCACAAACTGTGAAATCATGACCTGAGCCAAAGTTGGACAGTTTACTGACTGAGCCACCCAGGCACCCCAAAAGCTACTATTTTAAAAGTCTAAGATGACTCAAGATTCGGGGGATTCAAGATCCTCAAAAACACTTCCACCTGGAAAAATAACCAACTCTATAATACCGTTCTATAACACTACAGTTTTATTCTTTTTTGTGGCTGACAAACTAGAAGATACTATTGTTTCTAATCTTAGAGATAAAGTAAAAGCCCTGAAAAGACAATACTCTGTCTTTTCACAGTGCACATCAGTGGGTTTTGGTAAAACCCACTTAACTTGCCCTTACAATGCCCTTAGCATATTCCTTAATCCTTGAAGATAAAGGTAAAAATGTATTTTACATATTCTATTGAAAGGTATAAAAATTAAATGTGTACACATCCTTCTATTAAGAAAGATTTCTACATGGAAGGATATGCCTTTAATTAGAATCTTTTACCATGAATATAGGCATCATTTGTAAAAGTATGTTAGTAGTGTTATATATCACACACACATATGTATTAGAATTGGTTGATTCTTGGGATGAAATTTAAGACTTCTGAAATCTCAAGTTTCATTTTTTACCATACTGATGGTCAATAACAACTTTTTTACATAAATTAGCTTCAATAAATACCGATGTCTAGAGAACAGAAATGATATCTTAAAATTGGAAGGTACTATGTAATTAGATCCAACTATTTCATCATATAGGTAAGAATCTGAGATGCAGAGGCTAAAAAGCCCAAAGTCACGTAGGTGCTAACGGCATGTCAAACAAGGAGGGGAGGAGGAAAAAACTAATTTTTAAATCCATTAATGTACAACATACAACAACGTACCAAATACAAAATGCAGTTAAAAGAGTTTCCAGTTCTTCTAACGACTAAGATATAGTTGAGTTTATATTAGGTCTTATAAATAAATCACTGATATCCAAGAAAGAAAGAATACATACCAACAAACACGACATGCTACCCCCATATTTAAGAACTCCATAAAAAACGCAATCTGAATAGAGAATGACACATATACACCACATACTTGAGATGGGGCTGCGGTGGGGTGGGTAATGGGATGGTGTATAAAGAACAAAGAGAAGACAATGATAACTCTTATCTTCTCAGTAACAGTTCGAAGAGAGCTTCACATATGAAAAGGGCTTAAAAAAAAACTTCCTTTACTCTCATGGATAATTTTTTAATTGGTAAAATCGAGAATCAGGAGGACTGCAAGCTTTTAAAAACATGAAATGTAGATAGCAGTTGGATGTGCATGTGTCATAAGCTCTGTCAGTTACAAGAAAACCAGAGACCCTTTTTTAGTCATAAAATGGGGAATTTTGTGGTTATCACAAATGCTATAAAATTTACTAGCACCAGTTTAAAAAAAAAATCACTGGAGAAGTTTCATGATATCAGAGACAATGGGTTTTAAATCATAGGCATACATTATTATGCCTAAGTTGACAGGTCTGCGCTGCAATGCAGAAATGCAAGCAATATTCCAACATCTGCACCAGAAGGCAGAGACTAGACATGATTCCAGAATAAAGGGCTCTTTAGCTCTTACCTGTTACCTGTGCAACAACTGCTTGGGAAATCCTCCGATTGGCAAGAAAGGCTTTGATTTCCTCTTTTATCACACTGCTGTCCCTCCTAACAAAAACAGAAGACAAGACCAACAATGTATGTTGAAGGTAGAAATCCTCATCTTTGCTAAGAAAGGTGAAGCAGAGAGGTGGGGAGCACATAGAAAGAAAGAACACAAAAATAAAGGTAAACAGACCAAGCTTGTGTGAAAATATGAAATTAAAACAAACCAAGAAACACCAAATATTCAAGTCCTAAAACATCACACCATCAGACAGACGCTTTAGTGAATGCCACAGTAGATATAAGTCTCATACCAGACGATGGTTAATCGCATGCTGTGTATAATTCACATTAGGAACAAGGCTGCCATATGGTATATACTAAGTTTCATTACTGAGGAATGAATATACCTTACACAGACAGAAATCCTAGAAAAATAAAAAGCAATAACAACAACAAAAATCAGTTGTGAGTAGACTGTGGGCTCGCATGTTAACTATGAAACTGCATAAATAATGTTCATTTTAAAACCTTTGTTAAAGGAACAGAAATCATCATCATTCTTACAACTGCTAAAAACATTAGCCATTTGAAAATTTTAATTTGCCTTCTTTTTCCTGTATAAACCAAAAAAAAAAAAAAATTAAGTGGGATGAAATGAATATAGAATTTTAATATAAAAAGGCAACATTAATTTCCTATTATATGTAATATAGAGTACTTAAAACTATA
Organism: Panthera pardus; assembly: GCF_024362965.1. Taxonomy (NCBI): domain Eukaryota; kingdom Metazoa; phylum Chordata; class Mammalia; order Carnivora; family Felidae; genus Panthera; species Panthera pardus. The sequence continues at coordinate 50,510,944 of NW_026526688.1, read as the reverse complement.
TTGTGTCCTTGAGATTACATACATATTATAGATCTAATTTTTCCTCCACTAAGACAACAACAAATTCTCACAAGACGAGACATTTACTAGAACAACAATGAAAGGCAAGACTTCTATTTCTCCACCACAACAAATACACTTTAAGTAAAACTTATACCCTTAAAACCAACCAATTTCTCTTTGAATACTTTATGTTCAAAAGGATTACATAAATAAAGTATTGATTTTTGATCAAGCTCAAAAAAACCACAGAATAGTGGTAATTTATAATCTCATACAGGGTCAGCAAACTATGGCTAAATCTGGCCTCCCAACTGTTTTTATACAACCTGTAAGAGCTAAGTAAGAATGTTTTTCACACTTGCAGTCATTATGTGATGACAGAGAACACTAACTCTGAACATGAATTAAGCAAAGTATTATCTCCTCACCAAAAATTCCATCCTTCTATTGGTAGGCCTATGTTTTAAAAACTATATTCAATATTGTATTTTGTCAATAAAAATCTGTGACTTTTTTTTCCCTCTTAGATGTTAAGTATTAAGTATGTGTATTATATCCTCTATTTTGCCTCTTGGCCACAAAGTGTAAGATGTTTACCATCTACTCTTTCCGACCCCTGATCTGAGAAAAAAGGATCACGAAATCTTTACAAATCATTTTGTAAATGAACCACAAACTTCCAAACTACTTATAGGAGCCCAAGTCTTTCTAAAGATTATTTGGAGTAACAAAAGAAAAGATCCTACCCAAAAATAATCAGTTGTGATTTAACTTAGAGCAGGTATGTTAGCCCTTTCGTGAGGAGGGGCTATACATTGTGTGAGTGGATACCAATGTTCCCTTTCAGGAATTCTGGAAAAGAACAGAGAAGTAATAGTAGTGACAAGCTTTCAATCTGAAGCTCTACTGTATATTCCTGACCTACTGATTAGAAATGCTAGTCAAAAAAATTCCTAAAGAAAGAAAACAGCTGCCTAATCCAATACTTAAAATTTCTCATACTCCTCTAGATTCTGATCTAGATACTGGCTAGATTCCCTCCAAAATGCTTGTTCATACTGGAAGTTATTTCTTTGAAAAACATGCACTCTCATTTGATTTAAAACTGTGTATCTGAAATAAAAAGGCACAATACATTTAAATACATTTTAAAGTCAAATAAAATAAACTGCTCTGTATAATACAGGTAGTATAGACCAAATGGCTCTCAAAATCCACCAATAAATACCTGCGCAAGGGATAATTTCAGCAGTATGAATTTGCCTTACATAAATAAAACAACCAAATCATTTGGTCTCTGATACAGCTTCAAAATTAATCTGAAAAAATTTAAATAAAGCACTGCATTGCAATGTATAGACTATCCTTTTAGGAAAATGAAAAGTGAGTTTAACAGAATATTTATTAAGGTTAAATAAAAAACGTGCTTTCTGGGAAAAATGATTAAATGGTATTTTCTTGACTACGGATTTAAATTGGAATTTAAATCAATTTATTTTAAATCAAATTCACCTAGAGTAGACACTAAATCATAAAGAGGAGATAACATTCAATTATTCCAATAGGAAATATCCAATTTGTGAATTATTCACAGCCTTGCAGTATGACATTATCAAGGGCTGCAGAAAGACAAAAAGAACTTCAAAAAGTCTGCAAAACAGCAGCAATTCATTTACCCTCCCATAGACTATATTTTTAGATACTTGGCAAGTTCCTAAGTACCAAGTTAAAATAAGTTAAAAAAATAATAGTAACAAAACCTCTTTAGTCAACTGCTTTACCAGAGAGAAGCTTTTTCAAACTGAAGAAAAACTTAAGACTTAAAAGATAAGGATATGCTTGGGCAAGTCATTTAATAAAGCTGGACCCTGGTTTCATCATCTGGTAAAATGAGAACATTAATACCACCATCACAAGGCTTTTAAAATTTTTCTCCAAGCATGGAAATTAAATTTAAATAAAATTTAGTATTAAATGTATGTATATGTGTGTATATGTGCATAATATAAAAAAAAATTCTTCAATGAAAATTTTTTTGAAACTGTAAAACCATTAAACAATGACTATTATTTTATAAAACTCTAGAAAGAATCCCAGAAGAAGAAACAAAGGATCTGCTATAATTACCTACATCTGAAGTAAACATCTATATCAGGTGCTTCAAGGCACCATGGAAAGATTTAGACACAGGTAGTGATGTGTTTAGTCGGTTTCATCAGGTATAGGTATCCCCTGCTTTCTGAAGGTTCGCCGTATGCCACTCTGCTTTTATAAAAGAGCTACATTAGTTTGGTAAAAGCCAAAATCTCCTTCGGATTTCGGTTAGTGAAAACAGGTACGAATGTAGGTCTTTCCTAAAAGTGAAGTGGTATAACTCAAGCTTTCAGATGGTGGGCGGGGGGTGAGGGGAGACCTGTATTTTCAAAATAGTAATAGCATTCAACTGTCACTGTGTCCAGTTCTCTTGTGTATTTCAAAGACCTCCATTCTACAGGGTTAACTATGTTCTTTAAACTTTCACATATTCCCCCTCATTCAGTCTTCTTTAACAACAAGGCTCTCCTACTGTCCACATCAAAACTCTGAAATCACCAGTTTCCTGATGCAAAAACTCTTTTGTTTACTCCAAATCTAACTTCCTTATATTCTCCTACTGCTTACTTTCTGTCTTCATTTGAAATTTTTCATCCTCTTTAAAAAGAATGGATCCCTTTTTCTTCACTTTTTTTTTTTTTAGGAAAACCAATTTTTTCAAGTTTTTATTTTAATCACCAAGTGCTTATCATGATTCACTTCTCTTAAAAATCTCACATTCCTCATGATTTGTACTCCTCAAGTCTTACAAAATTAAAGTGAAACACAAGTTGATCTTCTTTGATTCCATGGCTTACTTCCAAGATAATCTACCACTCTATTTGCATCGAACCACTTAAAATCGATGTCATCTCCTCCTACTACCTTTTCCAAATCACAGCCATGCTGAATTCATCTATCTGGGTGATTTCCACATGAGGATAAAATTCTTCCTTTCCACCCTCCATTGTCATTATTTTTATAACTTGCTAAACTTTCCATTGTTACCCACAGACCTTTCTTAATATCCAAATGAATTAATCAGGAATGCCTCTTTGTAGAATCACCCTTTCTTTAAGACACAATTTAACAGTCATCTATTCAGAGACGTTCTCCCTGATATAGCTAAGAAAGATCTCTTTCTTACAACAACTAACTTTATCATTTCAATTATACTACTCACATGCTAACCTATTACATGGTATTCTGTATTATAGCAGTTCCCCAGACCTGGTCTTATCGCTCCTACTAGCCTGTGAAGTCTTTTGGCACAAAGATTGCGTCTTATTCATCATGGGGTTTGCATATAATAGAGCTTAATTTGTTCAGTGAATGAACAAATTTGTAGTTGAAGATAAAAGGTTGTAGTACGGCAAACCTGATCTAGATAATTTATAAAACAGCTCTAAATTCTTAATCTCAGGTATGTTTAAGCTTCCTAAATCAGAATGGAAAAAGAGTTATTTATGCTAGTTCAAAATGGCAATCCTTCCATTTCCAGAATGAAGGCTATTAAAGACTACGTGTTTAAAAGTTGTATGCTTTAACATCTTCTGTATTTTCTCAGTTGATATACACTACACATTCTTTAGGACCCCTTAAAGGTAGCCATCTATCTCAAAGACTTCCAGAGATGGACCAGTCCCTACAAAGACTATTTCACAGGTGAGAAAATATAATTACATATAAATTCTTTAGCTTTTAAATAAAAATCTGCTCCTTTAATTTCTACTCATGGAGACAAAGCATAATTTAAAAATTTTAAAGATAATTTTCAAAGAAAAGCTACTCTATATGTATAAACAACATGATAACTGAATTTAGAAAATAAATATCCTAAATCACTTATTGTTAGGCATATAGATAACCACTCAGAATAAAGTCTTAGATCTTGTATAAAATACTAACGCAGTTTGTATAAAATACTAACATTTAAGTACATGGGTAGTTAAGCATAACACCTATAATATATGGCATTGTTTATGACTTCTTCATAAGCCTCATTTTACTTGTTATTTTATAATACATACGTGAAAGAGCAGACGCACTTTAATAGATGTACACTGTAATATAAACGGATGTATATATACAACAGTATATAAATATGTGTGTTAATAGATGCATTTTAAAAATATTAATATGTGAAATGGGTTTTCATTCTAGCTCTTGGTTTTAAAGTTCTTCCTAAAATGTTATATATTCAATAATGTGTTGAGAGCTCACATTCTAGTTTCTTTCTTGTTTCACCATGATCAATTAAAAATGAGAAAAGTTACTTTCTTTCTGATTCTTTCCTAACAAGTTGATCAAATATACAATTATAACCTAATTTCTATAAAAAATTTCCTTATGTGCCCTGAAATTATTAGGTATTAAGTCTGAACTCAACGGCTTATGTAATTTGAAAAATATTTATCTTACGGTTGAGTGCTGTAGACGCAGGGAAATGTGAGCATGCAAGATGTGAATTACATGTATCTAGAAAAGGAGACAGGAAGGCATGCAGGTACTCATTCTCCCTACTTACAGCCACCAAATCTAATTCACTATAATGTCACCATAGTGTTGAGTGATTAGTGAGGGCAGGATAGCCCCATGTGGGCACAGGATACTGAAAGATCCACCGCTCAAAAATTTCTCTAACACTCTACCAAATAAAAATTCATCTGGTTAGTAAATGATCTAAAGTGGCAAATGCATGTGGGGGGTGAGGGAGGGAGGAACAGCCCATTAAGGCATTCACAACTTTGTCTTGTGTTGTATCTACCACTGTTCTTAAAATCTTACTGAAATCTGCAGATGTGAAAAATTTATTTACAGAGGCAACAGATACCAGAGACATGGTAATAAAGACGTGGGTCAGAATTCAGGCTCTGCCACTTAATATCTAGGTTTTCTTGGGCTAGTTATTTAAATTTTGTGAATCTCAATTTTTCTGCTCCACTTCACACACAGCACTGTTATGATGATTAAAAGGTTGAGAATAGTCATGCAATAAACTTCTCCCTCTGATCTAAGGTTACTATGTGCAAACTTGAGAAAAATTAGAAGTGGGTACAAAGGAGGAGTGCCAGTGTGGGTGAGAACAAAATGGCAGAGGACCACAGAGAGCCAGAAAGTTCAGTGAGACCCCCTAGATGATTAGAGAACCAAAGTAGAAGTTCAAAGAAGCAGAGAATAGGACAAAGTATCCTAACTATACAACAAGTGGCAGTTTGTAAATTAAATGCTGGTAACAGTGCCTAAACATGTATACATTTAATGATGAAACGTGAATGTGCATTTATGGTGGGATTTAATTACAAATCCTGTTCATTGCTAAATAGGTTTTCTGTTTATTTTGAAAACATAGTTGCATTACAACAATATGCCAATGTAAGAGTTAATAGTTAAGTTTTTAGACCATTGTAGTCAAGCTTTAGATCTTGGTCAACCTCCCAGAGCCCTTTGTTAACATGAAAGTTTCCCTAAATACACATTTGGGAATTAACTATTATATGTTAAAAGCTTATTAAAACCGATTAATGACAGCAACAACAAAAAACGAGTAGCATGTAAATTTTATTAGTGATACCCTCTCTACTCAGAATAATTAAAAGCTAACCTTGTTATATTTCAGTGACTTAAGTAACTTCTATTTGCCCAAATGGTTTTCTCGCTCAATCATGACAATGATATACATATTAAAATCAAAAGAACACCTAAACTGTGGCTAGCTGCTTTAATAAATGACAATGAATTCAAAGCCAAATTGATCTCTTATATTTTTAAGTTTTAAACATTTAAATAACAGGGTCCAATGGCTGCTCTATGAACCTATTCATCACAGGAATTACATTGGCATCTAGATGCAATAGCCCTTCAACTCATGATTCCATATAAGGCAGTGTAACCCTAAAAACAAATTTGGGACTGTTTGTTTAAAAGGTATTTTACCATGGCAGTACTATAGAATAGATCTTCCATACGGCAATATTAAGTCACCATTATACTATCTTCAAGTCTTAAAATCTTTAGGAAGAACTATAACTCATAGGTTTTAATTTTATTTCTGACAAAATTCGTACTGTAAATTCTTTCATTATCTATTGTAACTACCTGCAGGCTCTCCTCCCTACTACAGTAGTGGTAATCTATTGAAAACAATGCTTTTATCATGTCTATTCCCACAGACCTGTAAAAAAGCCTTAATTCCAGTCAAATTAAACATAAACTACTTGCGTGGAACTCAAATCTTCCAAAACCTGTACTGAGTCGTAATATTCTTATTACCATAGTCTAGCCCATACAATCTTTAGAAGCCTAAACATGTCTTGCCTTTTCTACCTATTATTTACTATTCCCTTAACTTTAAATAAAATTCCTATATTTCAAAACAAAGGCTATTCTTTCAGATTTAGCTCAAATTCATCCATTCACATAACATACTAAACCGTTACTCTGTGTCAAGGACAATTCTAGATTCTGGAAACACAACATTTGAAAACACATGGTTCTGTCCTCAAAGTGTTCCAGGTCCAGTGTGAAGTCTTTCCTAATCACCTCTGTTGAAAGTGGACTTTTCTCTTTTTCAGTGTTTAAAACAACAAAGGCTTATACTTCCCTTGTAACGGATAACAAAAAATATATAAATATATGCATCTCTTAAATTAGAACTTTAGCTGCTTAGGGGTAGAAACCATGTCTATTCTTTGTAAGTACACTTTTTAAATACCAGGTCCTCAAAATTCTTTTGTTGTGGTATGTTAGAGTGAAAAATTAAGAGTGTATACATTTTGTATCATAAAATCATCTCTCTCAAAAATTCTAAGGATCAAAAAAAAAATTCTAAGGATCAGAATGTGTCTGTTAAAAATCCAGAAAATACAGATGTTAGCAATTAGAACTACAAAGAGAAGGCTAACTTCTGCTTTGGTAAACAGAATGTAAAAGGTTTATCAAGCAGCAAAGAGAAAGGGCTAAGGTAGAGAAGACAAAATCTGAATTATAATCATAAAATTAGAAATTTTTTTTCTTTCATCTCCAAGAGGAGGAGGGGGAAATCACAATTCTTAACAGGTAAGTAGCTGAAATACAGTATATTACTCAAAACCAATCTAAGAACACAGACATTCTGGGGACTCTTGAGTAAGCAGAATAACTAACCTCATTAACTCCTCCACTTTATCATCTACATCTAGGTCCTCTTCTGAGGCTTCAAAACTGTATGACCTCTGACCCATGCTGTTTGCATGGTAGCGAGTGGGTGACATCTTTCCATTGGATGTAGATAATCGCTCGTTATTCTCTCTCCCATTTTGATTGGTAGTGCAAGGCTGTGGGGAGGTATCATAACTGTTGCTAGGTGATGGGGACATTCCAGAATGCTGGGTCTGTGTGGAAGCTGTAGCTGTAGAGGAAGATGCTGGAACATTGTTGGTACTATTCCCATAAGAACTTCCTCCATAGCTGGACCTTCTTCCAAACTTGTCACTATGCTCTTGATCAAGACGGTCCAACGTTTCCAAGGCATGGAGAATTTCATGTTTAGTCATTCCAGTACGCCGAAGGCGCTGAAGCAGATCTATCTGCTCTATGGTAAATCTGGGTTCATCTGTATAGTGAGACATGGTTTCCAGCAAACTAAAAAAAAAAAAAAGTTTATTTACAATACTACCAAAAAACGTATCATTATAGAGAATGCTCAGAAGATGCAAAATATTTCTACACCTTAATGAAAGTGATTAAGACATTACTATTATAAAAAATTACATTATATATTATAATAATCTCTCCATGCCAAAACATTATTGTCATGGCAAATGGATTGGTATAGTTACGGAGTTTATTAGCAGATGGACATTAGATATAACGTAAAACCCAATTTGGCATACAATTTACATTTTCTGCAATTTGGTAAATATTGGAAGCACAATTTCAGATATGGCATTAATACCAAAATAGCAGATTAGATACATATACTTTTAATCCTAGCTTATCTGATTACTTGCAGGTATTTTTACCATCTCAAATTCAGTACTCTACATTAGAGTACTGTTAATGAAAAGTTATTGAGAAAATAGTTTGTATTGTCTCGATTTACTAAATATCAGCAAAACTGACCTAGGAACTCTATTATCTTCATTTAGTGTAAACAAATGATTTGGTAAGGTAAGCCTAGGCAAATACTAGTAACTAGCAAAAATATTTAAATGGAAAAGAGAAGTACATTAAAAATCTCATTAAGCATTTCACCCACCACTTAGCAATTTCGTTTAGTATCTCATCTCTGTAATGCATTCTCTCTTAACAGTTATCCCAAGAAATTGATCTTTCATGGTTGTAGCCAAACTATTCATTTTTCTTAGAAAATTGCTTCCACATGGTTCCTTTAACTAACACAAGAAACTGTAGCACACCACAAAATGCCAGAGTCATAACAATATTAAGTTTAAGGAAATTATCAAACTTAAATATTCTCACTACTTGAATTTTTTTCTTAAAAAACCTGACTATCCTAATTTAAGATTTTTTTTAAGTGGTAATTTCTTCTATTTTTACTATTATAGTTCTAGTGCCAAATAGGATTCATGGCATACAGTAGGCTCTAGATAAGTGTTTGCTAATGGAAATAAACGTCAAGGAATTTTCTCAACCTTTACAGGTAAATATCTGTTCTGGGCCAGTTCTCCATAGCTGTTCAAAGTCTGTTTCTTCATCCCTCTCTACTGCAAATTTATTGAACATTCACTTCTCGGCAGGAATTGGGCAACAGTTTCATATAATGAAATTTCATCTAATCTTCAAAACAACCCTCTGTGGCAGAATTTTAAGATTTTATATTGACTGATTATTGGGGAAACTAAGGCTCAGATTGGTTCTGTACCTTGCAAAAAGTCTGATTAAGAGCAGAAAAAAGATTTAAACCTAGATCTTATTGACTCCAAAAGCATGTATGATTCCGTTTTCCAGTATATTGCAGAACTTACTGGAATCCTATGATCTGAGATATAGGCTATACTCTTTTAAGTCTCCAGTTAAAACCACTTAGATAAAATCACTCTACTGATGGACTAGGGGTTCTAGGAATAGTTTTTTGTTTTTTTTTAATCTTTGGTCCATCTGGAATTTGTATTTACTTAGTAAGTGTGAAAGGATTTCAGCTTTATTTTTTCCCAAATGCTTCACTGAGTAATATGTTTATTTTCCTCTAACCTGAAATACCACCTTTCTCATATGCAAAATATCCATACAAACCTGTATCTATCTTTGGATTCTCTATTTTATTCCATTGATTGTTTTGTCTTTCAAATCCTAAAAATAAGCAGACAGAAATCTAGACCTTTTATGTGAAATCACTCTAGTTTTAGAGACAGGCTAATTAAAAATAAAAACAAACATTTTGTGAACCAAAAATAACATGTTGCAAGCCATTTGTGGTCACAGGCTACAATGTCTTACACCTAAACATTATCTTCTGTTTTCTTCCAATACTCACTGTGACAAGCTATCCATGACAAAAGTCCTATTTTCATGATTACTGTATTGCCTAAGTTTTTTCCTCCAACATTTTATAATGAAAAATAATAAACATACAGAAAAATTAAAATAAATTTACAGTGAACACCCACATACTAACCATCTGAATTTTCTCATTAGCATTTTACTTACTTTATAACTATCCATTATATCCATTAACTATCCATTCCCTATGCATTCCCTATGCATTCATACCTACATTCATACCTACATTCATCTTTTTTTATGCATTTCAAATTCAGTTACAGACATCTGTACACTTCCTCCTAGACACTTCCACATGCATTTCATTAACTTGAGTTCAGTTATTTGTTCACGTTTTTCTTTTGAGGTAAAATTTACATAAAAGAAAATGCATAAATCTTATGTTTACCATTCTAAGAGTTTTGAGAAGTACATACTGTAAAAATGAAATACATAAAAAATAAAATAAAAATAATTTAAAAAGGGACACTTGGGTGGCTCAGTCAGTTAAGCATCTGACTCTTAGTTTTGGCTCAGATCATAATCTCACAGTCATGAGATCGAGCCCTGCATCAGGCTCCACACTGGGAATGAAACCTACTTGGAATTCTCTCTCCTCCTCTCCCTCTGCCCCTCCCTGACTTGTGAAAACATCTGCATGCTCTCTCCTTCTCTCTCTCTCTGTCTCTCTGTCTCTCTCTCTCTCTCTCTCTCTCTCTCACACACACACACACACACACACACACACACACACACACACACAATCTGTGAAAATGTGTATGAAGATAAAGAATTTTACTACCACTCCAAGAAGTGCCCATTTCCAGTTAATCCTTGGCCCCTTCCCAGTTAATCCGGGACTGCTTCTCTCATAGGGAACCACTGCTCAAATTTTTCCCACCCCAGATTAGTTTTCCCTGTTCTAGAACTTGATATAAATGGAAGTTCTATGTACTCTTTTGTGTAATTTCTATGTACTTTTTTCACTCAGCATAAAGTTTTTGAGGTTGATCTACAACGTTGTATCAGTAGTTTGTTCCTTTTTATTGTTGAGTAGTACTTCATTATGGGAATATACTACATGTTTATCCATTCTATTTTAGACACATGGACTGTTCCCAATCGTTAGCTACCTAAATACTGTGGCTATTACAATTGTACTTTACTACTTGTTAGCTTAATAAATGCCCCCCTGCCACATATATCATAAGCTGGTTGACAGAGAAGAGAAAATTTCACAACCAGAGTAACTCATTTACTTTTTTTCCTGACCAATTTCAAAAGAACAATACACCCTGCTTAACATAAATGATATATTATTAAAATGCTATGCAGTGTTGCTAATGTTCTATGCTCTATGCTAGTTAACATTACACTGTTACATTCACTGTGAATATCCATCAAGTTGTGACTATTGATAGGTGTATTTTTCAGTAGGTATATTATGCTTAAATAAAGTTTGTTGAATATCTATGTGAACATTTTCTGAGTGGCTTATAAGTACACTTAACACTCCACTTTCTGTTATAACCCTTAACCTTTTGTCTGCTCCATCCAGTGCTTAGTAATATATTAACCCCTAATCCTAGGAACTTCTCTTTAAAATTAGCTGCAAATGACATAAACAAATGGAAAAATATTCCATGCTCATGAATTATAAAAGCCAATATTGTTAAAATGTCCACACTATGCAAAGCAATCTACAGATTTAATGCAACCCCTATCAAATTACCAATAGCATTTTTCACAGAACTAGAGTAAATCATCATAAAATTTGTATGCAACCACAAAAGACCCAAATAGCCAAAACAATCTTAAAAAAGAAGAACAAAACTGGAGGTATCACAATCCCAGATTTCAAGATATACTACAAAGTACCTTGCTACAAGATTTCAAGATATACTACAAAGTACCATTACTACAAAGTAGTAGTAATCAAAACAGTATGGTACTGGCACAAAAACAGACACGTAAATCAATAGAACAGAATGGAGAGCCCTGAAATAAACTCACGATTATATGGTCAACTAATCTTTGGCAAAATACCAAGACTAAGCAATGGGGAAAAAACATTCTTTTTAACAAATGGTATTGGGAAAACTGGACAGCTACATGCAAAAGAATAAAATTAGACCACTTTCTTATACCATACACAAAAATAAACTCAAGATGAATTAAGGACCTGTGAGACCTGAAACCATAAGACCTAGACAGAACAGAGCACAATAATTTCTCTGACAACATCTTTCTAGATAGACCCCTGGGACAAGGGAAACAAAAAGAAAAACTATTGAGACTACATCAAAATAAAAGGCTTCTTTCTGCACAGCAAAGGAAACAGCAAAACTAAAAGACAACCTAATAAATGGCAGAAGATACTTACAAATGACATATCTGATAAAAGGTTAGTATCCAAAATACATAAAGAATTGACCCATGTATTTGCTGTCTACAAGAGACCCATTTTCAACCTGAAGACACCTTCTAATTGAAAGTGAGGGGATGGAGAACCATCTATTATGCTACTGGTAGTCAAAAGAAAGCTGGATTAGCCATACTTATATCAGACAAACTAGATTTTAAACTAAAGGCTGTATCAAAATGTGAAGAAGGGCATTATATCATAATTATGGGGTCTCTCCATCAAGAAGAGCTAACAATTATAAATGTTTATGCATCCAATTCGGGAGTACCCAAATATATAAAACAATTAATCACAAACATAAGAAATCTTATTGGTAGGAATGTGGTAATTGCAGGAGACTTTAATACTCCACTTACAATGATGGACAGATCATCTAACAGAAAATCAATAAAGAAACCATGGCTCTGAATGATATACTGGACCAGATGGACTTCACAGATATATTCAGAACTTTTCATCCTAAAGCAGCAGAACACACATTCTTCTTGAGTGCACATGGAACATTCTCCAAGATAGATCACATGCTGGGTCACAAAAGAGCCCTCAGTAAATATTGAAGAATTCAGATCATACTACGCACATTTTCAGATCACAATGCTATGAAACTTGAAATCAACCACAGGAAAAAGTCTGGGAAAACCTCCAAATGCATGGAGGTTAAAGAACACCTTACTAAAGAATGAATGGGTCAACCAGGCACTTAGAGAAGAAATTTAAAAATATATGGAAACAAATGAAAATGAAAACACAACAGTCTAAACCTTTTGGGATGCAGCAAAGCAAAGGCAGTCGTAAGAGGAAAATACATTGTAATCCAGGCCTATCTCAAGAAACAAGAAAAATCCCAAATACAAAATCTAACAGAAAACCTAGAGGAACTCAAAGCAGAACAACAAAGAAACTCCAAGGCCAGCAGCCGAGCAGAAATAAACAATATAGAATCCAAGAAAAACAGATCAATGTAACTAAGAGCTGACTTTTTGAAAAAATAAACAAAATTGATAAACTGCTAGCCAGACTTCTCAGAAAAAGAGGGAGGATCCAAATACATAAAATCATGAATGAAAATGGATTTATCAAAACCAATCCCTCAGAAATACAGTTATCAGAGAACACTATGAAAAATTATATGCCAACAAACTGGACAACCTGGAAGAAATGGACAAATTCCTAGACACCCACACACTACCAAAACTCAAATGGGAAGAATAGAAAATTTGAACAGACCCATAACTAGTGAAGAAATTGAATCAGTTATCAAAAATCTCCCAACAAATAAGAGTTCTGGGCCAGATGGCTTCCCGGGGGAATTCTACTAGATATTTAAAGCAGAGTTAATACCTATCCATCTCAAGCTGTTCCAAAAAATAGAAACGAAGGAAAACTTCTGGACTCATTCTATGAAGCCAGCATTACCTTGATACCCAAACCAGACAGAGACTCACCAAAAAGGAGACTTACAGGCCAATATCCCTGATGAACATGGATGCAAAAATTCTCAATAAGATACTAGCAAAATGAATTCAACAGCAAATAAAAAGAATTATTCACCATGATCAAGTGGGATTCATTCCTGGGCTGCAGGGCTGGTCCAATATTCACAAATCAATGTGATATATCACATTAATAAAAGAGAGGATAAGAACCATATGATCCTGCCAATAGATGCAGAAAAAGCATCTGACAAAATACAGCATCCTTTCTTAATAAACACCCACAATAAAGTTGGGATAGAAGGAAGATACCTAAACATCATAAAAGCCATATATGAAAAGCCCACAGCTAATATCATCCTCAATGCGGAAAAATTGAGAACTCTCCCTGAGGTCAAGAACATGACAGGGATGTCCACTCTCATCACTATTGTTTAACATAGTGCTGGAAGTCCTAGTATCAGCAATCAGACAACAAAATGAAATAAAAGGCATCAAAATTGGCAAAGAAGAAGTCGAACTTTCACTTTTCACAGACGACATGATACTCTACCTGGAACACCTGAATGACTCCACCAAAAAGCTGTTAGGACTGATACGTGAATTCAGCAAAGCTGCAGGTACAAAATCAATGTACAGAAATTGATCACATTTCTTTACACCAATAATGAAGCAACAGAAAGAGAAATCAAGAAACTGATCCCATTTACAACTACACCAAGAACCATAAAATACCTACGAATAAACCTAACCAAAGATGTAAAAGATCTGTTTGCTGAAAACTACAGAAAGCTTATGAAGGAAACTGAAGAAGACACAAAGAAATGGAAAAACATTCCCTGCTCATGAATTAGAAGAATAAATATCATCACATGTCTATAGTACCCAAAGCAGTCTGCACATTCAATGCAATCCCAGTCAAAATTGCACCGGCATTCTCCTCAAAGCTAGAAAAAACAATCCTAAAATTTATATGGAACCAGAAAAGACCCTGAATAGCCAAAGTAATATTGAAAAAGAAAACCAAAGTGGCAGGCATCACAATCCCAGACTTCAGCCTCTACTACAAAGTTGTAATCATCAAGACAGTATGGTATTGGCACAAAAACAGACACTCAGATCAGTGGAATAGAATAGAGAACCCAGAATCGGATCCACAAATGTATGGCCAACTAATCTTTGACAAAGCAGGAAAGAATATCCAATGGAATAAAGACAGTCTCTTCAGCAAATGGTGCCGGGAAAACTGGATAGCAACATGCAGAAAAATGAACCTGGACCACTTTCTTACACCACACACAAAAATAAACTCAAAATGGAGGAAAGACCTACATGTGAGACAGGAAACCATCAAAACCCTAGGGGAGAAAGCAGGCAACAACCTCTTTGACCTCAGCCACAGCAATTTCTTGCTCGACACATCTCCAAAGACAAGGGAATTAAAAGCAAAAATGATCTATTGGGCTCTCATCAAGATAAAAAGCTTCTGCACAGCAAAGGAAACAATCAGCAAAACTAAAAGGGAACCAATGGAATGGAAGAAGATATTTGCAAATGACATATCAGATAAAGCGTTAGTATCCAAAACCTATAAAGAACTTACCAAACTCCACACCCAAAAAACAAATAATCCACTTAAGACATGAGAAGAAATGAACAGACACTTGCCAAAGACGACATCCAGATGGGCAACAGACACATGAAAAGATGTTCAACATCACTCATCATCAGGGAAATACAAATCAAAACCACACTGAGATACCACCTCACGCCAGTCAGAATGGCTAAAACGAACAACTCAGGAAACAACAGATGCTGGCAAGGATGTGGAGAAACGGAACCCTCTTGCACTGTTGATGGGAATGCAAACTGGTGCAGCTGCTCTGGAAAACAGTATGGAGGTTCCTCAAAAAATTAAAAATAGAGCTACCGTTACAACCAGCAATAGCACTAC
Source organism: Panthera pardus (assembly GCF_024362965.1). Classification (NCBI taxonomy): domain Eukaryota; kingdom Metazoa; phylum Chordata; class Mammalia; order Carnivora; family Felidae; genus Panthera; species Panthera pardus. The sequence continues at coordinate 50,495,574 of NW_026526688.1, read as the reverse complement.
TAGGAATTTACCCATAGGATACAGGAGTGCTGATTCATAGGGGCACATGTACCCCAATGTTTATAGCAGCACTTTCAACAATAGTCAAATTATGGAGAGAGCCTAATTGTCCGTCAACTGATGAATGGATAAAGAAGATATGGTTTATATATACAATGGAATACTACTGGCAATGAGAAAGAATGAAATGATGCCATTTGCAGCAACACAGATAGAACTGGAAGGTATTATGGTGAATGAAATAAGTCAGTCAGAGAAGGACAGATATTATATGTTTTCACTCATATGTGGACCTTGAGAAACTTAACAGAAGACCATGGGAGAAGGGAAAGGGAAAAAAATATAGTTACAAACAGAGAGGGAAGGAGACAAGCCATAAGAAACTCTTAAATACAGAGAACAAACTGAGGGTTGATGGAGGGGTGGGAGAAAGGGGAAAATGGGTGATGGGCATGGAGGAGGGTACTTGTTGGGATGAGCACTGGGTGGGTGTTGTATGCAAACGGTTAACCATGGGAATCTACCCCAAAAACCAAGAGCACGCTTTACACACTGTATGTTAGCCAATTTGACGATAAATTGTATTAACTATATATATATATATATATAAAGAATTTATACAACACCAAAAAAACAAATAATCCAATTAACAAATGAGAAGACAAGAACATTTTTCTTTTTTTTACATTATGTAAAAGACTTATTATATGTCATAAAGGTAATATGTGTTATTTTATATATATTAACATTCAACTGTTTTTAACTATCATTTTTTCTCTGTTGTATTTTCTATAACAGTGACTTTGTTTTTATATTTTTAAATTTATTTTTTTAATTTACATCCAAGTTAGCTAGCATATAGTGCAACAATGATTTCAGGAATAGATTCCTTAGTGCCCCTTACCCATTTGGATCATCCCCATCCCACAATCCCTCCAGCAACCCTCTGTTTGTTCTCTATAGTTAAGAGTCTCTTATGTTTTGTCCCCCACCCTGTTTTTATATTATTTTTGCTTCCCTTCCCTTATGTTCATCTGTTCTGTATCTTAAAGTCCTCACATGAGGAAGTCCTATGATTATCTGACTAATTTTGCTTAGCATAATACCCTCTAGCTCCATTCACATAGTTGCAAATGGCAAGATTTCATTCTTTTTGATTCCCGAGTAATACACTATTGTATGTATGTATGTATGTATGTATGTATGTATGTATGTATACGTGGTATGTGTGTGTATATACATATACATACCACATCTTCTTTATCCATTCATCCATTGATGGACATTTGGGCTCTTTCTATACTTTGGCTATTGTTGATAGTGCTGCTATAAACACTGGGGTGCACATGTGCCCCTTTGAAACAGCATACCTGTATCTCTTGGATAAATACCTAGTAGTGCAATTGCTGAGTCATGGGGTAGTTCTATTTTTAGTTTTTTGAGGAACCTCCACACTGCTTTCCAGAGTGACTGCACCAGTTTGCATTCCCACCAGCAGTGAAAAAGAGATCCTCTTTCTCTGCATCCTCACCAACATCTGTTGTTGCCTGAGTTGTTAATGTTAGCCATTGTGACAGGTGTGTGAGGTGATATCTCATTGTGGTTTTGAGTTGTATTTCCCTGATGATGAGTGATGTTGAGCATTTTTTCATGTGTTGGTTGGCCATCTGGATGTCTTCTTTGGAAAAGTGTCTATTTGTGTCTTTTGCCCATTTTTTCACTGGATTGTTTGTTTTTTGGATGTTGAGTTTGATAAGTTCTTCATAGATTTTGGATACTAACCCTTTATCTGATAAGTTGTTTGCAAATACCGTCTCCCATTACATCGGTTGCCTTTTAGTTTTGCTGATTGTTTCCTTTGCTGTGCAGAAGCTTTTTATCTTGATGAGGTCCCGATAGTTCATTTTTGCTTTTGTTTCCCTTGCCTCCGGAGGTGGAGACTTTTTGAGTAAGAAGTTGTTGTAGCCAAGGTCGAAGAGGTTTTTGCCTGCTTTCTCCTCTAGGCTTTTGATGGCTTTCTGTCTTACAGTTAGGTCTTTCATCCGTTTTGAGTTTATTTTTATGTATGGTGTAAGAAAGTGGTCCAGGTTCATTTTTCTGCATGTTGCTGTCTGGTTTTCCCAGCACCACTTGCTGAAAAGACTGTCTTTTTTCCATTGGATATTCTTTCCTGCTTTGTCAAAGATTAGTTGGGCAAACGTTTGTGGGTCCATTTCTGGGTTCTCTATTCTGTTCCATTGATCTGTCTGTTTTTGTGCCAGTACCATACTTTCTTGATGATTACAGCTTTGTAATACAGCTTAAAGACTGAGATGGTGATGCCTCCTGCTTTGGTTTTCTTTTTCAAGATTGCTTTGGCTATTCAGGGTCTTTTCTGGTTCCATACAAATTTTAGGATTGTTTGTTCTGGCTCTGTGAAGAATGCTGGTGTTATTTTGATAGGTATTGCATTGAATATGTAGATTGCTTTGGGTAGTATTAACATTTTAACAATATTTGTTCTAACTATCTAGGAGCATAGAATATTTTTCCATTTTTTTTTCGAACAGACATTTTTCTAAAGACATACTTGGGGCGCCTGGGTGGCTCAGTCGGTTAAGCGGCCAACTTTGGCTCAGGTCATGATCTCGCAGTCCATGAGTTCGAGCCCAGTGTCGGGCTCTGTGCTGACGGCTCAGAGCCTGGAGCCTGTTTCGGATTCTGTGTCTCCCTCTCTCTGACCCTCCCCCGTTCATGCTCTGTCTCTCTCTGTCTCAAAAATAAACGTTAAAAAAAAAAAAAAAAGACATACAGATGGTCAACAGACACACGAAAAGATGGTCAACATCACTATCATCAGGGAAATGCCAATCAAAACTACAAGATCCCTAGGGGCACCTGTGCGGCTCAATCAGTTAAGCATCTGCATCAGGCTCAGGTCATGATCTCACGGTTCACGTGTTCGAGCCCCGCGTTGGGCTCTGTGCTGACAGCTTGGAGCCTGGAGCCTGCTTCAGATTCTGTGTCTCTCTGTCCCTCCCTCCCCCCCACCCACCCCCATCCCCCGCTGACACTCTGTCTCTCAAAAACTTAAAAAAAAAAACAAAAAAAAACAACTACAAGATCTCACCTCACACCTGTCAGAATGACTAAAATCAAAACCACAAGAAACTAGAAGTGTTGGTGAGGATGTGGAGAAAAAGGAACCCTCATGCACTACTGGTGGGAATGCAAACTGGCGCAGCCACTGTGGAAAACAGTATGGAGGTTCCTCAAAAATTTAAAAATAGAACTACCCTATGATGCAGTAATTTTACTACTGGGTATTTACCCAAAGAAAACAAAAAACTATTTCAAAAAGATAGATGAGCCCCTATGTTTACTGCAGCATTATTTACAAGAGTCAACTTACGGAAGTGGCCCAAGTATCCACTGACAGATGAATGGATAAAAAAGATGTGGTATAGATATACAATGGAATATTATTCAGTCATAAAAATAATGAAATCTTGCCATTTGCAACAATATGGATAGAACTAGAGAGTACAATGCTAAGTGAAATAAGTCAGTCAGAGAAAGACAAATACATATGATTTCACTCATGTGGAATTTAAGGAAGAAAACAAGCGAGCAGAGAAAAAAGGGACAAAGCAAAAAACAAACTCTTAACTATAGAGAACAAACTGATGGTTACCAAGGGGAAGGCTGGTGAGGGATGGGTGAAATAGGCGAAGAGGATTAAGAGTAATCCTGTCATCAATTATCATGATGAGCACTGAGTATATAATTGTATCACTATATTGTACATCTGCAACTAATATAACACTGCATGTTAACTATACTGGAAATAAAATTAAAAATTAAATTAAAAAATAAAAGATTGACTGCCCAATCCCTTTAGTAATCCAAAAAACTGACCCCTTAATTTACTGATTTGATAGGCTGAGGTTTCCATACACCATTCTTTTCTATTGTAAATAAAGTAGGCCTGTCCTTTGCTAACATCAGTCTTAATGCTTTCAAAATACTTCATAAACTGACCTTACTTAAAATTTTTAAAAATATTTTATTTATCTTTCAGAGAGAGAGAGAGAGAGAGAGAGACATTATGAGTGAGGGCGGGGCAGAGAGACAGAGGGAGACACAGAATCCGAAGAAGGCTCTAGGCTCTGAGCTGTCAGCACAGAGCCTGACAGGGCACGAACTCGTGAACTGCGAGATCATGACCTGAGCTGAAGTTGGACACTTAACTGACTGAACCACCCAGGTACCCCAAAACTGACCTTAATTTAATTTTTTTTATTTTTTAATTGAGAGACAGAGACAGAGACAGAGACAGAGACAGAGACAGAGACAGAGTGAAAGCAGGGGAAGGGCAGAGAGAGAGGAGACACCCAATCTGAAGCAGGTTCCAGGCTCCAAGCTGTCAGCATGGAGCCTGAGGTGGGACTCAAACTCACAAACTGTGAGATCATGACCTGAGCCGAAGTCAGACACCCAACCGACTAAGCCACCCAGGTGCCCCCAAAACTGACCTTACTTAAATGAGACTTCAAGAACTGTTTTATTATATGGACCAAAAAAAAAAAAAAAAAAAAAATCAATCAATACAATAGTATCTGTATATAATTCTTCAAACCTTTCTCTGTATGGAGCAGCAGTCTGTATGTTAGCATAAAACTAAAATAAATTTTATGTGAATTTAACCAATTACTGAAAAGAATCCATCCTAAAGCTTGTATTGGAAATATCAAAACTAACAATTCACACAGAATCTAAAACAATTTAGTATTTTAGGTAATTTCAGATTAACTGACTATGGGAAACACTTTTATCCCAAAAGCCATAAAAGGAGATAACAGCCAGAAAAGGAGATAATGTGTATTATTTTGTCTGCCTAGAATGCCTCACTGTTTCCAATCACAGGGGTAGGTACACAAGGAAGTCAAGTCTTGCTTTATTCAAAATATTTAGGTTAGACCAGCAGGAAGATGGACAGTCACTCTAACTGTGCTCAGTTGCAGGAAGACATTAGTTTGGTACATTCTTCACCTTGTGGAAGAAGCCACTTTGTAGCAGAATAAAGCAGACATAGCAGGAAATGCAGAGCAAAAGGGAAAGCTCTGCAGTGTTCATATTCTTTGTTCTAGCAATTCCTGAGACACTGCTATATCTCTGCTCTTACTGTATGTGATGTAAGAGCTTAAATTTCCTCCCAAAGTTTGTTTAAATTAGATGTTTGTGCCTTGCACCAAAAGAGGTCCCTAGTACAAAGATATACCTAATGTAAAAAGATCTACAATTGCTAGAATGGAAGGTATGATCACTATAGAGTAGAATAACAATGGCATGATGAGCAGGATCAAATCCTACATATAACACTGAAGGTACTATGTTTCACTGAGAAAATGCCAAGATTTGAAGTTTTCTTAGATATCAAGAATAGTATTTCAATGTGCATTAACAAAGGTACATTCTGTCATTTCTACACTTTGTTTCTTATAATTTACCTAAAGCACGTAATCCTGAAATTATGGCAGTAAATGACCTACAAAGTTCATCTATGTCCACAATACCAGCAATTCTTTTATAAGCAGAAAAAAAGATAATGTGTAAAAACTGAATTAATTTTCTTCTGTAGCACAAATACTATTCACAGGATAAGGAGTATCTTTCACTTTAAATTACTAATCTGAATGCAGACTCAGGCCAACAATAATTGAAAATGATGTGAGAAGAATTTTGACACTGCAGTAACACAATGTTTAAAGCAGAAAAGAACAATTAAATTCAGGAATTATGGCTCAGTTCATAAACGGATACTCTAAAAGACGATACTGTATCAGACCATAATAGTAAACCTATTTTATAATAAATTTTATCCCTACTTGGATATGCACCTAAACCCTTCTTAGATAACCATGAGGTCCAGAACACTTTCTTAAACTAAATTCTACAGGGGCGCCTGAGTGGCTCAGTTGGTTAAATGTCCGACTTTGGCTCAGGTCATGATCTCACGGTCCGTGAGTTTGAGCTCTGCGTCAGGCTCTGTGCTGACAGCTCAGAGCCTGGAGCCTGTTTCGGATTCTGTGTCTCCCTCTCTCTCTGACCCTCTCCCGTTCATGCTCTGTCTCTCTCTGTCTCAAAAATAAATAAACGTTAAAAAAATATATTTTTTAAAAAAACCTAAATTCTACAAACATACAAAGCAAAGAAGGTTAAACCATCCACAAATGATTAATCTTGAAATCACCTGTGCAAAAATGACATTACTACCTTGCTTGTAAAGCATTAACAGTTAATAAGATTTTATTAAATAACAGCATTTTCTTCAGTTTGATTCTGCTATCTTTTCATCTAGAATGAGTAAGCAAAATATGATCTAGTCATAAGTTACTTTTGTTTTGCATACATGGTATTTACCACATGATGATCTAACACATTCTAATCATAATATTCATCAACTAAAGATGTACTCAGGCCCTTCTTAGTATTTATGGCACATTAACTTCTTTCATAATTATTACCATCAAAGGAGTGGAAGTCTTAAAGTTTAAAAATGACAGGAAGTGAGAATAAGTGAGAAATGAAGATTTTGGGGATTGAGTATGTTAAGATGATTCTATAATTCAAACCAATAGGAGAACTGACTAAAGCAAAACAATAAAAAAAAGTATAAAAAAGTAGTATAAAAAAGACAACAGTATAAAAAAGTTCTTTCATATATAAAAAGACTTTGAGAGAAACAAAATTATATTTCACTGTGCCAATCACACTTTACAATAATTACTTTTAAATTATCATTAAGATGACATTTTTTATTGTAGCCACCTCATACATGTTTGGGGAAACAAATTCAAGTAAAAACATGCAAGTTTATAGAAGGAAATATAAACTAGGTATGGAATCAGAAATCTGGACACTATTTAGAGAAAAATCATTCATTCAACTAACATTTACTGAATATGCCCTATGTGTCAGACCTTATACAAGGAAGAAAGGATGCAACAAGGAACTAATCAGGCAAAAACTCCTCACCTCATGATGCTTACATTCTAATGGCTATTAAAAATAGCTATCAGCAATTATATCATTAAAAAAAAAAGGAAATTAAGTCCCAAAGCAATGCAGTGCCTTGCCATTTCCCAAAGACATAGCTATTTACCAAAAATTCAGGCTACAGTTTACATCACTTGGGCCTATTCCAGAGACTTTTCGATATGTGATAGAGTCAATGAGACAGGAAAAAACTTTAATGAAAAACCTAAATAATAAAGAAAATCTATGTTAATGTCTACTTACTGGATTAGAGAACTGTCAAACAAAACGGAAGGAATTTAATCGAAACATAGACTACACCAAATTTTAGAAAATACTTATGCTAAAGGCACTCTGCATTAGACTTCAAAGATCCACTTAATGAGCTAATAGATACTTTATCTTCTCTAATATCTGAAATTCCCGGAATACTTTTATTCAGAGGCCTATTTAATATGAACTAGTGGTTACAGTTCATATCCTAGCACAAAAAAAAAAAAAAAAAAAAAAACTCTCAACATAATACCACCATCTCAATTTGTATTTTTTGCCTGACTCCAAAGAAAGGCTACCAATGACATTAGCTAATAGACTTAACTACATTATCTCCAGTAGGTAAAGGAAAATGGCTAAGGTGCTTAGGAGTCTGCATACAAAGGCAGTGTTAAAGTAACATGCTTCCAATATTCTGCTTGTCACAAGGAATCGAATAGTAGCTAGCCATCTATTTTGGAAGTTTCTAGGCTATTAAACAGTTTGAAATAATTAGTAGAGTAGTTTCAAGTTGAAAATTAATGTCAGACTTCAAAGTTGAAAACAGAAGAGAAAGGTAATTTGAAAATTCATTCCTTTCCACATGATTATGAAAAAATTCTTTCAACTCTACAAATGACTGCTGTCATTTCTGGATCATAATCATAATGATTTCTTCACTTTATTAAAACAATTAAGAGATAAAATTAAGAAAAGGACTAGATACTTACACCACTGGAAAGGAACTGAGCATACTTTACATGAGGTGAATCAATATCCTTTCTAGAGATGATCAGCGTTATTTATCATTCTGTAGAATAAAGACAGAAAATTCAGAAATACTTGGTAATCAAATGTTGAATAAAAATTTTAATTACATATCGTAAAGATATTAACAGTCAACATCAGGTAGCCACGTTTTAAAAATTATTTTGTAATTTTAAGTGAAACCTTGGTTTGAAGCAAATTTTAAAAATAAAAAAATATTATTGATAGCTTTCAAAATTATTACCTTGGAAAAAGTAATGAAAATCATACCCCTGAAATTTAATCTGTTATCAGACATCACCCAGGGAAACATTTAAACTTGTGACGGAACATATATATTATTGTGACATTCAAGCCTTTGAAGAAAAAAATGTTTATTTTTGAGAGAGAGAGAGAGTGTGTGCACAGCAGGGAGGGGCAGATAGACACAGAATTTGAAGCAGGCTCCAGGCTCTGAGCTGTCAGTGAAGAGTCTAACGTGGGGCTTGAACCCTCGAACCCATGAACCCTGACATAATGACCTGAACTGAAGTTGGATGCTTAACTAAGCCACCAGGCACCCCTCAAGACAACTTTTTGATAACAGTATCAGTGCATTTATGTAGAATCCTCTAAAGCAAAAAACCCATGATTGCAGCTAAAGGTTTTAACTGTGGAATAAATTCTGGGGTATACTTCCATGTATTTTAGTACTTATTTAACTACTAGCCAAATCTTGAGTGACTTAATTTCTCTAAGTCTCAATGTCTGCATCTATAAAACAGGGATGATTGATAACTACCTTGAAGAGCTATAGAAGTTAACACATTTTTTTAAATGGTGGTCATGAAGCACTTCACAAACTCTCAAGTCGCAGGGGCTATTACCAATTTAAAAAGGAGACTAATATGCATGTTGCTTTAGATTACTGAACACAATGTAAATTAATAGAGGGAGTTTAGTACTTCTATCTTCTGATTAGCATTCTACTGCTTTTATTCACCATTCAGACCCTTCGACCCCTTTCAGTTTAGACATAGATTTTAACAAAAAATGAAATCTACTATTCATGGTTTAGAAGCTAAAGATCATGTATTACTGATTGGACTTATTAGCAGTTTCAAACCACAATCTAAAGAGGCAACAATTTCCATTAACTCAAAGTTAAGATTATAAATTACACGAAAGTTAAAAATGTTGATGTCAAAACTCTCACACTAAAATACACACTCAGCACTGAATTATATTAAGCAAGACCAAAGTGTCTAACAGTGACTAATGATATATGCGAAATGTACAGGGTAAAGTTAGAAACCTTTCATATTTGCATATCCTGAATTGTAGCTTTAATGAAGTTCCTGTTGTGGTTAATTTTCTTGCTGACTTAAAAAATACCTGTCCTAAAAAAAAATAGAAGTACAAAGAAAACCTACTGAAAATGCTGCTGATTGTAAAAATATCAAAACTAAGCCACAAAACTGATTAATGGTCAATATACACTTTTCATTCTTGCTCAAATCCAGTTAAAATATGTTAAATTCTGAGGCCCCTGGGTTACTCGGTCAAGTGTCTGACTTTGGCTCAGGTCATGATCTCACGGTTTTTGAGTTCAAGCCCCACGTCGGGCTCTGTGCTGACAGCTCAGAGCCTGGGGCCTGCTTCAGATTCTGTGTCTCCCTCTCTCTCTGCCCCTCCCCTGCTCGTTTTCTCTCTCTCTCTCAAATAAATAGACATTAAAAAAATACACTAAATACCTACTTGCCCTGAGATAGGCAGAAAATCATAACAGTAAGATAAGACCCCAGTAATGCAGGAGCATATTAAACTATAGGAGAATGTCAAATAAAAATTATACACACACACACACCCCTACCTCTATAATAACATGCATAATATGATAAGACTAAAAATACAAGTTTTCTGAGAGTAACAATTTAGAGATTATTTTAGGCTACAGAGAACTGGGAAGACTTCTTAGAGTGAGATCTCAGCTGTTAGCTGAAGATTAGAATAAGACTTCCACCAAACCAAAGTGTGAAGAGAAGTGTGAGAATCCGTGGAGGAAAGATTTTGGGGAGAAGGAACAGTTAAAGGAGACTATGAGGTATGTTTAGGGATTAAATAGACCTTTATTGACGGCCTTTTACATGTATACGTGAGGAATATACAGACTAGAAAGGGAATCCTTCCACAATCTTCAGAGGGCTGGCAAATGCCTCACAACAATCCTGACTGACCTTTATTATGCAAGTATGAGGACCACGGTACAACTGAATCAGACAATCTCAGAAGTAAATCACCAAAGATTGTCATTTCACAAGTGAGGAAACTGATATAAAGTTACTGATACAGACTTGTGTAACTGCAAATCACTGCGTTTATGTCATTCATATTATAGATATAAATGGGTTTAAAATATTCAGTAGAACTAAAATATTCTAGGGGCACCTGGGTGGCTCAGTCGGTTAAACATCTCTCAGGTCATGATCTCACGGTTCATGAGTTCAAGCCCTGCATCAGGCTCCACACCGACAGTACAGAGCCTGCTTGGAATTCTCTCTCTCACCCTTTCTCTCTGCCCCTCCTCTGCTCGTGTGTTCTCTAAGTTAAAAAGAAAAAAATAAAATAAAATAAAATAAAATAAAATAAAATAAAATAAAATAAAATAAAATAAAATAAAATAAAATAAAATAAAATAAAATAAAATAAATAGAACTAAAACATTCTAAAAAAGCAAGCAAGTATGGTGCTATGAGTTCTCTACTTTCAGGCTCATTGTCACAAATCCCCCTCTACATAGAAGACAGATTTTTTTACACCTTGTTTTAAAAATGAGTTTAATAATTAAATAAAGATGTATATTAAGATCATAGCCATTAGAAAGGGCACTATCAAAAAAAAAAACCAACAGAAAATAACAAGCACTGACAAAGATGTGGAGAAAATGAAACCAGTACGTTGCTGGTGAGAATGTAAAAATCGTGCAGCCACTATGGAAAACAGCATGGAGGTTTCTTAAAAAACTAAAAATAGAAATACCTTATGATTTAGTACTTCCACTACTGAGTATTTGCCCAAATAAAATAAAAAACAATAAATCAAAAATATATATGCACCCCTATGTTTATTACAGCATCATTTAGAATAGACAAAATATGGAAGCAACCTAAGTGTCCACTGATAAATGAATGGATAAAGAAAATGTGGCATATACATACAATGCAATATTACTCAGCCATAAAAAAGAATGGAATCTTGCCATCTGAGAAAACATGGATTGACCCAGAGAGTCAGATATGAGTCAGATTGAAAAAGACACATGCCATATGATTTCACTCACGTATGGAATCTAAAAAATAAGTGAACAAAGAATAATCAGAATCAGACCTATAAATAACAGAAAACAAACTGATGGTTGCCAGAGGGAAGGGAGGTGAAGGGATAAATAAGCAAAATGGGAGGAAAGTGGGATACAAGCTTCCTATTCTGTGATGAATAAGTCATGGGAATAAAAGGTACAGCATATGGATTATAGTTAATGATATTGCAAAAGCACTGTTTGGTGACAGGTGGTAGCTACACTTGTGGTGAGCATAGCATAACATTAAGAGATGCTGAATCACTATGTTGTATACCTGAAATTAATGTAACATGTGTATCAACTATACTCAAAAAACTTAAAGCATAAGAAATCTGAGCTTAAGAAGGTTTTAAGGATAAAAATTCATGGATACTGGATCACATTCAGCTCTAAAAAGCAAGTAACCTAGGGGGCCACTGGGTGGCTCAGTCAGTTGAGCACACAGCTGGTGATTTTGGCTCAGGTCATGATCCCAGGGTGGTGGGACTGAGCCCCACGTCAGGTTGAGCATGGAACCTGCTTAAGATTCTCTTTTTTCCCCTGTCCCTGTCTCCTGTGTATGCTCTGTCTCTTTCTAAAAAAATAAAAATAAAATTAAAAGCAAGTAACTTATAAAAGTTAAAGATTCAGCTCCTCATTGGACTCTTCATCTTTTGTACTTTAAAAAGAGAGAAAGAGAGAGTGTGTGTTGAAGAACATTCTCAGATGACAAAGATAAAATAATTCTGTACCAACAAAGCTTACATTTGGTATGTGAAAAAAATTTGTAAATATGTAAAACTTCAGAGAATGTATTTTTTCAGGCATCCCAATTAAGAAAAATAATTAAGAAAAGGTTCTAAGAAAAAAACAAACCAGAATAAGAGATGTGGTAATAGGGAAGATGAAGAGAAAGGATAATACTGTAAGCAATGAAACTTCCAGTTTCTATTATATAATACACATTTAAATAATAACCAAATGTCTAGGAATGTATAACTTGTATGATAAAGACTCCTGAAACAAAAACACTATATCATAAAAGAAATTTTAATAAATTTTTAAACTATACAAAGTAAAAGAGTTGTAGACAGGTGAGATGAAGGTAAGCAGAAGTAAAAATACTTCCAAGATCTCACAAGGAAGAAGAGGCTCAAGGGAAAAAAAGAAGAGGGGCAGAAAATAAAAGTACCCTTAAAAGTCTCATCTCTTCAAGGTCAAGGAGCCGGCAAGGAAAGCAATGAGCATCTTTTGGGGGAAAAGAGTATTTTGTTTTCAGGTAACTGCAGAGAAACATGTATCAGTCAAGGTATAATTTTAATGTCAAAAGTACTTATCAGTATAAAGAGAAAGAGTATATAATTATAAAATATACAGTTTATGATTAAAATATAAGAGTTACAAACTTGTATACACAAAATAACATAGCAGGTAAGAAAGCAAAATTTGCTAGAACTTTAATAAATTTATTTTTAAAAATAGAAATATACAGTAATTTCAGTATACTTTTTAGAATAGACAAATACAGTTGGAAAGAATATAAATTTAATTATAGTATCAATTAACATGATTTTTAAAAGCTACCTTGTAACCCTCTAACCAAAAACAGATTTTCCTATGTTCACTACCATGACCTATCATAAACATGGTCATAATGAAAGTTTTAATTAACTTCAGAGATATATACCTTAAAATTTTCAAAAAAAAATTACGATATCTTTCCTTAAAACCTATGACCCTAGATAATCTTTGGATCAATTAGGAAATCAAAAGGGAAATTATGCTCTATGTGGTAAGCTATGACAATACATAAATAAAATCATAATTAAAACCCATGTGATCCAGTAAAATTTATATGCAGAAGTAAATTTATGGCCTTAAAGAATTTTAATATTTTTAAAAGGCAAGAGAGAAAAACACTTAAAAAAGAAATGAGAAAAGAAACAAAATTTATCAAAATAAATTAGGAAGAAGAAATTAAGAGATATTACTTAAAATTCATAAGAAGTAAAGACTTTATAGAGAACATAAATAAATCGAAAAGGTAGCTCTTTGAAAGATGATTAAATAATCAGAGTCTGATGAGTGGGTGGAAAAAAAAGGGAACAAGAGGAGTGAAAACTCACAAGATTCAGAATGAAAGAGAAATACAACCACAAGTATAGGAGATAATTAAGAAAACAAGACAAATTTTAAAAAGACAAATGCAATTTCATGGCAATTCATTTCAAAACCTGAAAGAGAAGATGATTTCCCAGTAAAATAGAAAATATCAAAATTGACCCAGGAGAAATGAATTGAGTAGAACAAAACACCATAAATTAAAGGTAATTAAAAATCTACTATAGAAAAACATCAACACTGGGCTGGGTTCTCAGTAGATTCTTAATCTTTAAAAAAACATAATTCTAATAATAGTAAACCACAGAAAAATACAAAAAATGCTTCAAGTCATTTTATCAAGTAAAAATAACTCAATGCAAAAATCTAATAAAGGTACTAGTACATAAAATATACCCATAAACTGATTTCACTTTAAAGTTAAATATGATTCTAGGGGCGCCGGGGAGACTCAGTCAGTTAAGCATCCCACTCTTGGTTTCAGCTCAGGTCATGATCTCCCAGGGTTCATGAAATCAAGTCCCACGTTGAGCTCTGTGCTGACAGTGCAGTCTACTTGTGTCTGCACACATGTGTTCTCTCTCTCAAAAATAAATAAACATTAAAAAAAATTAAATGTAATTATAAATTTAAAAAAATAAAATTAGACAATAGAGTCCAGGCACATGTCAAAAATAATATACTACTATAATTTATTGCAGAAATACAAGTGGTTCTTTTTTAATCAACATAATCTAATACATCAACAAATTAAGGAGAAAAAAATCATATCATCGTATCATTAGATGCTGAAAAGCATTTGATACAATTCAGCAACCATTTTTTAAATGTTTATTTATTTATTTTGAGAGAGAGAAAGAGTACTGGCAGGGGAGAGGGGCAGAGTGAGAGGAGAGAGAATCCCAAGTAGGCTCCATGCTCAGCACAGAACCCAATGTGAGGCTTGATCCCACGACTGTGAGATCATAACCTGAACAGAAACCAAGAGGATACTTAACTGACTGAGCAACCCAGGTGCCCCTCAGCTTTTTAATAAAGCTCTATGGAAAAAAATAAAACAAAAAAATTAAGCATTTCTGAAAAAAAGAACAGTAGTATCATATATAGCAAAACACGATAACCATTTCAAATAAAATTAAGGTTATATGAACATACAATAAATTTGTACATACATTGTACAGAGGTATGTGTGTTTATGTATAGATCAAGAACTTGCTTCTATATGGAAATCTGATGATCTGTGGTTACTTTGAGTACAGGGTGGGAAGTGAAACGATTAGGGAAAAGATGGGAAGGAGACTATTCACAGTTAATTTTTATTATTTTAATCATATGAATCATTGAATCATTACTCATTCAATAAATCAATAAATAAAATTAATTAAATTAGGGATTAGAACAGGAAGCCCACTAACCCCTTTAAAATTCAACAAAGACTTGGGCGCTTGGGTGGCTCAGTCGGTTAAGCATCCGACTTCAGCTCAGGTCACGATCTCACGGTCCGCGAGTTCAAGCCCCGCGTCGGGCTCTGGGCTGATGGCTCAGAGCCTGGAGCCTGCTTCCAATTCTGTGTCTCCCTCTCTCTCTGCCCCTCCCCCGTTCATGCTCTGTCTCTCTCTGTCTCAAAAATAAATAAATGTTAAAAAAATTAAAAAAAAAAAATTCAACAATGACTTAAAGACTATAGGAACTAATTAAGACACGAAAATGAATTAACTGGCATAATATCAGAATGAAAGACAAAATACCTTTTTGTTAATGACCTGATGGAATACTTAGAAAATACAAGCAGGGGCACCTGGGTGGCTCAGTCAGTTAAGCGTCCAACTTCGGCTCAGGTCATGATCTCACGGTCCGTGAGTTCGAGCCCCACGTCAGGCAGCTCAGAGCCTGGAGCCTGCTTCGGATTCTGTGTCTCCCTCTCTCTGCCCCTCCCCCGCTCATGCTCTGTCTCTCTACTGTCAAAAATAAATAAACATTAAAAAAAAAAAAAAAAAAAAAAGAAAATACAAGCAATTATAGTAAAAGAAAATTGAAATAAAAGTAAATTATCAATAAGAGGTATGATACAATACAGTTAAAATTTTAAAAAGTTCTCAAAAATAAAAAATAAAAAAATAAAAAAAATTCTCTAGTTTAGAAACTAACACATACAAAAATAATGGGAAAAATATTTCATTCACAGTACTTTTTCCCAATATTTATACATGACCGTATTGAGAAATAATGCCAAAAGATTTGTTTTTTTTTTTTTAATTTAAAAACAGGAACTTAAAGTTATAAAGCAAAAAGTCCAAGAATCACCAAAAAACCTGAGCAAAAGGAGAAAACTAAAAATAGACTTTAATGATATGTATCAAAATACATTCAAAAGACAATAATCAAATCAATATGGCACTGGTTTAAGAATAGACACACAGATGAGTGGAACAGAATAAAAGCCTTAAATATAGATTCCAGCACATATGAAAAAATGTACAAGTCAGAAGTTAAATTCTACTTCTGCAGTAAAGGATAAATTATTTTCTCAAATGATCATTACAAAACTGGTTATCAAGCAAAAAAAAAAAAATAGATCTTTATCTTACATTATTTATTAAAAAAAAAAAAAAAAAAAAAAAGAGCTCCAGGTAGGATAAAGAAGAACAAGTGAAAAAAATAAATCACAGCAACACATTCTACAGTAAAATTTATAAGATGATATGTCTTTTAAACAATCTTAACAAAGAGCAAAAATTTGAAGAGACAGGCAGACATAAAAGTTCAAAATTTCTTAGACATAAAAAGTGAAAAAAGCATCAACAAACTAAGCAATTAAACTGGAAAAAATATTTGACATGTAGAGACAGAGCAGATTCAAATTATAAAGTTTATAAAAAATACTCAAACTTACTAAAAGTGAAATAACAATTAAGTGGTTCTAATGAGACAGCACTTTAGCAAAAATGTAGAAGACTGATAATATCTCATCAAGAAAGTACTGTCATATTTTATCATCTAAATGAATTAGGACATCCTTTTGTGTATTTTTTAAAGTTTATTTATTTTGAGAGCAAGAGCACACAGGGGAGGGGCAAAGAGACAGGGAGAGAGAATCCTAAGCAGGCTCCGCAGCTCAGTGCAAGGCCTGATGAGGCAGGGCTCAATCCCACGACAGTTAGATCATGACCTGAGCAGAAATCAAGAGTCAGACACTTAACTGAGCCACCCAGGTGCCCCATTTTTGGAAAGAAATCTGGTATCATGTATAAAAGGTAAAGTACTTCCTTCTCCCTGTAACCTACCAGTCCAATTTCTGGGAATCTATCATACAGAAATAAAAGTAATCATATGTAATACATACAAAGATGTTTACTGTCACTTATTTTCCAATTTCTTGTCTGTATAAACAGTATTCTTTCTCTCTTTCTTTCTTTCTTTCTTTCTTCCCTTTCTTTCTTTCTTTCTTTCTTTCTCAAGGTAGGCTCTATGACCAATGTGGGGCTTGAACTCACAATTCTGAGATCAAGAGTCACATGCTCTACTGACTGAGTCAGTCAGGCGCCCTAAGCAGAGTTGTTTCAATCAATACAGGAATGGCTGAATAAATTACAATATACTCTGATCAATTAACACAATGCAATCATTAAAAAGAATAAATCAGTTTTACTAAGTGACTTGGTGGGGATCTGCACAATGCAGTTGTTGACTGAAAAAAAAGTAAAATGCAATCAAATGAGTATAATATGATCAGGCTTAAAGAAAAAGAAACTACAGAGGCACCTGGGTGGCTCAGTCAGTTAAGCGACTGACTTCAGCTCAGAGCATGATCTCACTGTTTGTGAGATGGAGCCCCCATCAGGCTCTGTGCTGATAGCTCAGAGCCTGGAGCCTGTTTCAGATTCTATGTCTCCCTCTCTCTCTGTCCCTCCCCCACTCATTTTCTCTCTCTCTCTCTTTCTCTATGAAAAATAAACATTAAAAAGATTTAAAAAAAAAAGAAACCACAACCAAAAAATCACTTTGTATGTGTATGTCTTATGTCAGTGTGTATACCTATATACATACATAGACACATACCTAAGTACCTGAACATAGAAAAACAGGTAGTCAACAGATAATGGAGTTGGGATTAAGGACGGGTATGTGTATTTGGAATATGATCAGGAAGGATAAATGCATCTATGCAATAGATACACATACACCCACATTTATGTAATAAAATTATAAAAATTCCTAATATCAGAAATGGACTCAATTATCAAATGATTAATTTAGGGTTATCAAAATACTACACAAAGTCAAGTTGAGCAATGAAGAAGCCTACTATCAGCATTGTTGACCCTTGAAGAAAAATAAAATCCAGAAAATCCATTAGGAATAAGAACCTGTAGATGCTGTGTAATCCACAGGTGGTAAAAGGTTTTTGTTGTTTTTTTTTTACCCTACATTTTCTCTTTAACATAAAAAGTAGTAACTGTAGAAGGTAAAGGAAAAGGTGAATTTCAGAAGACCTATACTATAAACGGTAAGTCTGCCTCTTACTCCAAACTCCTTTTCCTCTTCCACTCAGACACCATTCAGTTTCTTCATACATCTTAATACAAGAGTGACTATAACTTTATGATAATTTCCCAGCAGAAAAATTGTTATAACAAAGAATATGTACATTTTAAGTGATGCTAGGTTTTGTCAAATTGCCTCCCAAAAAGGCAACAATTTATACTCCCCACCTTCAGGTAAAGCTTAATTGTGAATCCAGTACATCCAGTGGCAATTTACAATCGAATTTATACTTTGCGGTTCAGCTTGTATGTTCCACTCAATAATAGTAAACACAGAAAGGACAGAATATTTAAATCAAGGAAGAAAGAAAGAAACAAGGAGTGTAAGGCTTTAGGAAGAAAGCAAAGCATAAGAAAGAGTGAAGAGTTAGCTTAGCTGTACCACAGGCAGTAAGCAAGCAATCAAGAGGAGAGATGACAGGGGACATTGCAAACATCAATTAGTGACCCTTTAAGCCCAGATTTGGATACCAAACATGAATTCTCAAAAGTTTAAAACAGCCATTACAGAGCTCTTTTTACTGCTCTTTCAGCATCTCACACAGAACCCAGTGCTACCATTTAAACTATTTAAAATAAAGCAAAAAATATGTTAAAATACAGAGGTACACAAGTCTCATGTTTCTGCAAGTTAGATGCTGTTAGTATTTTCAATTTACAGATTGTGAATTCAAAGAATTTACTAAAGTGAACCTCCTTCCTGACTAGATATACAGTAAACACACACACACACACACACACACACACACACACACAGCTAAAAAAGGTCTTAAATTCTTCTAAAGTGAACATCCCTTTCCCTTAGCTCTCAGTCCTTCTGTCCAAAGATAAATACTGTTAAGTTTCCTGTAAATCCTTATAAAGATAAAAATTAAGAAATAAATATACTTAGACCTGCATATAGCTACCATACAATTCCTTTTTTAATGGTCGTTTTAAAATACTTTTATTATGACAATTTGCAAACATGTACAAGGGCAGTTAGAACAGAGTAATAAATGCTCAAGTGCCCATCACCCAGCTTGAATAATTAAGAAGGGAGGGGAGTTGTTAATTATTTTCAAGTGAATTCCAGACATCTTAATCATTTTAACATACAATTCTTAGCAAGCCTGAATATCTGGTTTCCAAATCCAGAACAGATTAGACACAGAAAATTAGAAAGTGGTTGGGAGTGTTTAAAAAGGCTTTACCACAGAAAAAAAATGACAGCTGCCTGAGAAGAACAAAATAAAATAAATGACAACAACTATTTAATTATAGATACACATAACACTAACTCATCAAAAAATTAAAGTCATGTTTAGGGTCTTTGTTTTAAAAAGGCAGGAAAGTATGTGTTACACTTGTTTCAAAAGTTGAAAATGGTTAAAAGTTTACATTTTAGGAAGTTAATCAGAAGGTGTTTCACTTATGCTAAACAATTTCCCCCTGAACAATGTTGGGTAAATGAGGATTTACTACATTTAGCTGTGATTTGAGAGGCAATTTGCAGAGTTCTGCAGTGAAGAATGCTTGGTGACTACAGGAAAACAGAACCACAGATATTGCAAATTAACTCATCTAGATTAGAATACTAATCTCTCAAATAATGCCTCTAGGTAGTTTAAAACTGTAAATAACAACCACTACCACTATTTAATGTTTACTTCCCTGGGCCAAATACTTACTGGTTAAGTATTTTACAAATACAAACTCATTTAATCTCACAATTCCCTGAGGTAGGGAATTAAGACAAGACACTACTTGCCCAACGTCAATAAACTAATGGGACTTCCCTTTTCTTATTAGAACTGTACTATAAGTACTTGTGTTGGGCTCCATCTTTCTGCAAGTATAAGTTTAGGGATACAATTTTTTATCATTTTTCTGGGGCAATGTTTCATTGTGATAGGTACCATGCAACAAGTTCAACAACAGACACACCACTAAAAAAAAAATCTAGTATTTACATCAAGTTTTACTCATTATGATTCAGGATTAAAGGATATTGTATACCATGGACATTTTTATTCCAAAATAATTATTACATATGCTATTTGTCAAATTTTTAAAGACCTATATATACTCTTGTGGCTTTTCTTACATTTCCAGTGACAGGGAAGTTTAATGGAGAGTTTTGCTGATAAAGATCTTCCTTTTATAAAATTCTAAACTGTTTCTTAGAACTTCAATCCACTCATCTGGCTGAATCAATACAGACTAAGTTTTACCTTTTCTCTCCCACAAGGCAGCCTTTTAAATTATCTGCAGAATCTTGCAAAGAGTCTCCATGCTAAGTATTCCCAGTCCTGATTCCAGTTTGACATGGTTTCCTCATTTGTCATTATCCTGACTTCCCTTAAAAAGTGGCTCCCCAAATTTGACACAACACTTTTGCAAAGAGCCTAATCAGAGCAGGATACAGGTTTTCCGGTACTAGACCTAAAACAATATTACTTTTTTCCATTACCAAGTCAATTTTGTGTGTACTAAATTTGCAGAAAAAAAAGTTTCCACACATTCATTCATGAAGCAGTGATTAAATATCTATGATGTTAACTGAATCAGGCTTCTTTTTTACGCCAAACTTCCCTTTCCTAAACTCAGGTTTTTTTTTTTTAACAAAAAAGCAAAATAGTTTCACTTTTGCTTCTTCTTCTAAGCAAATATTAATCTTTAATATATATGATTAATATATATGACCAATATTAATCAGCATGTTATATATTTATCGTATGTGTCTATTATCTGTGTCACGATTGCCTATTATCTGTACCAGCTCCTAAAGCAGTATCTGGAACACAACAGGCACTACAGTTATTTGTTGAACTAACTCATGAATAGACAGAAGAGGGTAGAACATTCATATTTTTTATAGCTTCTTGGAAGGAGTCTCTAGGCTACTATACTTCACTGTTAGATGTTGAAGCATTATCAATAAACACAATTAATCAGAAAAGCCACATGACTGCCACATGCCCTCTAGAATTTACTATGGTCGTCTAATATAGGAGTTAAAGGTTTTGATTACTTTAAGATATATGGTGGTTTTTGATGTTACCTTCAAAATATTACTTGCATTTCTCCATTCTAAAATAATTATATAACCTGAAAATAAAAATATACATTGTTAATAGAAGGTCACTAGTAAACTCTATTTAACTATGCTGTGAAATGTTAGGATATGCTTAAGTCAGAGGCTGAGCCAACCTCTCTGCCTTTATATGTGGCCTCAAATGTACTGGACTCCAACCAGAAGCACCTTTATATTACAGTCGGTTTAGATAACACTTTCTTGTGGATTTATATCTGAAAGAGTTGTAGTTCCAGATTTTATTTACTTGAGTTCAAAACACATGAAGCTGTTTTCATTTATTATCATACTGTTTATATTATACTATTTTGCATTCCTTACTATGAAAGTCTCAGGGTGTTTGAATCTCATGGGGTTGTTAATGTTAAGTTACACATGATCCTACTTCATTCTTACTGAATTGCAGTACAAATATATTGTACCACGTCAGTTTAGGACAGGTGTTCCCAAACTGTGCCATGCATCAGAATTAAAAGCACAGAATCCCTAGCCAATTCTGTACCTACTGATTCCAAATAATTGAGGGTAGGGGTCCAAGAATACTTTTAAACAGCTCCTGGAGGTAATGCTGCTTGGAAACTACTAGGTTAGAGAACAAGCAAGAACTCTAACACCACAGTGCCAGAGAACAAGAAAGAATTAATATGGCAATGCCATACCTGGTGTATAAAATATAACATCTAGGCATAAAGACAATTTTGAGAATAATGTCATCCAAAATATTTCCTATTATTTCCCATACCAATCAATACTCTAAGCTGAGTAATCTTATTCATAATTGAAAGTAAATTTGGTAGAATTCTACTTCACTACAACAGGAAGACTTATTTTGAAGGCAAAGTCTATCATCATCATATATATATTTTTAAGTAGGCTCCATATCCAGTGTGGAACCAAACACGGGGCTTGAATTCACGACCCTGAGACCAAGACCTGAGCTGAGATCAAGAGTTGGAGGCTTAACCAACTGAGCCACACAGGTGCCCTCATTATAAATAATTTTTAAAGTTTGTGTAGTATCATTCAAAAATGGAACTACCCCCTGGACTAAAACAAATACATAAAAAAATCCCTATTGACACACATCCAGAGTATTTTGATGTTAAAATATAACGATTTACTCACAGAACCAATTCACATGCCTTGATCCACGGCTCAAACATTCATATGGCTTTGAAGCCTCTATTTTCTTTTGCAGGCAAAGGATATAACATACTGATAAACAACCTCCAGAGCAAACCCTTGTGGTTCTGCATTTCTGAAAGATTCAATATTTTCTTCCCATTTTTGCATTTCCCCATCCCAGCAGTTTTCCAAAGTTTAATAAATGAAATCATTATAGAATTGGCATAAAGGATTTCATTAAGTAAAGTAAATCATAAAATCATACAATGAAGTAAATCAATGAAGTAAATCATAAAATCTTAGATTAAGCTAGACCAGATGTTAGTGTTTTCCAATCACCTCTATTTACAGATGAAAACAAAAATCAGATAATAGGAGCCAGAAACCCTGACTCCCAGGTTAGTGCAAAAAATCCAACATAGTGCTCTAGAAACTTAGGGTCTATATAAATGCGTGTCATTTAAAGGTTTTGTTGAGTTCAGAATTGTTATAAACATGCCAACAGAAGCTGTCCATAGTTGGTCCTGGGCAAGTATTTCTTGGAAAGGGATTAATAAAATTCATTATATTTTGCGAAACAACATAAGAAAAACTACACAACGAGATAA
Organism: Panthera pardus; assembly: GCF_024362965.1. Lineage (NCBI taxonomy): Eukaryota > Metazoa > Chordata > Mammalia > Carnivora > Felidae > Panthera > Panthera pardus. The sequence continues at coordinate 50,472,744 of NW_026526688.1, read as the reverse complement.
TTGTTTGGTATTCACTTTCCCTATAGGCACTTCTTTTTATGCTCAATCCTGCAGTACCTTGTATTCATTTATGCTTTCAACAAATATTTACTGAGCATCTACTACATGTGAGAAATTACACTGGGAAATACAGCAATGATCAAAATCCCTATTCACATAAAGCTTACATTCTTGTGGTGAAAGGCAGGCAAATTTAAAAAAAAGTCAAACATACAGTATTTAAATCATGGTAGGTACAACAGAGAAAAATAAAGCTGGGAAAGCATTTAGGGATTGTGGGTGGTGGGGTTACAATTTTAAATAGGGTGCTCAGAGAAAGCCTCAGCAAGAAAGTTAAATCAGAGTAAAGACCTGAATGAAGTTAGGAAGCAAGCCATGTAGATAAAGGGGAGAAAGCATTTAAGATCAAGACCCTGAGGCAGAAACTGTCTATCATGTTCAAAGAACAGCACCGAAGACAGCGTGGCTAGAGTTGCATGAACAATAGAACATGAAATCAGAGAAGTGGGAGCTACCAGGAGGCCCAGATCAAAGAGGAACCTGTAGTTGAAAATTTCTATTAAAAATACTAAATATTATCTTGGCTAGATAGAAATTAAATCAGTAGCTTCACTAGGGATGACTCAATTTAATAGGAAACTTAGCATGAATCAGTAATGGTAGAAATTTCTGATAATATCAACAACAGGTTAATAGAAATGTTATTTTGGGGCATTCCCAGCATCCATTAAATTGACTTTAGAGAGCATCATCAACTACTCTTATGACTAGCTTTGAAGCATCCTCTTGTCAATTTATTAGGAGGTGAGTGCTAAAAGGAGGATATAAAGGCAGAGGATGAGGGAATTCATATGCTCTTCATTGCAAGAGAAGCGGAGAAGTGTTTTTACCTTCCACATCTCAGGAGGATATGCTAATATATAATTCAAAATAAGGAGGTAGCCAATCAGGTTATGTTTTACAACTGAACTTGAAGTCAAATTCCAAGGAGCCAAGTTATGTTTCATCCCAATACTTACAACACTAAAGGACAGCTGCAGTTTCTTTTACTTCCTGCATTCCCAGTCTATAGTTATTTCAGAGCCTTGCATTTTGTGTTGCCTGACTGAACAGATCTGAATAGCACTTCAAGTCATTAGAAAAGGCTCTCCACCTGAGTTAGGGAGCATAGAGCTTTCTCATGCTCATCTTTAAAAACCTGGGGGGCTGCAGATACCATCTCATTTTCCCTATTTCTTTTGCTCTTTTATGTTCCCCATGACCTGGCCATTCCCAACAAGATCATGTACTCTACTCCAGAATCATAATGGATTATCTAAATTTTATTTGCTATAATCTCTTTATATTTCAGATCTGTTATTCTGAATTATTTTCCTCAGATATCTACTGACAAACTCATGAGTTCTCAAACCTCAGTAACAAAGTATAATGCACGATACAAATATACAGTATTAATATTTTAAATTATTTATTATACGCTACCAAATACAACTAGCTCTCAAAAAGCACTCTCTGTACAATGGATTCATATCTAATTATAAGTGGCAAAACTTGTTCAATCTTTGGAATAATTTCCAGATTCAAATGAGTTTTACATTCTTTTATATTATGGCTAACCAGCATAAAAAAATATGCTAAATCCTGTGCTCTTTACTACTTCTTTTATATGAATTAATATATAAATAAAAGTAGAGATTTAAAAATACTTATCAAGCACATTCATATTAAAGAAAATCTCTACAAAGGACAGAGAATGATTCAGTCTTAAGATTCTGATTTATACTTTATGCCATATCCCCAAATACTAAGTGTTAATAGTTTCAACATATAATTGATAGGTTGTCATTTTAAACTGGAATTTATAGCTTGAAAAATCCACTCTTTATATGGTAAACTAAAAGAACACACAAGTATATGCTAAACCAACATTTCAATTACTCTCTTACCAGGCTCTTTTATCTGTGACCTTCTTTCTCTCTCGTACTTGAAACCTTTTTTCTGCTGCATTAATACCATGGTTTCCAACTGTCCTGCCTATCTCCATTCTTGTGATACATAGTTAACAAAACAATCTTTCTAAAATTCAAAACTGGGAATAAAATGGAATAATACAAAGAATAAGAGACTTGGAGCAAGATGGTTATGTGTTTGAAAGCTAAGGTTCTACAACTTGGTAACAGTTTGGTCTTGTACAAATGTCTTAACCTTGCTAACCCCTGGTTTCCTCCTCCGCGAACTGTAAACAGTGATATCTGCCTCAAGGGGTCACTATGAGGACTAAAATAAAATACAGAAAAAACCTAAAGTAGGCACTTGGAAAGGTTAGCTCCCTTGTTCCTTTGTCAGTATGAACCATCAATCTTTCAAAAAGGTTAGTGTAACCTAAGAGAAAACTAATTTAAGGAGACTATCAGAAAGACAATGTAATGGCTGGTATTGAGAACACTTGCTTTCTAGTAGGGGAGTTTATTTGGAAAACTATACCATGAGAAAGTAGTTTTGTGAGCATGCAGAAATGGAGAGCTAGACAGACAGCTCTCAGCCAAGAACTGCTTGGACAACGCTTGCTTCTCCCCAGTAACTGTCAGGACTCACTGTCCCAAGAGTTTTCCTCCCAAATCTAGTTGTTTTTTTTTTTTATAGTGCCTCCAAATAACCTTTCAATTACTCTAAGTATGAATAAGTGACAAACTACTTGAGAAAAAACATCAAGAGCAGTAGTTTCTAACCATCTGACTGGGATGGGGGCAATCGAAGTCTATGACAAAAGGGAGGGAAGAGGTAATATTAACAATTGTATAACACTCTCTAGTAGGAAATTCTGGAACATGGAATACAAAAATATGAACTACGTAGGTAACAGTTTTTGATCCAATGGGAATCATCAGTGTCTGGGGACTTTGGCTCAAGGTATTAATTCCTCTTCCAATACCTCACTGAACAAAACACATTCAAAATGCTGCCATGAACGACTACAGCCTGGCTAAGTTTTATTTGAATACTTATTAACATCTATGATCATATCCTCCCAGTCCCTTCAAATAATGACCAAAATCTAGAAAGAATTCTGGTAGAGATCATGGAAAGAACAATGAATATCAGTGTTTTCTGATCCTGCCTGCTAAAGTTTTACACCTCTAAAATAGAAAATGCTTGCTGGAGTCATGGGATATGGCAACTAAATGAATAGAAATGAGATATTAAATCTCATGATTCTGTATGTTGTCCTCAAGGGTGAAGGAAGTTTCAAATAAAGATTTAAGAAAATAGAAAACGATGATATCCAGAACTGAATATTTAAGAATCAACAGAACACCCAGAGGCAGTATCTAGTTGATAGCAGATGATGAAGAACCAGAAAATGTGGGAGTCAGAGCTGGAGAAATAGACCAAATAAGCTACCTCTGTATGTGCAACAGTGGAGGGCATAAACTGGAGGCTTAGCAAGTTGGATCAATCCCATGGATTTTGTTTGGTCTACATGGAATTTTGACGTTAGGAGACAGAATATAAATATGAAGCCTTCTGAATTAAAGAAAAAAACTGCAGCATCTGTCACCACTGAGTCACCACTAAGTTTGTAATACCTAGTGTGCCAACAATTGGCTGGAGTTGAATTGCACTGTCCCCCTTCATATAAGGCATGCACCCTCCAGTTCAGCACAGTCCCTACTTAGACACTAAATATCAGCTGCCATTCATCACCAAGCTTATACTAAGGTTTGTTCCAGGATAGAGAAATAATTCTTTGTACTTTTATCTCTATGAAAAGTATGAAAACAAAAACAATTTTTTTTTTCTCCTTACCTGGTCCACTTCTTTATGATTCCTGGGTACTACCTGAGCAATCACCAAATAAAATGAGGTAGTGACACAGCTCATTAAAGGAGGAGTCTAGAATATAACCTAGAAATCAAAAACAAACTCCTAAGAATTTAGTAACTGAAAATGCAGCAGGTTCTAAATTACATAACCTTTAACCTAGCAATTCCAGTTCTGGGGATTTACCCCCCCACAGATATAGATGGGTAAAATAACTTATGTTAAATGTTATTCTCTGCAGCATTACTTGTAATAGAGAAAGATTAGAAGCAACCTAAATATCCAACATTAGGGGACAAGATAAATAAGTTATTATATAACCATGCAATGCAGCCATTAAAAAATAAGCAAAGTCTTGATTGCTAATGCAAAACAGTCTTCTAGTGAATAGAACAAGGACAAGCAGAGCAAACATGTCATTTGTGAAGAAGGGGGAGAGTGGGGAAGAATATATACATTAACTATACCGATTTATTTATACACACATAAAGAATTTCTAGAAGGAAACAGAAGAAACTGGTAATACTGATTCCCCCAAGGTGGGGAACTTGACACCTGTGGGATGAAAGTACTAAGAGACTTTTCACTGGACATATTTTTGTATCTTTTGAATTCTGTAGCAAGTGAAACCAGTTTTTAAAGAAGTAACAGGTTGACTGAGCTGATTCCAAGTATGATTAAGAATTCAGCAACTATCATGGATGATGCAAATTTCAGCAGGAATTTAGAGAAGGGCGAGAGGGTGAGCAAAGGAGAGTGAGATGAAATAAAGGCTAATGGGAGAAATGGCATGATATCTTTTTCCATCTGGCTCTCTGAACTGGTTTTGAGCCCAGAAATAAAAGGATAGATGGAAAAGATAAGAAATCTTTTCAAGAGAGACTGAAACTCTGAGCACAAACTCTGCTGCTTTGGGATTTGGGGACAAAGCGTACAGAGATGGGAAGTAGGGAGAACTCTCTAATTCAGTCATGCACTCCTGGGTACTCTGAAGGCTGGCAGCTCTGAAAGCACCAAACAGAATCTAGCTACTACCCCTCACGGAAGACCCAGCAGCAGTGGCAGTGAAAAGGTACCACATTGGGGTGGCTTGAGGGGGATGGACTTCCCAAGTAAGCTGTAAGAAAAGAATATTCACTTCATGTTCCTGAACACATGTTACATTCCACTCAGACTCCCCAAAATACCTAAGGGAACTCTGAAAAGGGCTGGGGGGCTTGTGTGAGCAGGAGGGAACTAACAATTATATTCTATGTCTATATAGGTGATGAAGCCTAGAAACATTATGCTACAAAAATATACAAGTATTATGCAGAAGAGTGAAAGAACAGAAAACAATACCCTGGCAAGAGAGCCAGAAGTAAAGTCTTACTGGCCTTTTTTTTTTTTTTTTTTTAAACCTAGGCTATTGCTCACTGAACAGGAAGTAGAAGAGAAAAAACATGAGGATGGCTGGAAAGAGGTTACTCAAGGCTCTGCTGGGAACCAACACACTTAGTTATGCAGTACCTACTTTCCAAAGTGAAATCTTTCAACTGCTTTAAAATGTTTCTTTTCTAAGCCATTGAAAGCAATGAGATCATGTTCTTGATTAAGTGCCAGGTTTTTTCCCCTGCAACCCAAATTGTTGAAGTTAAAAAGAGGAAAAATTAGAGGAATGAAAAAGGATGAAGGTAGAAAGAACTGGAAACATAAAACACAGAGGGGGGGGGCAACATAAATATATTTTAATAGGCTAGCGGAAGAAAATTATGGAATGACCACATATAGAGTCTGTTTTAAAAGTCGAGGGTATCTTGCCCTGTTCCAAAAATATACCAAAGTATCCATTCAATCTGTTTAACTGATGTTTTCGTATTCCATTTTACCCAGTCAACATATACAATCCCTTTACGCCTAACAGCACATAGTATTAAGTAATTACAAACACATAGATAAGCCATTTGTGAAAGATGAGGTACATATTAATACCACAGGGCTTGCTGAACCATAAAAAGAAATCTGAAGGCTAGTCTTGGGCAATTTTGGTTCATATGTTTTTCACAAGTAGAAATAAATGATATTCATTACCATAAAGAATGGATAGTGAGAGCTATAATTTGTGAAATAAACAAGAAGTCAAATGTACAAGAAGTAGAGATTAAATTCCATCTTGAAATGCAATTCCTATGGTTTAAACAATAAATAACAATAACATGGCTCATGTATTACACTCTGTATCCATGAGTGTCTTCCACTCATATCACTATTTAATGTAACTTTATATTTAAATAGCACTTTAGACTTTTCAAAGTGCCTGCACATTTCTCACTTAATGTCCTCGATAATGTCCTCAATACCCCGTGAACATCTGCCCTGTAGGCAGGACAGGTTTCACTCAGTTTTAGATCCCCAAACAGAAAGGTTAAGAGAGAACTTACAAGTCAGTTGTAAGCCAGGGATAGAATGTAAGGGTCCAGAACTTCTGGTCCAATACTTGTCTAAATGATGTCTGTGGACTATTATTCATCTATGCACACTATTTACTAAGCTAAGACAGTGTTCCAGGAACTATAGACAATAGGCATATATGCAGGCATGGCAATATAACACAGAACAAGAACATATATAATTTCCACCCTCATGAGCTTCCAGGTTAGTGAAAGTCATTCAAATAATTTTACAAATACATGGCAAAGCTTCACTTGTGATGGAATACTCAGTGCTCTGAGAATATATAATGTGGGGGAGTTGACCTAGTTAAGGATTTACTAGGAATCGGTTAGTAGACTAGGAAAAGATTCCCTTAGGAATTAATGATAAACCTCAGATCTTATGGATAGGCACCACACAAAGAGAGAAAGGAAACACTGATTCTAGACTAAGGCAATATCATGTGCAAAAGACCTGCTGGAGAAGTCATGTAAAACACAAGCAACCATGTAAAACACAAGCACAGTGTGTCGGAAGCAGAAGGCCTGACTCCCAACTTCTAACTCCCAACTTATAAGGGGAGAGATCAAAATTCCCCATGTGATCTTAGACACATTTAAGGTTTGAGTGACTACTGCTCTACTCCAATTTATTTTATAATATTTAGATGTTTCACTCAAGAGTAATGGGTGGATTGAAAAGACTGAAAATAAAAGGCAACTGCTGTGTCCATTAAAGGTTTTATCTGAAGTCTAAGGGGTGATATTACTGAATCTGAATTATCTGAATTCTAAGGGGTGATACTACTTTTAATTCAGGGCATAAAGAGATAAATTATGAAGGTGGTGACATTTGCCCTAGGCTTTTAGAGGTGGACTGAATTTCCATCAAGGATTGAGAGGCTACTACAGATAAAGAAAGGAAGAGACTGAAAAGACACCCCTTGCTGCTTCATAGAAGTGTGAATGTTTTATTTTAATGTAGCCTTTTCTAAGTGGTACTTTAGAAATATTATCCCTATAGTATCTTAGAATTGCAGAGGTTTTGTGCAGCTTACAAGGCTTTGTTTAATTTTAAACCCACAACAGATTCTATTAGGTTCAAGGACAAATATTAACTCTATCAAATTTGCAGATAAAGAAAGCCAGCTAAATGAGGCTGACTTGTGCAAGGTCACATTTCAACACTGCTCTTTCCTTTTAACGTTATAGATTTCTGATCATCAGGATGTGGAACAGATCAAAGTTTGTTATCTGAAATATGGAGAACTGACCAGGCCTGGGATTCTAAGATACATAAGAGCTCTACTATAGTAATTTAAGGCAACAGCCAGTTATTTGTTTTTAATTAAATGAAAGTAATAATAGGTATGTGGTCTTCTTAGACAGTGAGAAACAGGAAATAACAGAAAGACAGAGATTCAAATGAGGCACCCTTATAAGCCCTAATAACTGAGGTATAAAAAAAAGCAATTGTGGGTAAAGGACTAAGGAGGTAGGGCAAAACAAAGTAGCATAATATACTGAAGGGCAAAAGTGAACAGATAAGCGGAAACACAAACAGCACTTGGTAATGTTTTGAAGTGATTTTTCAGTTTTCTCCCAGAAGTTGCCTTCAAGAAATCTCTTGATGATCACACTTTGAAATTCGATGCTATTCTTAGCCATCAAACATACTTATTGCTCTTTACCTTTTCTAACACATGAGGATTCTAAATGATGCAAATAACAATCTTACTTTTATTAATAAATATTAAGTCTCTACTTTGCATAAAATATTATGGAAGATACAAAAACAAAGTCACCAGTCTCAAAGGTTTATTTATTTTGGCAACATCAGCAGGTCCAATCGCTATTCTGTATTCAACAAAATCTGTTGCACTTTATTCCCACAAACAGAAAGAACATTTTTTTTTTTCTATAGAAAAACAAATTTTAAAAGCCATGAATAAGAAGATCCAAATCACATAGAGACTGATCCAAGGAACTAGGTGCCTCTGGCTTATAAATCTGGCCTATAACAAGTACTCCATAAAGTGATTATGTTGTACATATAAGAATAATTTTCTTTAGTAAAAAGGTAGCATAAAGTTGGAAAGAACAGAGGTGGAATAACAGTTAACTGCTAGTAAGAAACTTAGAGAACTTCAAGGAGTATGAATAACAGTAATAACTTATTACCACAATCCAAAGAACTTTGGGTCTCTGTATGGAAATACTAATACCCACTTTAAATCCTACAGAACCAATTGATAAATCTCTTTGTCTCCCTCAGCTATACCATCCTCACTACCAATCCTGTATCATTCCTCTTGTCCGTCTTTCTCATCCTGTCCCAATGAACTGGGTGACTAAACAGGTAGTGAACAACTGAAAAAAGGAAGACACAAGGAAGATAGTAGTTTTTTTCTTTCAATTTTTTCCAATTCTACTGTCTCATATCCTATCTACCTTAATATAAAATGAAGAATAATACTGTACTTTACAAGTACAGTGATGATAATGTTTTCTAATTTTCTTGCTCCCAAATCCCTTAATTTGGTTTTCTTGAAAGTGACCTTGGTTGCCATTCTTTTTTGCTCAGTGGTCCTTGATAAACAAAAGGTTCTTAACTCTTGTAATATAGAAAGTTTAAATGTATAATGGATGAGTCATGGGTGAGTCTCTATAATCTAACTTTCAGACATTAAAAAACCCATCTTCCCTGTGCCAAAGACAAGTAGATTTGTGAAGCAATAGAGTTTATCTCATTTGACATGAAATCATTCTCTTTTTAGCTCAAAGTACCTAATATGTTCTTTGTTCTATGTAATATGTACATATGTACATGTACTTTACAAGTACAATGACGATAATGTTTTCTAATTTTCTTGCTCCCAAATCCCTTAATTTGGTTTTCTTGAAAGTGACCTTGGTTGCCATTCTTTTTTGTTCAGTCGTCGTTGATAAACAAAAGGTTCTTAACCTTTGTAATATAGAAAGTTTAAATTTATAATGGATGAGTCATGGGTGAGTCTCTGTAATCTAACTTTCAGATATTAAAAAACTCAATTTCCCTGTGCCAAAGACAAGTAGATTTGTGAAGCAATACAGTTTATCTCATTTGACATGAAATCATTCTCTTTTTAGCTCAAAGTACCTAATATGTTCTTTGTAACCCCTTAACTATCTTTCATTCCTTACAGTAGATCATTACATGTTTTAGAGCACAGCTGAATTTCACTACACTAAAAAAGTAAACTAATGACCAATTAATCCTAGTTATTATAGTTTAAATATATAACACATAGTATATATTTATTTATAGGAAAATGACACAACTATTACTTATTATCTCTACCTCTCTAGAGAATGTTTCTTCAATAGCTCATAAAAGTACTGCTGTTAAAAAGAACTGGCTTGGTATAAAACTACAGAGCACACACAAAAGTAGTGTGAGCAGACTGTCCCTTAAGAGAAAAAAAAAAAAAAAAGACTACATCCACTTTTGATTTCCATGGTCAACAAGGATCAGAAGGATAAACTGGAGTTTACGGATGTTCATACAGCTAGTAAAATATTTTTAAAAATTTTCAGGGAATGCTGCCTGGCTCAGTCAGTGCCAGTTCATGGAACATGCGACTCTTGATATCAGGGTTGTGGGTTCAAGCCCCACATTGGGTGTAGAGATTAAAAATTTTTTAATTAAAAAAAATTTAAAAACTTTAGACTCTCCTTAGATATAATTATAGTTAGGGGCACCTGGATGGCTCAGCTGGTTGAGCGTCAGACTTAGGCTCAGGCCATGATCTTGTGGTCCGTGAGTTCGAGCCCCACATCAGGCTCTGTGCTGACAGCTCAGAGCCAGGAGCCTGCTTCAGATTCTGTGTCTCCCTCTCTCTCTGACCCTCCCTCACTTGTGCTCGTGTGTGCTCTCTCTCTCTCAAAAATAAACACTAAAAAAAATTTAAAAAGACATAATTATAGTTATGTGAAAAGGAGAGGTCTTTTCATACTAACCATTATTTAAGGGGAGTAACTAAGGCCCAATTATGTATGATAACAATAATGATGACAATGATACATTAAGAATAGTAATAGCATTCTATGGAGTGCCTGGGTCGCTCAGTTGGTTACGCGTCTGACTTCAACTCTGGTCATGACCTCACGGTTTGTGAGTTCAAGCCTCGCATCAGGCTCTGTGCTGACAGCTCAGAGCCAGGAGCCTGCTTCAGATTCTGTGTCTCCCTCTCTCTCTGCCCCCTCTTCCACTCATGCTCTGTCTCTCTCTCTCAAGAATAAAAAAATATTTTAAAAAAATTTAATAAAAAAATAGCAATAGCATTCTAATATTTTTATACCTATTTTGTTTGAACATCATTACAAGCCTATTAGATAGGTATGAATATTACAATTTCACAAAAAAGAATGAACCTTCAAGGCTCAGAGAATGTGAAAAAACACTAAATTTCATAAACTGGACCTTTGACAAGTACTAAAGTTAGGATTATGTATGAGAAGTTCCTGAGTCTAAACCCCAGCACTTTTTCTACTACACTATACTGGAGTAATGGATTGCATAATAAGGCTACATACAAATTACACTCATCTCAGGATACTTTTTTTTGGTAATGTCACCCTGTTGCTTGCTCTTTAATCATGTCTCTCAAAGAAAGTCAGTCTTTAATTCTCAAGAAGTGAAATTTATCAATATTCATTCTCGTATCATTCATGCTTTTTGGGTTTTCTCTAAGAAACATTGCCTTAGCAAAGTCACATTCTCTTCTATAAGTTTTATAATAAGTTTCAGCTCTTAGGTTTACAACTATAATTCATTCAAGTTAATTTCTGGATACAGTATGACATAAGGGTCACAGCACATACCATAAACCTGAAGGATATACCATTCCTCCAGCACCATATGTTCAATTGCCTTGGCACCTTTGTCAAAAATCAATTGACTATAAATGTGTACATCTTTCTAGACTCTGCTCTGTTCAACTGATCTGTCCTTATGCTAACAACACAACTGTCCTGAATACTACAACTTTATCATGGCAAATCTTAAAATCAAATAGTGTTAATTCCTCAAATTTTGTTCTATTAAAAAAAATGTGTTATTTTAGATCTTCTGAATTTCCATATAAATTATAGACTCAGCTTATCAAGTCCTACTAAAAAGCCTCCTAGGGTTTTGATTGAGATTCTGTTGAATCTATAGATCAATTTTGAGAGAACTGAAATTTTAAAATTTTTGAGTCTTCTGATCCATGAAAATAGTATACATCTCCATTTACTTAGGTCTTCTTTATATCACAGTATTTTGTGGTCTTGTACACATTTATTATTTATTTTTCAGTATTTCATTTTTTATGTTATTATAAATGGTACTGTTAGTGAACTTCCACTTTCCAATTGTTCACTGCTATTATCTGATAAGCGTATACAAAACTAAAAATGGTGTCTGTATACTGATTATATATACTGTGATTTCACTAGGCTGATTTAATAGTTCTAAGGGCTTCTTAAAAAATCCTTAGGATTTTCTAGAAACACAAGCAGGTTGTCTATGAATAAAGACAGTTTTATTTTTTTCTAGTCTATGTGTCTTTTATTTATTTTCTTACCTTACTGCACTGGCTAGGAATTTCAGTACACTGTTGAATAGAAATGGTAAGGTCAGAAATTCTTGCATTATTCCCGATCATAAAAGAAAAGCGTGCAGTCTTTCACCATTAAATATGACATTGGTTTTAGGTTTTTAGTAGATATCCTTTATCAGTTTAAGGAAGTTCTTTTTTATTCCTAATTTGCCTAGTTTTAGTTTTTTGTTTTTAAATCACAAGTGGCATTTTTCTGCATCTTCTGTACAACTTTCTGCAATTCCTGCATCTTCTGCAATGAAATTACAATAGTTTTTCCACTTCAGTCTATTAATATGATGAATCACACTGATTTCAGAATGTTAAACTAACCAACCTTATTTTGACATTACATTAGTCATGAGGTATTAACTTTTTACAATTTGTTATTTTGTTTATCCTTTCCTAATATTTCAATAAGAATTTCTGCATATGTTCCTGAGAATATTGGTTTAGATTTCTTTCTCTGTCATGTCTTTGTCTTGGTATCAGAGTAATACAGCCATCCTAAAACAAGTTGAGGAGTGTTCCTTTTCTCTTCTCTTTTCTGAGTTTATGTGGAATTGGCATTATTTCTTCTTTAAATGTTTGGGAGAATTCGCTATAAAGCCCTGGAGTTTTCTTTGTGGGAAAATTTTTAACTACAAATCTAATCTAAGTAATAGACATAGGGACGTTCAGGTTGATCTATTTCTTCTTGAGTGGGCTTTCATAGTTTGTATCCAAGAAGGAATTTGATCATAAGTTGTTTTTTTTTTTATCTAAGTTTTAATGTTTCAGGATCTATAGTGATATCCTTTTTTGTTGTTGTTCCAGATATTTGTTGTGTCTTCTCTTTTTTTCTTGATCTCTTGACAGGTCTGTCAATTTTATGGATCTTTTCAAAGAACCAGCTAGCTATTGGTTTCACTGATTTTCATGCTTATTTTCTATTTCACTGATTACCATTCTTGATTATTTCTTTCCCTTGACTTATTCTGGGAAAGATATTTGCTCATCTCTACCTAGTTTTTTGAGCTAGAAACTTAGTTAACTTATTTGGTATTCTATTTAGTTTACAAGAGTCCAAATCAAAAGAGTTCCTGCACCAAAGGAACTGAACTTAAGGAGCCTATTCACATCTGAACCTGATGCAGATCAAGAGATCTTGGACTTGGAGAGCATGACTATAATCAGATAAGACTTTGTGGAATTTGGGAAGAGAATAAGTATATTTTCCATGTGGGAGAAATATAAAACGTAGTGGCCTGAGAGTGGACTGTGGTAATTATTTTCATAGATGGTTGTAATAATTTCTCCTTTGGTGTGTGACTTTGCTCCTCTGTCCATTGAGAGAGAGAACTGGAATCTGAGATTATACAACTTCCCAAACCAAACCTTGCGCCTCTGGTAAATTCTGCTTTTCACTTTTTTGGAGAGCTGCCCTGAGATTACCCTGTAAAGAAGATGGCCTACTTTACTGCCCTAAGATTACCTTGTAAAGAAGATGGCCACACAGAAGAGAACCAAGGCATGCCAGCAGACAGACATGTAGGTAATGCTGTCTTGGATTTTCAGCCTTTCCAAACCTCCACCTAAATGGAGCACCATGAGTAAGCCCAGGCTAATCCAACAGAGGAGCAGCCCAATCAGTTCTCAAAACTATGACAAATAATAAATCTTTGTTGTTCACTCCTAAGTTGTAAAGTGACTGGTTAATCTGTAGTTAACTGAAACTACTGAGTACTGATAGAAAATAGATAAAAGATTTTTCTCTTTATGGAGTTGTTAAGGGAAAACATAAAGATAAGATTTAAACCAATTGAGATATTGCTAAACATACTCATTAAAAGCCACAAAAGCAAAAAAGAAAAAAAGATAAAAGAAGGAGTATGAAGTAGAAAAACTTAAATAAGGGCTTCCCATAATTTATATATTTGCTTTACACTATCAATGCCTGCTAATCTCTGCTCTCTTTGGTAAACAGAGCCCACCACCCATTCTCAATGGTAGCCAGAGTGATCTTTAAAGCTGTAACTCAAAATCATGTCATGTCCCTACTTAAAACCCTACAGTGCCTCCCCAGTGCACAGAGAATAAAACTTAAAATCTTCTATCATGATCTACACTGTCTTACAAGATATGGCCTCTGCCCTTCATTCCCCCAGTCTAGGCACAAGTTGCCTTACTTTTCATCCTTGAATACCCCACGCTCACTCCTATTTTAGATTCTTCAACTGCACTCTACCTAAAATATTCTTTTCACAGCTGGTTTCTTATTCTGATGTTAATTCAAATGTTACCTCAGAGAGACCTTTCTTGACCACCCAATTAAAATACTACCTACTATCATAACTTTGACTTCCATTCTTCTAGTACTTACTAAAATTATTTACTTATTTATTTGTGTATCTGTCCTCCCAGCTCTATCAAAGTAAAAATTGTTGGGGTGCCTGGGCTGGTTAAGTATCTGACTTCGGCTCAGGTCATGGTCTCACACAGTTCGTGAGCTCCAGCCCCACTTTGGGATTCTCTCTCTCCCTGCCCCTGGCTCACTCGTGCTCTTTCTCTCGAGAAAAAAAAAAAAAAGGTAAAATTGTTTCAGGCTAGTTCACCATTGTGACCCTGCTTAGAATAATAAACTGTATTCCCAAGACCATAGTGTCTGGCACACAGGAAGTGCTTAAATACTTGTTTTCTTAATAAATGAATTATGTAAAGATAAGGTATTAGTTTGGGACTCTCACCCCACTCCCATGAGGGAAAAGTTGAGAACGATCAAGCTCCCTAATAATAAAGAACTAAGTATTTTGAAAGGTTTAAGAAAAGCATTCAATTATTTAATAAGCTGTCACCCTTAACTAAAAAGGGTCTGTGCTAGCACAACTCCCACACTTTATGCTACAAACCAGGGTTCTGTGTGAGCACATGACACTAGTGCTTTCCTATTGACAGAATTTTGACTGTAACTTTCTTCACAGGAGAACTCAAAACACAATTCAAGCCCCAAAGCCAAGCTTCAAGCCTGCTGGAGAAAATGAGGTAAGATACCCTCAGAAACCCCTAAGAGTCCTAAACAACACTTTAGGACTGAGATAACACTTTTGTTAAAAACAGATAGTCTGACAGGGCAACTCTCCCTTCTTTGGTAGAAGGCATGAGAAACTTATGTATGTCCATCAGTCTGATGAATCCTGGAACATGTCTCATCTTTGCTTATGTGATTTCTCCCACCAGAAATGTTTATATGCAGGATTTTTCATCTCTACAAAACCAATTCCATCTCTCAACGTTTAACCATATGCTTTCTGGAGCAAGTAATAAATAGCACCATTCAAAATGGCTTAAACTTACAAGAGTGTTTACTATTTCATATAATAAGAACTCAGGAAGATAAGGCAGCTTCAGAATAAGTTAACTGAGAAAACCAA
Organism: Panthera pardus; assembly: GCF_024362965.1. NCBI lineage: Eukaryota > Metazoa > Chordata > Mammalia > Carnivora > Felidae > Panthera > Panthera pardus. Next base: position 50,457,480 of record NW_026526688.1, on the reverse strand, counting down.
AGATCTTTATCAAAGAACCTTTTCCCTTTTACCTGCTCAGCCATCCCAAATGAGAAAAAAAGAGCTTAAGAGATTTAAGCTATAGATAGGGCCATGTATAGGTACACCAACGTACACAATAACAATCAGAGCTCTACAAGGAGAGGAAAAAGAGCGATGCACTGACTAGGCAACCAAAAGTACAAAAAGGTCCAATCACAAATACTGATATTTCAATAAGTCTTTCTTGAGCACTCAAGCCTTCTGTGACATTACATGTATGACTTATATAATTATCTGGCATTTTAAATTATTCTTCTGATAGATTATAATTTTTTATGGAAATCTATAGTGAAGGAAATACCAAAGCAGGTTTACTTAATATGTGTGAAGACACAAGTAGATTAAATATTAAAATAAGACTATACAAATAAGAGAACTTCAAATTTGGTATATATCTACATCTACATAGATGTGTACAAATACTAAGCTGCAAGGATACTCAGAATAATGAAATATTGGAAACTCACATGTCCAACAATAGATGATTGTTACATATAACAACATGGTTACAGAATTCATTAATATATACTCTTACGGAAAAATTCTGGATATCAATACCTAATGACACAGAAAATACTCACGATTTAATTTTAAATGAAAAGGGGCTTACACAAACTGTACATAGTACATTTCATCCTAGACCATTTGAACTAAGCAACAGAATATGCCACATCAAGTAAAAGAGTCTCAAACATTTCAGTATTTTAAAGTACTAACTTGTCTTGACATAGAAGAGGCATCTGCAGATCAAGGTCAGATGAAGAATACACTGTCACTGTTTGTCAATTAATAAACATCAGGATACAGAAGAGTCAGAGGGCTATTGTGACTTTTTGGTTTGGTTCTAGACTGATAGTTCCTATATTTCAGGGCTGTCTTTCAACTCTGATTGGCACTATGAATCTCAAGTGCTTTGAGATTATTGAACAATAAAAAGTTCTTCTAGGTACTAAATTTTCAAAGTAAAAAAGTTAATTTTGTTACATTTATAAACTGCTGCTATGATGTTGCATGACTTCTAGAAAAGTACACATTGTTCTTAAACTAATCTGTGCCATGGACATACATTTTGTAATTTTGAAAAGTCTGTAAAAATGTGTAAACTCATTTCACATGAACGTGACACTGCTAAGTTTATTTTAAAAAATCATTAGGGGCACCTGGGTGGCTCTGTCAGTTAAGCAACCAACTTTTCGTTTCGGCTCAGGTCATAATCTCACATTTCGTAGGATATAAAGCCCTGTGACAGCCTCTGCACCAACAGCATGGACAGCCTGCTTGGGATTCTCTCTCACCCTTTCTCTCTCCTCCTCCCCTACTCACACACTCTCTCTCAAAATAAACATTTTGAAAAAATAAAAAATTAAAAAATCATTAAATTCTGAAAGTCTGTTTCAATACACCTAGTTTTTGTCTTTTTCTTTTTTCATTTATTAAATTCCACATGAGTGAAATCAATGATACTAGTCTTAGACTGACTTATTCTACTTAGTATTATACCTCCTAGGTCCAACCATGTTGTTGCAAAATGGCAAGATTTCACTCTTTTTTTAAAATGTTTATTTGTTTTTGAGATAGAGACACAGCACGAGCCAGGGAGGGGCAGAGAGAGAGGGAGACACAGAATCCCAAGCAGGTTCCAGGCTCTGAGCTGTTAAGCACAGAGCCCGACACGGGGCTCAAACCCACAAACCACAAGATCATGACCTAATCCAAAGTCAGACACTTAACTGACTGAGCCACCCAGGCACCCCGAGATTTCATTCTTTTTTATGGCTGAATAATAATACATATATACCACTCCTTTACCCATTCATCTATTGATAGACACTTGGGTTGCTTCCACATCTTGGCTACTGTAAATAATGCTGCAATGAACACAGGAGTGTTCGTATCTTTTTGAATTACTGTTTTTATTTATTTTTGTAATGTTTATTGATTGCAGGAGAGATAAAGGTCTTCCCAAACAAACAAAAACTGAAGGAATTTGTTACCACTAAACCAGCCCTACAAGAGATCCTAAGGGGGATCCTGTGAGACAAAGTACCAGAGACATCGCTACAAGCATAAAACATACAGACATCACAATGACTCTAAACCCGTATCTTTCTATAATAACACTGAATGTAAACGGATTAAATGCGCCAACCAAAAGACATAGGGTATCAGAATGGATAAAAAAACAAGACCCATCTATTTGCTGTCTACAAGAGACTCATTTTAGATCTGAGGACACCTTTAGATTGAGAGTGAGGGGATGGAGAACTATTTATCATGCTACTGGAAGCCAAAAGAAAGCTGGAGTAGCCATACTTATATCAGACAAACTAGACTTTAAATTAAAGGCTGTAACAAGAGATGAAGAAGGGCATTATATAATAATTACAGGGTCTATCCATCAGGAAGAGCTAACAATTATAAATGTCTATGCGCCGAATACCGGAGCCCCCAAATATATAAAACAATTACTCATAAACATAAGCAACCTTATTGATAAGAATGTGGTCATTGCAGGGGACTTTAACACCCCACTTACAGAAATGGATAGATCATCTAGACACACGGTCAATAAAGAAACAAGGGCCCTGAATGACACATTGGATCAGATGGACTTGACAGATATATTTAGAACTCTGCATCCCAAAGCAACAGAATATACTTTCTTCTCGAGTGCACATGGAACAGTCTCCAAGATAGATCACACACTGGGTCACAAAACAGCCCTTCATAAGTATACAAGAATTGAAATTATACCATGCATACTTTCAGACCACAATGCCATGAAGCTTGAAATCAACCACAGGAAAAAGTCTGGAAAACCTCCAAAAGCATGGAGGTTAAAGAATGTTTATTGATTGCGAGCAAGCATGCAAGTGGGGGAAGGGCAAAGAGAGAGGGGGACACAGGATTTGAAGCGGGCTCTGCGCTGACAGCGGCGAGCCTGATGTGAGGCTCGAACTCACGAACTGTGAGATCATGACCTGAGTTGAAGTTGGATGCTCAACCAACTGAGCCACCAAGATGTCTATTTTCATTTTCTTTGGGTAAATAACCAGTAGTGGAATTACTAGATCATATGGTAATTCTATTTTTTTTTTTTTTTTTTGAGGAACCTTCATACTGTCTTCCACAGCAGCTGCACCAGTTTGCGTTCCCACCAACAGTGCACTAGGGTTCTTTTTTCTCCACATCTTCACTAACACTTGTTGCATTTGTTTTTTTTAGTCATTCTGATATATGTAAAATGATATCTCTTGGTTTTAATTTGCATCTCCCTGATGATTAGTGATGCTGAGCAGCTTTTCAGGTGTCTGTTGGCTATCATTGTATCTTGTTTAGAAAAATGTCTATTCAGGTCCTCTGACCATTTTTTAATTGAATTGTTTCTTGTTTTGTTTTGTTTGTGTTTTTTTGGAGTTGTTTAAATTCTTCATATATTTTGGGTATTAACTCCTTATTGGATATTTTATTTGCATATATTTAAAGACAGATAGTGGGTGTGTCTAAACTACCTATCACTGGGTCTCAAAACCAAAGCAACCATTTCAAATTTTTAAGGTCATCTTAGAAGAAAGCTCCTAGGAATAGATCAAACCACAGGTCTCCAGGAAATTCATGTGATTAAATTTATTAATTAAGAGGTAAATGGCATAATCAAAAGGCACTTTCTCCTAGGAAAGATAGCATCAGGAATTAGGATTAATTCTGTGGGAGCTCTCCAATACTACTGGGAAAGAAGAGAATCCACTTCATTTCCTAGGTTAGGGAGCTTAGGTGATTTTGTTAACTCCAAAAGTATTTTCACCTGTGCCCACAGAAAACACCATGAAAAACTTTGTATTTTAGAAAGAGAGGCAGAAGGACTCTGTAATGAGAGATGTCCCATCCTCATAAGGATATACTGAGTGTGACAACAATGTAGAGAGGCAGAAATTGAACAACTCTGGTATTAAAAATGCTGTATTTGGAAAATTTTACTGAGTAGCTTTTATAACACTATGTACTGTATATGAAGAAATTTCCAGGTGTGGGGAATTTCATGCAGTAACTTCAAGTAATTTTTGAGACTATTTGAGGGTTGTCTAGAATGTGACAACCTGGACTTAAGAGCTCTATGCTCTATCCTCTAAGTCACAGGCAGCATAGCAGCTGTATTTCTTTTCTTTATCTTTTATAGTACTAATCACATAGTGAAACTGAATATTACTTAATGGCCAAATAAATGTATACATACAACTTCACATAATTACATAGCTTTTAGTAGCTGGGTGCAGAAAGAAATCCAGGTTCACAGGCATTCAACAAATGAAATTTACTACTCTGGACACAAAAATGGGATAATCACTTATATGCAAATATATAAAATTACTGAAGTGAAAAAAGTAAAAAGAGAGACTATGAATAGCTATGCCAAGCACAATGACACAGAATTCCACTCTCAGTAAAACTCAATTTAAAATTATCATTTCAAGCCTTTCCTGAGATCTCATCTACAATTATTTACAATAACTTACATTTAACTGAAATGATCAGGAATGAGTCCTTTCTACATACTCTGGTTATGTGAGAATTCATTTTAAAGCAACAATATTCCATAGTAGTTGATTACTGAGAATCCCTCTAAAGTATATTGATACACAGTAGACCCTTGAACAATGCAGAGTTGGAGGCACCCTGCCATGCAGCTGAAAATCTGCATATAACTTCTGACTCCCCCAAAACTTATTAATAGTCTATTGTTGGTTCTTCCAGTAATATAAACAGTACATTAGCACATATTTTGTGTGTTATATGCACTATATGCTATATTCTTATAAAGCTAGAGAAAATAAAACGTTAAGAAAATCATAAAATATATTTACAGTGTATAAGTGAACCCATGTTGTCTTTCAAGAGTCCACTGTACTGTTTAATTTAGTAAGAATACAGGCATACCCTGGAGATATTGCAGGTTTGGGGCCAGACTATCATAATAAAGCAAATATCGCAATAAAGCAAGTCAAATGAATTTCCTGATTTCCCAGTGCATATAATAGCTATGTTAAACTACCTACTAAGTGTGCAACAGCATATCTGAAAAATCAGCATATATACCTTAATTAAAAAATACTCTACGGCTAAAAAATGCTAATCATTATCTGAGCTTTCAGCAAATCATAATCCTTTTGCTAGTGCAGGGTCTTGCCTCAAAGTTGATGGCTGCTGATGGATAGGGGTGGTAGCTGCTGAAGAATGGGATGGTTGTGGCAATTTCTTAAAATAAGACAGCAATAAAGTCTGCCATATCGATTTATTCTTCCTTTCACAAACAATTTCTCTGTCACATACGACGCTGTTTGATAGCATTTTACCCACAGTAGAACTTCTTCCAAAATTGGAATCAATCCTCTCAAACCCTGCCACTGCTTTATTACCTAAGTTTCTGTAATATTCTAACCCCTTTGTTGTCATTTCTACAATCTTCACAGAATCTTCAGCAGGAATAGTTCCTATCTCAAGAAACTACTTTCTTTGCTCATCAGTAAGAAGCAATTCTTCATCCATTAAAGGTTTATCACAAGATTACAGCAGTTCAGTCCCATTTTCAGGCTCTACTTCTAGTTTTCTTCCTATTTCCACCACATCTGCGGTCACTTTCTCCAAACAAGTCTCAAACCTCTCAAAGTTATCCAGAAGGGCTGGAATCCACTTCTTCCAAAGTCCTGTTAATGTTGATATTTTGACCTCCTCCCATGAATCACAAATATTGTTAATGGCATCTAGAATGGTGAAAACTTTCCAAAAGGTTTACAATTTACTTTACCTAGATCCATCAGAAGAATCCCTAACTATGACAGCTATAACCTTAGGAAATGTAGTTCTTAAATAATAACACTTGGATATTGAAATAACCCCTTGATCTATGAGCTGAAGAATGGATGTTGGCTTAGCGGCATGAAAACAACACTCATCTCAGAACTCTTGGGTGACCAGGCGCATTGTCAGTGAGCGGTAATATTTTGAAAGGAATCTTTTCTTCTGAGCAGTTATCAACAGTGGACTTAGAATATCTGTAAACAGATGTGCCGCCATCCAGGCTTTGTTGTTCTATTTTTAGAACACAGGCAGAGTAGAGTTAGCATAATTCTTAAGGGCCCTAGGATTTTCGGAATAGTAAATAAGCATTGACTTTAACTTAAAATTGCATTAGCTCCTAATGAGAGCCTGTTCTTTGAAGTTCTGAAGCCAGGCACTGACTTCTCCTCTCTAGCTATGAAAGTCCTAAATTGCATTTTTTTCAAACAGAAGACAGTTTCCTCTACACTGAAAATCTATTGCTTAGCATAGTTACCTTCACTAATTATCTTAGCTAGATCTTCTATTTTTAAAGCAGCACTTGCTGCTATACCTTTCCCTTTGATGTTATGTAGATGCCTTCTTTCTTTAAACCTCATGAACCACTGTTAGCTTCAAACTTTTCTTCTGCAACTTCCTCACCTCTCCCAGGCTACACAGAACTGAAGAGAGTTAGGGCCTTGCTATGGAGTAGGGTTTGGCTTAAGGGAACGTTGTGGCTGGTTTGATCTATGCAGACCACTCAAACTTTCTCCATATCAGCAAAAAAGCTACTTGACTTTCTTATCATTTGTATGTCCACTGAAGTAATACTATTAATTCCCTTCAAGAACTTTTCCTCTGCATTCACAACTTGGCTATTTAGCACATGAGGCCCAGCTTTCAGCCTATCTCAGCTTTCCATGTGCCTTCCTTTCTAAGTTTAATCATTTCTAACTTCTGATCTAAAGTGCAAGATATACGACTCTTCCTTTCACTTGAATACTGAGAGGCTATTGTGGGATTATTAATTGGAGGAATTTGTGTTGTTGTTGTTGTTTCAGGGAATACGGAGGCCCAAGAAGAGGGAGAGACAGGGAAATGGCAGGCTGGTGAAGCAGTCAGAAAACACACATTTGATTAAATTCACCATCTGAGATGGGTGCTCTTCTCAGTGTTCCAAAGGAATTACAATAGTAACACCAAGGATCACTGACAAATCATCATAATATACTAATAATGAAAAGTTTGATGGGGCGCCTGGGTGACTCAGTCGGTTGAGCATCTGACTTCAGCTCAGGTCGTGACCTCGAGGTTCACGAGTTCGAGCCCCGCATCGGGCTCTGTGCTGACAGCTCAGAGCCTGGAGCCTGCTTGGATCCTGTGTATCCCTCTCTTTCTGCCCCTCCCCCACTCACGCTTTGTCTCTCTCTCTCCCTCAAAAATATAAATAAACATAAAAAAATAAAAAATAAAAGTTTGAAATAGTGCAAGAATTACCAAAATGTGACATGAATGCACAAAGTGAGCAAATGCTGTTGGAAAAATGGTACTGATATTCTTGCTCCCCATAGGATTATCACAAACCCTCAATTAAAAAAAAAAATGCAATTATCTGCAAAGTGCAATGAAACGAGGTATGTGTATTATAATCTAGATGTTTTGAATGTTTAGGTACTTGCTGTTGTTATTTTCTGAAATAGGCAAAATTTGTACAACTTCTGAATATTCTTTGAAAATCTTTGTCTCCGTTTTCTTTCACTTTCCCAACAATTTCTGGTTTATCTGAATTTTCCTCTCAGTTTGCTGCTTTATGCTCACCCAACAAAATTTCTTTTTGTCACCTCAGCACTTACGATTTTAATTCTCCCTCTCTGTTGCATACTTCCTTCCTTTTCTGCGACTGATTTTCCTCTTTTTTGCATTTTGCAGGAACTTGGTTTGTACACCAACAACAGAAAACTACTTTAAGTTCTCTATCTCCTCAGTTGGAGTGCCTAACATACAACTAAAAACTTCTGCTCTTCTCCATGTCTTGTCTACTATAACCCTACCATTCAAAACAATACTGTTTATTGGGAGCTTTTTTTTTTTAATGTAATTTATTATCAAATTGGTTTACATACATTATTGGGAGCTTTTAATTAACTTGGGACCCAGGTGGTAAGTAACTATACTTTTTACGTTAGAGTTTCTTACAACTGAACTCAAAACAATTTCCTGATGCAATTCATGAAATACTCTGCAATTAATATGATCAATAAACCTTGTATGTTACTTTTCACTAGGGAAAAAAAGAAATTCATATTTTATTTTTTCTTTATTTTGAGAGAAAGAGAGAGAGAGAGAATGAGAATGAATGAACAGGGGAGGGTCAGAGAAAATCTCAAGCAGGCTCCATGCTGTCAGTGTAGAACCTGACGTGGGGCTCATTCCCATGACCTGGGCCAAAATCAAGAGTTAGATGCTTGATTGACTGAGCGACCCAGGTGCTCTGAGAAACGGATATTTTAGATACATGTCAGAGCAAAGATTTTCAATTCTAAAATGTTATTGTAACTCCTAAGAATAAACAATTCAACAGTATTTGGCAAGCACTCAACACATGATTTTTCTTGAATTTCACTTAAATTTGCTATGTCAAGTGAATAAAAAACACAAATTTGATGGTCATTGTTTTTCTTCCTCTCTTGGTATCACCTGGGTTATGACTCTTATAAGTAATTAAAAGCACAATTACATAGGAATGTGGTGCTAACCTTCATTCTAGCCAAATCTTAATGAAATGAGCAATATGGAGCTACTTAATACATCCACCCAATGGTGGTATTTAATACATCCACCCAATGCAATACTTTGCAAATGTAAGAAAGAATGAGGAAGTTCTCTATGCATCGATACAAAAAAAACCTGCCATTATACAACTGTCATATATAGATGAAAAACACAAAAATATGCTACCTTAGTTGAAAAAGGAAGTGAAAATAAGAGTATGTTATTTGCATAAAGAAATACTTGAAGAGCATACAATCTAAAAACAGAGTTACATGGGCGCCGGGGGGGGGGGGGGGGGGGGGGGGGCGGGTGCTCAGTCAGTTAGGCATCTGACTTCAGCTCAGGTCATGATCTCACGGTCCATGGGTTGGAGCCCCACATCAGGCTCTGACAGCTCAGAGCCTAGAGCCTGGAGCCTGTCTTGGATTCTGTGTCTCCCTTTCTCTCTGTCCCTCCCCGACTCACGCTCTGTCTCTCAAGTCTCTGTCTCTCAAAAATGAATAAATGTTGAGGCGCCTGGGTGGCTCAGTCATTTGAGCCTCCGACACGGCTCCGGTCACGATCTCATGGTTTGTGGGTCCGAGCCCCACATCGGGGGCTGATAGCTCAGAGCCTGGAGCCTGCTTTGTATTCTGTGTCTCCCTCTCTCTCTCTCCCTCTCTCTCTCAAAAATAAACATTAAAAAAATGAATAAATGTTTAAAAATATTTTTAAAAATAAAATAACAGTATTACATAAGAAAGACTGCAGGCAGGAACTTGGTGGGGAAGGAACAAATACAGTCTTTCCAATTGTCAATATACAACTTCCTACATTTGTTAATTTTTAATCATTTGGAATATATTAGGTATTGAAAACTAATCTAACTAGTTTTAAATCTCCTCTCTTGAGATTATAAATAAATCTCAAGTTCAATGGAAAACAATCACTTTTAGTTAAAATATACTGAAAATTAATGTGCTAATAAAAAGCAAAAAAAGAGTTCCTAAAAGAATTTCTGGTCACTCTCTCAATACCATAGTATATCATAATCATAAATCATTTGCCTATAATTTTATTCAGAATACCCAGCTAGGTAATGAGTGACATTTTCCCTACCTCATAACTTTTACAACCTATTGTCAAGATAATTAAAATATAGTTACAAACAAACAACAATTTAAGGCAGAAAGGCCTAACACTAAACAAGTGGTACAAACAATATATGTTCCAACTGATTCAAACGAATGATCACAAAATGCAAATAAATTAAGATTTCATGTAAGATGTGGGAATTAGATAAGTAGAAAGAAAAGAAGACTAGTCCAGGAAAGTGAATTGCTGTAACAAAGATGCCAACAGAAGAAAAAAAAAAACACTAAGTATGCTTAAGGATACTGACTACACTAGTTTGACTAAAACAAGAGACTGGTAAAGGTAACAGTGAGAGAAAAAGAAGAAGTCTAATAACTAAAGTAATACTTGATATTTGTACAATATCTCACTTATATTACCTCATTTGATCACCAAAACAACCATATGAGAAAGGGTGGATGGCAGAGTCCCCTGAATATCAGGTATTAAATATCTAGCAGCAGCATCTAAGAGAGACTACTCCATCCATTAGAGGATAAAGAAGAAACTGGAGGCAAGGAGACTGGTTATGAAAGATGCAGTCTAAAGTTAATAAGGATGCAGGTTAAAGTGATAACAGTGAAAACAGAAAGGACGAAATTTATCAGAGTATGATGATAACTGGGGGAGAAGGTAAAAAGTCTGCCAGGGCTTAGACTCAGTTACAAGAGTATGATATGAAGTCCAGATAGAGAGGAGCTGTAAGAGTGATTTCAGAAATAGGTTTGAAGCAATAATGGCACATCCAGTTTCTAGAGCATCTATCTAATGAGTGATTCTATATACACCATCAAGTAGCCAAGTGAGACGTGTTTCTCTGCCATTAAGCTCAGGGCCTAACATCCTTAAAATGATAGCTGATATGGGAGGAAGGAATAGAGAGTGACTGCTTAATGGGTATGAGGTCTCTTTTGAAGATGCTTTGGAACTAGATAGGGGTGATGGCTGTACAACACTATAAACACATTAAAGCCATTGAACTGTACACTTTAAGATGGTTAATTTAGGGGTTCCTGGGTGGTTCAGTTGGTTGAGCATCTGACTCTTGATTTCAGCTCAGGTCATGATCCCAGGGTTGTGAGATGCAGCCCCACATCAGGCCCCACAATTGAGTGTGGAGTCTACTTAAGATTCTCTTTCTCTCTCCTTCCGCCCTTCTCCCCCATTCACACTCTCTCTAAAGATAATAATAATAATAATGTACATTATGTAAATTTCATTTCAATGGAAAAAAAAAGGCAGTCGAAATAAGACCATAATACCTTTCATCATATTGCTCAAAGTCTATGCCCAGAACACCCTGTGCTTTCCTGCCAATTCACTCTACCTATGCTTCTCTACCTTCTAAACTGATCCAGTGCGCCTCTGGCATTTTCTTTAGCAATAACCCAGACATTTTATCTTCAAACTTTTTTCTGATTGTATCTCCTTACTTTAAAATAAAGCTGGCTCTCCTCTAAATATAATACTAACTTGCAGCCCATCCAGTGGTGTGTGTGTGTGTGTGTGTGTGTGTGTGTGTGTGTGTGTGTTTTATTTTTTTCCCTTCACATGGTAGTCACCTCGGGGCTTGGAGGAAAAAAGGGGTTTCCCTGGTCCTACCCTAACCTCCAAAAATTACTCTTCTATCATCACATTAAAAAACAAACAAAACAACTTATTTCTTTGATGTTCAGGCCCTCTCAACTATATTACCATCTCTCTCCTCCTCACTGCTATCATTTTTTAACTTTCCAGGCATCCTCTCCTCATTTGTGTATGTCTTTGGCATCCAGCTTACAGCCTCCTTCCTCTAAGCCCTGTCATCATTTCAGATCCAAAAGAAATACTTTCCCAACAGTATGCTTTCAGGTTATGTCCAGTAATACTCTCCTTCACGCCATCATAATCATCCATTGCCAAGGTAAAATTTTGGACCCTGATCATCACTCAACTTGCTCTTTCACCAACATTAATAACTTAGATATCTTATTATTATCCATTTTCTCCATGCATGACTGCACCTGAGCAGTCAAGCAATTACTAGGGAGAGTTCTCCAAAGGACAAGTTCGTTCCATTATTAACTCATCATTACTGATCTCAAAGGAGACCTCCATGCAAGGGAACAATCCTACATTTCTTTGGTTAATGCATTCTTCCACATGCCCCCATGGCTACTGCAAATCTTCTCCAACTTTTTTGATCCTCTGACTGACACTTCTCTCTTTTGTTATGAAAGATGACCTTTCCTCCAACTTTAGAGAAACTAACCACTAGGCAAGAACCCCAACATCTTACCAATATGAAATGCAAAAAACATACCTACAACTGCATTCTATTCTCTCTTCCTAAACTCTTAACAGTGAAATGTTCCTTTTCTTACCTCAAGCTAACCTTATACTATCTCATTCCCTTCATTCATTCTTTCAACATCCAATAAATATTTACTGAAGGCCTACTAAATGCCAGGCACTGATCTCCAGGTGGGAGACACAGTGAAGACAAAATTTCATGTCCTCCTGGACCTTACCTTTTGGGACTTCGGGGAGGGTATGAATGATATACAATAAACATAAGCAATATGTGACGTATGTTTGTATCCTATGACATGACAAATGACATAGTATGTTAGAAAATAAGTGCTATGGGGGAGAGAAAAGCACAGAAGAACCAAGGGTGTGTGGAGCAGAGGACAGCAGTGTTTCACTGTAAAAAGGGTAGTCAGAGGGGACCTCACAAATTTATTTCTCCATCTCAGATCTCTCCTCTGAGCTCCAGACATAAATATCCAACTCATGAAACTCAAACAGGTCCAAAGGGAATGCATGAATGTTTCCCACTCTCCAATCTCTATATCCTAAACAGATAACCCAATAAAAACCACTGTCTTATTTCAGTAAATAATACCTTCCATGAAGACTGTAAAAGCCAGACCTTGGAGTTATCCTTGATGTTCTACTCTCTTTCACTTGCCCAAAGTCTGTCAGTTTAATCTACCAAATATTTCTAGAATCTGTCACTTACCTCCCTCAACTGCTGTCATCATCACCACCACTACAATCCAAGTACAAGCTACCATCACCTCTTCTTGATTAGTCCATATTCATCTTGCTTCCTTATTTCCCTTCCCATAATCATTCTTTACAGAGCAACCAAAGTAACATTTTTCAAAACATTAAAACACTCTTAAGATAAAGACTAATTTCGGGGTGCCTGGGTGGCTCAGTCGGTTAAGCGACCGACTTCAGCTCAGGTCACGATCTCGCGGTCCGTGAGTTCGAGCCCCGCGTCGGGCTCTGGGCTGATGGCTCAGAGCCTGGAGCCTGCTTCCGATTCTGTGTCTCCCTCTCTCTCTGCCCCTCCCCCGTTCATGCTCTGTCTCTCTCTGTCTCAAAAATAAATAAACGTTAAAAAAAAAAAAGTTTAAAAAAAAAAAAGATAAAGACTAATTTCCTTAAGACATGTTATAAAAGGCCATGGGTAATCTGACACCATCCTATTCTCCTTGCCTTATTGTATCACACCTGTCAGATCTTTCATCTCTAATCATACTGGCTGATCCTTATTTTTGTCAAACTCCACATTACCACAGGGTTTCTGCTTCAAATCATTTTTTCTCCTTCCAGATTGGTTAACTTCTACTCATCCCTCAGATTGCAGCTGAAGAAAAGTCTTTACTGACTTCCTAAACTAGGTCCAACTGGCAGGCATAGCACCATGCAACTATAGTAGTCGTTTATAGTAGTATATAGTATATATATAGTATAGTATACAGTATACAGTATATAGTATACTATATATAGTATATAGTATAGTATACAGTATACAGTATATAGTATATATATAGTATATAGTATATAGTAGTTGGTTATAGTAGTCGTTTCAGTGTCAATTTCCTATTTTTTGTATGGATGATCTGATTAAAGACTGTCTGCCTTGTAAAAATTGTTATTGACAAAATTAAAACAAATTGCTGAATTCATAGTAATAAAGCCTTATCTTAGAATGTTCTATCCTAGTAAATTAAGAATTAAATTGAATGTCTCTTAAACTAGATCTGGTATAAGTCATGAGGTTGCTAGAAGCACTGTAATTTTATGAGAGAAGTATTTTCTCAAAATCAAAGGTAAAAATTCAAACATTAGAAATTTAATATATTTAATACATCAATCTTCTAAATGAATGTGTACATATGTAGGGATGTGTATGTGTGTATAATCATCAATGAAGTCACAAAATTCTTTCATATTTAAATAGAAATTATTTAAGTATTTTACCAAATTTTGTAGAAAGCCAGCAACAAATTCAGATTTATTTTTAATAACCAAATAAATCAATATCAAAAAACTAAAGCTTATGAAATGTTTGTGCTTCACTGGAGTAATAAACATCATTTTTGCCATTTGCACACTAGACTTTAGCTGCGTCCAACCTTTCACCTACCACAAATATTTAAAAGTAGATTCAAGGTCACCAAAGACCACAGTTGAGAGAACAGCTGTAAGTCACATGTAGTTTATTTTTAGAATCATATGTTTTAAAAATATACACAAATTGACTTCATAAGGATTAAATAAAAACATTTCTTTGAAATAAAAGATGCCTCTCGTAAAAAGACCAAAAAAAAAAAAAAAAAAAAAAAAAAAGAAAGAAAGAAAAGAAAAGAAAAAGAAAGAAAAGAAAAAAAGAAAGAAACAACATGAGGAAGAAACAGCGTCGATGGATGCCTATAAAATAATGAGATATTTTCACAAATGATTTTCAGGTTTATAGGTGCTTTGAGTTAAACCCTCAAGACTAAGTCAATATTTCTGACTGGGTCAAAATACTTTACCTGCAGTGTTTTACTTAGAAACACATTTAATTTTCACTTATAGAACTCAACATGCTTTCAAAAGATTTTTCCCATCCTCACTAAGTAGCTGAAAGGAAGCAATAAGAAATATACTGTTAGCCAATAAAGAAACAAAAGAAAAGATTAAACAGTAACTATATGGCTCTAATTTAAAAAGAACAAAACTAGGATTAAGAAGAACACCCTGGGGAAATAAGTTTCTGCAAACCAGTGTGACCAGACGTAAATCTTGGCTTAGTCTCTCTTAAGGTTTTCCTCAGGGGCTCAGCTCCTAATCATTGATGAAAAACACCTGATATACTCTACAGCCACCACAAACAAGCGTGGCTGTGTTCCACTGAAACTATATTGTGGACAATTATACTTTTGTTACAAAATATTATTTTGTTGATTTTTTTTCAAATATTAAAAATTTTAAATTTAAAAATTAAAAATTTTAAATCATTCTTTGCTCATGGGCTGTACAAAAACAGGTGATCAACCAGAATGGACTCTGGTAGTTTATCAACCCATGGTCTAGAAGAAAAATCACTAATATGCCAGATGATGTGTTCTGGCTCTTATAGATATGTGATCCATGATTTCAGTAAACTTCACTTTCTTCAACAATAAAAAATATATATACATACAAAAATTACTTCAAAATGGATCAAATACCCAAACGTAAAAGTGCTAAAACTATAATACTCTTAGAGGAAACCATAGGGGAAATATTTTTATAATATTGGATTTGGCAAGGGATTTCTTGGCTATGACACTAAAAGCAAAAGCAACAAAATTAAAGAGCAGGTAAACTGAACTTCATCAAAATAAAAAAACTTTTGTGTATCAAGGGACACTAACACAAGAATGGAAAAACAAGCCAGAGAATTGGAAAATATATTTGCAAATCAATACTCAAAATATACAAAGAAGTCCTAAACTCAATGACAAAAAAAAAAACAAAACAAAACAACAACTGAATACAAAAATGGGCAAAAGACTTGAGTAGACATTTTTCCAAAGAAGATATACAAATGACCAACAAGCACATGAAAGGATGCTCAACATTAGTCATCACGGAAATGCAAATCAAAATTACAAGATACCACTTTATAACAGTGGCTAGAATTTTTTTAAATGTTAAACAGCAAATGTGAATGAAGATGAGGACAAACTGGAACCCTTGTACATTGCTGATGGGAATGTAAAATGGCATAGTCACTGTGGTAACAGTTTGGTAGTTCGTCAAGAAATTAAACATAGAATTACCATATGATAATTCCAGTAATTCCCCTTCTTAGATATAAACCCGAAAGAACTGAAAACAAGTGTTCAAACAAAAATTTGCAAATTTTCATAGCAGCATTATTGATAATAGACAAAAGTAGAAACAATCCAAATGTCCATCAACTGATGAATGGATAAACAAAACGTGGCATACCCATATAACAGATTATTAAGCTATAAAAAGGAATGAAGTACTGATTCATGTTATAACATGGGTGAACCCTAAAAACATCTTGAGTAAAATAAGCCAGACACAAAGCCTATATACAGTGTATAATTCTATTTATAGGAAATGTCCAGAATAGGCAAATCCATAGAGACTGAAAGTATGTAAGTCCTTCCTTGCCTGGGGATAGGGGGAGGGAGAATTGGCAGTCACTGCTTCATATAGGGCTTCCTGCCGTAGTGATAAAAAGTCCTGGAATTAAATAGGGGTGATGACTGCACAACACTGTGAATGTACTTCATGTTACTGAATTGCATGCATTAAAATGGTTAAAATTTTGTGTTATGTGCATTTACCACAGTAAAAAAAATCTTATAAGAAAAAGAACAAGAAGGGGAAAATGCTTGCCTATCTACATGTGTAAAATAAGACTGGGTACATAGCATCACTTTATAAACTATTATTATTCCAGAAAAGTATGATTGCTACCAAAACACACTCTGTATAAATGAGAATTCACAGAATATGGAATATATTTTATAGTATATAATAGTATATATTCAAGTTGCTGATAGAATGAATATATTAGAAGTTATACATTGTCACTCCTCTTCAAACACAACTTTATGGGTTCAAAGTCTCCATTATAGAATAAGAACTTAAGAAAACAACTATAAAATTAATGCTTAACGAGTTTTTTTTTTTTTTTTTTTTTTAGGTTTATTTGAGAGAGAGAGAGAACACACTGCACACACCAGCAAGCAGGGGAGGGGCAAGGCAGAGGGAGGGAGGGGAAGAGAGAAAAAGGGGGGGAGGGGAAGAGAGAAAAAGGAGGGAGGGGAAGAGAGAAAAAGGGGGGAGGGGGAGGGGGAGGGGGAGGGGGAGGGAGAGAGAGAGAGAGAGAGAGAGAGAGAGAGAACGAATGAATGAATGAATCCCAAGCAGATTCTTAGCTGACAGTGCAGAGCCTGATGCAGTGCTCAAACTCACAAACCATGAGATCATGACCTGAGACGAAATCAAGAGTCAGGCACTTAGCCAGCTAAGCCAGCAGGTGCCCCTATGTTTGGTGAGTTCTTAACCAGAAGTCTGAGAGCTGCTTGAAATTATATGAAATTTTGTGTATGTGTGTGTATGTGTGCATGTGCATCTGTATGTCTATCACTATGAGTACACAATTTATGATTTTTAGATTTCAATGGTACCCAGGTTGACAACTACTGATACGCCACAAAGATTCCATTAAACAAAAGAACGATTTGATTTCTCAAAGAAAAGACTTGTCTTGCAAAGATAAAGTGCTTAAAAAAAGTAGAACTCAGAAATAAAAAGCCTACCAAAGTAATGCTTTATTATTTCAAAGTTAAGCTTAGGTCCAGCCTCTTCCCTGAAGCTTTTCCTGAAGAGTTAGTTCATAATTATTTCTTTTATTATTATTTATTATTTTTCTTTTTTCCTCTTCTAAGTATTACCTTTGTAAATTACTTTTATATGTTCCACATGTCTTTTAAAATTAGTTATAAGCATGTTTTATTTATTAAGGTTCATGTTCTATATTTCAAATGACATACATATTTTGGGATAATTTTGCAGTTTTAACAATAAAATGAAAACACAGTTATCAAAGTCATCATTAAAGTCACTCCTAACCATGTTGTCTCATTTGGTCAACCACATATACCAATGCTTCACTGCACTATTAGTATTGTCCATAAATGCTTACTTTATCTACACAGAGAGAAATAAATTAAAATCTTTCCAGAACCTTTACAGACTTCCTTTATACCACACTACTCACTGCGTGGCAAACTAAGAATGTAAGGTCATTAGCCATCATTTTGACATCAAATGATGACAAAGGAACTATTAAAATATGTTTGGCCTAAATGTGATCTAAATGTTTATAAAATGCTCGTTTTAAAAGGGTTTTTTTTGCGGGGGGTGGTCATCACAATGTTAGAAGTATTCATAAATTACACTAGAATCCATAAAGAGTTTTCTTCTATGGTTAGTCTAGTTTACCTAAGTCATTCTTTAACTCAAAATAGGAAATAAAGGGGCGCCTGGGTGGCTCGGTCAGTTGAGCATCCGACTTCGGCTCAGGTCATGATCTCACGGTCCGTGAGTTCAAGCCCCACGTCGGGCTCTGTGCTGACAGCTCAGAGCCTGGAGCCTGCTTCAGATTCTGTGTCTCCCTCTCTCTCTGACCCTTCCCCATTCATGCTCTGTCTCTGTCTCAAAAATAAATAAACATTAAAAAAAATTTTTTTAAATAGGAAATAAATCTCCACTTAAGTTAGCAATTTCATTTATCCTAGGTTCTCCACTATTATTATTATTGCATCCCTCATTATTTTATAGAACTTCTAGTCTCTTGAAAGATAGATGAAGCCCTTTCTGAGACTCACCTCTCAAAAATCAAACCATAATTAAGCATTTTCCTTCTCTTTCCTTCTAAACCATCTTGGGCATATTTCCACTATGGCAATAATCACAGTACTCACTTCATTTATATTCTTATCTCCTTCATCATACAGTAAACCTTATAAGGTTAGGGTACTGTGTTTCATTCATATTATTTTTTTCTAAAACCTAAGCATAGTCTCTGATATACTACGTGCTCAATAAATGTTTGTTCATTAACTTCTTTGAGAAAGTATTTGGGTATGAGGGATACATGCTTATACGGAATCATTAAATAAGATAAAGCTCCTAATATAATCCAACCACACAATATCCTAACAGCTCTGTCTTTTCTATTATGTCAGCACAAAATAGTCATGGGATAAATTTCAAGCAGTGCCAGAATAACTTAGCCCTTTACACATATTTCAAGTACAAAGAATAGGATGTACTTAAACTATCCTCCCTCTCCATAAAAGAGAGCCTAAGTTAAAATTTCACTGGAGTCAAAATCACCTAATATCTAGAACCAAGTAGCTATCAATCTTTATTTATAACATCACCGTATCATTTAAAGAGTACATAGATGGTGTATGGCACACATTACATTTATAAAAATATTAAATTTATTTCCAACACTTTATTTTTTTAAGTTTATTTATTTATTTTTATTTTGAGAGACAGAGAACGAGAGCGAGAGAGAACGAATGAACATGGGCAGGGTAGGGTAGGGGCAGAGAAAGAGAATCCCAAGCAGGCTCCAGGCTGTCAGCACGGAGCAATACATGGGGCTCAATTCCACAAACCGAACCGTGAGATCATGCTCTGAGCCAACATCAAGAGTTGGACGCTTAACCGACTGAGCCACCCAGGTGTCCCCAACACTTCTATTTTGTATCAGTCTTTTATTGTTTTGCTTAGAAAGGAAATTCCTGATATGAGCTACAAAAACAAGAGAAAGAAAAATTATTCTACAGAAAATAATTATGGCAGGCATTGCTAATTGCTTGTTAAAAATCTCTTTTTATTCCTTACTAACAAAATTCTGATTTTGTTTGTAGTGGCAATGGGAGTCACCAGACACTTTTGAGAGTAGAGATGTCCACATAATATAGTTCTGATCTATGAGATTAAAGTAGAAAGAGTCAGCTAAGTCGAAATTGGAGAAAAAACTCCAAACAAACATAACCGGGGCAGTTAACAAAAGAAAAAGCTCATTTGCAGCTAACAGAGACTTCACAGGCTTTATTCTAATTTTTGCAAATTAATAAAATCACTTATTTTCTGGCAAAACACAGGTATTAGTTGACATAGTAATTGATAACATTAAACAGAGCCCTAACTATATAACAGGCACCAAATCTATGTGCTTTATACCAGGCAACTCATTCAATCCAATCCTGAGACAGGTGATAGTATTACCTTAAGATCACACAGCTTGTAAACAGCATATCTAGAATTCAAATTCAGATAACGTAACTCCAGAGTCTATGCTGTCAACCACTATGCTCTAATTATGTTCCAAACATGCCAATACACGTATGTAGTATATATGTACGGTCTTGCATAAATATGAGTAGAAATAAACATGTAAGGATATCACAAGTTAATGTTGAATTTGAACTTAACACATAAAATTCTCATAATGACATAACTGAAAATATATTCATGCTTTAAACAAATATTGTCTAGGGTTTTAATTTACAAACATAGTAAAGAGTTTATTGGTCTGGTGTAACCAAGTCTGTCTTATTCACAACTGTATTCTAGCCTTACTCCAGTGCCTCGTCCATAGTAGGAACTTTATAAAAATTTGGTAAACTGAATAAATAATATATATAAAAGGTTAACACACAGATTTGAAACTCGAGCTGTTATCAAGTTTACCTGGCTAATATTAAATCCTAGAAGAAATATTTTTAAAGTGCTATATTTGTCACAATAAACATAACTGTTTACTCATAAGCCAATTTTGTATGCAATACATCTCTGAGACTAGCTTTAAAAATTTCTGCTTGTTCTTCATAATATTTAACATCTGAAAGATCTTTTTGACTAAGGCTTTCATTTTTAAATTAAGGTAATGTTAACTCACGTAAAGAAAATCCATATCTACAGTTACCTGTGAACTTTAAAAAGGATAAACAAAGACTAAATTTTTCTAACAAAGATCTATGAGTACTGATTTTCCAAAAATTTTTTAAACAGGAATTTTTTTTTAGCTTTATCTGTTCTGCCTTATGGCATTTGCAACAAAATTTGGTATATGACAATTCAAATTATTTACTACCTCTCAAGGATATTTTTTGCTGAAAGAAAGTTAAATAGGTTTATTACTTTCACATCCAGAATCAAGTTGTGAATATCCTACATCTTTCTTTCTTTTTTTAATTTTAAGAAAGAGAGTGTGAGTGTGGGGAGGAGCAGAGAGAGGGAGAGAAATTCCAAGTAGGTTCCACTCTGTCAGCACAGAGTCCGAAGTGGGGCTTGAACCCATGAACCGTGAGATCATGTCCTAAGCTGAAATCAAGAGTCAGATGCTCGACTGACTGAGCCACCCAGGCGCCCCTCTACATCTTTCTTTTGCACATATCTGCTAAGAGAGTTAATCCTTCACTGTAAAAGGAAAGTTGGCTATGACGGGAACACTGAGAAACCAATATTCTATTCTGTCTGTCACTCTCCTCTTGGTACTTTGGCCAGGAAAAAAACTTCCATGTTTTTTAATTCCCAAAATTTTCAATTTAGAATTGACAGTATAAAAAATGCTGTAAAAATGACTACAATGTTTGGATAACGTCTTCAGAAGAGGCTCTGGCTATTTAAAACTGGATTATGACTTTAGTGGTCCTCACTAAATTCACGTGCTTAAAATACTTTGATAACATATCATAAACACCATCAGCAGCCCTTTTTAAATTATTTGTTCACTCATGTCCCAGAAAATGACTACATTTGTTCTTTTTTAAAGTTTTTATTCAAATTGCAATTAGTCAACATACAGTGTAATATTAGTTTCAGGTATATAATATAGAGATTCAACACTTCCATACAACATCCAGTGCTAATCACAACAAGTATACTTCTTAATTTCCATCACCTATTTCACCCATCCCCCCACCCACCTGCCTACTGGTAACCATCAGTTTGTTCTCTACAGTTAAGGGAAAAGGACTGTGTATTTGAATGACCTCAATTCTACCACTTTTAGACACTCAGGCTAAGTGAAAGGTTGAAAGCATTCAAATTTGGTACATTGGTCATAAAATTATGTTTATACACTCAAATGAAGTTCAAACATTTAATTAGTTACAGTTTTTTGATAATGAAAGAGAGGACATCACTAGAGACCCTACAGAAATTAAAACAATAAAATAAAAATAAGTATATGTCCATAAACTGAGCAACTAAGATAAAATAGACCAACTCCTTGAAATACACACATTACCAAAAGAAAAATCTAAATAGTCCAACAGCTATAAAAGAAGTTGAGATCATAGTTTTAAAACCCCCCCAAAAAAACCCTCTAGGCCTGGACGGTTTCACTGACTGCAGATGGCCAACTTGAGGAAATGGGGAGAAGCAGCATTCAGAAAAAGCAGAAACTTTAAAATTGTTTGTCTACTAAAGTAGCCACTAGTCATATGTGGTTACTGAGCCCTTGAAATGTGGCTAGTCCCAACTGGGATGTGTTAGAAGTGTAGAATACATCATGATTTTGAAGACAAAGCATGAAAAATAAAAAGAATGTAAAACATCTCATTAATAATTTTTATGCTGATTACATGCTGAATATTTTGGTGTTCTGTAGAAATTTTTTTTGTAATTCTTTCATTCCATTTATATATGTTTATTATGTTACATTAATGTTACATTAAATGTTGCATTCCATTTATATGTTATCATTTTTTAATAAAGCACTTTCATAAAGTACTTCATTTCCATTCTAGATATTAGAAGTTAACACTGTTTTCAAATAAAGTGGAATAAATTCTAAGCAAATAAGTAGGTTCTCAATGAAATAATAGAAAAAAAGAAATTCTCACTGAAATGAAAACTGCATATTCATTTATGAATTCAAACATTATTGAGCCCCTACTTAGGCTAGGGATATCAAATATCATTGCCACATCATCTGTCATGGCTGTTTCTAGTCTAGTGCTATGGTTCAAAGGATGCTAGGCTGAATTTGATACAGATATTTATCAGAATAAAGGAGAAGAATGAAGGCATATTTCAGATATTTGCCTCTTCTGCAAAACAATGACTTAAAAGTTAAAAAGATCATTTTGATGGGAGCTAAATTTTGTAAACTTTTAATTAACAAGTTAAATTTCCCATTGACCATCTTTGATAGGTTATATATTTGATGGGAGTTAAATTTTGTAAACTTTTAATTAAGAAGTTAAATTTCCCACTGACCATTCTATAGATAGGTTTATGTATTTGATCTCAGAATTACAATTTCATTCTTAAGTTCCTAAACACAGATTTTATGACATAAGTTCCAATCATTTTCTAATATCCACTTTGACAACTTAGTTTTATAATTTAGGCAGAGTAGAAGTAGGAGGAAAAAGTGTCCTACTTAAATAGCAGGTGAGATAACAGAGGCAGGAAGAAGACTGCCCAACTGAGAAAGTGAAAGAAGTTCAGTATAGCTAGAATAGCAAGTACAAGAAAAGCAAAAATAAAGAATTCTACAGATAAGTGGGTACAAGTATCCTAGAGAGCCTTAACAGGCACATTAAATAGTTTGGACTCTCTAAGGGCAAGGGAGTACCATTAAAAGATTTAAGGAGTTACATCCATCTGGCTAGCCTATGGGAAAGAGGACAAGACCAGGACCAGGGAGTGAGTGTTATTAGAAGGTTCTACAGTAACCATTCTAGGCCATCATTGACTGTGGCTTGGACCAGAGTAACTGCAGGAGGAAAGGAAAGAATTGGTAAACTGGCAGTTATTCAGTAAATGTAATTCTAGAAGATGTGGTGTGAAGGAGACAGAAAAATCAGGGACAATCTCCAGGTTTCTAGCTTAAACAGATGTTGATTGGTGGTGTCATTTCAAGCAATAACAATACTAGAAGAAGGGAAAACCTGAGTGTGGTTTCTAAAAATAGTAATTTGGGGATGGCTTTGAGACAGAAGAAGAAATGGCTAGTTGGATATAAAGTTCTTTTTGAAATTCAACAGACAAATCTGGACAAGTGGTAACAGGTTATGGGAATAAATGAGCTTGCCTGTGCAATACGTAATGATAACAGGGCCCGGAGCAGACCCTTGAGGAATATGAAGAATTTGGAGGACAAGAAGAAGCCTCTGAGAGACTAAGAAAAAAAGCCAAAAGATGGAGGTATCAAAGAAGTAAGGAAGTGTTTCAGAAAAGAGGCATAATCATTGACAAAAACTGTTGAGATATCAAACTAGAAGACTGAAATTGTCCATGGATTTTAGCTATATTGTAGAAAACAGTTTTGGAGACTAGTGAGAATAGTGAATTGAGGAGTCTATGAAAGGTCAGGAAATGGAGGTGAGGGTAGTCAATATCATCTGTAGAGGAGAGAAGAGATATATGGCAGAATCTGCATGGGAAAATGAGGTTGAGAGAGCTTTTGTTTTGTCTCTTTAAGTTGGAAAATACTTAAACATTTTTCAAAATGTTTATTTTTGAGAGAAAGACCAACCATGAGGAGCAGGGGAGGGGCAGAGAGCAAGGGAGACATAGAATCCAAAGCAGGCTCCAGGCTCTGAGCTGTCAGCATAGAGCTGGACACGGGGCTCAAACTCACACACAGCGAGGTCATGACCTGAGCCAAAGTCGGACACTTAACCCCAATACTGGAGCATTTTTAAACAAGAGGTAGGATTTGTCTCTCATTAACAAGTTTGAAAATGCCAAATACTCATTTCCCAATTTCCTTTAGAAACAGCACATAAGCAGATGTACCTAACTTAGACTTTGAATGGGGAATTTTTGTCACAAACAACCAGAAAGAACCTCCTTAAATAAAAAGGTCCATTGCAGCAAGATTAAGTTTCAGGGGAGCAACAAAAGTCAAGTGCCAACCGGTCCTGGCTGTGGTTCCTGCCAGGGGACAGCTCCCAACAGTTCTTCCCATTGTACAAGCCTGGTTCTCTGGTCTTCCTAGAAATGCTGAGAGCTTCCTAACATCCACTTAACGAATTTACTTTTAGCTTAGTCATAGTCAGTTTTTGTTGCTCCAACTAAGAAACCTGACTGCTTGAGGAATTACAACAAAAGCTGATCTTTATGTCAATGATACTGTGGGAAAACAGCTCCCCCAACATACATACCAGGATATCTGGTTTCAAATACTGACTCAGTTATTAAGCATCACTCAGCAAACAAACTCTAGGATCATGTAAATCCTTTCTGAAATAGGGCTGAAAACAGAAAACTGGTCTTTTCATTAGTTCCTGTGGTTCTTTAAAATAAGGAACCATTTGGAAAATTATCACTTCAAAACACATCAGTAAAAGAAGAGCAAAAAACCAAACAGTAGTTAAAAACATCAGGAAAGCAAATATCTGAGAAGATAAAGAATTCTTACAACTTAGTAAGACAATCAACCCAATTATAAGATGGGCAAAATACCTGAATGAATATTTCACCAAAAAAGATATATGAATGACCAATAAACACATGAAAAGACAATGTCATTAGTGAAATGCAAATTAGTACCACTAAAAAGTAATGAAATATTAACTTTACTTCCACAAGAATGACTATAATCAAAAGGAAAATAACAAGTGTCCACAAGGATATGAATAAACTTCAACCCTAATACATTGCTGGTGGGAATGTAAAACAATTTTGCAGTTTCTTAAAAAACTAAATATAAGTTTACCATCCAAGCCAACAATACCGCCCCTTATCTATCCAAGAGACATGAAAACATGTTCACACAAAAGTTGCATGCAAATGTTCACATAACATTATTCATAATATCCTCAAATTTGGAAACAATCCAAATATTCATTAGCTGGTGAATGAACAAAATGTATTATTTCCATACAATGGAATATTATTCAGCAATAAAAAAGAATGAAATACCAATATATGCCACAACATGGATAAGATTCAAAAATATTACACTAAGCAAAGAAGACCAGACACAAAAGACATATACTGTATGATCTCATTTACATAAAATGTCCAGAAAAGGCAAATCTATTGTCACAAAAAGTAGATTTGGGCTTACCTGAGGCTGGGGATAGGAATAGGAATTAAGTATAGAAGAGCATCAGAGATATTACCAAGGTGATGAAAATGTTCTATATTTTTATTCATCCATTCAACTGATACACATTCGAGTTGTTTCTACTTTTGTCTATTATGAATAATAATGCTGTCATGAACATTAATGTATAAATTTTTGTTTGAATACCTCATTTCAGTTCTTTTGGGTTTATACCTCAGGTGATATTTTGCAAAAAGTCAGCAAATTTACTAAAACATTGAACTGTACACTTAATACAATTGAATTTTATGTTATCTAAATTACATCTCAATAAAATTGTGTTTTTTCCTTTTTCTATGTTCCCAAGTCTCACTTTTTGGTCACAGAGGCAAATTTAGCACTTCAGTAGGTCAAGCACCTGCATATTACTTGTAGGTAGTATTTGCTGTAAAAAGAGAGCTTTGTAGCCTAGTTATTTGTAACATTTGTGTGTTCTAGAACAGTGCTCCTCAAAGTGTAGTCTGCAGACCAATGCCTATCTATGTGCACTGTTACTGTATGAAATTGGTCCATGACTAGGTAATTACAGAAGTTGAGAATACATGTTTATAAATTTTAATAACAATGTGGGGTGTCCGGGTGGCTCAACCGGTTAAACATCCAACTATTGATTTCAGTTCAGGTCATGATCTCAGGGTCGCGAGACTGAGCCCCACATAGGGCTCCTTGCTGAGTATGGAGCCTGCTTAAGATTCTCTCTCCCACTGGAGTGCCTGGGTGGCTCAATTGTTAAGCATCCAACTTCAGCCCAGGTCATGATTTCACAGTTTTTGAGTTCGAGCCCCACATCAGGCTCTGCACACTGAGAGGGCGGAGCCTGCTTGGGATTCTTTCTCTCCCTCTCTGCCCCTCCTCAGTTCATGTTTTCTCTCTCAAAATAAATAAATAAACAAGCAAACAAACATTGAAAAAAAAAAAAAAGATTCTCCCTCTCTCTCTGCCCCTTGCTCCCCTCACTACACATATGCACTCTCTCTAAAAACAAAAAATAAAAAAATAAATTTTAATAACAATTTGACAAAGTAGTATTACTGTATCTGTTGAATCTGATAAAATATTTGGACTTGTATCTTATATTTCTTTGGCTATTTTTTTCCATTTCATTTTTCTAGTCATTCATTTTTATTATATTTTACAGAAGAATCAGTCAGTCAGTGATTGGAAAATTAAAAAACAATGTGTTGCAGGCCCTTGGAAGGCGCAGTTGTTAAGCATCTGACTTCAGCTCAGGTCATGATCTCACAGTTTGTGAGTTTGAGCCCCATTATTTGGACTCTCCGCTGTAAGCACAGAACCGCTTGGGATCTTCTGTCCCACTCTCTCTCTCTGCCTCTCTCAGAGGCATTAAAAAACAAGTTTTCAAATGCTCCAACTACTCTGGTAGTATTATCTATCAATGCCAAATTTCAGGGCCTTCTGCATAATCCAGATTTTAATAAATGTTCATCTATTTTTGCTTTTATAAATATATTTTCAAGTTTATAATTAAAAGATAAAAATTCAAACGATATATAATTAATGTCAATTTTCTTCCCTTTTCCTCAATAAAAAAGTAGGTCTGAATTTGAAGGAAAAATTTAGTCTTTAAAATCAGATAGATTATTGTCCTAAGAAAGATCCTATAAATCAAAACAAGGCAAGCTGATTATATTTTCATTTTAAAATAAAAGTACAAACCAAACCAAACCACAGTTCCTATATTCATTTGGAAATTAATGCAAAAAATTATATTTCAATCAGCATAAACCATTAACTAGACATTATACACATGATGTTCCAAACTGTATCAATAAATTAAATCAGGTAATACAAAGACCAAGCATACATACGTTACTTAGGAGATCTCTAGGAGAGGGGTATAATGTGAAGGTCAACAAATGGTTAGACAACTCAAAACAAAAGTAGAAGAGAAGCTAAGATCCCTCAAAGATGCTGAGTAGCCTACAGGCCTCCTATGACATACAGTCAGGTGCACAGGCATATAAGAAATCACTAACTGTATAAATCATTTTTATACTACTTGTATAGGATTGTTTAGATGATGTTTACTATATAATAAATAATGTAAACAAAAGAGACATAAACTGAATGAATCACTGTTAAAAATCTATAAAAAGGAAGTTATTCAAATTCCCTAAATGTCCATCACAAATTTACAGAATTTGAGCACAATGAATTAGAAAGTTTAGTTGCCTTTTCTAACATGTAGTACAATAGAGAGAATGTCAAATGAGAAGATAGGTGACCTGGGTTCTACCTGGCAATAAGACTTAAGACAAGAACATTTTTCTCCCTTCATTTCCTTATTGGACACAACTGATAAACCAGATTATTTTTGGTGCTTTCCTTTCAAGGATTCTGCATTAAAGCTTGTTGATAGAAGTACCAACAATGGAAAAATCATCATGACACATATTCAATAAACTGCCTTAAAATATTTACTGTGCCTCTTCTAAACTGAATCCTGCATAGATGGTTCATTTGGAAAATAATCTTTCATTTAAAAGAAATTAATTTTTCTGTCTCAAAATTCCCATTTAATTATTTTCCACATAATTCTGATAACATTTAAAATATGTTTGACTTAAAATTTATTATCTTGATACATCAGGAATTATTAGTTTGATAATCTGTTCAAAACATCCTTTTCAAAAAGTTTTTCCTAAGAATCTCTACTTATACTATTAGGCTTGAAAAGGCAGAGGGGTACGCCTGGGTGGCTCAGTCAGTTAAGCGACCAACTCTTGATCTCAGCTTGGGTCATGATCTCATGATTTCATGGGTTTGAGCCCCACATCAGGCTCTGCACGCTGACCATGCACGGAGCCTGCTTGAGATTCTCTCTCTCCCTCTCTTCTCTCTGCCCCTCTCCCACTCACACTCTGTCTCTCTCAAAATAAATAAATAAACTTTTTAAAAAAACAAAAGGGGAGTGGAAATGGAAATACAAAGTAAAAAAAATGTTCACATGAGTATTTCATAAATGTAATATATTTTATAAATGTCATGTAAGACAACTACATAAATACACAAATAAAATAGTTTTCTATGCAATAAATTTTGTTTTCATAAAAGCTTAAGAGAAATGATTATTTTTAAAAATCTCATTAAGAGTTAACCCAGCCATGATACTCTAAGTAATCTCTTATCCTTCTCTCACTGTTTCTCTAGATTTAAAAAAAAAACAAAAACAGAACAAACAAAAAACACCATTAAGAGAAAGTGCAGGGAAAAAGAGGTAATATGTTCCCCCAATAACTACACAAATAGTAATTAACAACTTTAACAATTCTATTCTAATTGAGCTTAATCTTCTAGCTCTGAAAGGAGCAACCATTTAATTCAGGTTCTATTTCCCACTGGATACTAGTTATTAGATAATTCACTGGGTATCTAAAATGCCAGTTTCTGGATTTCTCTGATTAATCTCTGATGAAATTCTAAGTAACACCACTTTATTAGGCAATAAATCAGCTTGCACAAATTCACGTAGCCAAAAGTATGCATGTATTATGAAAATTCATATAATCAAAACTAAAAAATGTGCTAGTAATACAACGATTGAAAATGTGTTAGAACCAATTATTTAGTGAAAATTGAGATTCTGACTTTAAGTATTTTAAAGAAGTATAAAAAATGTTTTGGTAAAAAGCAGGAAACTGGCTGATGGGGTTTATTATGCAAAGGTCCAGATAAAGGTAATCCAGAAGTACAAGACAATCATGGAAGTTAACCTGCTTAAAACAGAGTTGGTAAATAGGATATAGCCAGCTGATAATAGTCTTTGAAGCACACACAAAAATATGCTTCATGAAAGGGATTGGAACCCAGCAAACAATTTATTAATTTTTAGATAGAAATGGCTTCCTGATAATCACAAATACCTAAAATTGCTAAGTTCCAAAGCACGTACATCAAGAGTGAAGATCATTATTCTCTTTTGAAGGCCACCACTGGTATTGCCTCTGTCCTTTATCCTCCATGATATCCTCACAAATTCTACCAGTTTGGAGTAAGACAAAACTCAATTGTAATATAACACTGTCTTATGCTTGTACTTTTTTTGTTTGTGTTTGCTTTCCACGTGTGTATGGTTTGTTTTGGACTTGTTCATTTATTTAAGAAATGGTTTTCAATGAACTTACTTTGAGAACAATTCTTTTTAACAAGAAAAATTCCTCAGTTCCTTACTGTTCATGTAGAAGCTCTTAGCCAACCTCCACTTAACCAACCATCACAACCAATCAATGCAATCCAAATTCCCCTTTTAAACCAGATACGGGATGCTAATGGCACCTACCTCATACACTCTTCTTTGTGCCAACCAAGAGTAGGTTGGTTTGTATCCCTCGCAGGAATACATCAAGTATTCTTGCAATTGTGGGATTTAATTATCTATCATCTAAAACCAACAAAATAGGAGTATGAAGAATTGTTTCTATGAAAACTAAGTAGAAAAAAACAGATGGAATATTTTGGTATAATAGATGATTTACTTTAAAAAAGAAAATACTGGGGAACCTGGGTGGCTCAGTCAGTTAGGGGTCCAATTTCAGCTCAGGTCATGATCTCACAGTTCATGAGTTTGAGCCCCACACCAGGCTCTGTGCTGACAGCTTAGAGCCTGGAGCCTGCTTCAGATTCTGTGTCTCCCTCTCCGTCTCTGCCCCTTCCCTGCTTGCACACACAATCTCTCTCAAAAATAAATAAAATAAACATTAAAGAAAATTCTAAAAAAGAAAATGCTATTGAGTTGGGTGTGGGTGAGACTACCATAAAAAACTTGGGGAAAATAATAAAATATTAAGATTTGATTCACAGATTATAAAGTAAGTGTCTTCAAGGTCTCTCTCCATTTCAAAGAAATCAGAACTTGAAATCGTAAATAATACATTTGGGTATAGTATATGCATGAAAATCTAATGCAGAGTGCCAATCTGTGGATTCATATACCAAGAAAAGAAAGCCCTTAACCTTAGATCAAGGTTTCTTGATCCTGGCACTATGGACATTTTGGACTGGAAAATTCTTTGGAGATTGTGGTGCAATACTGCCCTCTGAATTCAAAGATGTTTAGCAGCATATCCCTAGCCTCTTTACTACCCACAACGGCAACAGCACCCTCACCCAGCTATGACAATCAAAAATGTCTCCAAACATTGCCAAATATCTCTAGGGGGTAAAATTATCCCAACTGAGAACTACTGCCCTGTATCAAACAATTGATGAATACATGTATATGTATATATTTTCATTAAAGTAATTAGTTTTTAATGATTTTTACTATAACCAACTTTTTTGAATAAATGATCAACTACTAATTCAAATTAAGTCATATAAGATGGCTTTTCTATACATAACAGGAAGAAAAAAAAAACTACCCTTAACTTCACAACGTGGATAAGATAGTAAGTGAATAAGATAGCTTTAATTTATATATGATGATATTCCCATTTCTAGCACAACCTTTCTGAGATCAAAACAGAAGCAAAGAATTACTGAATAGGTCAGGGCAGGAAAAGATGGCAGAAGCAGCAAAAGAAACAAAAGAAATTTAAAAAACAACTTCCAGATGGTTGGAAGAGCAGCATAAGGAGAAAGCTTATTATCTTTGACTACACGGTTCTATTCACTGCAACATTTACTGCAGGACCATCCAACACCAGTCAAGAGAGGTTCCTTATGCATAAATTTCAGAAAGCTTAAATGTCTACCATTGTAATAGCAAATTATGTATGATTCACTCATTTTGATGTACAAAAATTTAAGGTGAGTCTTTATGTACTGACACCATCACATATTGTTAAATAGATGTAAGTTGGATATGATACAATTATTTAAGTTGGTATTTGGAAATACAATTTGTACGTGCAAAGAAAAAGATCTGACAGTAAACCAAATTACTAATAGCATTTATCCCATGCAATCCCTCTTGCATTTTCCATAACTGGCATAACAATATTTCCTTCATACATGCTCTTCTAGAACCTTGCCACTCTTCCTATCAAGATTCTGTATTCCCTGCTCTTGAACCCAGGCAGGCCAGCAGGACTGCCTCAATAAACAGAATACAGAGGAAGTAACATTGTGTGGTTTCCAAGGCTAAGTCATAAAAAGTGATATGCCTAGCTTTCTTTCTCTCTGCAACACTTGAGTTTGGAGCCCTGAGGTACCATGTAGGAAGTCCAACTATTCTGAAGCCACCATACTGGAGAACCACCAGCCTTCAGTTGTTTTGAGTTCTCCCAACCTGGGCATCAGACACATGAGTGAGCTAGTTCAGATGACTCCAGGTAAAAAATCCCAGGTAAGAATCACTTAACTAAACCCCCAGAACCCTGTAAGAGAATAATAAAATCATTTTGTTGTTTTAAGCTACTGTTTTGAAGAGGTTTGTTATGAGTAATAGAACACTGGGGTAGAATATGTTAGGAAGAGGAGAGGGTAGCTACACTTATTATTTTACAAATACTTCTTCATCGTTTGCATTCTTTTCTATGTAATAACATTATAATTGCAATTCTAAGTCCGTATATCTCCTGCTGTTCTGGCAAAAAGAGGGGAAAACTGAGCTTATCCTCAGGAAAGAGGGAACTTAAAACTCTTACATATCATCTACACTGACCATTCTTAATCACTATCATTGGTACCAGCATTCTACAGCCAAAAGTATTTGTCAGGAAGCTAAACTCGGCAATCTACCTGGTGTTAATCACTATTTTTGAGGGTAGATCAGAGAAATTACTGAACCAAGAATAACTCAGGTGCAGTATTGAAATCTGTACCTCTGGGTTCAGTCTTCTTTCTGATCTTATCAAATCCAAATTGTGAGCTTCCTAGAGTTTAGGCCTATGTCTTATATATCATATGTAATCAATATTAGATGAATAAGAATAAATGGACTTTGAAAATTAAAGGGGAAGGAAAAAGAATGCAGAGAGGGATAAGTCAATAAGAGATTGAAGGAACTTACACTTCAGCTAGAATCTAATTCATACACAAAATGAAAACTAGAATATTTAAAATGTGATACACATTGTAAGTAAATTCAAATTATATATACTATTAGCTGAGTGCACATGTACAGCTTATATATGGAGTAAATGACCGGGCCAAGTGTGACAGAGTTCATCGGAAAGTACCTCCTCAGAGAGAAAAGGCTTTAAGTGGGCTTTATTAAGAAGGTTTTAACTGGCAAGATAAGGATATACAAGATATTAAGTGGGAGAAAGTAGAAAATACCAAGAAATGAAGGCTGAAAACATATAGCAGGAAGAAAGGTAATTTACTTGAACGTAATTGAGAAAAAATCTTTAGGAATAAGAAAACACAATATCAGTAAGGGAGGAAAGAAAATGTTAAAGAACCTTAAAAAAAAAAGCATGGGGATTAAAATTGGAATATAACACAATTCAAACTAAGGTACAGCAACTTCTTGAATGACTTGATGAAAAGTGTTTGATGAAAATTATTCTAACAGTACTGTGCACCATGGAATAAAGTAGGGAAGAGGCAGAGAGGCCAGTTTTACTGTTGTAATCATCTCAGCAAGAAGCGATGAGGATGGCAACTATAGATGTAAAAAGATCTAAGAGATGTGATGGTGAAAGAATCAGTGGAACATTGCTGATGAATTAGATGGGGGAGGAGGGAGAGAAGCATGAAAAGGAAAGTACTAAAGGGGTGTTTTAAAGGTTTTAAGTCCAGGAACTTCAAGACCAGAGATAAATTTTAAAAAGAAAGTAAAAGGATGATGGAAGAGAGAAGATCTGGATAGAAAGAATTTTAACTAAAAGGAAATAGGCATTTTGCATCAAATGCAATTAAAGCCTACAAAAGGTTAACTGAGAAGAAAAACAAATCAACGAACAAAAATAGCTAGAAAAACATTACTTGCAACATATGAGAATTCTAATGATTCAGGAGAGTAAATACCTTAGAAACAGAAGCAGAGGCCAACTAATAGTAAAATGATAAGGTGTGCCTTCATCTGTGGAACCAGTCTCCTAAGCACTTTACAAATATTGCCTCAAATGCCCACAACAATCCTGTGATATGGGTACAATTATTTATCTCCAATTTATAGAAAGAAAAATGGATACATACAGCAAGGTTCATGCAAAGTTACACAGTAAGTTGTGTGGAAGTCAGATTTACACCTAGGTAGTCTCAAGTCCATGTTCTCAATCAGCTCAATATTCTAGGATTAATTAAAAGACTCTGAGAAGAATGATGACATTAAAAAAAAAAAAGAAAGAAAGAAAAAAAAGGTGAGAAATTACTTTGTGAGGGTAAAGGTTCATGAGATGGTTGATATATCAAAGCAGATATATTGAAAAAAAAACCTTGCTTAATAGATTTAGAAAACAAGGGTAAGGGAGAACTTATCGACCAAAGGGGGGTGGGAGTAGGGACCAGGGGAAGGATTGCCTTAAGAGTTGGTATATAAAAATATAAAAGTTTAAGGGGTGCCTGGGTGGCTCAGTCAGTTGAGCATCCGACTTCAGCTCAGGTCATATGGGTTTGAGCCCCACGTCAGGCTCTGTGCTGACAGCTCAGAGCCTGGGGCCTGGTTCAGATTCTGGGTCTTTGTCTCTCTCTCTGCCCTTTACCCACTCACACCATCTCTCTGTCTCTCTCTCAAAGGTAGACATTAAAAAAATTTTTTTTAAATATATAAAAGTTAAAGAAAATGAATGGATGATATAACCATAAAAGACTAGATGATTTGGGGTATAATACTAACCATTAAGTATAACATCTAGAAAAACAGCCACGATTAACCAAAACACATCCCATGGCACAATTTAGTGGCATAAGCAGTTATAGAGGATGGATATGGATATTTAAAATAAGGCAGGCACATGTCAGGGAGAAAACATTTCAAGTTGTATAGACATTTAACATTACTAAGTATTCTACCATAAAACCAAGCACATAGTAAGTTCTCAGTAGGTATTATGTTATGTCTGTGCATTTTCCAAAAGTTCCAAAGGCCATCTTATTAGAATTACCTGGCATTTACGAAGGACACATTCCTGGGCCCAACTAAAATTTTTTAAATCTGGGGGTGGAGCTCAGAAAACAAAAATCTTAATATATTTTCCAGGCAATTATTTTTCAAAGAGTTGAGATGTACTGCCTTCCTGTGTTGTCTAAGTATTAGAACTCTAGGACTCGCCAACCGTTTATCTTCGATGGCTTATATAATCTGACACAGATCTTCTAAATTCTTTCATTGCCTATGCTTGACTTATTCTAAATTCCCAGTCTTGGTTTGGTTAACACAATCAAGACTTTAGCTTTGGAGTTTTTAGCTCTTAAATCCATACCAACTCCAATACTGACACAGAGAGAAGAAAGCTCTAGTTCCTTTCCCTGACATCATAGATCCTCTGTTAAATATAGCATATGTTGTTGACTAGACACTGGATTGACCCAGTATGTCAATTCTTACGTTGTCAGATCTGTAGTGAAGAAAATAAAATGCTCACTACTACAGACTCACCATATGAATGCCTATTTATTGCCTTTAGAGTAAGGGGACCCAAATGTTCCATTTTTGTTACTAACTTTTGCTAGAAAGTTTAATGGGTATTAATTTAGCACAAAAGCTTGTCAGGAATGAAAGACGTTTTCATCTTTCATGAAATGAAAATGGTTGTCACCATATAGACCATATCTACAGCAGTGTTCCTGTTTCTGAAAAAGTGAGTTCTTTTAAGATGTCTCTTGACCTCAATGATGGGGCAAATGACAGCCAACAGGCTGTTTACTTGATAAGAGGCAGAACTGGAAAAAGAGCCTCTTTAGTCAACAGGGGACCCACCTTGACAGCAGCAACTAGGATCCTGAAAGAATAGCTTCATGTACTTTCAAACTTTAGCAGATCTGTGATTCAAACTGTTAAGATGGAACAGCCATGTCTAGTGTTACCTCTGGTTCTGTCCTTAATCCTGTCTAGTTCCATAGTTCTACTTTGTCATCTTTCTGGTTTGCCTGAGGTGAAGAACATAAAAAGCTAACACTAAATTACACTGAGACTTTTGCCATTTCCTGCAAATTATTTGATCTTTGAAGAAAAGGATTAAATCCAACTAATCTTTATATCCCACAGAGTACCTAAACATGCGCTGCTATACTTGACATGTTTAACTGAGTGCCCTGTTCAACCTCTACAAGAGAATCCTCCTCATGCAGAGCACCAAAAGCATTAGTCTTGTATAAAAAGGTGACTTCCCCTTGTGTCCTATCCCCAAGGTCATGAAATACAAATTGACATCTAACTCATGGTCATGCAATACATTCAGATTTCTCTCTAGCCACTTGAACTAAATAAAAGAAGCACAGTCACCACTAAGATGTAAGCTTTAGTCAAAAGAAAAGAACAGTTCAAGTCAGCACCACTGGCAAACCAAATCCACCTGTAAGTCAAAGTCATGGAGAAATAAACTGTGGAAAAAATACAGCAAGGCAAATAGAAGTGGAAAGGAGAAGTAACAAAAGGTTGATGAAGCAGACATAAAAAGAGAAGGCAAGACAAGAAACCATACATCCACAGAATGAGAGGCAGATAGACTAGCTTCTCAGATTCCTGATAGATCTCCCTTTTGCATAACCCCAAACAGCTGGATCCCTATAACAACCTCCCTCTAAAGCCAAAAGAATCCCTGATTAAAATACTATTTTTTTTTTTAGATTATACACCGAGATAAATAAAAAGCTGGCAACAGATAAATCCAAAGAGGAAAAAAAAATTGCACCAGGAAGTGTAACTTCAGGTTAGCCAAAAAGTTTTCTAAATACGAACCTGACTTATGAGAAAGTACCACCAACACTTGCCATATTCTTGTCAATGAAACAAATTAGAATTTAATTGATGTTTTCAAAGGAAATTATCATTGTGCACAAAAAACTGTCTCAAACTCAGAGGAGAAAAAGCCCACAATGATATATATCTTTTCTGGTAACATGTTTGAGAATCTTTTGTTAGCCTGTTTAAAGCAGATCTTTGTTATCTGATGTCTATGATAATTAGTAGTATATTAAATTAATAGCCTCATCTTTAAAGACAGGTTTCTTAATTTACACAACTGATAAAGAGAAGGCAAAGGTCAGTCCTGTAACCAGCCTTTAACCTGATAGTCCTTTCTTGTACCTAGACTAACAATAGTATCTGGAACCCTTTTTTTCCTCTACAGATCCTTTCTCTGGAAACAATCTTTGAACTGACTTTCTCTGAAGAGCGTTCCCTTAGAACAAATCCAAAATAAAACTACCACATGAGCTCACAATCAATTAATCTGGCAAGTTTGTTTTAACGCTGTTAAAGACCAAACTAACATCAGAATAATTATAATTTGGTTATCTTATACAGATTCTAGCATAATTCCAGTCTGGCAAGAAATATATCACTTAAGCCTTGAATTCATTTAAAACTTTCACTTTACCAAAAATGTCAAGGTTACTAACTTTTACTAACAAGTTTAATGGGTATTAATATTATAAATCCTCAATTAAGTAAAGCTTGCCAATTTTTAAATTCTCACAAGTCTCATTGGAATTTTCCATAAGAAATTTCAAGATGTGCCAAAAGAATTTCTGAACTACTACAAAAGGCGAAAGAGTGAAATTACTGATTCAATAATTGGTTAATTGGTGTCCTTCTCCTTAGTTATATTTGACAAAACAAAATTTATGACTAAGAGGGGACTTACTCAATCTTTGTAACAACAGAATAGTTCTTGAATAGTATCTGATTGTGGTGGTGGTTATAGAATCCACACATAATAAAATGGCATAGAACTATAAACATACACTGTACCAATATCAATTTCCCAATTTTAATACTGCACTAAAGTTACATAAGATGTAACCATTAGGGGAAACTGGGTGAAAGGTATAGGGCCCTTTCTACTGTTTTTGCAACGTCCTATGAATCTACATTTCAAAATGAATAATAATTCAAAATAAATGAATAAGCAAACAACTTATTAATTAATAACAAAAATACCATATATATATTTTTTAATTAACCTAAATAGCCTATTTAGCTGACCAGAAAGTAGAGACCTAATCTTTTATACATACAAACTTACATTGTCAATAACATAGTGAACTCACTTAATTGACATGCTGTCAATCAAGACATTCTATTTCAGAAAATGGAACTTAAAATGGGAAGTAACCAATAACTTGTACTCTTGTAAGTAATTCCTTGTCTTAGGGAAGACAAGGTTGGATGATGGCTGTGTTGCATTGAAATAAAAGTAATAGATTTATTTTTAAATTATTATACTTTACTAAAAGAACTTTTTTGAAGGCAAAAAACTAAAAAATATTTTTATTTAACCTTTAGACCTACCACCTTTGGAGGAAAATGAAAGTTTATTGGAAAAGAGGATACAGAATTTCAAATAAATAACATCATGCCATCTTTTCAGAGAGGTCTTCCTCAGACAACAGAGTGTACAGCAAATATTCTTGTCCTGAATGGTTCTAAACAGCTACTATGTAAAACTAAACATAGGCTATCTTTGACTCCAGAAAATGGATTTGCAACCAAATAAAGATAATATTCAGAACAGCTACTTTCAAGTTCTCCACGATGAACAATTATGTTCCATGAATGTATATGCCCAGCTAAATGACTGACTGCAAACTACAGTCATAATTTAGCCTCCTACAAAAATTACATTTTATCTGGATTGGTACCTTAGCTATCATCTTGCTGCCTCTATACCATAGTTTTGGGTAAGATTTATCCTTGTCTCAATTTGGTAAAAACAGAACATTCTTTCTCCTCCTTGAGAGGAATGAGACACAAATATAAATTGCCATATGTGTATCATCTACCACTTTGGAAAATCAACTGAAGCAGTAGAAATAAACTAGCCACCCAACCTCAAGTATAAATATTAGTACATAAATAAAACAGATGTTTGTCAAAGAAGCTTCCAAATCCCATAATGCAACTACTCAATTGTCACTATAGCCATGTTAAACAAAACAAAACAAAACTGAAATAGAGTAAGAATTTGGATGTGTGGGGAAAAAAGTGAAAGAAACTATACAGATTTAAAGGGCTTTCATGAAGTTAGGTAAGATGAATAGGTTGGATTAGCAAGGGGGAAACTATGTTAGAAACATAAAAATGTATTAACAAGGCAAAATAAATAAACTTTAAATTGTCTGAATTAGGCAATAATCTAATACTGCCTTTTATTTAGAGAGGAAAAAACAGAAGCCAAAGCAACAGAATATACTATCATTCTTTATACAGCAATAGGTTTTAAAGTTCACAATTAATTCCTTACTTTTGAAGACATTACTAACAATTGCAACCCTTACAGACTAATAATATACCCCACCCTCCTTATCTATGCTAAAGAGTGCCTGTTTGGCCTACCAGTAGTTTGGCATGGCAAAGGCATAGGGTCTGGAGTTGATAATGATAAAATACAAGGCAGGAACCAGAACACAAAATACATGGAATAACATGATAATAATAATAGTTAACATTTATGATATGCCTGAAGTATTCTAGGGACTTAACAGCATTCTAAGGGCTCATAATAATCCTATAAAGTGCGGACTGTTTATCCCCATTCTACAGATGAGGAAAATGAGGAACAGACAGATTAAATGACTTACCCAAAGTCACATAGCCAGTAATTAGCAAAGCCAGGACTCGGACACAGGTGGAATGACAGTTTAGATTTATTTGAAAGGCTGGGGAGCCACTGAAGGATTACAGGCAAAGTTACGGCTAACAATCAAATTCACATTTTGTTTTAGCAAGATCACTCAGTAGGAGTGAAAAATGACTAAGAAAAAATAGTGAAAGTAGTAAGATTAGTTAAGAGACTGATGTGGCAAGACAGAAATGATAAAGGCCTGAATTGAGGGAATAGCATATAATGAAAAGTGAACTGATAGATACAAAGGATATAAAATCAACTTGATTCTATGATTGGACGTGGAGAATCAGAATAACTCAAGTCTTGACTGACTAGGCCCCACCCTACAGCTTCACATTTTAATCACACCACTACTTTATCAAAATCTTAAAGCAGATAAATTTAGTCTCAGGTCATCTTCATTTCAGCAACAGCCACAGCATTTGACTTTCCCCTTTCTGAAAACTGTAACTATATACATTAAAATGACTGCCCCTTGGCAACGCCACACTAATTGTTTAATATGTATGCAGTAAAGAGAGCTATTAAATGTTTTTGATAAACCACACGCAGACTATCACTGAACATAAAATACAGAGAAGCTACTGAGAATATGTGCAATTTAGTAAACATTCTTATCTAATTGGCATTCTAAGTTGTAAAAAAACCTAAATGCCCTCTGAATAAATTAGATTCATCTGATCATTTATAAGGAAGGGTCTATAGACACCTATTTTAAGATTCAAAAAAAGTAAAATAACTCATAACTTCGAAGCTAAATATAGTTTTTTCTCCTTTGAAAAATGAAAAAGCAAAAATAAAAACTGCTATCCTTACTTATACCCCAAGTCAAGGATCTGTAAAGTACTGCATCAGAATTATAATAACTACTGGAAAAACTTACTGTAACTTCAACCTTATTACCATTGTAAGGGTAAAACTATGCTAGAGCCAAAGACTTCCAGTAACTAAATGCTCTTGGAAAGTGTCCAAGACATGTTATAGTAAATTTCCAACTTGTTTCATCTAAGATCAGGAAAAGCAAGTTATCTAAAGCACTGGATTAAGTTTAAACAGTCTCTAACTAGAAGTTATACCTCAAATAATCAGAAAAATCTTTAGTTATGTTGGGCCCTAAGACCTGTAAGGGTCAGGTGGGGAGACAGCTGCACGTAGGAATCTAAGTCACCTACTAATTAATATTATTTTGAGAAAAATTTCAATACCAATAGCTTCCATTTTGAGAGAAACAGATTTTGGCAGAATCTGTTAATGCTTTATAATGATGCTGAAAATCTCCATAGTTCCTATCATGTGGACAGCATATGGTGGTAGTTACTCCGGTTTCTAGTGTGAGCCACTGTTTAGCCTCCTGTTATCTATGGTTCAGATTCCTTTTTTACAGGCTGTATGTCTCACAAATATACACCAATTTCATATATAAACAAACATAATGGTGCTTTATGTGAGTGCATATGTAAATATAGCTATATGACACTCTAGACAAGCTGTGATTTCCACTCATAACAATTTTTTTTATAAATTAAAGTTCTACTAAATTGAGAAGCAAAACCCAGCAGTTAAAGAGAAAAATCCAGCCAAAAAGCAAAGGGAGCTACAAAATTAACTCTGGAAGCCAAAAAAAACTAAATAAAGCAGGTTCTCAAAACAAACAAATTCAACACATTTTCACTGAGCACTTTCTAGTTTACCTATAAATGTTCACATTTTTAAAAGGCTGAGTGGTACACCAACTTTCATTTATGAAAAATGACACCCTAGGGTAAATTTCTAATTTCCAAGAGAAATACTTCAAGTTTAAAGATCTGCAGACAAAAATAATAGATGCAAGAGCTGCAAAGAAATGAACCAAAAAAGCAAACATGGTTTTACAAGAAACACGGAAGCTGTCTGCAACATTTAAAAGTGGATGGACTGAAAATAACATACAAAAGACCCCAAATGAACAAACTTAGTATAAGTATCCCCAATGTGTTCAACATCTACTGAAACAAGCAATGCCATTTCAACACGTAGCACAAAAACAGCCATAAACTGGTTATCTCTATTTTTTAAAAATGATTAACTTACGAGATTTGTTGCAATATATTTTATAATTTACCAATACTATTA
Source organism: Panthera pardus (assembly GCF_024362965.1). Lineage (NCBI taxonomy): Eukaryota > Metazoa > Chordata > Mammalia > Carnivora > Felidae > Panthera > Panthera pardus. The sequence continues at coordinate 50,415,987 of NW_026526688.1, read as the reverse complement.
GTGATGCTTCAACTATGGATTTGTGCTAAGAAGAGTGAAATCTGTTCATACACCAGTGAAAATGAAGCCCCACCAAAGACATTCAACATAAAGCTGACCCCTAAAGGCTCCCTGATGCACATTTGCAACCACAGTATTCATGATATGCAATACACTAAACTAGCAACAGATTGGTTAAAAACAGTTTGGATTCTCAACTTCCCATAATACAGGCAACATTTTTAGAAGCAATCATATTCAAATAAATGTGTCTTTCACAGTTACGGGATGAAATTTTAAGCTGGACAGGCACCAATGCCCTGATTTTCTACTTTTTTCATAAACCATATGACTTCCACACGCTGACAATGTTTTATGTTTTAACCTGCAGTAAAGGCTTTACATCATTTTAATGATCAGTGCTTAAAATGCAACAGAATCACCTCCACTAAATGCAAGGAATAGGTTTGGTTTACCTTTAGTGATTTCAACCAGACTACTAGTCAGAAAAAGTTTAATGAAAGCTTTTCCAGTAAGTAACTTTGCATTTCCACGGAAGAAAACAAAAAGAAAATCTGAGGTAGGGAAGGTGGAAGATAATATTTTACCAACTCTTAAACATTTGAGTTTTTTATTTCTAAAATAAGTACTTAACATCTAAAAACTACATCTAAAAGGATATCTTTCAGCAAATGTATACTCTATTATATAATTATACAGGATTTTCCTCCAGTTTTGGCAAAGTAGTATTTCAGGTTAAGATAGAAGATTAAAACAAAAAATTGTGGAAATCCTAGTCTGTAACAAATCAAAGGTTCAGCCTTGTATCAACATAGCCTAAATTTGAGATTTAAAAAACACAAGTTTTTTTTCTATTCAGGTCAATCTAAATATACATACTACCTCATATTTATAGTCAGCTTATCTGTGTGAATGATCAACTGCAGAAATTTCAAATCTAAGGTTATAAGACATACCATAAAACCACATACTATAACTATGTGACTTTTCAGTTTTTATGGAATCTGAGGTCCTTTACTCTTAGGTTCAAGAATTGATCAATTTGGAGCCAAATATGTAAATGCTTTGAAGTCTCAACAGTTAAAAGAGCAATTATGCCAATTCCTTTAGTCATGTAAAGGTCCATTACACACACACACACACACACACACACCTGTCACAGAAGGGTTAGTGAAAATTTCAATTTTGGACTGAAAAAACTACAAAATATACGGTCTTAAATTCTCCTGGTGTAATGTTATTAAATATTAAAGACTGTGAGAAAAAAAGATGTTGCAATCCTCTTGCCTTTATAACTCTACTTTAAACTTGAGAAAAAAAAATCAGAATTCAAATATTCCAATTCACCTAGCTCTAACAACTTAGTTGTGCAATTTTAAAATCAGTTTAATGCAAAGCACTTCAATCCTGATGTGACAATTACCTGTGGCATAAATGCAAAATAAAAACAAATGCAAGTCCTCTTCATCTAATGATGCATTTTATAGCAAAACCACAAAAAGCACAATCATATTAGCACAAACTAAATAAACAGGCACAAGAGGCATCATGTCCATCCAGGAAAAGAAATGTAGCATGCCAAGAAAGAAAGGAAGGACTGAAACAACGAAGAAGGGAAGGAAGAAGGGAAGGAAGACAGAGGTTTCTATACCTGAAGGATCCGAGAGAAATGAACTAGTCACATCATTCTATCCTATTAGATACATAAGGGTTTCTTAAAGCTTCAGGGTAAAAAGCAGCAATCACTTTACACCATTCAACTTTACACAGTATAGTATATTTCATGTCAACTGCCTTCCATCCTTCACTCACCCAATGCTTCCTCACTCTTCCATACGAGCTTTCAGACAAATCCGAAACAGAACAGGGTGGGGTAGAAGAAAAATACAAGCAGCGCTTTTCTGCTACTCCCCCCGCCCCCAAATAATTTCCAACAGTTTTTCCTACTACGAAAATAAGTCTCCCTATCTTAAGATACACAACAGTCATTCTATGTCCTTAGTAGACACACAGAGACGCATACACATGTCAGCACTCCAGACCCCCACAGCACGCCCCCGAACCTTAAGTAATGTTTATTGCATTTAACGTGAAGACGACAAGATACATCTACCTACTGTTTCGGGGTGAGGGTGGGTGGAGGACTCCTTTCAAAGTAGCCCCAATAGTGTAACCAAAACACGGTTCCGGAATAAAATATTAAGAACACTTTTCCTTTCCCACCTATCTATGGACTTAAGGATGCAAAAATCCATCTCCAAACCACCTCATTTCTAAAATTCTTCAGCCCGGAGTTTGGGGTGGAGATTTGTCCAGGGGAGGGGGCGGAGGCGGGGAGAAGCGTGAGCCGGCAATGGGACACAAACGAGTTGCTAACCCCAGCTACCCCGCACCACGTCGCCAGCCCAGAGGTCCAGAACTCGGGACCTCACGCACACTTCTCTGCCCAGGCCCAGTTAAAAGCTATGACTCCAGCTATCTAACTTCGTATCTACAGACATTTATTCGTTACTAACACATCACACAAGTACACGTCACACAGTTTAAAACACACTTATAAACCCCAAACAAATCCACACACCTCAAATTCACCTCGCAGTTTCCCAAACTCCAAACAGGAGACCCCACCTCCAGGATTCAAACCTTCCGCCCACAGTGGAGGAAACCAGGAGAAAAGAGTTGGGGAGCAGCCGACGCCTTTCAATTATCGCCCCCCAAAAACTGCCCCACCCCACACCCTGCGTTCGGGTTACCCACTCGGAAGCCCCGTTTCCTCCCTCTTCTCAATCGGGCCGCTTAAGGGACCCATCCCCAGCCCACTCACTTTCTCCCCAAAACCCCTCAAAAAAACAAAAAAAGTGAAGAGAAAGAAGTGAGGAAAGAGACTTGAGGTAGTCCGGCTTCAAAACCGCTCGACTCACCTCAGAATCCTTGCTGAGTTCTCTCCGCCCGGCACAGCCCCCTCCCCAACGTCCCAGTACGAAAGGCTGAGGCAGGGAGGAGGGGAAAGCGGGAGGGGGAGGGGTGTCTTCCGCGTGGGGCGCCAGTCGGGAGGGGACTGGGGAGGGGTTGAGGCCCGCACAGGAAGAGGAGAAGGGGGAGGGGAGGCCCCTATCTCCCAGTCTCCCCCTGAAAACCTCCCTTGTCTCAATCACATCAGACTGACTGTCTTTGTCTGGCTGACAACCGCCATATTGATATCAACAGCCCCGCTCCCACCTGCTGCAGCCAGGCGGCCCTGGGAGTTGTAGTTCCTGCCTCCCTTGAGTAAAAGCTCGGAACTTGGCATCCAGAGGCCCCAGGGAACTACAGATCCCGGCAAGTCCCGCGCCCATCTGCCTTCCCACAGGGAGGAGGGGAAAGGGGCGGCCAGAGCCATGGGGACTACACATCCCAGAATACCATGGGTCCCAGGCCGGGCTAGGGCGCACGATATCATGCTGGGGTGCAGAGGGAGGATGAATTGGCGGCGGGGATGAATTTGAGCTGACCGAGGGAGGTGTTGGAGAGGAATGGGACGAAAAAGAAAGATGACCACAGTTCCCATGATGCACGGAGAGAGGACTACATTTCCCATCATGCCCCGGGAAGGGGGCGTAGAGAAAAAGAACTGCATGTCCCGCGATGCTCTCGGCGGGCTAGTGGCAGAGATTGAACCGGAAGACGCTTTCTGCGTTTGAGAAGTGGAGTGTCTGGTACTGAGCAACCAAAAGTCCAATATGAAACTGGTGAGTCTCCGCTCCTAGGTCAGAGGGCAAAGGTGATGCCATATCCTTTTGGACTTCGTCGTTTCCACTTTGGGAAGGGAAGTAGACAGTGGGGTGGACCAAGGAAAACTGCTGTGTTGAGGAGGTTTGAATCTTACTCCCCCCACTCTTCACCCCCAGCTACCCGGAGATCTTATCCATCCATTGGCGGGTCCCTTTGGTTAAAGACGTTCACTCTGTCGCATTTCTTCTCCTACAAACTAAAGTTGGGCTTTACGAGCCAGGGTGGTTTTGTGTCTCAGCTGCCACGTGAGTGTTGTAATAGGTTAACTTCTTTCATGCTGCTTACACTTGATTAGCGTTTTTCCCACCGTTCACGTGGCTTTGGTTAGATATGAGTAGAGTAGAAAATACTGAGCAGAGGGTAATCACTTATTAAATTTTGTGTTATAGACTTTTAACTGCCCTAGGAATTCAGAGAGGGACAAAGTCAGGGTGTGATCTTGGAAGATTTAAGTCATAAATCCTGTCACAGTGTTCTGAGAGGAAGTATTAAGGCATTCCAACCTAGGGACTGCATGAGCCAAGGTTAGACGGAACATGCCGGTATATCTGGAGAAGTCTTTGTATCACAAAACCCAAATACTTGGCATACAGAAAAGCTTCCAAGACCTTTATTTTGGGCCATTTTACTCGTATTGTGTAATCTACCTAGTTTATTCCATACCTGTATGGAATTAATAGCATAATTCGGTGTGAGATACTGTTTGTCAACCTTCTAAAATTCCTGTTCCTGCAGCCAAGTATTGTCAAGCTTTACTTTCTGTGATTTTTATACAAAAACAAAATGTTTGTTTTCCTATTTGAACATACTTTCCAAAGCATGTGTGCCCGTATGCGCGCACCCACGCACACATACTATAGACATATACTCTGTGAAGTGTCAGTTGTTTTCTGAAAAGAAGTCACAGAAAGTATTAAAGTAGATTTAACTTCAAAACTGCTTCCATTTCAAGCTGTTTATGTAGGGAGAAGGGTACAGATCAGTAAATCTTGAGTGTTAATTTGTTCCTGGGTCAGCGTGTAAAACATGTAAGAATGCAGAATTGAAGGTCACTGCCTTGCCCTAAAGAAATATGTAATTTAATGAAGAAGACAGAAAAGAGGCAAAATTATAATGCATTATGATCATGGTAAAAGAAGAGCGTGTTCAGGGTTTGGGGAATTGAAAGGATAATGGGGTGGGAGAGAGGAGGGAGATAGACAAGACTCAAACTGATAGGAAAAATGAGTAGGCCTTCCATGAAGAGGGCTCGGGTTACAGGTGCAAAGAAATTGCACTTAAGTGGTTGGAACACAGACCATGTGTCCTCAATAAAGGATAAATCACATTTGGTGTGCTTACTGAGAAGGCATGCAAATGTGAAACAATTTTTTCCATAAAAACTCATTTGAGTATCGGAGAGCCAAGTTTACATAAACTTTGGTTTGCTCATAATATCCTCCTGCTTAATTTATTTACAAATGTGAAAACATGGGAAAAAAGTAACTTATTTTTTCCTTTAAGAACCAAAATATGCCTGGGGCAAAAATAAATAAAGATTAAAAATTTTTTTAATGTTTTTTAATGTAATTTTTTAATCTTTGAGAGAGACAGAGTGCGAGCAGGGAAGGGCCAGAGGAAGAGGGAGACACAGAATCCCAAGCAGGCTCTGGGCTCCAGGCTCTGAGCTGTCAGCACACAGCCGGACTCGGGGCTCTAACTCGCGAACCGCTAGATCATGACCCGAACCAAAGTCAGATGCCCAACCCACTAAGCCACCCAGGCGCCCCTAAAAAAATTTTTTTTGTTAAGAACCAAAATGTGCCTCAAAGGAAGAGAAAGTGTTCTATCTATAGTCCCTCCCGCTTTACTTTTAATCCATGTGTTACATATTAAAACTCATTTGGTGGTTAGAAGATCTTTAATGTGGAATTACTGTCAACATAGCAAAGTGGTTTCAAAACCATTGACTAAACCATTGACACTCACTAAGGCTTCTTTTGTGGGTCATGCCTCCCATAAAGTTGAAATAAATCATCTGATGGCCTAAAATTTTTAACTTTGTGCACTGCTTCAGGAATAATGTGATAATAAGTCATGTTTTACATTTATATCATGAAACACAGAAATATATTTTATTGAGCACATTCATGTTTTTGAGATTATGACTTCCCAAAATACCCTCCCCATGCACAATCTGACCATATCTTGTTGATTCTCCGTCTGTTCTTGAACAAGTCTGTTTCTCTCCAGTCCCACTAATACTGCTTTTGTAGTGGCTCTTTTCACTTGACACTTGGAATTCAACAATACCTTCTAACTGATCACCCTGCATTCAATCTTTATTTTTCTTTTATCTTCTTCAAATGTTTATTTTTGAGAAAGAGAGAGACAGAGACAGAGAATCCCAAGCAGGCTCCACACTGTCAGCGCAGTGGCTGACACTCGAACCCACAAACCCTGAGATCATGACCTGAGCTGAAATCAAGAGTTGGACACTTAACCAATTGAGCCACCCATGTGCCCAGTCCCTGCATTCAATCTTAACTCCATCCAGTTTGTTCTTTACTCTGCATCCCAGAAGTTATTTTAAATTGCAGAGTTCCATGGGGAGCTTGGGTGGCTCAGTCGGTTGGGTGTCCGACTTCAGCTCAGGTCACGATCTCACGGTCCATGAGTTCGAGCCCCGCGTCGGGCTCTGGGCTGATGGCTCAGAGCCTGGAGCCTGCTTCCGATTCTGTGTCTCCCTCTCTCTCTGCCCCTCCCCCATTCATGCTCTGTGTCTCTCTGTCTCAAAAATAAATAAACGTTAAAAAAAAATTTTTTTTTTTTTTTTTTTAAATTGCAGAGTTCCATAAAACCCCTCAGTAGCTTCCTTTGCCCTTAGGATAAGGTCTTATAATTCTTAATTTGGCTTACTTGGTCCTGCAAAATATGACCCTGCCTACCTTTTCAGGCTTCTGTCTAGCCCTCATCTCCCTTGCTGTCCGGTTTCAATTGTATTGCACATCTTCCGGGTCCTTCAGCTCACCATTGTCTCTGGGACTTTAAATGTGTTGCATCACCTACAACACTTTTTTGCTTGCCCACTTTCTTCATATAGGTCAGGTCTTGGTTGAGCACTTCTTCAAGGATTCCTTGAATTGGGCACCCCTGTTATATCCTTCCATGGCACATGTTCTTTTTGTGGCAGTTGTTGGTTTTATGTCTGTCCTCCCTCATATATTCCCATGGCCTGACACATAGTATGATGCCACTGAATAGTTGAATAATTTCTGAAAGATTGTCAAGATCTGTGACTGTTGATAAGAAAAGATTAAGGAGTGTTTAAGCAGCAATTTGCTGTGTGCTGGGCACTTGCTGTTTGGTGTCCCACTTACTCCTTTGATCTAGGTGATAGTATTCCCATTTTACAGATAAAAAGTCTGAGCCTCAGGGAAGTGAAGTGGCTCAAAGTTACACAGATGAAAAAGTGGTAGAACCAAGATTCCTTCCTCAAGAGTCTGTTGTCTAATGAAAGCAGGGATTCCAGCACCTTTCACAATGCGTGGCATATGTTCGGTGATCTCTTGATAAAAGGAAGCCAGAGTGCATTTTAAGCTTATTTATTTTGAGAGAGCACGCGAGCAAGTGATAGGAAGAGAGAGAATCCCTGCACTAACAGCACAGAGCCTGACGTGGGGCTCGATCTTAACAGCTGTGAGATCATGACCTGAGCCAAAATCAAGAGTCTGATGCTTAACGTACTGAGCCACCCAGGTGCCCCTGAAGGCTGTTTTTAAAATTAGCTTTAAATGTGATTAAGTTAAGATCTTTGAAAAAGATTACAGGTAAAGAAATCAAAGTTAGGAAACTTCCTTGATAATATAAAGGGCTCCATATCAGATCATACCGATGAGGTTGCGTGCTCAGGTTAGTTTTTATACTGCTCAGTTTAGCCTCTGTAATACCATTTATAGTTCTCTTAACTTTACACATCACTCTCTTGGTGGCTTTTCACACACCCAAGGGAAGACCATGGATATCATTATAAAGTAATCCTTGGATATCTCCTCCCTAGAGAGATACTAACTCAAAAGGATCTTAATGACTGTCTACAATATCATGCAGTATTCAGGTGGCTTTATTTAACTGAAAAAATTTTATTGGCACCTTCAGTTAACCAGAATCATTTTTAAAGAACTGGAAAATTGGAAGTGTATCCTCTAAATCAGGATATTTTACAGCATGTTCTGTTATTAGTATTAACTGAGCATAATTAGCTATGCCCCGATGGCCAATTCAGCAAAGGATAGAAACTGGAATTCATTACAGTCCTTAACAAGAACCTTGTGGAACAAAAAAATACTGAATACGTTGACAAATTGAGTTTGGAACATCATATCCAGGAATTTAGTCATTCAAATAGATGAAGATTAAAGTGAATGAATAAAAGAAGCAGTGTGCAAGAATGCAGCATGTGTCATACTTTTTTTTTTTTTTTTTAACGTTTATTTATTTTTGAGACAGGGAGAGACAGAGCATGAACGGGGGAGGGTCAGAAAGAGGGAGACACAGAATCTGAAACAGGCTCCAGGCTCTGAGCTGTCAGCACAGAGCCCGAAGCGGGGCTCGAACTCACAGACCGTGGGATTATAACCCGAGCCGAAGTCGGCCGCTTAACCGACTGAGCCACCCAGGCGCCCCTGTCATACTTTCTATAGATAGTTCCAGACATGGAGAGAATCTTCTAGTTGACTAAGTCAACAAAGATTTATTATGCAACCACAGTATACTGGCATTCAAAGTTTTAATACTTTCCATTTTAATTTTTACGTTTGACCCCAAAGATTGATGACAGGGAATTATTGGGATTTTGCTGAGGCACAAATTTGAATGTGACTTTAAGATTAGTGATAATCCTTAGTGAATGAATGAGCCTGATTACCTCAGAGTCCGTGGCTTTCTGTAGTTATTGTTGCTGTCTTGTTCAAGTTCTGAAAGGAAGGTTACTTATTTATTTTTTAAAATTTTTTAATGTTTGCTTATTTTTGAGACAGAGACAGAGCATGAACGGGGGAGGGTCAGAGAGAGAGGGAGACACAGAATCTGAAGTAGGCTTCAGGCTCTGAGCTGTCAGCACAGAGCCCGACGCGGGGCTCGAACTCACAGACCGTGAGATCATGACCTGGGCCGAAGTCAGAAGCTCAACCAACTGAGCCACCAGGCGCCCCTGAAAGGAAGGTTATTTAAATGCTTGTTATGCTATACTTTTTTAATTTGATGGAGGAAATTGTATGCTATAGTTGTATTTACAAATTAAAAAATTCAAGAAGGCCAGGAGATGTTCTTCAGTGATCTAGTCTCCTTTATACAAAGTGCTATTTCATTTGGGGGAAGGCTCAAACTTTTCACTCACCATTTCTCCTAGGAAAACAGATGGAGCAGAGAAATGGATTCATGGACTGTTCCCTGTGGAGGACAGATAAAATACCAACTGGAATTGTAGATGATCTACAAGATCTTTACTTGAAAGGGGCAAATTCTACCACAAAGTCAATGTAACAAATTATTAGGATGGGTGTGGTTAATCCTTACTTGGATCTGAGAGTGATATTTTATTTCTCCAGTTTACAGAATTGCAGAATCCTTTAGGCTTCTTAGAACTTGGGTGAAGAATAGAAAATCTCTTGCTATAAATTACCAACATTCACAATTTTACCAGTGCTTATTAATTCACCTATTTCAGATTGATTGTTAAAATGTCAACCTGATTTCACTCTTTTCTATTTCTTTTTGCTGGTTGATTAGAGTGCCCTCGTGTGTCTTTTTGATGTAATATCATTTTGAGCTTCAGAAAGGTCATGTTTTATCACCACCTTGGTATTTGGTATGATAGGTGTTTTTCCTTTCTTTCCTCAAACTGAAAAGCAATGTGTAACATAAGGCCAAGTCACATACTTTGTTCAGCAGTGCTGTGAGATAAAAACAGATATTTTACTTTCGGACATTTCAAAGTCATAATTATTACTGTGAATAAATCTTTTATACTTAATGCAAAAAAAAAAAAGTGTACCAATCATAGATTTTTTTCAGTAATGATAGTTGAAAATAATGGTTGAATTGAAATAGTTATATTGGCTCTCAATGTAAGCATGACATCATTAGTGTTGCATATAACTGCAGTAGTACATCTGTTTTGTGACTGGTTTGCTTTGAGCACTCAAATCCTGCTATCATTGTCTCTGATGATCAGTAGAGTGTACTTGGCAGACAAAGGCCAGGAGTGTAGCATGGCCTGAAAATCAGTAAAATACAGTATTCCAAATGGAAAATTTGCTCCTGGCGTGCTAAATACCAACTGAGGTCCAGGCACAAACTACCCCTCAGATCTCCATTATGATTCATTTATTCATTCAACAAATATTCCTGAACACCTTCCTCCTCTGTGCTAGGCATTGCTCAAGGTACGGGGTATATTGCAGTGAACAAAACAGATTTACTCCCTGCCTTTATGAAAGGTAATGTCTAGTGGGCTTACTGGTGCAATTCAAACAATATTACGGTGAACTTCCTGATGTGGAGATGTCATTGGGCACTGGCTCAAGCATTTTTTTAATGTAATGGCCAAACAATGCATTTAATTGTACCCAAGAACATTCCTTCTTAAAATTTTAACAATTATGGCCAACTTGCCTGCTAGTTTACCATTGTACCAGTAGCGTATGAGAATGCATTAACTCCCCCTTGCCAACAATGCCATCTGTTTCTTTACTCTTACTATGTGTCTTCCTAATGCAACTTCCTTTCATCAATCCACACGCCCTCTTGTCTCTTAGACTTCAGCCATATTTAGTAAAACGTCCTTACAGTAATGATGTATGGATGTGGGAAAATGTACTGGAAAGGGGAACACGTTTCTTCAGATAAAACAGTGGTGTCATGAAAGTCTTTAAAAGGAATTTTTTAAAGAATTTTTGGTGTTGCTTTGAAAATGCTGATGCGCATGGGTGTAGTAATTAAGATGGCAGTATTTTGGGATCAAATGGGCTGGAAAGGCAACCAGACCAGGTGTGTGTAAATGACAGATGAGATCCCCCATCATCCCCAGAAAAGGAATAACCTGTGAGATGAAGCTAGAACTTGATGTATCAGGAAGGGCTAAGAAAAAGGGCCAGAATTTTCAGAGATTAAGAAAAAAGGCAACGCTGCAAACCAAAAGGATGAAGGGAAATAAGAAACACTGTAAGAAGAAAAGAGTCAGTTTGAAAACCCCAAGACACTCAGTGATCAAGTCTAAGAACTATGTGGTGGGAACTTTACTGTGAGAAAAACAGGAAGTTTCAATTGTCCCTGATTGACCATATATCTGAAGGAAATGCCTGTAAGGTCTAAAACATTTAAATTTATTGAATGCACAACTGAATGAACTTTAGCTCTCTCAAGGATATATAATCAGATAGATGATATTCAAGAAAGTGTTTTTTTTAATAGAAGTTGCAAAACGAACACCCCTTTTGCCCTTAAGGTACAGTTTATTTTTCATCATTCATGTTTATGAAAGAGTGGGAGGAGGTGAATAATAAAAGGTCTTGCATAATCCATTCCTCAGATTTATGGCCCAAGCAGAGATTCTCTTTTCCGAAATACAATATTTTTGCATTTTTTTAAATTTCAGTGAAATAGAGGAAGGCATAATTAGATGTTCTAATTTAATAAGTCTTCCTTCCCATATGTTTTTCCAACATGTGGAAATAGGAGTAAACAAGCAGTAGTGTTAATAAGGTAGAGGAGGGGCACCTGGGTGGCTCAGTCAGTTAAGCAGCTGACTTCAGCTCTGGTCATGATCTCTCACTTTGTGGGTTTGAGCCCCGCATCAGGCTCTGTGCTGACAGCTAAGAGCCTGGAGCCTGCTTCAGATTCTGTGTCTCCCTCCCTCTCTGCCACTCCCCAACTTGCGCTCTCTCTTTCTTTCTCTCAAAAAATGAATAAACATTTGCAAATTTTTTTAGTAATGTAGATATTATAACCCCTACCCTTTTTTTTTTTTTACATTTTTAAAGCAATTTTATTGAGGTATAATTTACATACCACAGAATTCATGCATTTAAAGGGTACTATGTAGTAACTTTTAGTAAACTTAAAGAAATATGCAATAGTCGCCAAAATCCACTTTTAGAATATTTCTGTCACTCCAAAAAGATCCCTTGTGCCCATTAGCAGTCAATCCCCATTACTATCTCCAGGCTCAGACAATCACTTATCTACTTTCTGTCTTGTAGATTTGCCCTTTCTTGTCATTTCATATAAATTGACTCCTACAGTATGCAGTCTTTTGTGTCTGACTTCTTTCACTTAGCATAATGTTTTTGAGGTTCACCCATGTTGTAGCATATGTTGCTCAATAATATTCCACTATATGAGTATGCCACATTTTGTTTATCCATGAACCATTTGATAGACATTTGGATTGTTTTCACTTTGGGGCTATTATGTGTGGAGAGTTTTCATTTCTAATATCTCCATATTTTCATTTCTTTTTCTTGCATGATTGCACTGGCTAGAACCTCCAGTAAATATTGAATAGAAGCAGTGTGAGCAGACATCCCTGCCAATCTTTTCCCAGTTCCCCGTCTGAAGGGGAAGGGATTTAGTCTTTACTGGATTAGATATGAGCTTTGGTTTTTTTGTAGATCAGGTTGAGGGTGTTCCCTTCTATCCTTAGTTTATGGAGCATTTTTATCATGAATGGGTCTTGGATTTTACCAAATGCTTTTTCTTTACATGTCAAGAGGATTGTATGGTTTTTGTCCTTTATTATTATGGTGTGTTACCTTGATTGAATGTTGAATATTAAGTCAGTCTTTCATTCTAGGTATAATTCCCATTTGGTCGTGATGTATAATCCTTTAAACATATTAATGGAATTGGTTTGCTAGTATTTTCTTGAGGATTTTTGCATGTATATTCACAAAAGATATTCTGTAGTTTTCTTTCTTTTCTTTTCTTTTCTTTTCTTTTCTTTTCTTTTCTTTTCTTTTCTTTTTTGCTTTTAATAAATGTTTATTTTTGAGAGAGTGAGCAGGGAAGGGACAGAGGATCCAAAGCGGGCTCTGTGCTGACAGCAGTGAGCCCAATGTGGGACTCAAACTCACAGTGAGATCATGACCTGAGCTGAAGTTAGGTGCTCAACTGACTGAGCCACCCAGGTGCCCCTGTTCGGTAGTTTTCTTATGAGATCTTTGGTTTTGGTATCAGAGTAATATTGTTCTCATAGAGTGAGTTAGGAAATGTTCCCTTCTCTGTATTCTAGAAGAATGCTCAAAGAATTGATATCATTTATTTAAATGTTTGATAGAATTCATCAATGAAGTCATTTGGGCTTTTCTTTATGGACAGATTTTTAACTGACTGATTCACTTTCTTTACTTGCTATATAGGTCTCCAGATTTTCTCTTTGTGTGTTACGGTTTTTAGAAATTATAGTCAAATATACACAACATAAGATTAACTGTTTTAACCATTTTTAAGCATACAGTTCAGCTGCATTAAGTACATTCACATTGTTGTGTGACCATCACCGTTGATCTCCAGACATCACTTAGCATAGTATCTTCAAGGTTTGTCCATGTTGTGGCATGTGTCAGAATTTTCTTCCTTTTCAAGGCTGAATAATACTCCATCAACCGTGTATAACGCATTTTGTTTATCCATTCATCTGTGTACGCTTAGGTCATTTCTACCTTTTGGCTATTGCAAATAAAACTGTTTTGAACATGGATGTACAAATACCTCTTCAGATCTCTGTTTGAATTCTTTGGGATATATTCCCAGAAATAAAATTGCTAGATCACACGGTAATTCTCAGTTTAACTTTTTGAGGAATGAACACACTTGTTTTTCACAGCATATGCACCTGCGCCATTTTACATTCTGAGCAGCAAGACACAGGTGTTCTAATTTCTCCACATCTTCACCACTTGCCAACACTTGTCATTTTCAGTTGTTTTGATAATACCCATCCTATTGGGTGTGAACTAGTTTCTCGCTGTGACTTTGATTTACATTTCCGTAATGTTTGGTGATGTTGAGCATCTTTTTGTATTTTTTTAGATAGGTAATACACGTACATTGTTTAACTTTTAAAAAGGGTAAACTGTACAACAAGTTTAAGGGACAAAAAAAAATGAAGAGATCTCCTATCTGTGTCTTCCTCCCCACTAGCAGTCTCAGTGATCAGTTTCTTGTGTACCCTTCAGAGATATTCTGTGGACTTACATATATAAAATTTCCATCCTTTTTTAAAATTTTTTTTTACATACACGGTGAGATCCCACCCACACTGGTTTTGTGAATTCCTTTTTCTTTTTTAAGTTAGAAATGCATCTTACCTATCATTTCATATCAATATCTACCACGGCTTCATTTTATAAAACACTATATAATCATACCTAATGAGTCAGAGTCTGCATTCGATAAGATCTTGGGTCATCTGTTTTCACAATACTTTCATGCTAGGCAATAAAATATTTTCAGTGCTCCTTTCAGATACTTTAAAAATATTTCTAACAGACATTTTGTATTTTCATTGTCTAAAGGCTGAGTTTAGAATTATGGATGTTGGGCTGGAAGATACAGTTCTACTCCCTGCACCTACATCCCTCACAATGATTTTGAAATCATTCATTGTTTAGGGCATGGTTTTGTTGCTAATATAAGACATAACATGAAATTAGTGTCAACATATCTCAAAAATATATCATACTATTGCTAGAAAAAAAATCAGTTGATAGTCTTTTATTGTTTAGATATACCATAATTTATCTGGCCAAACCTTCAGTGATGAGCATTTCATTGTTTCCAATCTTTTGCAATTAGAAATCATGTTGCAGGATGATCTCCTTTGTGAGCATCTCTAGATGTATGTAGGATACATTTCTGGGTGAAATGGGTGTTTCAAAGGGTATGTGCATTTTTTATTTCATTTTATTGCCAAAATGCCCCCATAGAGACCTATCAGATTACACTCTCCAGCAGCATAGCCCGGTGTACCACTGCAATGTAACCATCACACTGTCTTATATTTTTCTCACTGAAAAGTGAAAAAATAGTGTGTCATTAGACTTTAAAAATTTTTTTCCTCCTAGGTGTAAGATGTAGAACATACTTCTATGTGTTTACAAAAGCATCTATGTTTCTATTTCCTTCTCAACTCTTTTATCCCACTTGATCTATTAATTTTACAGTACTTAAACTATTTCATCTTTTGTAGTTTTAGAATGTATTTTAATATCTTATAGTACTTGTTCCCACTCATTGCTCTTCACTTTAGAATTTTCCAGACTGCTGTCAAACATTTATTTTTTGTATAAAATTTAGAATTTTAGATGTCATATAAAATTTAAAATTATTAGTTCCCACTAAAATATTTCTATTTTTATTGGAATCGGGTTAAATTTATAAAATGTAAGGAGAGAAGTGACTTATTTCTTTCAACATATAATTGAGTCTAAGAACAAATGTGCTTTCCTTTAAATCTTAAACATCTTTTTTTGTTGTTACTGTAATTGGAATCTTTTCCTACATAGTTTACATATAAGATGGGTATTTCTTTCTTGTATTCTCTCTACAGCCCCTTGTTGAATTGTTTTAATTTTTAGTAGTTTTTCCAACTAATTCTTACGGGTCTTCCAGGTGTATAACTTTGCAGAGAATCTTTTTTCTTTTTATTTTATTTTTTTAATGTTTATTTCTTTTTGAGACAGAGACAGAGCATAAATGGGGAGGGTCAGAGAAAGAGGGAGACACAGAATCCAAAGCAGGCTCCAGGCTCTGAGCTGTCAGCACAGAGCCCGACACGGGACTCGTGAAATCATGACCTGAGCCGAAGTCGGATGCTTAACCGACTGAGCTGCCCAGGCGCCCCATAGCAGAGAATCTTTTTAAACTCATTGTTTTCCTGTGGTGTAATGACATTGGCTTATACTTGCAGGATAGTTTGGAACAGGAGTGGTAGTGGTAGGCCTCTCTGTCCTATTTCTGACACCAATGGATATGCTGCTTTAATTCGACATGTCACTATTAGATCAACTTTTGGCTTGAAATTTTTGTATATTTTAATTTACATGCTGTAACTAGCTACTTTCTTGCTCTAGAATTTTCTAGTCACTAAGAAAGTGAGATTCTTTCACATAGACCAACAATAAGTTATTTTTTAAGGGGAAGATCTATTTGTGTTGTAGGGTATTGTTTGTTCTAGTCAGCTAATTATATCTTGCAAGCCATTTCCAGACTTTTGAGAAAACAATGGTTTTTAGAACTTAAAGTCTTGGGTGGTGTATAGCAGATTCACAGAAGTAAAAGACTTCTGTGACCTTAAGAGAAAATTGCAGGGTTTCCTTAGAAAACAGAACAGCCAGAAATAGTTTCTCTCTCTGTACTTAAGAGACAGGCCTGATAAAGGCAAGAAATGTAAACAAATTGGTCTGTTAAAATAAACATAATTACCCCACCACCAACAACAAAAAAAATCTCTGTAGAAACAAAAGGGTTCAGAGCCCTAGGCAGGGGCTTATTTATTTTAAGCTGTGTTTGATTCAAGCTCTGTAGATCCAATAGGAAGAAACTGTTGATGAATGGCTATGTGATAAAATTAACAGAAAAGAGAAGCAGTAACAAAAATCCTTTGTTTGGCTGTACAGTCCAACAAATGCTACTAAATGCCTATCACATACAAAACCTCCTTGATGTCATGGGACATACTAAAGATGAGTAAGAGATAGATCCTACTATCAATAACTCACTATTTAACAAACCATGGATACAGTATATTTATACAGTATACTATGTATATGTATACTGTGTACGTATGTGAGAGTGTATGTAGTTTTAGTAACAGACTTTGATAAAAGGCAGTAGTAGGGTTTGTAAGTTTAGGATTATGAAGGATGTATTGCAACCAGAAAATCAAAGTTGTCTAGAAGAGTAAAATCTGAGTTGGCCTTGAAAGGTATGCTGGCTGGCAAATATGTCAGAAGAGTTTTGTGTCACTGCCATTGGAGTCAGGGGTGAACTTTCTGAGAAACAAAAGTTGGAAAGGTAGATTGAAGCCACAGTGGTGGCTTTGAATACGAGACTTAGTGGTTTGGACAGTCACAGAGTAAGGATATTTACATATATATACATATATATATATACATATATATATGTGTGTGTGTGTGTATGTATATATATATATATTTCAATGAAGTTTTGGAGCTTTAAAGTAAGAATGTTTAAACACCTAGAGTTTTTAATTTATCCCTTTGGAAATCTAGGTCAAAGGAATTGGAAGAACTATATTTTACACACTTAAGAAAAACTTCGGAATGTGAAATCAGAGAAGTATGGTTCATTGCAGTTACAGAAAATATTTTGAAAAGTGAAATATAATTAAGAAGCATTAGGAAAGATAGCAAATGCATCAAAGTAAGCACAAAGTCAGAATTACCCTACTTAGGACAAGATTTTTCTAAGTACTTTACGAGGACCTCATAAGCAATAACAGAATTCATAAATACATCAGAAGGTGAAAGGGATTTGGAGAATCAGTGGGACAAATTGATGGGCACCATAGAAGAACAATACCCAGGTAGGAAAAAAAGGAGAGAACAGAAACAGTGAATTCCTTGACATTCACCTCTATTGAGAAAAAGCTGGGCAAGGGTCCCATTCCTACAGAATTGATAAATGCATAGAATATTCTTGGTTACATCGACAGCTTGAATATAGATAAATCACTAGAAAGTGTGATGCTGTCCTTGGATTTTTTTAAATATAATTTTCGTACATTTAAACTAGCATAAATTTCAAGTGTGCTTATAGTTTGATGAATTTTTATCTAGTTATGCATTCATGTGTGTTCTCATTTATGTCTGGCCTCTTTAACTCAACACATTGTTGACCTGAAAGTTTTGGAGGATGAAATTGTTGACTTGTTGGCTAACCTATGCCCACCCCGCCTCCCCCCATGATAAAGAGCAATTTGTAGAGGACTGGCAAGCTGCCTGTGAGATTACCATCTCTTTGTAGGGTTCTTGAAGGAACCCTGAGAAATTCAGCCTGGTAAAACCTATTTCTGGGCTTGGCAAGCCACTGCAATTCAGTGGGAGACTGTCGGGCAAACACAACATGGTTTCTTTTAAAAAGAAAATCTGAATTATCAGAGTTCTGCAGAGGGACTAAATAAAACTTGGTTTTTAATTCACTCGAATTTTTAGAATGCTTTTCTGAAAATAAAAATAACTATTGTAGAATCAATACATAAATTTTTTTTTTCATAATATGATTGAAAGATACAAAGGAGGAAACAAAAATCACCTGTAATCTCACTGCTTAGAGTAATCACCGTTTAACATTTTGGCAGGTAATCTGTGGTGGATGTGTGCACTGATATCCTTCTATATCAGTAACTCTAAAGTTATAAATCTCTTAGGATTAGATTCCACTCTGAATGATAGGAAGCCTGAAATAATCATGGCTTAAATAGGGTTGATGTTTGTTTCTCTCTTACATAATGAAGTCTGAGGGTAAATAGTCCAGAGCTGATATAACAGGTCCATCATCCTTAGACACCTTATTGCCACCATCTTCAATATGTGGCTTACTCTTTGTGATCCAGTGTGACTTTTTCATCTAAGGCCATCAAGTCCTTATTTCGCGGAAGGAGGAAGAGGCAAAGAAAGACATGCACCTTCCCTTTGTTAGTTTCTCAGAGTTGCATATTCCACTTTGATCTATCTTTTTGACCAGGATTTACATTGCTAATCTAGTTGCAAGAGAGACTAGCTAGGAAATAGCCTTTATTCCAGGTGGCCATAATTCCAGCTGAGATTTGGGTTTCTCCTTTAAAAGGACAGAAGGAGATGGGGTGCCTGGGTGGCTCAGTCGGTTGAGTGTCTGACTTCGGCTCGGGTCATGATCTCGCGGTCTGTGAGTTCAAGCCCCGCGTCGGGCTCTGTGCTGACAGCTCAGAGCCTAGAGCCTGTTTCGGATTCTGTGTTTCCCTCTCTCTGACCCTCCCCCGTTCATGCTCTGTCTCTCTCTGTCTCAAAAATAAATAAACGTTAAAAAAAAAAAAAAATTAAAAAAAAAAAAGACAGAAGGAGATACAGATAATGGGACAATAGTGTCACAAGCATTTCCATTTTAAATATGTATATTGCTCATTTGGAGCATTTTATAGTATTGCGTTATGTGAATTTAGTCTGCTGTTGAATATTTTGGTTTCCATCCCCTATTATCCTGCACAATGCTGAAGAGAACATATTTTTATTTGCCTTTTTTTTTTTTTTTTTTTTCCCACCCACCTGGTTTTTGTCTTACTGTAAGTAAATTCCTTAAGTAAAATTGCAAGGTCAAGGGCTACACATGCACATTTTAAATTTTGATTCATTTCTGCTTTTCAGAAGTCCTTTCATTTTCACCTACCAGGAATAATTGAGTTTCCATTTCCCCACGTCCTCATGATTAGTTTCTTTATGTGAGTGTTTGGACAAACCATTTCCTCTCTGTAGTTTTAATCTACACTTCCATTACTTGTAGATTGATCAGCTTTTCATTTGTTTTTGGTGTTTTGTGATTTCAGTATTTTGTTGGCCTTCGTTTGCAAATTGCCTGTTTCTGATTTTGGCTCATTTTTGTCTTGGAATCTTTGTCTTTTTCTCAGTTATTAGAGTTCTTTATATATTAAGGATATCAATTCCTGGTTTTATAGTTTTTGCCAGTATATCTTTCTTTTTTTGCCTTGTTTTGTTTCTCACATAAATAAACACATCTTTTATTATTTTCTTCAGGATCATGGCTTTAGGATGACACTTAAAAGTCCTTTTCCACCCCAAGATTATATCAAATATTTCCCTAAAGTTTTAGAATCTCTCTCTAGTATTCCATACAAAGATTTTTAAAGATATACTTTATCAACTACAACAAACTGAAAATCAAAATCAAACTGCTTTCCCCAGTAAGTGTGGGTCTCCCTGTTGCCATTTTTGCAGGCTCAGTATTAATTAGTAAAAGAAGCTGCCTCTTCTATTCTCTCCCAAGGACCCAGATGGTACAGGCAAATGAAAACTTTTTTTTTTAATGTCTATTTCTTTTGAGAGAGAGAAGGAGCAGGGGAGGGGCAGAGAGATGGGGAGACAGAGAATCTCAAGCAAGCTCTGCACTGCCAGCACGGAGCCTGACACAGGGCTCAAATTCATGAACTATGAGATCAGGACCTAACCTGAAATCAAGAGTCAGAGGCTTAACTGACTGAGCTACCCAGGTGTCCCCAAAACCCTTTCCTTTACTCTGATCCCTGACATGTTAACTGGTGTGATTAGTAGGAAATTTTTTGGTTGAAAAGCCTTTTCCAGACCCCAAAACATTGCTGATTGCCTGATTTTTGTCCAGACATAAATGCATGTGAGGGACCCAGCATAAAGTGTTCAATAAATGGTAGCTGTTTTTATAAACTTCTTCACTTAATCAAAAGCAGTTTTTAAATCCATTTCTTTGAAAATCTAAAGGAATAAAAGGGGCTTGTCCCCTAATTATACCTGACACCTTCCCACTAAACAGCACAGTTTTGTCAGCATTGAAAGTCTGTTCAGTTAGGTAACACCTCTTGCCAGTTACCTACCCACGTGCCACAGGGAACTCCCTAGTGACCATGGTATCTGTGCCCTCTCCTTCACAGTTGACTTTGATGTCCACATTTGTCTGGACACTGAAGTTTGAACCAATGCATTATCTGTGGTTTGGGTTGGGGGGAGTGCACAACGTTTTTATTTTTATTTTTTTTAATGCAATTTATTGTCAAATTGGCTAACATACAGTGTATACAGTGTGCTCTTGGTTTTGGGGATAGATTCCCATGGTTCTTCGCTTACATACAACACTCAGTTCTCATCCCAACATAACATGACTAGAATAAACTAGCTTACTCTTGAATTAATGTTAAACGAATAATGATTCTCCTTGTTGATGCTGATCTTCTTAGCCACTTACTGGTGTACCATTTTATTAACCTTTTTCCTTTTTTCTCACCCATTGTCATTGCTGTGGATTTTCAGCAACTCGTATAAATTCTATTGTCCTTAACTTGCCTCTGCTTCTAAATTATTCATCCCATAAATAATACTTGTAGTTTCCATCTCTCTCTCTCCCTTTTTAATGGTATCTTTACTTTTATCCATCATATTCATATGTTGCTTTTTACTAGCACTTTTATCACCCTTGCTACTTTTGTTCTTATAGGACATACTGGGTTAATAATGTTCATTAAACACCTGAGAAGCAATCTCAAATAAAACAAACATTATGGAACAGAAGCATCATGTAGGCCTGTCGTGTATGATCTTTAACGCAGTTTCTTTTTGGTGGTTGTGGACCACAGCTTTTGCTTTGAAGTGTAGATATATCCATAGTGTGAGAGATTAGGTTAGAGTAGTACTTATTTTTTTAATTTATTATTATCATTAACTATTTCTAACCTTATCTTTATATCCCATATTCCTTATTTCCTTTCCTCTAAATGCTGTTACCTGTTTGCTGTCAACCTTTTAAAATGTTGTCTCTAATAGAAACTTCTGTGGTAATTGCTCTGTATTCCCAAAGAGAAAAAAAAAAATGTCTTGGTTCTTCCCCCCATCCCCCCAAAAATCTGGTTGAAATCTGGTTTTAAAAAGAATTCAAGGGGCACCTGGGTGGCCAACTTCGGCTCTGGTCATGATGTCACAGTTTCTGGGTTTGAGCCCTGTGTCAGGCTCTGCTGACAGCTCACAGCCTGGAGCCTGTCTCAGGTTCTGTGTCTCCCTCTCTCTCTGCCCCTCCCCCACTCGCACTCTGTCTCTCTCTCTCTCTCTCAAAAATAAACACCAAAAATAAAAATTTAAAAAGAACTCAAGAGTGTATATATAAGAAGTAGCTAAAGTAGAAAGTGAAAGTTGTAGTATTGTCAACCACCCTCTCCCCTGCAGTAACCACTTTTACCAGTTTGGTATATGCGCTCAGTCTTTTTTAATTACATCTATATATTTACATAAATGAGGTCATATGCGTAGCTCTGTGAATTTCTTTACCATCAACTCTAATTACTTTGTAACATTTTTAAAGTTCTGGTACCAGACAGCCAATGATGTTTGCTCCCAAGCCAACTCCTGCCTATTTTCCCTCTCTCTTTAATATTGACTGCCAACATTCCCACCCTTCCTGAACTTAAGTTGGGCTGTTTTCTTTCTATGACCACTCTCCGCTGCTTTACGCATTTACTGAAGAGTCAAGTCAGAGAAGAGGATAAGCATGAAGGAGCAGCCATAAGTGTCAATTCCCCAGCTGTGTGTGTTATCTAGCCACTCTCCAACCAGAAAGTGGCTTCACTGTGTTCACCATGCATGCTGCAGATTCTCTGCTCAAATGGAAAATTATCCCTCTATCCAGCTGTGTAGTCAGCTTAACAGTGAGTATGATTGGCACATTTAACAGCTCTCCTGCAAGATAGAATCAAGATGGAAAGCGAAAGAAAGTGCAAGATTACCAAATAAAATTGAGATGTATTTATAGAAATCTCTGAGTGTTGGAGAGCCTTGCCGAAAATCCTTAGCAGGGGTAATAGTTCCAAATTAGGCAAATTTGGCTCAGCGGTAACCATTTTTAACTCAGGATGGTGTGGTACAAGGTGGAGACTCTCAATAGAGTGTGCTCTCTTTCCCTGCGGCACTAAGAATCTTATACATCTCTATTGGGGCATAGAGTATCTCCTAGTGAGCTGTAACTATCCATGGCAACAAGTGTATGTACACTCAGGGGTGTTGGTTCAAAGAAAGTTCACAAGCCCTGTTAAGAGCTAGGTTCCTCATTTTTCAAAGAGGTATTTGGACTAGATGATCTTATAAATTGTGTATTATGTTTTCAGAAAGTCAATTGTAAACAACACAGTGGTATAAACACATCTTGATGACAGGTTATATAAAAGAGTGAGGGTGCAGTCCACCCAGGGAAATGATGGAATGATGAAAAGGAACATTTTTGTGTTAAGAGAGAGGTTAGAAATAATCTAATTAAGTCTCATTCATCAGGTAAAGAAATTTGAGGCCCAGAGAATTTAGGGATTTGGACTAATAACAAATTAGAGGCAAAGTTAAAAACTAATACTTTATGCCTAGAACTAATCACAGCCCAGCAATAAAATCTGACTGATTTTTTTTTTTAAGCTAAAAATAAATTTCTACTTTGGAAAACAGTTTGGTAGTTTCTTATAAAGTTAAACATTTAACCCAGAAATGTCACTATTAAGTATTTACCCAAGAGAAATGAAATTATATGCCCCTACAAAAACCTATAATGTAAATGTCTTATAACTGCTTTATTAATACTTGGCAAAAACTGGAACAGCAACCCAAATGTCCATCAGCTTGTGAATGCATAAGCCAATTCTGGTACATCCATACATTGGAATACTTTTTAGCAATAAAAGGGAATGACCTGCTGAGAGCAACAAGAAGGATGAATCTCAAAAACATTATGCTTGTAGTATATGAAATTTCGAGTTGCTCAGCCTCCTTGCCAGCTCTGGTCAGTCTTTCACTTTGACCCTTGTAGTAAAAGTGTAGTGGTATCCTATTGTGGTTTTAATTTGTATTTCTCTAAGGACTAATATTGAGCATCTTTTCATTTGAAAAGATTTGAAGTTGTAAGGATTTTATTTTATTTTATTTTCTGCTTTCAAGTTCTTTATGAGATACGTGTTTTGCAAGTATATTCTCCCAGTCTGAGTTATCTTACATTTTCTGAAGAGTGTCTTTTGAAGAACTAAAGTTTCAAGTTTCAATTAAGTTCAATTTATAGATTTTCTGTTATGGTTCTTGTTCTGTGTCTAATCTAAAATTTTTGGCTAACATAAAGCACAAAGATTTTCCTCTGTTTTACTAGAGTCGCCCTGTCCAGTAGAGTATCCACCAGCGGTATATGGCTATTAAACACAAAGTTGCTATTATGACTAAGGAACTGAAATTTAAAATGTATTTTAATTAAACTTTAAAGGCTGATACTCGGGGCACATAGGTAGCTCAATCAGTTGAGCTCCGGCTCAGTTGGATGACTTCGGCTCAGGTCATAATATCCCGGTTCGTGGGTTCAATCCCCACATCAGGCTTTGTGCTGACAGCTCAGAGCCTGGAGCCTGCTTCAGATTCTGTGTCTCCCTCTCTCTCTACCCCTCCCCTGCACACACTCTGTCTGTCTGTGTCTCTCTCTCTCTCTCAAAAACGAATAAATGTTAAAAAAAAATTTTTAATAAAAGCTGATAATTCAATTATTGAGAAAATTTTAAGTATGTTTGAAAGAACTTGAGTATGTGGATCTACTTTTTCAACTGTAAGTTTTATGAAATCTCAATACATACTAAGTATTTCAGATGAAAATTTATCATCTGAATTGAAATATGCTGCAAGTATAATGTTAACACTAGATTTTGGAGACTTGGTACCGTAAAGTAATGTAAAAATGTCTCATTAATATTTTATATCAATTCTATGTTGAAAATTTACATATATTGGGTTAAATGAAATATAGTACTAAAATTAATTTCACCTGTTCCTTTTACTTTCTTAATTTACCTACTAGAAAATTAAAAATTATGTATGTAGCATGTATTGTATTTATATTGCATGTACTTCCCAGAAGTTTTTATTGTTTTAGCTCTTACATTTAGTTCTATGATCCATTCCAAGTTTAAAGGCCCCTTTAACCTCAATATTTTATGATTTTTATGGAAGCTAAGAGTCCAATGAACATAAGCAAGGCTGGGAAAAAGAATTAAATTTTTTTTTTAAATCTGTAGATTTTATCATTAGGAAATATATTTTTTAATGTTAAAATGCACTAGGGTACAACTTCTCAGGGATATAGAAATGACAGTGTCAGTAGTCTTAATTAGTAGTCAGTAAGTCAGTAGTCTTAATCCCAAGCTGTCTGCCTTAGAAGTAAGCTAGCAGGGGTTAGTGGTACAACAGGAAAGCAATATTGAGGGAAAAGATGACTAGAACAAATTATAGTCACTTTTGTTTCTAAGATTCTTAAGTTTTTTTCCTATCCATATTAAATATGTTGCTCTTAATATAGTACACTATCATAGGTTTCCTACTAGTATATTAGTGGAAAGATTTAAGAGAAAGCAGTTAGAACTTGTGCTGGTTTGAGTGCAAATTCAGTCTGTTATTAATTGTGTGATCTTGGGCCTTGACAGTTAAGTTAGTATCAATAACATTTATTCAGTTGTTGGGAAAGGACTAATTAAATACTGGATAGAAAATATTTGTCAGTAATTCTTATTGTTTGTGAAGGTAATTCATACAATGAAGTTTCCAGTTGCTACTCCTTTCTGAGCTGTGGTCTAATTTTATTTTTAGAATTCCTTTCCAAGTGTCAGCATTACTGTGTATTTTTATGAATATGTATATCTTATAAATATAGCCATCATATTAATATAACATTTCTGGTAATTAAATAACGCTCAACATCACTTGAAAAACTTCTTGTAAAATTATAAAGCCTTGCCAAATCTTGTTAGGGAAGTGTTTTACTAAACTTCATAAGACTAGGAAGCATCAAGGAGTTCACTGAAGGTACTAACATAATCTCAAAATTTTAGGCTAAAAATCTGGGAGTTATCTTTATTTCTTTCCTTTCCCCCTGCCCAAGGCCATATCTTGTACCATGAGACTTTTGTCATAAGGAAAACAGCACTACAGATTTTGACAATGGTAGGAAAGGTATAATTAAATAATTCTGATGTCTGCGGAAGTTTCTGGTAACAATACAGAAAAGACACCTTAGCACTTGTTACTAATATTAAATAGTTGTAAATAGTTTGCCTTTTTTAAAAAACCAGATCTCCTTTCTCCCCTTACCCCCTTTTTAAAGACATAGTTATATCTAAGGTTAAAATCACCAACCTTTGCTTTTCCTCCCTTACTACTTTCCTCAAGTTGATGTGCATCATACCTATACATGCCTTTATTAGCTTAGTATATTTAAAGTATGTATTCAATATTATTAGTATTGCCAAATTCTTGAGAGTTACACCAATTTATACTCCATTTTTACTATATTCTCTTCAGTACTTAGCATCATTAGTCCATTTGCTCGTTATCATCTTATTTTGCATTTCCCTGATTCTAGTGATTTTGAGCTTTTTATATCTACATTTATTGCCCACTCTTGTTTCCTCATTTCTATTGGGTTTTTAAATCTTTTTTTGTTGATTTATATGAATTTTTTATACTGAATAGGTTACAAATAAAAGGCACTAGTGAAGTTATTAGCAATAACTTACTAGTTATTAGTTACTAATAACTTTATTAGTGCTTTTTTATTAACACGTATGGGAAATATCCTCTCCCAATCTCTGGCTTGTGTTTTCACTCTGTTACTGGTGTCTTTTGAAGATTTTCATTTTACTTTATTAATTTTTTAATGTCTATTTTTGACAGAGAAAGAGAGCAAGCGAGAGCGGGGGAGGGGCAGAGAGCGATGGAAACAGAATCTGAAGCAGGCTCCAGGCTCTGGGCTGTCAGTACAGATTCTGATGCAGGACTCAAACTCACAGACCACGAGATCATGACCTGAGCCAAAGTTGGACACTTAACCTTCTGAGCCACCCAGGCGCCCTGAAGATTTCATTTTAAAGTACTGTAGTCAGGTTTCTTAATCTTTGTCTTATTTGTACTTTTTTGTCTCTAAAGAAAGTCTCCACTACCCTAGGGTAGTAAAGAACTTACCCTCTTTTTATTTTTCACTAAAAGTTTTAAATTTTTTGCCTTTGTACCTTAAGTATTTAAGTCCTCTGGAATTGATTTTTGTGTATGGTATGAAGTAAATTTTTTCAGATGGGTTGCAAACTTCCCCAGCATTATATATTAGAAATGCCACATTTATCATATGGCAAGCCCCTGGATATGTGTGTCTGTTTGCTGGACTGTTTATTTCTATTTCATTTGTCCATTAACTATCACAGTTCAACATCCTACTGTTAATTACATTATAGTTAAGTTGTAATATCAGAAAATTTAAGTCTTCACTAATCATTGGTCTTTAGTTTTTTCCTAGGTAATCTTAGCCCTTGACTCTTTGATATGATTCTTAAACTCTATAAAAAAGTAGATTAGTGAGAATTGCTATTTTTGCAGAAGTTTATTTTCCTTTCCAATTAATATTATCTCTGACAAGAGTTTTATAAAATTTTTTGTTAAAGATTTTACACTTTTTTACTTTTATGGTGCATTTAAATTTTTGCCATATAAATGGTATTCTAATTTTTAACTCTTATTACTTTTTACTAATTGTTTATTGCTGGCATGTAATAGCTTAATTAAGGGGCGCCTGGGTGGCTCAGTTGGTTGGGCGTCTGACATCAGCTCAGGTCATGATCTCATGGTTTGTGAATTCGAGCCCCAAGTTGGGCTCTGTGCTGACAGCTCAGAGCCTGGAGCCTGCTTCAGATTCTGTGTGTCTCTCTGTCTGCCTCTGCCCTGCTCCACACTCTGTCTCTCTCAAAAATAAATAAACATTAAAAAAAAATTTTTAAATAAAAAATAAATAAAATAACTCAATTAATTTTGGTACATTGATTTTTGTATCCAGCAACCTTGATGAACTCTCTTATTAGCTGTAATAGTTTGTTTTCAGAGTGTCTTTTAATCATATCAACTGGGAACAGTGACTTTTTGTTTCTCTATTTCTAATCATCTTTTTTAGTTTTCTTGTCTTATTACATTATATAACATTTCCAGGTATAGTGTTGAATTTAAGCAGTCATAGTGAGTATCCTTGTTTTGTTTTGTTTTTTTTAATTTTTTTTTAACGTTTATTTATTTTTGAGACAGAGAGAGACAGAGCATGAACAGGGGAGGGGCAGAGAGAGAGGGAGACACAGAATCTGAAACAGGCTCCAGGCTCTGAGCTGTCAGCACAGAGCCCGACGCGGGGCTCGAACTCACGGACTGTGAGATCATGACTTGAGCCGAAGTCAGACACTTAACCGACCAAGCCACCCAGGCGCCCCTCCTTGTTTTGTTCTTGACTATAAGTTTTGTGTACTTCATCATTAACTATGATAAAGGATTTGGTTATGAACCTTTTATCAAATTAAAGAAATACCCTTCCATTTATAGTTTGCTAGGAGTTTCTGCCTAGAATCAATGTTGTGGTTTTCAAATATATTTTCTGAATCTATTGAGATTTGTTTTTTCCTATACTCGTTTATGTCTGAATTATATTAATAGGTTTTCTAATGTTGTACCAGGAAGCAAAACTATTACACAAAAATCAATTGGCTAAAAGTATTTTTTTTAATATTGTATTTGAATGAGAAGCAACCAAAGTCACTTCTTTATTTCACTGCCAGGGAGAAAAGCAAACTAAACCTGTTTTCTCTTTGCTCATAGATATACATAGTGAATATATGACTTAGTTAAATAGACAAAGGAGAAAAAGGAAATAAATGGTGATATCATTTATAACTTATTTCATTAACACAATTGCCTATAAAAAGCAGTTCATTTATAGTGCTGTGCAATTGTCCCAAACAATATTAAAGAGCTTTTGGCATTAACTCAACCTAAAGTTATAGTTTACATTAAAGATAATGAAAAGTAATTTCAGAGCAAAACTACTTTACAGTGAGAGAATCCTAATACTTTTTTTTTTTTAACGGAAGAGAACACCCAACAAAAGAAAATTTCTGTTATGATGGATTATAGACTAATTTAATATTGTGATTTAGTTGGGATCTTTGCTTTATCTTACATTAGCCAGCTAACTAATTTTCTTTGTTCTCAACTAGATTATAAATTCAGTCTATGTTCTTATCAATTCACATTGTGGCCTTTTAGAGCACATTATCTCTGCAAAAAAAACAAAAACAAAAACTTGTTTTTTTAAATCTCTGATGATTCTTTTTTCTCTGTGTTACATGAAATGCCATGGTGGTTAAGTGTACTCTTTCTGGATCTCACTGTCCTGCATTCGAGTCCTGATACAGCTCTTACAACTTTGGGAACATGTGCAAATTTCATAATCTCTGTGTCTCATTTTCTTCATTTGTAAGATAGGAATACACTTCCTACCTCATAACTTTCTTGAGAGGATTAAAGAAGTTAAATATAAAGTTTTTACAGAGTGCCTTACACTGCAAAAAACACCATATCAAAATAACTGTGTATATTGTTATTTTAAACAACACTAGGAAGTAGAAGAACATACATGATATTTTGGTCCATGATTCTTTCTGCAGAAGACAGCCAATTCTCTAAAATTCAGTTTGCTATGACCAAATTGCCAAGTGTACCAAATGTACTAATTTGTTAAATTTTCTGGTTTTGTTTTGTGAAGTTTACAGTAATTCGTACTGCTTTTGAAGATTTCTGTGAGGTTAATTTGGCCAGTTGTCATTTTGTCTTCATAGCAGCTTTTGAAAGTATTAGAACTGCTGAAACCTGAGGTTGTGATGTGAGTCTTGTTAGTAATAGATGTAATATTCAGAAACACATATTTCACGGTCAGTAATCTGAAACCTCCAAAGGGTATGTGCCTAAGTGAAAGGAGAACTAGAAAAGTATCATTCACTTGCTCAAGAAGTCAATAAGGAAGATGGTCTCTGCAAGGAGCTTGAGCCAATTGCTTTGAGAGTGTTGAAAGTCTGATTTATATAATGTTAACCACTTAATGGACTGAGCCACATAGGCGCCCTCGCCTGAGTGCATATTGTAATCAGCTGTACATTTAACAGCAGAAATTTCTAAAATGTAACAGAACAATAAAACTGAGAACATAAGTTAAATACAAATTGAAAGGCAGGGGAGCCTGGGTGGCTCAGTCAATTGATCATCCGACTTTGGCTCAAGTCATGATCTCTTGGTTTCGTAGGTTTGAGCCCTGTGTCAGGCTCTGTGCTAACAGCTTGGAGCCTGGAGCCTGCTTCAGATTCTGTGTTTCTGTGTTTCCCTCTCTCTCTGTCCCTCCCCCGCTCATGCTCTCTCTCTGCTCTCAAAAATAAATAATTTTTTAAAAAGTTAAAAAAAAATTGAAAAGCAAAATATACTTAACATTATTGATAATTGAATAGTTGCTTATGTACTAAAGAAAAATATTAAAAAAAAATTTTTTTTTACATTTATTTATTTTTGAGAGACAGAGAGCACAAGTGGGGGAGGGACAGAGAGAGAATGAAACATAGAATCCGAAGCAGGCTCCAGGTTCTGAGCTGTCAGCACAGAGCCCAACGCGGGGCTCAAACTCAAAAACCATGAGATCATGACCTGAGCCGAAGTCGAAGGCCTAACCGACTGAGCCACCCAGGCGCCCCTAAGGGAAAATATTTTAAATTGTAAAGGAAGAAAAAATAAAATTAATAGAAGAAAAAAACACTGCATTGCTCCTGGCTTGAGAAATGTTATTGTATAATAAAAATGGCAGCATTCTGTAAATTCACATATAGATTGAATGAAGTAGCCTCCATTGACATCTTTGGGGAACATGAGTGTTTAAAAGTCTAGTCATTCTAATTTACTTGAAAATATTACAAAATATAAATGTTACAGCATTGGTATTAAAAATGAAAAACAAGACCAGGGAATAAAACAGAGGCTTCAAAAATATAAAATATTACAGAACTTGGAGGTGTAACTTACAAACCAAGAATAACTTAAAGGTGAAAGGAATCACCTTTAATGAATTTTGCTAGGACCCTGAGGAAAATGGACTTAGGTTTTTGTCCCTGTTGTGGATAAGAGATCAATTTAGGACTATTTACAAAAATCTATTTTCAGAGATCAGTTAGGTTTGTCACCATAATAGCTATTCTTCTGAAATGTGTCAATATCAGAAGGAAAGCAGCAAAGGCAGAATAAGGATAGTTGTTAAACCTATCCAAGTTGAGTAATAGGAGTTTATTATACTAGTTTTGCTTACTTGTATATTTGGGATTTTCCATAATAATTTTTTCAATGAAAGTAAAAAAAAATGGGAAAGATATATAGTGTGTATAACTGATAAAATTTTTATCCAAAAATATGAACAATGTTTATATATGTTAAACATATATGTTCTATAACCACATTCTATTTATTCAGTGGAAAAAAGGGATCAACAGGCAGACAATGAAGTATTGATAATAAATCATTACACAGAAAAACCTGCAGCTTTGGTATTAGTTAGAAATAAAATTAACATGAAAGCATTGGTGTGTGTTTATTAAGCTAGAAAAAAAAGTGTGAAACCTTATGTTGGCTAGAATATTCACTTATGTACTTGGTAGTGACTGTATCTAACTAGAGGGAAAACTAGCAATAGACGGTATTTATAAAATTGTTCACTCACTGTCCCTACTCTTCTGGGATAACAAGTATCTAAGACATTAGTGAATGCTACTATAGAATAGAATTTCTTCTCTAAAACGCTGTCGATTTAGGTGGCCCCCCAAATTTAGGTGGCCTTTTCAGTCCCTTAACGGTTCTATAACTAGCAGTAAACACACTCTGTGGGTCAGGCACTGTTTCCATTCATTTAGACCTCACAACTTAAGGAGGGTAGTGTCTGTCTGCATCTTACAGATAGGAGGATTCAGTCTTTGCAAAATGAAGTGATTTTCCCCAAATCACATGTTAATAATGAGCTCAACCAGGATCTGAGCCCAGGCAGTCTTATTTCAGACCCCCTGCTTTAAATCATTTCTCCAAACTCCCTCTCAGAATTAAAACCTTGTATCAAGTAGTTGACTTTCCTTTTGAGGGCCATATAATTGCTTTAAGATGGCTACTATTAACATTCAGCTTCATTTTAGTATAGCTTCTAGATGGTTTTGACCATAATGCTGATGGGAATAAGCAGTGAAACAGATCTTCTGATATATAACTGATGTCATTGTAAATAGGTACAGCCTTTTTTGGAAAGCATTTTGGCAGCATATTTCAAGAGCCATAAAATGCTTACATTTTTTGACCTAGTTAATGCCATTTCTGGGAATCCTCTAAAGAAATAGTCTAATATGGAAAAAGCCATAAGCACTACAGTGATCACCACAGCCATGTTTGTAATAGAGCAACTGGAAGCAACCCTGAATGTTCATCAGTAGAGGAATGATTAAACACACCATGGTATATTTACTTAGGCAGCCAATAAAAATGAAGTGTGGTGCAGCACAAAGAAAACAGGCATCTTGAGTTTTCAAAGTAGCACACAGCAGTATGTTTACAAAAATTACATTCTTTACAAATATGAAAAAAAGATGGAATAGAAAACTGTGTGTAATATTTTTTCTTTCTGCTGTTTTTCAAGCTTTTTGTAATATAAATTTATTCCTAACCTTAAGATTTAAATCACATGATTACCTAGTGTTTTTGTGTATTCGTCTCCTAACCCTCACTAGATTATAACAACTGCTTGATTATAAGCTGTGTGGTTGCAGGCTGCATGTTAAAAAACATGCAGAGAGCATCACTGGACACAGGCAGACTTCAAGAACCTTGCAGGTGCTTCATTTACTGGTTGCATGAACCTCGGCCAGTCACTCTGTCTCACCTGACTCATTTGACCCATGAAGTGAGCAGTGCAGTTTGCAAAGCATGACTAGAATCTTTGGAGTCAGGGGACCTTACTGTGTGTGTCTTTGGCTCTTAGACAAGTAGCTCAAACTTTGTAAAGCTCAATTTCCTCATCCATAAAAATGGAGCTAGTGAGATCAAGGTCTGGCACTCCTTTAGTAGATGCTCTGAAAATGTTCCTTCCATTCAGTTATGGCCCTTATAAAGTGTTCCTCACCTTTCTCTTTGCATGACAAGAGCAAATATAAAGTCTTTCAGCTAACTTCTTTTGTCTGAAATCTTTTGAGCAGCAGCTTTTACACGTCTGTCTTCTAGAGTAACTTGTTACCTGTAATTTAGAGTTAAGGATGAAGGAAGAAAAGATTTTGTCATTCAGTATGGCCAGCAAACTTTTCAGTTTTGTTGTAATCCTTTTCTTATCTGATTATAAAAAAAAGTAAGTGGCCATTGTTGAACATGTGAAAAATGTGGAAACCTGGAAGAAGAAAGCTATGCGATAATCTTCCCACCAAGAAATAACCATTATACGTTTCATTTTATTTCTTAATTTTTTCTAAATATGACTTTTTTTTTTTTTTTTTTTTAAGTAGAACTATAGGAAAGCTCTCATTAGATCGTTTGTATGTTTGGGGCAAGTTTATTATGACGTTTTCTGTTTGCTTTGAGGTAGTGTACCTTTTTGTATTTTAATATTCATTTTTGAGAGGGAGACAGCACAAGTAGGGGAGGGGCAGAGAGAGAAGGAGACACAGAATCTGAAGCAGGCTCCATGGTCTGAGCTGTCAGCACAGAGCCCAATGCAGGGCGCGAACCCACAAACAACAAGATCGTGACCTGAGCCGAAGTCATACACTTAACTGACTGAGCCACCCAAGCGTCCCAAGGTAGTTTACCTTTAACAAGTAATTCTTATACAGAGATAAAGACCAAACTAGCAATAGGGAACCAGATGGAGGATGGGGTAAGGATAGCTCTGTCTTAATTAGTAGGACAATTTTTTCTGTAATTCTGATACCTGTCAAAGAATGTACTTATGTAAAGTATAATTACCCGAATCATACTTCCTGGACTTTTTTAGGACAATTACAATTTTAAATAACTTGTGATATTTTCATTGCAGGTTATCTTGTACCATTTCAGACCATGAGTTGTGAAGTTTGGTCTGGAAAATATAATCACCAGACATAAACTTGGAATAAAAAAAAAAAAAAAGCTTGCAGAATAACCACAATTTCTTGGCTCTTGTCCTTATCATTTTTAGAACATGCAGTTTTAAAAAATCGTCAGTCCCTGTAACATCCTCTGGAGAAAAGGGGGAAATTTATCCAGTGACAGAACCAACAGAGCAGCAAATACCTAGAAAGGCAGCCTGACCTATTGTGTCTGTGCAGGGCCAGGCATTGATGCCACATTACCCTGACTTGTGTTGAGCTTGTACTGAAATCAGAAAGAGAGAATGTTACTTGTTGAGGGATTAAGAACGTCGATCCTTCCATTTCTGGGCTTTGCTGTTCAAGGCAGGCTTCTCCGGAATGACTTTAAAGGTGGGGGGAAAGGTGTTTTCCTTCTTCCATTTCTTTTCTTCACAGCAGTAGTAGAATTATGAAAGGTGACAGGGTACACCCTATATAAATAATTTTCATTGTGGCATATCTGTCATCCCCACTACATCGAGGAAGACATGAGAAATGTTTGAGGTCAGTGTATTGTCTTGCCTCATCACTCTCCTTGGAATATGCCACTGTGGCTTGTGCCCTTTTCACTTTTGAGGTCTGCTTCCACAGGCAAGAGACTGTTGATTGGTTGGGAGTAGGTGCCCCTCACTCCTGCTTTAGAATCTGCACATCAGGACAGTCACTTGTCCTTTTGAGTCTTGTCTTCTGACAAGGAAGGGCCATAACTCCTTACTGATACTTGCTTGTTAACCCTTCCCAATCATTTCCTCTTTGAGGAAAATCACTTATTTACGGGAGAAAACCTAACCTATAGTACAGTTTGAGAATCCAGATTAGAATTTAATGGACCTCCACAGCGTTAGGCAGTACTTAGGTGCAGTGGGATAGTAGAGATTTGGAAGTGTCGTGTGGGAGTGGGACAGATAACTATAGCCTGTAAACCTTCTACTTGGAATAACTTTGGTCTCTTCAAAACTGTGTTTGCCTGAGATGGAACTTGGTACTCTGTGAAAAATGATGACCTGAGATTTTTGAGCGGCTGAGGGAAGTGGTACCCAGAGCTGTAAAAAGGAGGAAGCTGCATAGAAAGTTAGCTGAATCTACAGGCTATTCTTATGAGAGAAAATGATCAGTTCTACTTAATTCACTGTATCACTTCTTAGATTTTTTTCTGTAACTGATTATTGATAAAAGTGATTTTATTTCTTTCAGTATTGCCTGTCAGGGCACCCAACCTTACCATGCAATGTGCTCAAATTCAAATCAACTACTATTATGTTGGACTGTGGACTGGACATGACTTCCACTCTCAATTTCCTTCCTTTGCCACTTGTTCAAAGGTATGTGCTGCTGCATCTGAGACAAAATGAGATTTCGTTTTTTGAAAAATGGTACCGATTAGCATAGAGATTACTAGTACCTTGTGTGTTGTCCTTAGTTTACTTTGTTCCCTAAAAATGTTCTTTATCAGAATCATTTCCTTTGGCTGGGTTGATGGAAAGTGTTGTATTGATTTATTGATTGACTTCTTTATTATAACTTCTGAGCTTCTGTAAAATGTTCCTGCAACTGCTCTATGCAAGTGAGGTCATGTATATTTCATCTTTCTTGCTAATTCATATAAGAGCTGATAAATAGTCAGCTGATGAGCCCAAGAATTGAATTTTAGAACCATTTAACTGCCTTTGCAGCGACTTGACATCATAGAGCCTGACATTTCTTTTTGATAGGTATCTATGGATTATATTCATAATTGTCAGCTGTAGATATCATAGAATCATATATGAAGCCAAAGTCCTTGTCTTAAAGCAGATATCTCAAGACTATAGTCACCACTGTTTACTCTTACAAATACTTTGTCATGGAAATCGGCTTCCCAGTTTGCTGTTATTTGGAAGCAGCAATTTATAAGAGAAGTGGGTAACTTATATAAGCAAATATGCTCCCAGTAACAAAAAGTGGTATCACATAGGAGAGACAGAAAAGCTATCTAAAACAGATTTAAGAGCTTAAAAGCATAGCAGCCTAGGTAAACCATCTAATATACCTCATTCCTGAAGATATCACCGTATGCAATGATTATTCATAATGATAATCTCCTGAACCATCTAGAAAAAGTATAATTAAAAATCCGTCTTTGGGTTTTGTTTTTGTTTTTTTGTTTTTTTGAGACAAGGAATACCAATAAGGTAAAGGGGACAGAGATAATTCCAGATTACGTTTTGTGTAAAGCTGATAAAATTCAGTTATAATCACACCTAAAACTTAGAAATACATTTATTATCCACAGATACTATCTATCTCTATATATATTTACAACTGTTTCAGAAATTGTAGGTATCACGTATATTTCTGTACAAAAGTGACTGACAAGTTATTTCATACTAAAATAGCCTGATATTATTGTCTGTTTATCCCCCAAACATTACAGTGTCCATTTGTTTGTTGTTTA
Organism: Panthera pardus; assembly: GCF_024362965.1. Lineage (NCBI taxonomy): Eukaryota > Metazoa > Chordata > Mammalia > Carnivora > Felidae > Panthera > Panthera pardus. The sequence continues at coordinate 50,380,009 of NW_026526688.1, read as the reverse complement.
TTAAGAATCTGCACTGGACTGGAGCAGGGGATACAGATCTAAACAAGACCACTTTCTTTTTCTCGTGGAGCTTACATTGTGTTGGAGAGAAAGTATTCCACAGTTGAAAATTTCATTATACTTGTGTTAAGAGAACAACTATACACTTGTGATAATTACTAAAAAAAACAAAATATAAGTACTATGAGAGTTTCCAAGAGGCAGCCTCTATGCACTGCGAGGTCATGAATTACCTAGGTGCTCCAGTCCTGAATTGGGCAATTTTAGCTACATATTTTCCCTTTCCTGTTCACTTTTGTCTTTACCTAATTCTGTGTTCTCACAGCCCTGGCTCAGCATTGGAATCCACTTCTACTCTCTCTTCCCCTTTGTCATTGTTCTTCTCTCAGAGGGAAGTTATACTAGAGGGATGATTGGCAACCCATATGTAGTTTCTTAAAAAAAAAAAAGTGTTTTCTGTTGCTCAGGCCAGAAACCTTAGAGATACAGTTGGCCAAAATAGTATCCCCAGTCCCTCCCTAGCCCTTCATCCTGCTTTATTTTTCTTCATAGCACTTGTCCTTACATTATATATACATATTTAGTTTATATGTTGTCTGTCTTCTCCACTAAAAGTTTTATAAGGGCTGGGATCTTTTTGTTCACCACTGAATCCCCCTTGCCTAAAATACTTCTTGGCACGTAATAGCTACTCAGTACAAGATTTGTCCTATGAGTGAATCTTCTCTGGATTCCTGCCCTCTTGAAGTGTGATTTCATTATTCATTATAATCGTTTCTTTATCTTGAACCTTCCCATCTTGATTCAGTTCTTCCCATTTAATTATGCTCAATTACTTCTAACTTAATATTTAAAAAAACCTTTTTTAACCTTCTCTCGACTCCACTTTCCGTTTCAGCATTACTAACTCTTCTCCAGTCTATGTGCCCACACCACCTACCAGAACACCTCTCACTAGAATCACAAATGACTTCGTGTCATTAGATGCACGTTTGTCAGTTCTCATCCCCACTTGGCCATTCAGCATTGTTCTCCTCCATCATAATGCATTCCTGGTTCTCCTCTTCTCTAACTCTTCCTCTTCTATCTACCTTGGAGATTCATCTTTTTTTGACTGACAATCATATATCAGAATTCTTTGATATCCAGTACTTGGCCATCAGAGTATCCACCAAGGAAATTTCCTAAATGCTCAGGGCTTTGATTACCATCTAAACAATAACCTACAAATGTGTATCTTTAGTTAGTAATCACTCTTCTGAGTTCCAGATTCATAAACCCAAAATGCCTACTGAGTTTCTCTCCTTGGATGTGGCTTTGGAGGTACTTCAAAACTCAGCATGCCCCAAGCTCAGCTCATGAATTGATGGTTCAGAAGAGAAGACCCTCCCAGACCTGGTTATCCCCCACAGTACCCTATCTTAATGACTGGCATGCTGTTCTGAAAGCCAGAAAACTGGGAGTTAACTTAGATATGCCACTATTTCTCATTCCCCGTATCCAGTCTTTCATGAAGCCTTGTTAGTTTTACCTTCTCAAACAGTTTCGAATCCAGTAACTTCTCTTTAAGTTCTGCTGCAGGTGTTATCGTATTTTACAGGCATTACTGCCAAGGCCTCCTCATCAGTGTCTTCAGTTCTGATCTTGCCCTTTTCTGAATCCAGAGCCATTTTTGTGTAACTTTTTCATTTTGAAATCACTTCAGATTTACAGAAAAGTTGCAAGAATAGTACAAACATCTCCCAGTTACTCTTGTTAACATTTTATCATATGTACTTTTATAATTTTCTGTTTATACATATGCATACAACTTTTTCTGACCCAGTTGAAAGATACAGACAGGATGCTCCTTTACCACCTAAATACTTGAGGCCTATTTTCTAGGAAAAAGGAAATTATTTTACATAACCACAATACAATAATCAAAATCAGGAAACTCACACTGGCACTATGCTAGTATCTAAGCTGTCTACCTTCTTCGTATTTCCCGAGTTACACCAATTCATATTTCAGTATAATGCCTTTTATAGCAAAAAAGAAGAATAACAGTAGTGTTCCAGGATCCAGTGCAGATCACACATTTCATTTAGTTGTTTTGTCTTCAGTCTCCATTAATCTGGAAGAGTTTTGCAGTCTATCTTTATGACCTTGCCATTTTTAGGAGTACGGGCTAATTATTTTATGTAATGTCTTTCAGTTTGGAATTGTCTGATACTCTGCATGATTAGGTTAGGATTATTTTGATAGAAATACCACAAAAATAAATGGTGGTATATGTTATCAGAATGCACATGATATCAATTTTCTTCAACATTGTCTTGTAGAAATATACATCTAGTCTTGTCTCTCACCTGTTTAAAATGTTTCACTGGTTTTCATCGCTCTTAGGATAAATACCAAGTTCATCTTGGTATATTACGGTTTATGCCTACCCCTCTAGTATCTTACTTTTTATTTCCTTTTAGTTTCAAAGAAATCCTATTTCTTGCCTGGGAGCAGTCACACTCATTTTTTCCGTCAGTCGTAAAGGCTCTTCTCCCCCAGCCCCATCCTGCTTTCCCTGAGCCTACTTCACAGGAGCTCGTGTTTCAGGTCATTTATGACTTCAGTTTCTATATAAGAAGGACATAAAGATGGTATTCTGGTCGGGTGAGGGGGACAGAGTGTGTGGGCCTCTTCTTGAAGTTTCATTTGAATAACCTTCTATGTAAGATGTCCATGCCAAAGGCTGGTGAGAATTACTGGAGGAAAATATGGGTCTTGTCTTTCTCTGTTCCCTCCAACCCTGTCCTTTGGCCCAGTTTCCCCTTGAATCTAGGACTGTCCAGATCTCAGCTCAGTCATCAGACCCAGAGAAGTCTTTTGATGCTGCCTAGACCAGTCCCTCTTTTTTTTTTTTTTTAATTTTAATTTTTTTTTTTTTAATGTTTATTTATTTTTGATACAGAGAGAGACAGAGCATGAATGGGGGAGGGTCAGAGAGAGGGAGACACAGAATTTGAAACAGGCTCCAGGCTCTGAGCTGTCAGCACAGAGCCCGACGCAGGACTCAAACTCACGGACCGCGAGATCATGACCCGAGCCGAAGTCGGCCGCTTAACCAACTGAGCCACCCAGGCGCCCCTAGACTAGTCCCTCTTTAGGGAATTTTGTACCATCCTGCATCATCATTTTTAGTATCTTCTTCTCTATTTGTGTGATTACTTGTAATGTCTGTCTTCCCTGCTAACTTGGGGACAGGTATGTTTTGTTCACCGTCATATCACCAGCATGCCTGACACATAAATATTCATTAATGAATGAGTGAAGATGAACAATACTCCTACAGTACTACACCAAATGTTGAAGTTCTTCCCTCCATGTTCCCTTTTTATGGAAACACTTCCTCCACCCTCACCTCCTAACTCCTATTCCCAGCTCTCCCACAACACCACACACTGTCAAAGGTGCCCTTCCTATGTGAACCTGTAACACTTCTGCTTACCCCATCATGCTTTTATTTTATTCTGTTTAATTGCTGTTTACCATCTCGCTTTACTAAAGTGCAAACTCCTAAAACTCAAGGTTTATTTTGAACTGTCATTACATTACAGTACATTGTTATGTGCACTTTGTATACTTGGCTCAGAGTAAGCTTTTATTAAATATTATTTGAATGAATGAATGTAGTCATGCCTCTTAGATTATTTTCTGATTATAAAAGTAATACATTTCAAAATAGGCATTTGGAAAAATGAAAAGTATAAGGGGAAAATGAATTGCATACCGTGTTCATTCTAACTTTTGCTATTTTGTTAGGTAACAGATTACTTTTAAATGCCTTGGGTTATTTATTTACTTATGGGAATATTTTACCTAATTTTTATACTTAAAAAAATATTTATTTATTTTGAGAGAGAGAATGAGCGGGGGAGGGTAGAGAGAAAAGGAGAATCCCAAGCAGGCTCTGTGCTGCCAGCACAGGGCCCAACATGAGACCCAATCCCACAATCATGACATGAGCCAAAATCAAGAGTCAGATGCTTAACCGACTGAGCCACCCAGACACCCCGATAATATTTTACTTATTTAAAAAAAAAAAATAAACAGGGGAAGGGGATTAAGAGGCACAGACTTCCAGTTATTAAGTAAATAAGTCACAGAGATGAAAAGGACAGTCATTAATATTGTAATGTATGGTAATCTGGTGACTGCAGTTCTCATGGTGAGCATTTAGTAATATGTAGAATTGTCAGATCAATATATTGTACACCTAAATCTAATTTAATGCTGTCAGTCAACTATACTTCAATAATATAAAATACTGAAAAAGATCTTGTATACATGTTTTTTCTCGACTATATTTTTAATGGCATTCTTTTCTAAGAAATTATTAAATAGGGGATGCAAAGATGTGTTAATCTATAATCATAATTTATCTAATATCTTCACCTCTCATATTTTAATAAGGTATATTTCTATGGAGACACTTCTTCTTCCTTGCTTTAAAAAACTTATGGGGTGCCTGGGTGGCTCAGTCGGTTGAGCATCCAACTTCAGCTCAGGTCATGATCTCACAGTTTGTGGGTTCGAGCCCCACATCAGGCTCTGTGCTGACCGCTTGCTTAGAGCCTGGAGCCTGCTTCAGTTTCTGTGTCTCCTTCTCTCTCTGCCCCTCCCCCGCTCACGCTTTGTCTCACTGTTTCTCAAAAATAAATAAATGTAAAAAAAAATTTTTTTTAAAAAACTTAGGGGCCCCTAGGTGGCTCAATCAGCTGAATGTCCAGCTCTCAATTTCAGCTTAGGTCGTGATCCCAGGGTGGTGGGATGGAGCCCTGTGTCAGGCTCCCCGCTGTGTGTGAAGCCTGCTTAAGATTTTCTCTCTCCCTCTCCACTAGTCCCTCCCCCACTTGTGCCACATAACTAACTAACTAACTAACTAATACAAATTCTGTAATCATTAAGAGCAAAGTCCTAAGTCCCTTCCCTTTTGGTAGCTTAAAGTGTACTGACTCTTTATGATTTAGTCATTAACTGAGTGGAACTCAGTAAGTAAATATTTTCATCTCTGTAGTCAGCATCCCTTTGCCGTTTGGTGACACGTCTGTGGCCCTCATTTTTGGCACTATTGTTATAACATGGCCAGGCTCTTTGAGCAGTCATTCCCATTTACTGGCAATTTCTCAAATCCAGAACAACCACACGTGTTTTATAGAAGGCTTTGATGTTTAAAAAAAGTATTTAGCAAGAGTTAAAACTATAGGATCTTAGGAGCACCTGGCTGGCTCAGTTGGTAGAGTATGTGACTCTTGATCTTGGGGCTGGCTGTAAGTTCAAGCCCCATGTTGGTAGAGATTACTTAAAAATAAAATCTTAAAAAAAAAAAGGTTGGGGGGGGGTACCTGGGTGGCTCAGTCAGTTATGGGTCTGACTCTTGATTTCAGCTCAGGTCATGATCTGACTGTTCATGAGATCACACCCCATGTCAAACTCTGCGCTGACAGCATGGAGCCTGCTTGGTATTCCCTCTCTCCTCTCGCTGTATCTCTCCCCGACTTGTATTTTTTTTCTCTTGCTCCCTCTCAAAATAATAAACATTAAAAAAAAAAAAAAAGTACAGTATCTGAAAATTTTACGTTTTAAAAAAGTTATTTTTGGGCTCCTGGGTGGCTCAGTTGGTTGAGTGTCTAGTTCTTGATTTCAACTCAGGTCATGATCCCAGGTTCATGGGATTGAGCCTTGTGTCAGGCTCCATTGTAAGTGTGGAGCCTGCTTAAGGTTCTCTCTGTCTCTGTCTCTCTCTCTCTCTCTCTCTCTCTCTCTCTCTCTGTCTCACACTCTCACTCCCCCTCCCCCTCCCTTCCTCCCTCCACCCCTTTCTGGCTTTTGTACTCTCTTGCTTGCTCTCTTGCTCCCTCTCTCGCTCTCTAAATAAACAAACAAATTTCTCTGATAAGCAGTGTACCATTCTGATCATTTGTTGAAGACAACTAACTGAATCAGTTATCTGTAATTTGAAGGCTGATTTCTGTGTGTCTGATGGGAAACAGAATGCATGTCCTATGATTCAGTTCACTTTTAAAGGGAAGTGAATATTTACAACCTTCCTTTAGAGAGCTAGCATGCACAGAATGAGAACAGTATTCACACTGTTTTGTCATTACATTTTTATCTGAATGCTTGGTTTTTTTAATCTGACCTGGCAGTCAATGTATTTTTCAAGAAATAAGTCTATAAGTGAAGACACACGTGACTTTGAAACGAGATGGGAATTAAAGAGCTAATGATAGAATATTTTTCTGTGAGGTTAGTGCAGAAAACTCCCAGAGTTTAAAAAACAAGTTTATCAGGTATAACTTATATGACCCAAACTTACTCTGCTAGTAGTAATTTTCATTCCCAAGTGTGAAATCAAAATTCTCACTTTTTGGTAAATCAAAGCAAAATGTAAACAGAATGTAGGCAAAGCGTATGTGGGACTTCCTAGTCTTTACATTCTCACACCTTCTCTGTAAGTTTTGAATTACTTCAAAATTAATAGATATCCCCCAAATTCCTATTGTTTTCTGAAATTAGATGCATGTGTATTTTTATTCAGGCTTTTAGCCTTTCCTAGAAGATTGGAAAATATTCACAATATTTATGTTTCTTATTTTCATTCTCTTTCACCTAATTACAAAGTCAGAATTTGATAAACCTATTTGGCAAGAGGCTAATATTAATTTGGTTTCTGATTATAGTCTTTTAGTCCCACACTGTTACCTTGCCCTTAATTTTTACTTTACAGAGTAATTTTGTGAGGAGGCGCTAAAATCCTGTTGCCACCCAACTTGTACTCCCAACGTGCTTTTCTTCACCTAACACCTTGATCATTAAGTTCTTCTTTTAACCAGCATATTTCTCCCTAAGGTATTTGCATTTTCAGCCTTCAGCATAATTCTGCTAGTCAACTGATAGCACACAGTTAAAACCTGAGATTGCCAGAAGTGCATGATTTCTGAATCTAGACTTTCTTAGTGTATCCTACATGTGAAACGAGCCTCACCTCCTAGAAATTATTCACCTATGCTGTCATTTTGTAACACTCAGGAAAACTAGGTTCGTTTTCCAGATTTGGAAACCCAAGCCACAGGTGCAAAGTGACTAATCCACTTATAAGCAGTGGATGTGGAATGTGGACTTGACCAGAATTCAGGTACTGTATTTTTATTTGCAGTGAATTCAGACTGATAGGCAGCTAAGTGTTCTTGTCAGAACACCTGACCCCTCTGAGTCTGTTTTCTCATCCACAGTATGATGATCCTGTTTAGCCTTCCCTGCAGGCTTGTTGTCAGGCACAAGCAGGGTGAAGTCAGGGGCAGTAATTGGAAAACTATAAAATGCTCTAGTGTCTCATCTTTCTTTTTTCTCTTTATTATTTTGCATAGGATTCTTTTAATTTTCCCAGTTGAGTGCTAAACTCTTTGGCTTGTTAATGTTCCATCCCCACATAATTCTTAAGCTTGCTACAGTGTGGTTATTTTTCTTTCATCTTTTTGATTAGTGTTTTGGGTGGACATTGTTGCCAGTAATTTCAAACTGTTTTTAACTTTATGGAGATGATAACAGTCACCATGAAATCACTGAGGACTGTAATCGATTTAGGATAATTTAATCTTTTGTTTTGCAGTCCCAGGCTGTCTAATCTTCCTGGCTGGTCCCTAAAGGATGGAAATGCTTTCTTGGACAAGGTAATGATAACTGAAGCATATCTATACCCAGTGGAAAGCCATCTTGTCACACCAGAGCCACCGTATAGTACTGTGACTGATGGGTTCATTTTTTTCTCAATATATTCTCTCAGAAAAAACCCAAGATCCATGTAGGGTCTTCAGTACTTGGTGATTATTGTCTTTAAGAGCCTTTTAGGGAATCTCAGTGTTCAAATTCAGGTCCAATTTGCTCGTATGTAAAAATCTAAAAACTTCTGCTGCAAATACATTTTATCACCACAGAAAGAAAACTATTATTTTTAGAATTGCGATGAGAGTTTCAAAGGTAATACTGATAGAGAGTTCCATCCAATTCATTCTATTTTCAGGCTAGACTGACACCATGACTGGAAAGAGTAAAACTTTAAAAAAAAAAAAAAAAAAAAAGACTTTAAAATCCTCAAGTATGTGAGTTTTAAACTGCTTCTATCCATGCTTAGGGAAGGTGGGGCTTTGAAAAATTTTGGTTCTTACTCTTTGGGTGAGGAGAGGCCATGGAAGATTGCAGGAGGGCAGTGTCATCATCTGATCAGATCTCTTGCTGCCTTGTGGGGAACAGACTATGAAGCCAGTGTTTAACTTCCCAGGTAATGTTCTTGGGGGAGTGGGAGAGTAACATGATCTTGGGTGAATTCAAATTGAGGGCCTTCCAAACCATGAACTAAGATCTCACTCCAGCCTTTCCTGGTAGCCTGGAATGGATAACCTTATAGGTATGAAAAGAGAGCACACAACTAGGAATCTAGGATTTGGGGCCCTACTCTGACTTTAATCATGGACTAGCCCTACAGTAAATGACTTAAATAACTTTTTTCTTCAAGGCTATTAAATTTTTGACATTGGATTATCATCACAATAATTCCTTCCTCCGACCAGTTTTTAGGCAGTTAATTTATAAATGAGAGACCAAAGGTACAAAAAATGTTAAAACTATAATCTAGTCACATTTTCTCCTAAAAAAAAATCACAGGCAAAGGAAGGTCAAAAACTGTGAAGCTCATCCATGCCATTCTCAGTCCTCTAAATCATTCTTCCTCTCCCAAGTTTCACAATTGAAAGACTAAAGAAATGTAAAGATCCTCAAAATGACTCATCCGCATAAGGCATTTCCTTCTCGTAATAGGTACTGTTAAATAAAGAGGGGATCTTTTTACAGAATTAATTTCTGTAACTGCATCCCAACCTCCAGTGCAAGGCAAATGCATAATTTGAAACCAGGTTTCCCTCATAGCCAACTATAAAATTATGTGACATTCAGAAACCTGTGCACCTGATTTCAGCCTAACTCTCCTGCTGGCTGTAAATCATTATTCCCTGAGAAAGGCTCAGAAGCATCCCATTACCAGTGCATTGTGAGCGAAAATGACTTGCATGTGTATGTGGGAGCATTTCATTAGAAGGGAGTGGTGAATAAAATACAGGGGCACTGTAAGTGCGTGGAATGCAAATATGCTTCTCCAGGCCAGAAAGCGTCAGAAGAGGCTCTGTCATGTGAGCTAGACATGCCCTGATGTGCAGCATTATGGAGAAGAAGATTACATAGCCAGTTTAAGAGCAGTCAGGGCTTTGAAATTTCCCATGATTTGTCTCTAATCATATTTAACCTCATCCTAAGGGAGTTGGGAGTCTTCTCCCATTAAACGTAATTGTTCATTTGTTTTTAGCTAGCAGGTACATTGTAATTAAGAACTATTTTCAGTCCGTTTTTGGCTTAGTGTTTCACTGTTTAAAAGGTAGTCATATAAAGAGAGGAACCGGAACCAGAGTTTACTGTGGAAGGTAAGGGGAGGAAACCTTCTGTCAAGGTTCTGATATAAGACCTGTAAAATTCAAAAGGAGAATTACACAGTTAATACCCTAATTTCAGATAAAGATTGAGAATAAAACCATTCAAGCTCCCATGTGTAAAGACACTTGTATATGAATATATAGAAATACATGTTCAATGACTAATGAAAACATGATGGAACAAAATTCTAACAGTATTTTTCTTTTTCTGGAAAGAGCAAACTGTCGAGCAAATTCTCACTTTTACTGGTTTCCTTATAAAGTCACAGAAAACTTTGACCTTGATGAAGCAAAAAATCCTCCACAGATTTCAGTTTCAAGTATAATGTGGGAAGATAGCCACTCGAGTGGCTTTCTGGAGGCATTTGTAGCAGACCCCATAGGTGGCCCCCTCGTGCCTCTTCAGTGTGCTGCTCTGTCATAATTTCAGCTGCCCATACCTGTATGAGTCTGCCGGAGAGTTTTCCCCTGAAGCTGCACAAATGCAGGAGTTACCGTGTAAATAAATATCCTAGATCCGTTGCCTCTGAGGAGGGTAACTCCAAGGTGTGTGTTTCACACCATTTCTCAGAGTTCCCCATGGGAAGAAGTCCCAGCTACCCACAGTGGGGTACAGCTTAGTAACATACCCATGATCAGCCCCCTTCCTTTCCCCTGATCGCCCATCAGGGCTCTCATCCTCCTGCCCTTTTTTCAGCACTTCCGTGTTAGCTTGCACTCACCATTTTCTCAAGGTCTGTTTATGAGGGAATTCAAACTAAGACATATTAAATATGGTAGGGCACAAGCAGAGTAGGGAATTGTACTGTATTCTCTTTCTATATAAGTGTACTTTTTTCTCTTGAATAAATACATGTGGTTTATAATCCCAAATGAATTGTGCGCTCCGTGAGGACAAAGGTTACGTTCACAGAGGTGATAGTAGTGGTGGTGGTTTAATCCCTACCCTCTGCGCTTCATCTCCCTCCTTGCTTGCCCCTTGTCCCTCACCCCTCGATCCTTGGTAGGAGGAGAAAAAGCCTCTAAGTCGTTTGTCCTTGGCCAGGACTCCTAACCTGATTGCATAACAAAATCATTAGAGGTGCTTATTATAAATACAGGTTTCAAGGCCTCATATCCAGATTTCTAATCCCTTGATGGGGCCTAGGAATCTTTACTTCCATCAGCGTTCCCAGATGATTCTGATATTGCTGGTATAGGCTATGTAACTATTACTTGGGAAGCACTGCATTGTGATTTAGAAAGCAGCGTATATCCACACATGCTTGAAGAGACATCGAGAAATGCGCGTTGAAGCCCCAAGTCAGCCACCAACCAGCGTTTTTTATCCTGCATAAGACACTTAATCTCCCTGAGCCTAAACACAAAAGCAGTTGGCCTGAATAACCTTCCGACTTCCCTCCAACTCTCTAGCAGTCTGTGATTCTTCATGGAAAGTTTGGTTTGGGGATGAAGTTTCTTTGGTGCTATATCTGTTGGATATCTCTTCCTAGAATTTTTTCCTTTTGGTTTCTTTTAGGAATTAAAAGAGTGCTCAGGTCATGTATTTGTGGATTCTGTGCCTGAATTCTGCTTGCCAGAGGTAAGATGAAAGTGATTCTTATTGTAGAAACAAAGCATATCTTGTCATCTCTCAAAATGGAAGTCAAGAAATAATCTTAAGGGGCTTAGCTTTCTGTTTTCAAAATGAAATGAATCTATTATTCCAGGCACATTATCATGCAACTAAAATATAATCATTTAGGAGCCTTTTATATTATCTGTAAGAAATTTAACTCTCCTTTTTGTATTCCTAGCTCTTTCTATAATCCCCACTGACACTTGTACCAGGGCATAGTTCTGAGCATGATACAGAAATAACTCAAGCCTTTCAGTTTTGTAATTATATCCCTGTGTCTTAGATTAGCCATACTGTTTGTAGTCTTGCTTACAGTGGGTAATTGGGAATTGCTGTTATTCAACCAATGCAGTAAACTGTAATATCAAATATTGCTTGAAATTCACAGATTCTGAATTGAGCCACGGATACCTATTCACTTACATATTATTATCACAGTGACACTTGTTTTAAGAGTTTGGGGTCAGTTTTATCATTTTAAAGAAAACAAAGGTCAGTTTCCATTCATTTTAATTTTTTGTTTCCTTGTTTTTATTTTTTTAAATTTTTTTTTAATGTTTTATTTTTGAGACAGAGAGAGACAGAACATGAACGGGGGAGGGTCAGAGAGAGGGAGACACAGAATCTGAAACAGGCTCCAGGCTCTGAGCTGTCCGCACAGAGCCCGACGCGGGGCTTGAACTCATGGACCGCGAGATCATGACCTGAGCCGAAGTCGGCCGCTCAACCGACTGAGCCACCCAGGCGCCCCTGTTTTTATTTATTTTTGAGAGAGAGACAGAGAGGCGAGCGGGAGAGGGTTAGAGAGAGAGGGACAGAGAACCCGAAGGAGGCTCCAGGCTCCAAGCTGTCAGCACAGAGCCCAACACGTGACTCAAACTCAGGAACCATGAGATCATGACCTGAGCCGAAGTCGGACACTTAACCAACTGAGCCACCCAGGCGTGCCCCTGCCCCTGCCCCATTCACTTTAAATGCAGCTAAGTAATCTCAGTTGACAGAGTCCTGATCTCTAGAGCGGTCTAGATGGCATTCTCAACAGACAAAGTATAGGGAGGCCAGTAGCTAGTCCCAGGTTCCTAAGGAAATCAGTGAGAAGCTACCATCCTGGTCTTTCCATGTACCCAGTGGATTATGGTGCCTCTAGAAAATACTGTCACAATCCAGTGCCAGAAGAAAATCTGAAGTACTGTTTCCCTTATTTTTGTACTCTTTCTCCGTCTCTTTCCATTTTAACACCTTCTTTGATATTCTGTAGATAAACTTGTTTTCTCTCGTTGAATTATGTGTATGTGTCCTTTTGGAGTTGTGGAGCAAGATTGGTAACTGAAGGTGGCAGACAAGGGAACAAGTTTGAGATAAAGTAGTAAGAGAAACAGTGAAGGTAAAGAGTTGCCAAGAATCCTGAGCTCTTCCTAACTGCTATTCAAATCTTTTGTCACCTTCATTTGTCATTTAGGAATTGGTGGGGCAGGTCCCCATCTGTTCAAAGATTCCTAATCCCAGGTGCTGCATTTATTTTCAGCTTGCTACATATGGCACTGACTGCAGCAACCTTCAGTTTATGGACCACAGTGTAGAATTTATGAATTGGTGTTCTGATGACTTTCGGACCTGCTCCATTGAGTACTAATCAATTAGAAATTGGAATTAAATAATTCGTATTTTGGGCACCTGGTTGGCTCAGTCAGTTAGGTGTCCGACTTCGGCTCAAGTCATGATCTCACGGTCCATGAGTTTGAGCCCTGTGTCAGGCTCTGTGCTGATAGCTCAGAGGCTGGACCTGCTTTGGATTCTGTGTCTCCCTCTCTCTCTGCCCCTCCCCTGCTCATGCTCTGTGTCTCTCATTTAAATGTTTTAAATAAACATTTTTTAAAAATTACTATTTCACAGTTCACCTTTCCTTGGCTAAAGGATTATTGATATATTTAGGCTTCTAGAGCTATGTAAGTTTTTTCAGCTTGTATTGTCTTGTAGTTTGTGTCAAGTTAGTAATAGTCACTATTTTAAGGTAGAGGCAGGGCATTGTATGATTGGGAGAAAATAGGAGAGTCACAGAATCAGGACAGATATACTTATTCCAGTGCAGTCTTCAGAGACTTATAGGTGAGCTAATCCCAGTCTTCCTGGAATTTAAAATCTAGTGCAACTACCTTAAATATTTTTGTATCTGCCTAAGTCCACACTGTAGACTGAGTATAAAGTCTAGGGCAATATAGTAAGAAACCAATAAATTATGAGTGTTTGACCCAATTCATGGTCTATAGAACCCAAATGTCTATATACAACAAGTTTAAAATTAAAATAATCTTTATTGGATTTTGAGTGAGAGAATGTAAATAAAAACATAAATGCGAGTATATAAACATGGTTTGGATGTTAAATTTATTTCTCAGGAAAAATGCTTATGTAGGCACCCTTGATATATATACAGACAGAATATATATGTATACATATATTTTTTTCTTCTAGCTGTCCTTACCAAATTTCTAATCATTCTAGACTCTGTGGGCTGACTCTTACATATTAAAGAGAAATTTCAAACTCACCCAGTTTCTCTGTGCAAGAGGGAAAGGAGATGCTTTTGAGCTTTCTTGTTGTTTCAACCGTTGTTTTCTTGTTTTCTAAAGTTTTTTTTTTTTAAGTTTATTTATTTATTTGGGGGGGCGGGGGGAAGGGCAGAGAGAAAGGGAGAGAAAGAATCCCAAGCAGGCTCCACAGTGCCAGCACAGAGCCTGACACAGGGCTCAATCCCACAAACTGTGAGATCATGACCTGAACCGAAATCAAGAGTCAGACACTTAACTGATTGAGCCACCCAGGCATTCCCTTGTTTTCTTCTGGATCTGTCACTCTGCGATTATGTCTTAATTTTCTTATTTGTTTAAGAATGGTTCTAGAGAGGTAGTAGGGAATAGAACTATTGGAATGTTACATGACCCTTCCTTATGAGGATATTGTCCTGGAAGTGCAATGCACACATGGAGTTAAGGGTGGTGTAAATTGGCTGTTACTGTCATTAGGCATTTTATTCACACAGATTGCCATTGCCCTAGCAGTGAGTAACTTCTGACCTCTAATCTACATGCTGTCCTCAGGAGCTGATTATCTCTTGCCGGCTTTATTAAATTAACTTACTTTGTATGTAAAGCCATTCAACCAGAAAATACCCACAGCCAAAATGGCAAACTGTCTCTATTATTTGCAAGATGGCACAGAGCTCTTTGTTCTTACTTCTTCTCTGTGGGAGACATATTAGTTCAACAACCCATTCTCCCATCTGAAACACTTCCTTGACTTACCCTATGCTGTCCTTAGTACACCATACAATTTCTCAGAGGTAACTTTAGTGATTGAGACAATGTCTCTGAATAATCGCAATTCACTTTTCCCACAGAAAGTGCCAGTTCTAATGATGCATTCCTCCAACAGCAGTGCGCCTAGGCCTGTTTTGCACTTGCCTACCACAACTGGGAGGGGACAGAGATGAGTCACACAGGATTCTTATCCTCAGAGACATTTAATATTGGAGGGACAAAGTGGTGCTTTGAGGAGCTGTTTTACAGAATGGCAACAGTCATAAGAGGGGCATCTACATAGAGACACCTGGGTGGCTCAGTTGGTTGAGCATCCAGCTTTGGCTCAGGTCATCATCTCACAGTTTGTGAGTTCAAGCCCCACGTCAGGCGGATAGTGCAGAACCTGCTTGGGATTCTCTCCCTTTGTCTCTCTGCCCTCCCAAACTCACTCACTCACTCTCTCTCACTCTCTCTCTCTCTCTCTCTCTCTCCCTCTCTCCCTCTCTCCCTCTCTCTCTCTCCCTCTCTCCCCCCCCCAACCCATAATAAATAAACTTAAAAAAAAAAAGAGGGCTTCCAGAAAATGCCTTGGTAATTCTGAGAAAGAATTGTGTTTTTTTCATCTGGGCAAATCAGGAAGGTTTAACAGAGGAAGTGAATTAAGCTTTAAAGGACAAGTAGGACTTAAATATATGGGGAAATATTCCTTTCTGCTGAAAGAGTTTTCATAAAGTTTACTAAACACGAGTGGCATTTTTCCCTCACCTGCCAACCTGTCTTTCCCTTTTCATGTGACCTTAATAGTGGAGTAAAAGGTAAATTTAAGGTTAAGGCTAGGGCAGAATATGACAGTATAATTTCCTTTTGTGATTCTGACACTAGATTTGTTTTGGATCTATATCCAGCACTAGTGGTCAAAATTTCCCTCTAGAAGAAAAAGAAGTTTCCTCCTGCATTTGCCTTGTGAAGGGCTAGTTTGTGCCTAAGCTGTTCCCTCTGTCACCAGTAATCCATGGCAGTGGTGCATTAGATTTGCATTCCCCTCACGGCTTCTGTCGTGCTCTTTCTGCTTCACGGTACCTGGTTGCACGTGCTAGGCAGCAGCTGCTGAGACGTCCTGTTGTCATTTCCCCTCATCTGCCTAACTCAGAACTCTATTTCGGCAAAATCTGAGTGCTGCTGGTGCACTGACTGGCTGCATTCTCGCTGTTAGCCATCCTGTCCTGCTACTTAATGCCAACATTAGGAAACATCCTAAAATGAGAGAATAGAAGCGTTGCGTGAAAGGCATCATTATTCTGTAGTACAAGAACAACTCCTCTGCATTCTGACAGCATCATTTTTCAGTCACATCATGTTGATCTATGTGCCCTGAACAGATATGTATCATTCCCTCCCCTTTCTTTTCAGACCGAGCTAATAGATCTGTCTACGGTAGATGTGATCCTCATCTCTAACTACCACTGCATGATGGCACTGCCCTACATCACTGAGCACACTGGTTTCACAGGCACAGTGTATGCCACAGAGCCCACCGTCCAGATCGGCAGGTGAGAGTATTTATTCTCCCAGCAGCAGAAAGTGGCTGAAGAACTCCTTCCTTCCTTGGTGACCATTTAACAGAATGTTGTGCCAAGAGTGATTGGTGTTTCCTTCTGAGCAGCTAACCCAGAAGTAGAATTGGTGTGAGTAGACTACTCTCCACAAATAAAACAAGCATTCATTGGAATTGCCTCAAGATTAATGCAGCAAGTAGTCTCAGTCTTTTGTTTGGTTTTTTGAAACAAAGAGTGGAAGAAGGTGTTCACAGAGACCGGTCCTCTGTGCAGATGACCCTAATTAGAGGAGGTAACGTTGAGTAAGATGTCACAAAGATGTAATGCAAAGAGCTTCAGGAGAAAGGAGCATAGCCTATTGAAAAGAAGAGATCGTATTACTTTGCTTTCAGAATTTCCTCCCTGTATGATTTAGCACAGACTGTAAATGGAGACAGCTTGTAGAAAACAGGATAAGTAATTAGATGGTTAAGTTGACTGTACTTGTGACAGGGTGAAACTCAGAGCTCTAAGGAGTAAAAGGAGCCTGCCTTTGTCTCTGAGAATGCTCTGCTGTCTCTTCCTCTGCCCCTCCCAAGCCTTCACAATGCAAGTGGTTGCTGCCAGTACCTATAGCATCATTTAGTGAGAGAAAAATCACGTGAAGAAAATTACCTACCCCAGAAAAAAGAATTATGTTGAAGCAGACTAACAAGTATGGTATAAAGTGAAACTAGCAAGACTCAAAATACAGGATCGAGGTGTTGATACAGACTCTTAGCTTCGGGTTCCAGTGTCTTGCAAAAGTACAAGATGGAATTACCAGAAAGAAACCAAATGTGTCCTTGTTTTTTGTGTCCGTTCACGTTAAAGAACATTTCATGTGTACAGGAGAAGCCTGGAGATCTGAGGAAGGGACATTATAGGAAAGGCAAACACATGGTGGTGGATCACTGATAATGAGAGGATAAGCTGAAAACATCAGACTCTACTCTGAAAAGGTTAAAGCATGATGAAGGACACACCAGACTGTTCTCCAGGAACTCCAGCCAGAACGATAATGTGCCTGGGTCCCAGATCTTTGAATGTGCTAGAACTAGTGCTGCTCCTTCAAGATGAAAGGAGATGGGATGGGGAATAAATAAATCGATGGAAATGAAATGAAGTTGTTCAAGTGCTAACTACAGCCTACCGTATCTCTATGTTGATTGGGAGAGGATTTGAGTCAATATGGGTCCTCTCTACTGCGTTCTGAAAGGGGAGTCAAGATGTTGAAAATCTTTTTCTTGCTTTTTGGTCATCCTCTAGTCATCCAGGATTCTCACAGGTCTCTGCCATGCACTTCTCAGAGCACATTGCATCATCGATCCACTCGAGTAAAGCATTTCTTAGGTTCCCCTCTGTTGTGATTTTGTGGTAATCTATCTCATGATCTGCACACAGAACCTGTCCTTTTGCAAGTCTTGAGTTAGGCTTTTAGGATTAATTCTTAAGAGTATTCTTCCATGTGGAATTTTGTAAATTCCCAAAACGCATGTCAAGAAAACGTGCTTTTCCAGTGTAAAATTTCCACTTAATATTGTCATTAAAAAAACAATCCTGGGGCGCCTGGGTGGCTCAGTCGGTTGGGTGTCCGACTTCAGCTCAGGTCATGATCTCGCAGTCTGTGAGTTCGAGCCCCGCGTCGGGCTCTGTGCTGACAGCTCAGAGCCTGGAGCCTGCCTCGGATTCTGTGTCTCCCTCTCTCTCTGTCCCTCCCCTGCTCATGCTGTCTATGTCTCTCTCAAAAATAAATAAAAACATTTAAAAAAAACAATCCTACCCCACCCCTGCTGCCACCAAAATCAGGTACTTCACAGTCATTTGGCTTTTCCTCCTTTCATATTTTTAGTTCCATGAAGGCAGAGATCTTAAGAATGAGAGCTAAACCATGGGCTTGTATATTTCAGTGTCCAAAGATAAGATACATGCCAGGCTTGTTTTAAAGGTGAATTAAATCATTTATGTTCGAAATGTCTAACATGGAAATTCAAAAGATGGTTGGGTTTCTGTTCAGGTTTATGTGAATGGGTGTCCAAATTTATATGCAACAGAGAGAAAAATGATTAGGGAGGGGGAAGGCAGACAAGCCCACTCGTCTTGGCTACCATGTTACGAATGTGGTGTTTTTCTCATTTTTCTATGAGTGCTCATCACTTTTTTCTTTAAACTCAGGCTGCTCATGGAAGAGCTGGTGAATTTCATTGAAAGAGTGCCCAAGGCTCAGTCTGCCTCCTTGTGGAAGAACAAGGATATTCAGCGGTGAGCAGTAGACCTGTCTGTTCCCCTTGACAGTAGACCCACAGGCTTTGTGAAACAGTACCATTTGTTCCTTGTGTTATGCTTTACGCTTTTACTGTTAGAACTCCCTATCTTATGGAAGGGCTATGTTTGATACAACCAATATATTGTGAGAGACCATGTCCAAGGTACTGTACAGGGTCCAAAAGGTTTTTAAAATTAGTAAAACAATTGGCGCTGTCTTTGAGGTGCTCAGGGGTTGATGGGAAGTCAGACCATTGACAGATAAATTACAGCTTTGGATGGCATGTATTGTAAGAGGTGCTCGTCACAGTGCTATAGGCACTCAGAGAATGAAGAACTCTTTGTGTAGGGAAGCTGATGAGGACATCCTTAGGAGGTGGCAGTTAAGGTGGGTCTTGAAGGAAGAAAAGGACTTTCCTGATAGAAAAGGTCAGGAAGTGCGTCCCAGCACAGCATGACAGGATATAGTATATTCAGGGAACAGTGAGAAGTACAGGGTGGATGAGAGTGGGAAAGCAGAGAGGTGAGAAATGAAACTATAGAGGTACATTGGAGCAAGATAATGAAGAATCTGATGTGTGAAGTTTGAGTTTTGTGTTATGGAGAGTGGGAAGTCCCTCTGTGGAGGTTTGTAAGGAGAAGAATGTTGTGATCACACATTTGGGGGAAAGTGACTCTAGAAGCAGCACGAAAGATGGGTTGGCTGCAGAGATGGAGGCAAAAGACCAGGTGTAGGACTCTTTCAGAAACCCAGGGGAGAGAACAAAAGCCTGAACGGAGGCAGTAGCAGGGAGCATGAAGAAATTTCTAAGACAGAATGGAGAAGAATTGATATGAATTGTGAAAGAGGCTGTGAAGTCATCCTTAGGAAGATCAGAGGAGAGCTGAGCGGCAGCCCAGGGTAAAAGGGAATTTCCCCACACCTGGCCTTGTCATTTGGTATCAGATGCTGCAGAAATATCATCATGGATAAGATGGAGGTAAGACCCTTGGTTAATGGAAGTCCCAGGGAGGTTAGTTTCACTAGAGTGCTAGGATCAAAAACCAGATCGTAAGAGGTGACATAGTAGAAATATAATAGTAGAGGCAAGGAGGCAGCTTGATTCTACTTCCATGCTCATGTTTCAGTAGTAGCGGAGGACCCTAGCCAGTCTGAACATACTACGGTTTCTGTGAGCCTACCCTCCATCACGGTAGTCCCAGCCTTCCAGGCCTAGCATCCAGAGTCTGGAGTAAAAACTCCGTCATTGGCTTTTTAAGTAGTGGGTGTCCCATGTGTGCCTGCCCAAGTCCACTCTTTTCCAGCCACCTTGCCACTGTGTTCTCTTTCCCTCTAGGTCAGTGATTTGTGAGCTCTCTAGTTATCTAAGCTTTAGAATGTCTTAATTCTTAGACTTAATTCGTAGACTATTCCTTCTACAAAAATATGTTTGTGTAGCTAAGAGAATATGCTTTGTTTTTATACTGTAACTGTTTCAGAGTTTGAGCATATGAGTTTCCTCTGTGTATGTGTTGTTTTATTTAACTTACACTGTGTGCCAGACACTTGTTTTTCTTAATTCACTTAAAGTCTCAGCATTTTACTTGATTTATTTAGTTCTGTAACATGATCATTTTGCAGAAGAGAAAACAGGCACAGATAGGTTAAGTAACTTGCTCAAGGTCAGCCAACTAGTGACTGGTAGGATTTCAATTAGAACCCAGGCAGTAGGGCTAGCCTGGTGCCAGAGTTTGTGCTTTTAACCATTATGCCAGGCTGCCTTGAGGGCACACATGTCACTTTTTGAGTGCATGTGAGCCCCCTCAGGTGAGGAGAGGAGGAAGTATGTGTAACTGTGCTCATTTTTCTCCTCTGTTTTATTGATATTGTTTGGGTCTCGATTTCTGTGATTTAGGGATATGGTGTCTGTATGGCTTCATGGTAGGAAAGACTCACACGTGTGTCTGACTCTTCTGTGTGTACACCCACCTGCCTAAAACAAGGTCCCTTTCCCTTCTCATTTTGCATTCTTGTTCTCAGCTGCCTCTCCTCCTGCCCATTGCTATCCCTCCTTCCCCTTTTCTTTCTCTCTCCTGTGTGCCCACTGGAGCACATCAGACCTAGCTGTGTGCATTTCCCGCCTTAGAAATTTTAGGACTTTGTTCTCTTTCCCCATGGAACATGTACACATTGGCTCTTATTTCCTCCTTTTAAATTTATACCCCTTACGGTATTCTTCCACAAATAATTTTGGCACACCAGAAGTGATGTTCAAAGGTCACTGTTTCCTGGCTCCCAAACCCTGGGCCAAGTCTTAGGAAGTCCCATGTCCTTATTTTGCCTTTTCCTCTGTGACCTTGGGCAGAGTCCTTGGCAATTTTCCTTTGCCTCCCATTCTTTGTAAAATACAACGAGATAACTGACTTACAAAAGAAGTGCCATCGTTTATGAGGGAGAAGGGTGAAATGACCTTGAAGGAGCAGAGGATGGGGAGGGCAAGGTTGCAGGGGTAGACTGGAAGTTATTTCCTAAGATGCTTAGGAAATCTCCCTTTTAAAGAAGGGTGCTCCTTGAATTAAAACCTTGAATTCGCTATCTCGCCACCTAGTGGGCAAAAATCTGAAACTGTTGAAAGCTAACTTGGTAAAGGAGCAAGCCGAATAACTTGGACTAGTGGAGAAGACCTCATTTCATTATTTCATATATTGAAACCATATTTCTGATCCTGATCAAGTATTGTGTTTTGGCATCTGAGCACAAGATGAGCCATAGTTATTGATAAAGAGAAGACTCTTATTGGAAAGAATATGCTGAGTGTTAGAGAAACAAACCGAGCAAGTCATGTCCTCTTTTTCTCCTGGATAAACTCCGCATAAATATTACAAGCGGTAGAGGAATTTGAAGAGCTGTTTTGTAATTGACATCAGACAAAAGAGTTCTTGTGAAATACTCACCTAGAATTTAACCTTGGGCCAGAATACTAAAAGTGCTTCATTTGAATAACATTTATGCTGAAGGCTTTACATCACTTTAAAATTTCTGTCACAAGCCAGTTCATATCTAGTGTCCCAAAGTACTGTGGCACACTAAATTGAGTGAGAAACACTGTTTTTTGCTGTCTGCTACATTGACATTTTTCCCAAGTGATATGGGCTGTGTCTTCTATTTTTTCATTCCCCCCTTTTCTTCCTCCTTTAATTCCTGTACTCACCTTATTGAGAGGGGTCTTAAGTAGGGCTTACAAACTCAGATGACTCCAGGGATGGGAAAGGTCAATACAAGAGTAAAGTGGGCCACCTGTAACTGTGGACTAGGGATCACATCCCTCTAAAGGGGCACAGCTTCAGCAGATTATGGCCATATGGAAACGTGAGTCTATTGCTGCCAAATCTTCCTTTTCTTTTTCTTTTTTTCTTTTTTTAAGAGAAACCCAAACTCTGGATGTTTTAAATGTGATTTTTTTTTTCATCTTTTTAAAATGTTGGCTCACACATGAAGATAAAATCCTGTATGATCCAAGTAAAACACCTCTGAGTTGGATTTGAGACTCAGGCCCCCAGTTTTTGACTTAAACTTCACACAGGCGGTCTCTTGGTTAAGTGCCTAGAATTGATGCATTTTGGTAGCTTAAGTTATTTAATAAGACCATGAACTAAAAAAATAAATAAATTAAAACCTTTCAGACTCATTGGTCAAAGGAATCTGACAAATTCTCTTAAATCATTTGAAGTTAGTTTGAGTTAGCGTTTGATTTAGTATTAGGATGTATACCAAAAGAAGCTATTACTCTTGCTTTTTGGCAGCTGTCTGACTCCCCTGCCTCAGTTGACACCGCTCCTTGAGATTTATTTAGAAGTTAGACATCTTTCTTCCTCATTTTGATGGCCGCAGTTTACTCTTCTTGAAAAAGAGATTTTGAAGGGTAGGAAAAGGAGACTCCCTCTGCAAGATAATTTTTGAGTCTCTGACTTTCCCATACCCACTTCAAGGTTTAGGGTTTTTAACAGGAAAATTTAGAACAGAATATTCCACTTAAGAAACTAAACCAGCAGGTAGGATTTTCCTGTATTAGCCTAGAAGTCTACGGTTATAATTAAGGATAAATCATTACAGGATATTGTCATAACCTTCTTGCAAGCATTAAGGAATTATGCACCGATATATTCCTGGCAGAAATGTTGTGGCAGTTTTCAGTAGTCAGAGTTCAAATATGTGGATTCATCCCTTATAAAAAACATAAAAGAAGACATGGTTGAAGTTCCTCAGCTCTGATGCTCCATGGGTATTTATAGAGGAATTTATCAGGGCTAACTATATGGTCGGGAAAAAATTAAAGCTATGGGCTTGGAGATCAAATAGACAGGTGTTTAAATTTCATATCTGCTTCTCAGTAGCTGTAGCAATTTATTTCTTCTAGGCTCTGTTTCTTCATTTATAAAACAAGAATAACATTAGCAGCCTTGCAGGGTTGTGTTGAGGACTAAATAAGTAGCATGAGAGTCCTTCAAACAATGCAAGGCACATTGTAGGTGCTCTGTAAACACCAGCATCCTTTTCCCCTTTAATGATACCCTTGGCTCACATAACCTCTTTTCCGTAATCAGCACACATGTGCCTTCCACAACCTAATTTATCTTTAGGTGCTACCTTTCCTGATGAAAGTAAGGTAGTATAAAAGAAGGAAAACCATTTTTCTGATTCCACAGTTGTCTCCTGTTAGTTAGCACTGTCATCCAGACGCTGGCACTCAGTCTCCTTTTCTGTAAAACAAGAGAATTGAATTAAATTATCTCTAAGTTCACTTAGGTTACAGCTTTTAAAGATGTCCAAGGGAGAGGCTCCTTAAGCCAGTGTTCATGGAGTGGCAGTACTTTGATGAAGTCATCACTGCTTGTCCTTGAGCTTTGCAGTTCCAGAAACTTAATCATTTCATTTCACTCAGAGTTGATTAGCCTCTGAGGGACTGATTCCGGCTAACTAAACTCCCAGGATATTGACTGACAAACAAAAATCCCATTTAATTACTTTATACTGAGACATCTGCCTGGCTCCAGAACTAAAATGGTTCATCTATCTAGGACACTCTGGTCTGGTCAGCAAGTCCACTTAAGAGATCAAGTTATAGATAAGAGGTTTTTTTGATGAGAATCGAATCAAAGCAAAGGTAGTTTAGGTACTCTGGAGAATTGTTTCTATTGTGCTTTAGTAGCCTAAGCAATTGCCTTTGTCCTTTTTAGAGATAAATGGGTCTAAAACAGAAATCAGAAATTATAGTTTTAGGTTAATATTAAATGCCCAGGGCGCCTGGGTAGCTCAGTTGGTTAAGTGTCAGACTCTTCTTGATCTTGGCTCAGGTCATGGTCTCACAGTTCAGGAGTTCAAGCCCCACCTCGGGCTCTGCACTGACAGTGCAGGACTACTTGGATTGTCCGTCTCCCTCTTCTCTGTCTTACTCCTTCACCCCCACCCCCTCCGCTGCTCACGTGCTTTTTCTCTCTCATATAAACTTAAAAAGAAATATTGAGAAATGCTTGATTATCAAGCTCCACTTTAGTAAACTCCACATAGATCATCACTCTGCTAAAACATCTCCACCCCACCCCATTCACATGTATATTAAGCACACTTTCCTGTAATGAGAGGAAAAAGACGTTGCTGTTGCTTATATTCTTTGTATTCTGCTCTTACATTCATTTTGCAGATTCCTTCATTCATCACACACTTAGAAAAAACCCAACCAGTGTTTTATCTCTAAGCTTTTAAATGGTCCCTATGGACTTAAAAGTCTTACTCTTTAACACAAACACATGGTCTTTGCTGCTTGTTGGATGCTGGTAAGATGGAAGAAGAGACAGCAGAGCTCTGGCATGATGTCAGAACACTGGGGGAAAGTTTCTTAAGTACTCAAGTGTGATAAAAAACAAAACAATGAAATCTTTTAGAAAGTACTTATTAAACGTTTAGACTCTGAGAACTTGACTTTGATAAATTAGAAAGCCAGAAAAAATAGAACTAGTTCCCACTGGGTTTCTTTATCCAACTTTTCCTGAATCAGCCAATCATCTTAATAGCTTCGAATGGCTCTATAAATCCCTCTCTATAATTACAGCCTCAGGTAAGCACAAGCAGAATTTTAGGGAAAGTTAGGTTAGATGTTAGGAAATATAAGGAAGTAGTGACCAAGTGACTAAATACCGCAAAGGAGTAAGAAAAGGGTGTCAATGAAAGGAATTTGTGAATATAAATATGGAATTCAGACGACTTATTGACTAACTGCCAAGTGCCTGACATCATGATAAGTTTGCAGGAAAATGCCCCCAAAAGTTTAAGACATAATCCCTGTACCCAAGGAGCTTGTCAAGCAAAGATTATATACTAAGTGGCCAGACTTATACTGGACTTGGCAGATTTAAGTAGAGTTTCAAAGAGGGAAGAGGCGATTCTAAGATAAAGGAAGGGTAGAGGCAAAAACAGGGCAACATGGCATGATTGAGAAGTGACTGGATTGGTTCAAACCAGCCAGTGCATACCAGGAAAGAGAGAAAAGAATTGGAAATTAACATTGTAGAAAGGATTATTGAAACTTTGGTCATTTGAAAAAGCCACCAGTATATTTGACTAATTCCTAGTTTAAATCTCTTCTGCAGCTGATAGGAAATTCACCAAAATTGTGGAAATTTTGTCACCAAACCTGTATGAAAAAGGAAACCTCTGGATATTTCCCAATAGAAAAATGACAAATAATTAGTTTTAAATCTGAAAAATAGTGTACTCAATAAAAGGTACCAGAATAAGATACCCAAAGAATTTAAGTATAAGGGGGGAGCTAAAGTGATTGAATTTCATTAAAAAGCTGAATTTCATAAAGCACTGATTATCCTATATATGATTTTATATATATATATACACACACACACACACATATATATATATATATATATATATATAAACACATTTGCTGTAGTCCTCACAACAATCTTTGAAGGAAGTATTTTACCCTCAGTTTAGAAATATGGTGGAAAGAAAAGGTTAAGTAAATCGCTCAATGTTGCAACCAAAATAAGCAAAAATTGAAGTTAAATTGGATATGAAGAATACCCTTCTACAGAAGTTCTGTATAATTAGTGCTTGTAAAAATGTCATTGAGGAGACCTCAGGAAAGCCCAGACTTAGTTAAGGTATTTAAACATGGGTTCCGTGCTAACATGTGATCCAGAAAACTATAATTTATGAATAACACTGGGTTGTCTGTTCTGAGTCACCTACAAGAGCTTCACCTCTCTCTGGCTCCACTGGGAAGGAATCACTCATGTGGGTGATGGCACAGTTCTGTTCCTCACAGGTGATGGCCTGAAGCCTCCTTCAGGCCCTTGTGTGTGGACCTGTCCACAGAGCGTCTCATAGCGGTTTCATCATAGTGAGCAAGAGGACAAAAGAGAGAATATGGGCAAGATGGAAGTCACAGTCATTAGTAAACTAATCTTAGAAGAAGTGACATCCCTTCAGTTTTGTCATATTCTCTTCACTTGAAGCAAACCACTAGGTCCAGCCCACCCTCTGGGGAGGGGAACCACACAAGGGAGTGAATACAGAAGGCCAGGGATCCTTAGGACCATGTTAGAAGCTGCCTGTCATAAAATCCTACACTGAGCAGGTCAGACTCCAGACCAGAGTCCTTGGGACCTGCATAGCCTTCCTCTTCTGGCTCACTGGTTGGTTCTTCCCTGAAGTTCTCACCTCCTCACACACTGTCATAGGGCTCTCTAGCCAAACTTATTGGTGCACTTTGGACAGAACTTGTCAATAATTGACTCACTGGTTCCTGCCTTTCCTGGGGCAACAAGTGAACAGACATTTTTATTTTGTGAGTGTCTTTTGTGTTGGGCACTGCTCAGTCAGGATACAAAAATGCAAAAAGATACTATGGTGTGAGTAATACAATATAATGGAATAAAAACATATATGTTATTGTTTTTATTGTTGTATTTAATAAGGCTATTATCTCCTTCCCAACAGTGCTCTCCTAAACTAGTTATTAAAAATCATCATGAATGTTTCTTTATAAACAGATGCTTTCCTCAGTTTCTCTGGAACATAAATTTATTATTTCTATGCCATTTGCCCTAACGGGAAGATGAGAGAAGATCCAAGTTGAAATATACCTGAATTTTTCACAAGTCTTTTGTTTTGCTTAAGGAAATTGTTATTCTCTACACTCTAGTAATTTCTCCAGAAGTAGGTTCTGGACTGTTGAAGACAAAAGTAATAGATATTTCACATCTTTGGTCTTCCCTTTTTCTCTTATCAAGGGCTCAGCATTTGGTGGCTTATTCTAGAGGTTGAATATATGATTGTTTACTCTCCAACAGAGAGTGAAGGAAACATTAGCCAAATGCTTCGTCTTGAGAAAGACTTTCATATTTTAATCTGCTTAATTTGTAGAGGACATTGTCCCAGATGGCAAGGGGAGAGTATGCTGGGAAGGGTCCTCAAGGGAAGAAAGTAAAGCCCAGAAAGTTGTTTCGGGTAATGGCCGTACTGGTTGTCAAGGGATGGGAAGAAGGTTCACTGTAAGGAAAGCGGGTTGAATCTAGCCTTGAGTATGACTTTTTGCTCCACCTCTAACAGAGATGACTCTGTTGCAGCGCCTTGGCAAAGCTGAGGGCAGTGTAAGACAAATTCACCTAAGTTGAAAGATGTGATTAGGCTGCAAGTGTTATTTTTCATCCGCCCCACCCTCTCAAGCCACTCCCATAATAGCCTTCCAGCTCTGGCTTAAAGCTTAGAAACAAACCCTTCTTCTCCTACCCAGCCCAAAGTAAGAAGTCTTTATTTTTATGAAGGTCAGCACTAGGGTGCCCAAACCATGAAGCTCCCTGATCCTGAGGAATTTAAAGGAGCTAAAGCAGGGGAGTAGCTTGGGTTCTTTCTTGAGACACTATAGAGCAGTGCGTGGGCCACTCAAGTTCAGAGTCATTGCTGCTCATTGAAGTAAATCACCCTGGGCTGAAGTTTACTCTGATACTGTTGGAAAATGCATATGTTCCTGGAGCTGTGTTGGCTGTGTTTTGGGAGGGGAGGAGTTGGGGGAGGGAGTGGTTAGAGACCATCTTTATTCAGCATCTGTTCTCTGCCAGACATTCATGTACATTATACTATTTACCCCTCACAGAACAACTCTAAATTCTTCTAGAGGTGCTGCTCTCCCAGTTTCACAAATGAGGAAACTGAGGCTCAGAGGTGAAGAAGTAATGCTGGGATTTATATCCAGACAAGACTGTAAATCCTGTTTCTTCCATCAGGTGCCTCTGAGAGAAACCTCTCCTTCCTCCAAGTAGTTGGCAGAGAGTCAACAGGGGTGTGAAAGGAGAAGAGAAGCAGTAGCAGCAGCCCCTACCAGTAGCTGCATCCAAAGGGCTCTCCTGTACCACTTCCCTGTCTCTGATACACAGTTAGGCCATTCTCCCAAAGAGCACATAGGATGTGTACCTGGCCTTGACCACTGTCACAAGACCTGAGAAAAAGAAGCTGTCTAGATTTTAAAGGAGTAAGTGTTGTCCACACAAAATATGAAGAGGAGACAACATGATAGGTTACAGGCTGGAGGAAACGTGGCACCAAGAGAGCTGTTTATAACTCAGTATACAGAACAAAGGCTGAGGCAGGACCCAGATAAAGAAGGGCCTTATAAAGTCATGCTAAGAGCCTTGGATTTTATTCTGAATGTAATGGAAAGCATTAAAGTGAAAAAGGGGAGGGAGGGAGGGAGGGTGGGTGGGTGGGCGTGTGTGTGTGTGTGGATTTGCATTTTCAATATATCTTTTAGACCCTTCAGTGAGAGAAGGCAAGTCTGCAGGCAGGGATGACTCATGGCTTTTGACATCTTTTTATTGCCTTGTACTGTTGTAAAAATGTTTTAGACTTAAACTCCTTATGAGCAGAAGCCTTTATGTTGTGCCTGTTCTAGCCCTTATAGGACTTCAGTGCTATGGCCATAGTCAGGGCTAAATATTTATTGAATAAATATTGTAAAACCTAAAGCAATCCAGTGTATGTAGGACAGATAAGTGAAATAAAATCTTCATGAGTGTGTTTATGCAGAAGGTAAAGAGAAAGATTATTAATATTTTGTTGCTGGAGAAACAAAGGTAAGGAGAATTGGGACAGCGTGATCCATGTGCTAGGTTAGCTAAACCTCTATTCAGTGTTTATATTATTCTGACTGTATAAATGCAACTCCCTGGCCTTATAACATTGTTAGGATTACTTTTCCTGTACAACTTTTTGTTTTCCCTTGAGTTAGTAATGATCTTGTCTGCTTAGTTTCCTATACACTTCTTACTAATTTATCTCCAACCTGTCTCTTTGTACAAGTCTCTCCTCAGTATGTTCAAACTCAGTGTGTTGTAACAGTTTTATCTTCTTGGAAATTCTCTCCCAGAACCTTCTCTTTCCCCCGTCTGATCTCAGCTGCTCTTGGGCCTGCAGCATGGCTCTCCATGTAGGATTTTCTTCACCATTATCCTGAAGAGATCCTCACCTCTTTCTTCTGTTGCAACCTCTGTTTTCTGGGTCTTTTTCTTGTTCATGCCTTCATTTTGCCAGGCACATTCCCTACTAACTTCCTGAGGAAGAGTGCATGGGAGGCAAACTTTCTGAGACACTGCACATCTAAAATGCCTTTGTTGTGCCCTCACCCTCCAATGGGTAGAAATCCGGATTTGATAAATTTTCTCTAGCTTCCAGAAGTGCTGTTGAAAAGTCCAGTACTGGGGCGCCTGGGTGGCGCAGTCGGTTAAGCGTCCGACTTCAGCCAGGTCACGATCTCGTGGTCCGTGAGTTCGAGCCCCGCGTCAGGCTCTGGGCTGATGGCTCGGAGCCTGGAGCCTGTTTCCGATTCTGTGTCTCCCTCTCTCTCTGCCCCTCCCCCGTTCATACTCTGTCTCTCTCTGTCCCAAAAATAAATTTAAAAAGTTGAAAAAAAAATTTTTTTAAAAAAAGAAAAGTCCAGTACTATTCTGAGTCTAAATCTGTGGTATGTATCCCTCTTACTCCTCTGTGAAAACTTAGAATATCCTCTTTGTTCCTTAAACTCACGATGATATTAAAAAAAGAAAGAAAGAAAATCATGATGATGTGGTTTTACTAAGGGACAGTTTTCATTCATGGGCTGAGTACTTAGTGGGTCCTTATCTAGAACAGAGGTTGCAACTGTGGCCAAGCCCCTGTTTTGTGGGCCAAATGTGTCCTGCCAGTTTTTATAAGTAAAGTTCTATTGGCATACAGCCACATTCATGCATTTACATATTTTCTGTGGCATTACATAGCTAGGTTGAATGATGCGACAGAATGTGGTCTACAGAGCTTAAAATATTGTTTTTTTTTTTTTAGAAAGCATGTTTGCTTTATAAAAACTTTAAGTCTGAAAAGTTAAGAACTTCAATTTTGGCAAAAAAATTTTTTTGTTTTTAAAATGTTCTCCCTTGTGTTTTATGTTCTTTCTTTCTGGAATTCTTAACACTTAGATGTTGAACCTCTTGGACAGGAACTCAGGTGTTTTTTTTTTTCTGTCTTCTTTTTCCATCCCTTTGTTTTTGTTTGCTCTTTCGTCTGAGAAATTCTCTTTACCTCCCAACCTATCCATGAGTTTTTCATTTCTGCTATTATAATTTCTTATTTGGGCATAGTTTTTTCTATTTTTTAAATGAACTTCTATTGTAATATACAAATAAAAAACAGATAATATATAGTTAATAAATTACTATAAAGCAACCATCCTTATAACTGCTACTCAGGTCTAAAATAGAAGATTTCCAGTAACTCAGAAGCTCCTCTCCGTGCCCCAATCTAATTATAATCCACTCTGACACATATGTCATGGATTTTGACCCATTCCAATATTGTCTTTTTGCAGCTCAGATTTTCCCATCTTTGGACAGTGAGCCTTTTCATGGTGTCCACTGTGTCCTTTTATTGTGACCTTTGTATGTATCCTTTGTTTCCTTGCTAATCTAGTTTAACACTCCTCTTGTTTATTCCCTGTCCTAAATCTTGAAGCCCCCATTTCTCTAAAAAAACTCTGTATTCTTTTAGTTGGAAATGGAATTTTAAGCTCCCGTTCTGGTTGCTAACAATACTCCTTACTTCTGATTGGTTGTTGTTTCTAGGTTGTCATTCAAAGGAAGGAGCATATGTATTTTTCCTTCCCTTTTTTTCATGCTTTTATTATATTTATATTATCAGAACATACAGCCCTCACATTCTATCCTCTCTCCCTCTGAACCTTCATTTGGCCTTACTTCTGGAAAACTGCACATAAACGTTCAGCTGATACATTGATGTTTCTGTAGTCAATTTGGTTATCGGAAACTCATTCTTCAGAAGCTGTCTCAGGATGGGATCATGAGAACAATATTCCCTGAGTTCTCGCAGGTTAATAATTGTTTATCTGTGCTCAGTGACCTTGAAAGTTTTGCTAGTTGTATAATCTTTGGCTTGCATTTTCTTGCTTTGAATGTCTTAAATATTTTACTCTGTTTTCTTTGAGTAAAACAGCATTGCTGTTGAAACTCTGGTATCATATTTTTTCCTTTGTAAGTCACTCGCTCTTTTTGCCTAGTTGCCCCCAAAGTTTGTTTTATTTATAGTGTAAATATTTTCCCAGAATATATCTTGTGTTCTTCTGGGTCAGTATTTCAGGTATGCGTTCAGTTCTTTCAGTGTGTAGTTTCAAACCTCTTTTTATTTTAGCAATTAGAGGTTTTAGTATTTGGCTTGGATTTCTGTTAGGGACTCCTGTGCTCTGTATGTTGCATCTTCCTTGCCTGATTTTTGTTTTATGTGGTTCTTTTGTGTCTTGTATAATTTTTTTTATGTTTTTAACTTATTTTGAAATTTTGATATGTTGGCATGATTTCATTGTCTCTGCTGTTATATTTTTATGTCTAAACTTTTTCTCATTATCCCTCTTCTTTAAAAAGTCTCTTCTCGGGGCGCCTGGGTGGCGCAGTCGGTTAAGCGTCCGACTTCAGCCAGGTCACGATCTCGCGGTCCGTGAGTTTGAGCCCCGCATCAGGCTCTGGGCTGATGGCTCGGAGCCTGGAGCCTGTTTCCGATTCTGTGTCTCCCTCTCTCTCTGCCCCTCCCCCGTTCATGCTCTGTCTCTCTCTGTCCCAAAAACAAATAAAAAACGTTGAAAAAAAAAAAAAAAGGTCTCTTTTCTTAGATATACTATCTTGTTTATCTAAGGATCATAATGATAGTATTTTTTTAAGTTTTATTCTACCAGCCTAATTTATTTCCTGTCCTCCTCCCTTCATTTGTTTTGGCCTTTATCATTTTAGAGACTTTCCTCACATGTATGGTAATCCTTGGTTCTTGGCTCATGTTGAAGAGTTGGACAGTAAAAAAAAGATTTTTTTAAAAAGAGTCGGACAGTAAAAAAACTGATTAGAAAATCTGTGTACCATGAGTTAAGTCTTGCTGAATTATAGACTTCACCATACTGTAATCTGGTTGGGCCTTTTTATCATGAAACCCCCAGTGGCGGTGTCTTTTAGTTGATTGTTTTCTTTGGTACTGATCAAATTTTTCAGAGAAGTTTCTTCTGGTCTCCTACCCCCCTGGAGGATATAAGCCTGACTGATAGTGTTCTGGGAGCCATATGAGGAGAAGAAAATTGTTACTCTTGGTATATAAACTTTGCTTAATAAAGCTTCTTCTAGGGGCACCTGAGTGGCTCAGTCGGTTGAGCATCTGACTTCGGCTCAGGTCATGATCTCATGGTTCATGAGTTCGAGCCCTACATTGGCCTCTGTGCTGACAGTTTGGAGCCTGCTTCGGATTCTGTGTGTGTGTGTGTGTGTGTGTGTGTGTGCACGCGCGCGTGCGCGCGCGCACACCCCTTCCCTGCTTGCACTCTCTCTCTCTCTCAAAAATAAACATTAAAAAAAATTTAAAAGAAAAATAACAGAGCTGCTTCTAGTTGTTGGTTTCCCCTAGTCCAGACCCTCATTTTTATTCTCTCCAGAGAATAACCTCTAGCAACATGCCTGGGAGGAGAAGAGGCAGTGCTGAGCTATGTGGAATAGATGAGAATTGGAAGGTTCTATTTCTCATCAGTTTTTTTCAACAAATCCCCTTGTTTTTAGGCTCACCTTCAGTCTCACTTCCAGATATACCTATTGTTTCAGATTGCTGAGCTTTTTATGGGTTCTGCAGTATAAATTGCTTGAATTAAACTTTCCTGTGTCTGCTAAGTCAGTTTTTTGTCTTCCTACTTTCCACTTTCTAAAATGCTGTTGCTATGTCTCTTCTCTCATTCTCTTTGTCTTAAAGGCGTGTGTGTGTGTGTGTGTGTGTGTAGCCCTTAACTATATTCAGTGGTATTTAAGGAGAGAGAACAGAACTAACGCACACTTTCAGTTCACCAGAAAATCCTTGACCTATTTGTACAGAGAATCTCAGGGAAGTCCCTCTCTCAGGTCTG
This sequence comes from Panthera pardus, assembly GCF_024362965.1. NCBI lineage: Eukaryota > Metazoa > Chordata > Mammalia > Carnivora > Felidae > Panthera > Panthera pardus. Next base: position 50,347,267 of record NW_026526688.1, on the reverse strand, counting down.
TTCCTGAGTCTGTTACAGCAAACAATACAGTGTTTTTCTAATGACAAATTTTTGTTTGCTTGTTTTAAGGGATACTCCTGATGCTAATCTGAAAGGTCACAAATTGTGTTTTATTTTCCTCCCTTATGCCAAGCTTCAGCTGTGTTTAACTCAATCCCTTTCTATAGCTTTGCAGGCCTATGAGTAAAGTGTATTTCATATATCACTCGTGAACAGGGAGGAGCAGTTGAAATGTCCTATTGAAATGCTCTTTGTTAAGATGTATATGATAAGCCCTAGAACAATCACTAAGGAAAAAAAATACAGTGAAACATCGTGAAGGAAATTAAAAGGCTGCATCAGTAGTAAAGTAGTAAAGGAGGAACAGAGGGGAAAAAAAAGACCTGAGGCACACAGAAAACAAAAGTTAAATTGGGAAACATAATCCAACTATATCAATAATAAATGTGAATGTATTAAGCAGTCCAAATGTCAGAGATGGTCAGACTAAATTAAAAAAAACATATCCAGCTTTGTGCTCGATAAACAGAATGGAGAATAGGAAAATAGAGAAAAGTTAGGGTTTTTTAAAAAAGGATCAACAAAACTGAAAAACTTTTAGCTAGACCAAGAAAAAAGAGAGAGGACTCAGAAGTGAAAGGGGGACAGTACTACCACCCTTACAGAAATAAAAATGATTATAAAAGAATCCTGTCAGGGTGCCTGGGTGGCTCAGTTGGTTAAGCCTCCGACTCTTGGTTTCAGCTCAGGTCATGATCTCACAGTTCTTTAGTTCAAGCCCCACATCAGGCTCCATGCTGATGGTGCAGAGCCTGCTTGGGATTCTCTCTCTCCCTCTCTGTCAGCATCTCCCCCAACTCACTCTCTGTGTCTCTCTCTCAAAAAAATGAATAAACTTTAAAAAATTAAAATAAAAAAAAAGAATCCTGGAGGCAGTTATATGCCAGTAAGTTGTAATAACTCAGATAAAGTGGACAAATTACTTGAAAGGATTTCGTGATAACATAGAGTTGGCATTGTGATGCATTTACAGGCTGCTGCCTTCTCCACTCAAGGACGCAGTCGAAGTATCAACCTGGAGAAGATGTTATACAATGCAAGAGGTGAACTCTGCCCTTAGCAAAATCCAGCTGGTGGGATATTCTCAGAAAATTGTGAGTGTTAATATGGTTTTAAGTGATGCATGAATGCTTTTGATTCATCCTGTTACCCTTTGGGAGGATCTTCTCGTTCCCTTTCTTCAGCCATTCACTTACTGAGAATCTTGTACAAGGTGAAAAAACAGAGCAATTGTCATTATCCTCTGTCTTCCACCCTCCAGGCTGATAGTTGTGTTCTTTCCTAACCCTTACATTCCCCATCGTTAGCCAGCATTCTACTGACCAGCATGTAATGAGTCAGGAGAAAGACATCTCATCCTATTCACTTAAGAACAGTGGGCGCAGCTTTATAGATTTTGGACAAGTGAAATAATACAAGAGCATAAAACAGATCAAGAAGCGATTTGCTGGCAGGTATAACTTTTGAGCTCTGACCTGATAGTAAGTGTCCCCATTTTTGTTAACTTAGGCCCAGAGCCACTCAGTATAGAACAACCAGGCAATTAATGCCTAACCTAAAAAAAGAAAAAGAAAACCCAAGTATTTGTCTCTTTGGTGTTGCTGGTAATCTATTGCCTCTTTATTTAAAAAAATAAAAAATCTATTGCCTCAGTCTTTTCATGAGTGAGGCCTGAGTGCCTGGTACATGTAGATATTCTGAAACTCAGGGGGTAAGGATTGCTTTCTGGGTCTACCATCTGGTCTCCATTGATTTTTTTTTTTTGCTTTATACTTTCTGTTTTACTTTCAAATTTCTATATCTAAGTAGAGAAGGATATTTCTGGGGTTTTTTTGGTGTTTTTTGTTTTTTTTTTTTTCCTGCAAAGACTTATCTGGTATGACTGTACTGCTGAAAGCTCATCACACATTCTCTTACTGTGGTTCTTTTCTAGGAGCTTTTTGGTGCAGTTCAGGTGACTCCACTAAGCTCAGGCTATGCCCTTGGAAGCTCCAACTGGATTATCCAGTCCCATTATGAGAAAGTATCCTATGTCTCCGGATCCTCCTTACTTACCACACATCCCCAGGTAGTTCTGATTCTCTTTTAACAGTTCAGTGTTTTGGTTACTGAACCCAAATTGATAATGTATCCAGAACATCATCAGTTGTTTTTAAATCTTCCTAATTTTGGTTTCTACAAGTATCCTATTTAAAAAAAAAAAAAAAAATTTATTGTTATTTTGGTAAGAATGCTTAACATGAAATCTACCGTTTTAATAATTTTTATACTATACATTATTGTTGACTACAGTACAGTGTTGTATAGCAGATCTCTAGAGCTTATCTTGCTTAACTGAAACCTTATGTTAAGACACTCTTCCTGAAAGGTAGATTTCCCATGTCCCAGTGTTTAGGATTGCAAGGTCCTCTGTAAGATCCTGCTGCCTTTGGGTCCATCTCTAGGATTTTGAGATTTCCCACCACTTTCAATAACCATAGCCTAATATACAACAGAAATGGTCACCCATTTACTCAGCAGATGTTAATTATTTCTTTACTAAGGGTCTACTATGTATGTGTCAAGCACTCATTAGGTATTAGAGGGTCCATGGTGACCCACAGGCAAAGTCCTAGCTCATGAATCTATGTTCAGAAGAGCAAGGAGGGGCCATTGTGATTGCAGCATGCTGAGTATGGTCAGCAGGGGTGTCCATGAAATGAGCACAGCCAGGTGAGGTGGAACTTTGTTGACCATGATGAGAAATTTGGATTTTATTTTAATGTATTTTGTTTATTTTTCAATGTTTGTTTATTTGAGAGAGAGAGAGGGAGAGGGAGAGAGGGAAGCAGCAGAGAGAGAGGAAGACAGAATCTGAAGCAGGCTCCAGGCTCTGAGCTGTCAGCACAGAGCCCTATGTGGGGCTTGAACTGACAAATCATGAGATCATAACCTGAGTCGAAGTTAGACACTTAACGACTGAGCCACCCAGGTGCTCCTTAATTTATTTTATTTAAACGTGTTGAGGGAAGCTATTAGAAGATTTTAGCTTGGTTATTTGTTAAGTCATATTTGACAAGAAGCTAAGTACATACGTACCCATTGTTACAAATGTATTGTTTGTTCCTTTTTAGGTATTTGTAATGAATTTATTGTCCATTTCATAAATCCTGATTCTTTCCATATTTGTAAAGGAGGGGCAGAAATCAGATAGTTAGCTGATGGATGGATATGTAGATGGATAACTTGGGGAAGCCCATATCTTATTTTAATACGAAGAGGAAAAATGCCTGCTGTAGGTCTAGAACAACAGGATGCTTATGATCTGTCACCATGTATTGGTTTTTTTCATACCTTCTTTTATAATCAAATTTCATCTCCAGGTCTAGAGGAGGGGACAAGTTGCTTTTTTTTTTCCTATAGCTAGCAGAATTCTGGGCCTTTCCCGCTTATTGAAATCAAAAGCCCATCAGTGTCATCTTAATCTGCTTCATTGAATCAAAATACTTTATTGGCAGCTTCTATCATTCTTGATATATTCTTCCATAAAAGACAGAAAAATTATTTGGCTGCCAACTCTTCCGATTTGTCCTGCTTAGATCAAAGGCTTTACAGTACTACTGATGTAATTTCCAGTAAATTATTCTTCCAAGGTTCGTAAATTTAAAGGGAAAATAAGGTCTTGAAAGTAATGAGCAACATACCTAAGTAATTAATTTTAATTTCAAGCTGGCAACCAGTGTTGTATATAAAAAAGATAATGAATTCGATTTCCTTTCACCCAGATAATTGGATTTTTTTTTTTTTTTTTTTTTTTTTTTTGAGAGAGAGAGAGAGAGAGAGAGAGCATAAGCAGAGAACAGGGGCAGAGAGAGAGAATCCTAAGCAGGGGCTCGCTCCTACGACCTTGGGATCATGACCTGAGCCAAAACCAAGAGTTGGATACTCAACCGACTGAGCCACCTGGGCGCCGCAATGATAATTGGATTCTGCATTGAATTAGCAAGGATAAGAAAAGTTTAAGTTTGAAAAACTTAACAGTCAGCTTCCGAGGTCAGCAAGCTATTGTCCATGGACCAAATTTGGCTTGCTACCTGTTTTCATAAATGATGTCTTCTTGCAGTACAGCCACATCCATTTGGTTATGGATGGTTTATGGCTGCTTGCACACTGTACCAGCAAAGTTCTGCTTTAGACTTTACAGAAAAGGCCAACCACTGGTCTACTTGAGTGGAACCTCCCTAGGTAGAAAAAATAGGCTGCTTTAGTGATCTAATAAGCATAGCAGAGTGAGGCTTTGGATTAAGCCTGAAATGGTAAGAATGGAATGACAAAGAAAACATTGGCAGGTCTTTATTTCAACAAATACTTATTGAATGCTTGCTGTCTCCAGGGTAGGAAAAATACAGGCCAGAGATTTCATGCCAAGATGATATTGAGAATGGTAATGATGACACTTACCCACTTGACAAGAAGGAGTTGACAAAGGGGGTTCTGGTTTTAGAAGGGAGTAGTGAGTATGATGCATAGCAATTTGAGTGAACACCGGGGACATGAAAATCTAGAACTGGAACTTGGATTTGACAGCAAGCCTGAGACAAATTAGAGCATCAGATTTTTTAAAGTATGTAAATAAAGAGCCTAAGGGGAAAGACTGATGAGCTGTGAGGGACATTTACCAATAGAAGGTAGAAGGAAGAAAAATAATCTTGAATAAGAATGGAGAGTTAGAGGAGAACTGAGGCCCACAAAAGTACAGCATCTCATCCCAAATGGCAGAAGAGAACTAGCTTTTACTGACTGGAAAGCCTCAGTACTAATTTTCCTATTGATCTGGTGTTCAACAACATACTGAATTCTTATATTCTAGTATTTATCTAATGATAATATTATCTGCAAAGAAGTAACAATTTTGTCACTTTTCTTTCAATCTTTTTATCTTTTATTTCGTTTTCCTGTCTTACAATCACATATTCTAGTCCCATGTAAACAGAAGTGATGACAGTGGCAGCCTTTTCTTATATCAGATTTTAAAGGGAATGCTTTTGTAGCTTCTTCATTAAATAGGATGGCTTCCTACTGGTTTTTGTCTATCAGGTTAGGGAGTTTCTCCTCTGTTCCTAATTTTCTTATTTTTAAAAGTCAGATGTAGACATTATACCTTATCAAGTGCTTCTTCCAGTCTGTGAGATGATCATGTGATTTATTTCCTTTAAACCAGTAATGTAATGAATTGTAGTATTAGCTTTTCTCACATTTTTTTTTAAGTTATTTTGAGAGAGAGAGCATGAGTGGGGCAGAGAGAGCGAGAGCGAGAGAGAGAGAGAGAGAGAATATCCCAAGCAGGCTCTGCACTGTCAGCACAGAGCCCAAAGTGGGGCTCAAACCCATGAACCATGAGATCACGACCAGAGCCAAAATCAAGAGTCAGACACTTAACTGAGCCGCCCAGACCCCCAGCTTTTCTCACATTTAACCATCCTTTAATCTTGTGATAAATCTTATTTGATCAGTTTTTTCTTTTTAAAATATACTTCTGGAATATAAGTTGGTCAGTATTTTTTTGAAATTTATACAGGTATATCTCATTTCATTGTGCTTTGCTTTATTGCATTTCTTACATACTGCCTTATTTACAGATTGAAGGCTTGTGGCAACCTTGCATTGAGCAAGGCCATCAGCACTTTTTTCCAACACCATTTGGTCACTTTGTGTCTCTGGGTCACATTTTGGTAATTCCCACAACATTTCAAATTTTTTCATTGTTATTACATTTGTTATGGTGACCTGTGATCAGTGATTTTAACTTGCTAAAAGCTCAGATGATGGTTAGCATTTTTTAGCAATCAGATATTTTTTTAATTAAAGTATGTAGGGTTGTTTTTTTTTTTTTAAGACATAATGCTATTTCATACTTAACAGAATAGTATGTATAAATGTAACTTTTATATGCACTGGGAAACCAGAAATTTGTTTGACTCTTTTTATTGCCATATTCAGTTTATTGGTCTGGGCCTCAACCTGTGATATCTCCAAGTTATGCCTATAATCTGTATTCATAAGTGAAAAATAGACCCATACCTTATTTTCTCGTTCTGTCTTCATTTGTTTGGCATCAGTATACATTTAGTCTCATGAGATGATTTGAGTACCTTCCACTCTTTTTCTTTTTTTTTTTTATTTTTTTAAAAATTTTTTTATTGCTTATTTGTGAGAGAGAGAGAGAGAGAGAGAGCGCGCACAAGATGGGAGGGGCAGAGAGAGAGGGAGACACAGACTGAAGCAGTCTCCAGGCTCTGAGCTGTCAGCACAGAGCCCAACACAGGGCTGGAACTCACAAACTAAGAGATCATGACCTGAACCGAAGTCAGGTGCTCAACCAACTGAGCCACCCAGGAGCCCCATTTTCACTCTATAGCTATACACAAGATAGCTGTTCTCTTTTTTTGAAAGTCAGTTCCCCATAAAATTATCCAGGCCTGAGATTATCATTTTAACTTTCTCATGACCTTTGAACTATATTCTCTGGGTCAGAGCTGTGCGAATATAGCAGAGATTTGTCCATTTTACCTAGGTTTCCAAAATCATATCCATGGAAGTTGTTTATTACCCTTTTTATTTGTTTAAACTTTTTTGTGTAATTCTATTTTCATTCTACATTTTAACACCTTTTTTCTTGATCAGATTTGCCAGAGGTTTATCTGCATTACTGATTTTCTTTAAAGAATAAGTTTTTTAGATGAACGTAAGGGAAGGGAAACAAAAGTAATATAAAAACAAGGAGGGAGACAAAACAGAACAGACTTATAAATATGGAAAACAAACTGAGGGTTGCTGGAGGGGTTGTGGGAGGGAGGATGGGCTAAATGGGTAAGGGGCATTAAGGAATCTACTCCTGAAATCATTGTTTCACTATATGCTAACTAATTTGGATGTAAATTTTTAAAAATAAAAAATTAAATTAAAAACAAAAAAAAATAAGTTTTTGTTTTTAATTGTTTTTGTTGTATTTTCATTTTCTATTCTGCCCTTTATTATTTCCTGCCTTTCATCTTTGGGTTGTCCCTGTTGCTTTTACTTTAATACTTTACCCCATTCATTTCCATCCTTTTGTGCTTTCCAATAAGTGTACTTAAAGCTATATTTCTCTCAGTATCATTTAACTCTGTTAAATTGTTAATATGTAGGGGTCTGTCATTCATCTCTCAGTATATCGTAATTTCCTTCGTAATGTTCATAATTTAAGTAGCCAAAGGTTGTTTTATAGTGCTTGTGTTTGTTTCTGGTCCATCCAATATGATTAGACCTAGGGTTAGACAAGAGACTTTTTCCAATCATGCTTAAATGTTTCTGGATTTTTCCTTTTTTTTTTTAATTGGCATTATGATAAGAATATACTCCTTCACTGAAGTGTTGCTTTGAAACAGTCCATTTTTGTAAATGTTTTGTGTATGTTGTAAAAGACTGTGTTTACCGTTGAATGAAAACTTTTCTAATTATTGTGTTATTCTGTTCTATCATATCTTTGCTTAGTTCCCAGTTTCTGGAAAGAAAGTTATTTGTTGATTTATCTACTTCTGCCTATACTTTCACCAGTTACTGCTTTTTATAGTTTTAAGCAATGTGATCAGATGTATATGTGATCATTATGTTTTATTGAACAATTACTCCTTTTATCAGGATGCTGATGTTTTTCTCTATCAAACCTGCATTAAAAGCTAAGAGACATTTTCCCCCTCCATATTTGCCTGATACTATTTTCCATCTGTTTCTTTTCATTCCTTCTGTATCCTTTTCTAGTGAGTCCCTTGTAGACATAGTAAGGGTTTTTTCTTTTTTAGTCAAGAGTCTCTGGAATGGTGAAACTATTTATATTTACTGTAATTACTATTGTACTGAGGGTTTATTTTTGTAATTTTATTTCATGGTTTTTTTAGTTCATTCTTTTCCCCATCCTTTCTCCCCTTCTTTCAGATGACATAATTTCTTTCTGTTAAGTTTGAACACACATTTTATTTTTATTCTTCTGGGTTGTTGCTTCATTTATTTTTCCTTTGAGTGTCCTAAGTTTATCAATATCTTTGTCTTTCCCTCCAGAGCCACACCTTCCTCTTGTCTTTCCTGTCTTTCTCCTCTTCCTTCTCCCCTGACCCACCATGTTCATACTGTCTGGAATTTTAGTTCTGGGTTATCTAGGCTATACATCAAGTGTTGAATATATCACTTATTTAGACAGCTTTACTGAGTTGTTGTTGGGTTTTTTTTTTCCAACTTACCTTCCCATATATCTCATAATCCTCTAGATTGACTTTCCTTCTTCCAGGAGTGCTTGAGGAATGTTCACCAAGAGCGTCTTAAAATGGTAAACCTTATGAGGCTTTGAAGTACTAAGAATAGTTTTAATTTTTTCTCACATTTAAATGATAGCTTGGATAGATATAAAATTCAAGGAAAAGAATTTGGAAACTATAAAGCTTTGAAAATCTTTATTCATTTTCCATTTGTACCCTTGTTGTACTTAAGAACTGCAAAACTCTTTAGATTTGTGTTCCTTTCTGGGATTTGCTTTTAGAATTTTCACTGTATCTTCAGTATTCTTAAGTTTTACTGTGACATATCTTAAATGTGTATTTTTTCTGTATAATACTTTGAGAAATCTTCCAACTTTAACACAAAAAGATTCTTAATTGTTTTTAAAATTATTCCTTCTGGTTGATTTTTTTATTTCTCCTTATGGAATTTCTCATACACAGGTATTGACACTTCTATGTTTTGTATATCTCTTTCTTCCTTTTTTTTTTTTTTACCCCCTTCTCCTGCTTGATGCCTCCTGAAAAAAAACTCCTCAACTTGATCTTCCAGCTCAAGAATTCATTCTTTAGCTCTATCCATACTGCCCTTCAGCCTTTGTGTTGGATTCTTTATTTCAGTCACTGTATTTTTATACATAATATTTTGAAATGTTTCTCTTTATACTTGTTTTTCTTTTGCTTATTTTGTGTGTGGACTTTTTTAATGCATATTCTGCTGTTCGATTTGGTTTATTAATTCTCCACGTGGCGTAGGTTTTTAGCTTATTGTATTTAGTAGATGTTGTTTTCCTCAGTGGTCTTGTTTTATTTCCCTGTGAGCTCTTACTACTTGGCTTTCAGGGACATCCTCTTGTACCTCTGCTCTAGACACTGCTTTTTTCCCAGGATTTGTCTTCCTGATGTGTTACCACTTAGCCTGGTAGTGTGAGGAAACAAGGAACGGCTGATAGGTCTGCCTGTACCTTTTATGAACATTCATCCCACTATTCTGCTATGTTCTGCTTCACAGTATGGTGGAGCAGGACATAGGCAGTATGGAAGAGAGAGAAAAGGACAAGGAGTTCCTTGCCACCCTCTATTCTTCCTGCAGTGCAAGCCCTCTTTGGCTCTTGCTTGCCATCTTGTCCCTATTCCTACACCCATGGTTTCCCAGGAATTCATCGTGGTTGTTTAGTTTCTCAAAACTGTCAGGTGCCCTTATTTCTATGCTTTCTCTCAGCTTAGATTCTAGAAGGGAGCCAGCGGCCTGTGTTCATTCTCTATCTTGTTGGGAATCTCACAGTGGAATTTTTGTTTTCTTTTAAAATATTTTTATTTCCTTATATTTCTGATTAGAACACTAATTTGTATTTATTGTAGTCGTTTTGGAACATACAAAGTGTGTGTTTGAATAAAATGTTCCCACTTGAAGCACTCAGTGAGTTGCCATAGACACCTGTAATATGTACATTTGCTCTTTGGTGATGAAATGGAGATGTTGGCAGTGTCAGCTTGGTTCAGAGGATGTCACTACAAGGTGTTAAGGGCTAACTCTTTACAGTAGCCCTAGTAATCTACAAGAAATGTCTCCCAAGTATGTCTCCTAAAATCACAAACATCTTGTCTGATCTGATCATGAAGTATCTCATAACTTCCAACTTGGTGGTATTTGTATTACAGTACTGCCTTTGTTTTGTTGTGTTTTTTTTTTTTGTGTGGACATTTAATTTTCAAAGGACGGCAGCATCGATGACTGAGGTACAGAGATAATGTTTTCAGGGCCACAGTTTGATCTCCATTAGATGCTTTCATTCAGATTGGTAGTTCTTAACCTTTTGGGGGTTATGGCCCCATATGACAGCCCAGTCACCTCTGGGAAAATGTACATAGGTGCGCACACAGAATTGTGTATGCTATTTCGAGGGTTCCTAGACCATCTGAATTCCCCCATCAGCCCTGTGAATCATTATTGGTTTGTTCTAATAAGGTTCTTATAAAATTGTCATTTTAAGCTAAATATGCTGTCTAACAAAGTTTGATCCCTTTTGTCCGCATTCCGGGTCCTTCTGTTTGATGCATGCACACAGTGAACATTTCTAGGCTCATTGCACATCTGCTACTATAAACCATTGTATTTCTTCTTCTCTGGAAACAATGCATATGTATTTTATCAGAGAAGTGCAAATAGGAATCAGAATCTATTAGATATAGCTGTCACGACTATACTTATCTGTGTTAAAGAAATGTTTCTCGGGTTAGAAAGCAGCTTATATAACTGCAGTCATGTTATTTAAAAAAAAATAATGAAGCCATATATTCATGTTTATATAAAATGCTAAAGGAATATACATCAAAAGGTACATATACTCAGAGATAACATTGCAGGTGGTGGGTCTTTGCTTGCTACTGTTTGGAATTTTCTTTGTTGGAAAATACGGGTTGAACAGAGAAAGGAGGGATGAAGCTTCTTACTAAACTGGGTTTCTGACTTTTATCTTCGTGTGTTCCATTGAGTATGTGGAACGACACTAAGGAAAAGACATGCTACGAAATGAGACCTAGCATCTCAATCCCTGGGCCCTCATTTTTGTTTTCAGTTTGAATCCCGGTTTCTTTGGAAAAGGCAGTTACTTACTTACTTACTTACTTACTTAACTTACTTACTTACTTACTTACTTACTTCCTTATTTATTTAGATGCTCTGAAAACCATCAAAATTAAATTCAGACTGTGCAAGGTAAAATAAAAATTCAACATCCTGAGGATCACATAATAGTGCACTGTTGAGACTTCATAGTTTACAAGAAGATCATGTATATTAGCTCATAAGACTCTCAGAAATCAATGAAGGCTTATGGGTCACAAATATGCCCATGTTATGAGAAACCCGGCTCAGAGCCTTACCTGAGGTCCGTGACCAGTAAGAGAATGGGAAGGAAGCTCGTTGTTTCTGGATCCTAATTCAGTATTCTTCCTGGCTTCTCTGCCACTGAGACTTAGGGAAAATTGCCTTGACTAGTTGAGTCCCAGGTTGCATGTTTTCATAATATAAACTTCATGTATTTATTTCAAGTCTTTACACTTGTTTTCATTTTGCAGAGCTGTCTTGAGAATCAGATTATACAGCACAATGGTTCTCAAGGCGTGACCCAGACCGGCACCAGGAGCATCTCTTGGTAGCTCATTAGAAATGCAAATTCTTAGGCCCACCTCAGACCTGAATCAGAAACTCTGGGTTCAGTGCCCAGCAACCCACAGTTGAGTAAACCGTCCAGGTGATTCTAATACACACTCATGTTGGAAACCCACCAGCGACATGTGTGACATGACATTTTCAAAAGAGCAAAGCGCTCTACAAATTTGAGATCATAAGCTCTTTTTTTTTTCATTGAGGTACAATTTTATGTATAGTGAAACCCAGAGATCTTAAGCATACAGCTCTATGAATTTTCACATCACGTGATTACCACACCAGCCGAGGCATAGAACTTTTTTTTTTTTTTTTTTTTTTTAAATATTTCTTTATTCTTGGGAGACAGAGAGACAGAGTGCAAGCAAGGAAGAGACAGAGAGAGAGAGATACAGAATTTGAAGCAGGCTCCAGGCTCAGAGCTCTCAGCACAGAGCCCGACGTGGGGCTTGAACCCACGAAGCATGAGATTATGACCTGGGCTGAAGTCGGACTCTTAACTGACTGAGCCAGCCAGGTGCCCCGGCATAGAACTCTTTTATCATGGCTGTAAAGTTCCCTCATGCCTCCTCTCATCTGTCCCTATCCCCAATGGGCAGCTACTTAACTGTTCACTGACAGACTTCATTAGAGGAAGTAAGGGAACAGGACAGTGATGAGCCAAACACAGAGCAATGACTATTCTCTTTTTCCTTCACTACTTGCACTTCCCATTTCCTTTTGAAGTACTGAGCATAGTTCTCTCTGGTTTTTCAGCCCATGGACCAGGCTTCTCTCAAAAACAGCGACGTTCTCGTTCTGACAGGCCTCACCCAGATCCCCACCGCCAACCCGGATGGCATGGTGGGAGAGTTCTGCAGCAACTTGGGTATGTGTCCAGCTCAGGCCATGAACAGGATGAAATGTGCTAAATTTACTTTTCAGTTCTTGCTTCTGTAGCATTTTGTGTTCCTTCTCTTCACGTTCACCCCCTCTGATACCCCGGTTCAAGGTTTCCCCTGCCCCGCCTACTCTACCCTTCCTGCCCATCCTTCAAAGCTTGCTGTTGTCAGCAAAAGCAATTCTTAAGCAACATAAATCTGAAGAATGTAAGAATGGTTGTAAGGGTAAATTCAAATGTTTAGCACGTTTATGCAACAGATACTCAACATTCTCCCACTTGATTTATGTTGAAAATTCTTATTTGTTTGCTCTGTGGTGGGATTTGGGGGCAAGACGGGGGTGCATACAGGATAGCAGTTGTCAAAAAAGGGAACAATCACATCTTTGCTTGTAAGTAATAGCACAGAAAAGACTTAATACTTTGCATTCACAATAGCAATATACTTAGCAGATACATTTTTCCACCAATATTTGGTCAGTGTTGTTTTTTTCTTTGAGAGAAGACTAAATTTGGAGAAGAGACTTGCTACCCGGAAGAAACGTATGTTTCTTTGGATATAATTGTCAGTAAAATCTAGAAATCCTGCCTTTCTTTTAGAAAAGTATAGGTTGCTTACTGTCTTAACATGGGCTGCTGTAACAAAATGCCACAGACTGAGTGGCTTAAAGAACAAACATTTCTCACAGTTCTGGAGGCAGGGAAGTCTGAGATCAGATTGTCAGTGTGGTCAGGGTCTGACCAGTGGAAGAGGGCTCTCTTCCTGGCTTGCAGACACCCGCAAGTGTGTCCTCCCTTGGCCGAAAGAAGCAGCTCTCGTGTCGTCTTCTTCTTATGAGGGCAAAAATCCCATCATGGAGGCTGTACCCTCATGGCCTCATCTAAACCCAGTTACCTCCCAAAGCACCCCTGACCCAGTACCATCACATTGGGAGTTAGGGCTTCAATATATGAACTTTAGGGGGATACAGATGTTCAGTCCATAACAGTTGCCAAAGAGGAGTTAATGAGCTCAGACCTTTCACCCCTTTCACACAGTTTATTCTTCCTTGAAAAAAATTATTGGACTAGTCTTAAATAGCACCCCTGATTTGTATGTTTTGTTTGCTTATTGTCTAGAATCACAGACTCAAAACACTTTAGATCTGAAAGGAACCTTGCATCTAATCTACTGTTTCTTAAGTCCACTAACCACTTGCCTCATGATCAGTGAGGCCACTTCTTAAAGATGCAAATTTGAGGGCCCATCCACAGACCTAGTAAGTCAGATTCTCTGGGGACAGGAGAGACCCAGCAGCAAAGTTGCATTTTCAACATGTTCCCTGGCAATTTTCACACTTACGAAAGCTTGAAGACCACTAATCTAGTCCACTCTTCTCATAACCAATCAGGAAACAGGCCCAGCCAGGTTTCAGTGGCTTACATGGGGTCCTATAGCATGTGATGAATGCAGGAGTAGATCCAGGCCTCTTGAGCCCTGACCACTGTCTCTCCCCTCGGTACCATACTCTAGTAATAGCAAGTCAACCAGTACTCCAAGTACAGCGTCTGGGAGAACCCATATGTCAGGGTTGGGAACAGAGGAGGATACAAGACACCAGAGGCTTCAAGATCTACACCCGAAAGCTCTGCGTTTCAGTTTGTTTTGGAAACTAAACAAAAGAGAAACTTAAGAGGGCTTTGATATTTTTTTTCTTTTGTAGCCAGTTATAACTTCTAATATAATTATACTCATTAAGTTGCAAGTCCTTTTTGATAACTTGTTTTTAAGTATTTAAAGTGTAGAGGCTTTTCTTACAAATAACACATTAATGAAAGAAAATGCCACTAAAATGAGTCAAATGGAAAAACTTGGCCTATTTCCTTATATGTCATACAGCAGTGGTCAGAGACTGAACAGAGACAAATCCAGCAAAGTTTTGAGCAGGAGCTAAAAAGAGAAGGAGCTTGGAGGGTCTGTCCTGAAGTTCGGCTGCCATTGGTAACCTTTAAAGCCCAAACCCTTAACTGCACACCTTGTTCCCAGGGACTGAGACGTCCATTAAAAACCCAACTGATTGTTAGCCTCTGGATTCTCCCACTCTTGTGCTATTCTTCAAAAGAAGCAGATCATTGTACCTGAGAAATGAATTGTATGAACAGAAGTAGGAAATGAAAGAAATCCAAATATTATTTTTAAAGTTTCTTTCTACCTTTATAAAACTGTTCTTCTGACACCACTGTTTTCTCTCTGACTTCAACTTTTCTAGCACTGACAGTCCGGAATGGAGGAAACGTGTTGGTGCCCTGTTACCCTTCTGGAGTGATCTATGACCTCCTGGAATGCCTGTATCAGTACATTGACTCCGCCGGCCTCTCCAACATCCCTTTCTACTTCATCTCCCCCGTGGCCAACAGTTCACTTGAGTTTTCCCAGATTTTTGCTGAGTGGTATGTCTGCATTCTTCTCCACAATTCAGTACATTCAAGCAGTAAGAATAAAATGGAAAAAGTTTTTTTAATGAAAAAAGTATAGGGGCGGCTGGGTGGCTCAGTTGGTTAAGCGTCCAACTCTTGATTTCGGCTCAGGTCGTGATCTCACGGTTGAGCCCCGCATTGGCTCTGCGCTTAAGACTGTCTCTCTCTCTCTCTCTCCACCCCGCCCCACACCCTGCTCACTCACGTGCATGTCCACACACTCTCATTCCACACATACGCACTCTCTCTCTCTGTCAAAAATAAAAATATAAAGGGTTTTTTTTTTCTCACATTACTATGAGACTTTGATTTTGTTGTCTTTCCATGTCTGTGATGTGAAAATTGTATTAATGAAAGCCAAATCTGTTACTTTGCTAGAGTTTGGAGGAATAGTTGTCAAGGAAGGAAGGATGAAAGGCAAAGGGTTAACTTAGCACTTTCAAATTCAGTGACAAAATATTATACATTTATCTTCTCCCATGCTACCCTCTGCCTGTTACAAAGTGAAGTGACATTCTAGAGGCTCAAAAAAAGCCCAAGTTCATGTTGTCTGGAATTTCTAATACCAAATCTGATGATAAGAAAAGCTAGGTTCTTTTTCATTTCAATAGCATGATATTTGATAAAACTAAGTTTTATTACAGTAGGAAATTGTTTGATCCAGCTGAGATGGGTAAATTATTGAACAGTATGAAGTTAGTGAACCTTTTTAGGATTATTTAGATGCATGTTTGAATCTAACTCACCTGGCCCAAAAAAGGGAGGGATGAGGGAAATACAGAACTTTTACAGTCGACCTTCAAGTGCCTTAGAGTGGTGTTTTTAGACGGGGGCATGACACTTGCATAGGGTGTGTAATCCATTTTGATTGTATGGTAGTGTAATGGACACAGTGTTCTACCAAGTTTCTAATTAAGAAGGGATTTGTATATCATTCTGTCCTAACATGTTCTATATGCTGTCTCCCCACTCCACCTTCTTAAAGGGCATTTTTTCCTCCCCTTTTAAAAGTTGTAGTCAAGGACTTTTTTTCTCTATCTCCATTCAGACAAACTTCTCCATCCTGTGTGCATGTTAGTCATGTTTGTCCGTAGGGCCGTCACTTTATTGGTACCTGTTGAATTTTATCCTTTGCATTGGGTCATTTCTCCCCCAGCATAGGAAGTTAATCTTGAATAACTAGTAGTACAGCCTAAGGATCACTTGCACAATTAGCATGTTCTGAATTTCTTCATCCAGATCCTTAATAAAAAACTCCAGCCAGCCCTGCGAGGCCTGGGGGATGGTGTGCTCCTCAAAGCCACTCCGTCCCCACTGTGTGCTGTTCTTGTCAAAATAATATCTTACGGGCTAGAAGTCAGGACCACTCTAATTAGAGTAGGTTGTTTTTGTTTCTGGGTGTTTATATTTGTTCGTTTCTAATATATGTGTAATACACACTTACTATAGAAAACAATACAAGTTACAGAAAACAGGAAAAACTGAACCTGTAAACCCACTATCCAGAAGTAATATCACTGTTGGCATTTGGATGGATTTCTTCTTTCTATATGGGGATCATACCAATTATTTAATTTTGGATCCTGCTTTTAAATATTTTAATTTTCTTTTTTTAATGTTTATTTTTGAAAGAGAGACAGAGTGCAAGTGGAGGAGGGGCAGAGAGAGAGGGAGACACAGAATCTGAAGCAGGCTCCAGGCTCTGAGCTGTCAGCACAGAGCCCGACGCGCGGCTCGAACTCACAGACTGCCCAAGATCATGACCTGAGCTGAAGTCAGACACCCAACCAACTGAGCCACTCAGGTGCCCCCTGCTAATCTCACATTTTTAATGTGAGATTAGAGGATTAAAATAAAACTTTGAGGACATAGTTTTTACATGAATACATTATTACATCATTTGTATACTGTATTATTTATTTAACTGTTGTCTTATTGTTGGACGAACAGGCTTTGCCCAGTTTTTTCCTTTTAGTAATAAATCTTCAATTAATATCGCTGTATGTATATACGACTGCATCTTTTGCTTTAGGTAAATTACTAACAGTGGAATTACAGGAACAAAGAGTATAAATATGTTTTAATGTTGATTATACAAATCTCAGTTGCTTTCCAGAAAGATTTTTGTCTTCTGTAAATTGTTCCTCTTGCCCATTGTCTTCTGTAAATTATCCCTTTTTTACTGATTAGAGATGTTATACTTTTCTTACCAATTTATTTGAACTCTACTCTTTGTTATACATCTGCAGATATTTTTTTCCCCTTCTTGGCACTTTGGATTTTAACTTTGATTTGTTTTTTAAATAATAAAGTCGTTACTTTGGAATAATTTTGAATTTACAGAAAAGTTGTAGAGGTAGTACAGAAAGAACTATATACCTTCTACTTAGTTTTCCCTAATGGCCACATCTTACACGGCCATACACATGTATCAAAACCAAGAAATGAACATTAGCACACATTATTAGCTGAACTACAATCTTTTTCAGATTGTACCAGTTTTCCCACTAATGTCAGTTTTCTATTCCAGGATCCAGTCAAGGATACCACAATGCATTTAAGTTATTGTTTTGTTTTGTTTTGTCTTGGTTTTTTTTTTGTCAGAAATACTTTAGTTTTTTTATATATTGATACTAACTAATGCAACATAGTATCCTTTGCAACAATCTAAGAAACCTTAAATGAAGATCTTCTATTTGTCTCTCTTCCTGACTTTAAAAAGTTTTGTCTTCCTGATTAGATATTATGTATAATTCTATGTATATAAATATATGTAATTTAGATATTATAAGGTAACCCTCCAAAAATATCTTCCTTCCCTATTTACATCTTCCTCCAAAAAGGATATAAAGTAATGTTTTTTAAATCAAGATTAAAGGAAATTTTAAGTGTAGGAAAAATTAATAAGTTGTATTCATGAAGTTCATATAAAACCCAAACCCTGGAGTCCTGAACTACTCCCCAAAAAAGAGTATCTGGTAGAACTGTTGAAATACTTTAATACTGTTTTAGTAGAATTCTTACAAGTAGTCGTGAACAAACATGCGTTATTACTACATAACGCCAAACCTACAGAACACCTGTCTTTTGAGTTATCAGTTGTTAACTTTGGCCACAATTGCTTTATTCAGACATCTCCATTTTTAAATGTCCGCTCTGTCTAGGAAAGAAATATAGACTACCTAAAACATTTATAGAGTCTCCCAGTTGAGATACCACGTTACTCTCCAGTTTCAGTGACCAGTGTTGCTTAGTGCATGTGCAAAACAGAAAGTTGGGTCTCTGAAGAAAGCCTGTCACTTTCTCCTCAAAAGTGATCACTACTAATGCAATATGATATTTCAAATTGGATCCTGGAGCGAAAAAAAAAAAAAAGACATTAGTGGAAAAACTGGTGAAATCCAAATAAAGTCTGGAATTTAGTTAGTTGTAATGCACTAATGTTAATTTCACAGTTCAACAAATGTATCATGGTTATGTAAGATGTTAACATTAAGGGGGCCCTGGGTAAAGGGCCTAAGGGAAGTCAGTACTGTCTCTGCAACTTTTCTATAAATCTAAAATTATTCCAAAATAACAAGCTTATTTTTCAAGGAAAAAATGTACTCAGGAATTTTAATGGTTAAAAAATGCTCACAAGGGTCTTGTTCTGAATACTCCGTACGTAGATCCTGGCTTTCAATCACAGTGAGATTGGTTAACAGGAAAATTTTGAATACGCTTTACTAGTGTTTTTGCTGCTACCACTAGGTGGCAACAAATGATCCTGTATGCCCTACCCTAACAGGCTCATCCGTTTTTCCTCTTTAAAAGGCTTTGTCACAACAAACAGACTAAGGTGTATCTCCCAGAACCACCTTTTCCTCATGCAGAGGTAAGAAATGGCATTATTGGGTCAAAGCAAGAAAAAACTGTAGATAAATGGATGATAACATGTCACTAGATTATAGAAATCCTTAGGTAAACTCATATAGTCCCTTGTTTCCCATGTGAGATGACCGCGAAGTACTCTAACTCAAAATATGTTACTTTCTCTTCTCATTAACACATTCTATTGCCAGTACGTGTCTGCAGTTCATAACCTACCTCTGTTCTGTTCACTGAGTGTTATCTGACCCCTGCTACTAATTTCTTTGCATAACAACAGATTCATTTATAGTCAAAGTCTTCTTTCCAGTTAGTTATGTTGATCATAGATGTGAAGTTTTAATGATGAAAATAATAACATTTAAGTTTTTAAAAAATAGAGGGTCAAAGTACAAACTTCTTCTAAAATAATTCATGGGATGTAAGTACATCATAGTGACTGTAGTTAACCATACTGTAT
Source organism: Panthera pardus (assembly GCF_024362965.1). NCBI lineage: Eukaryota > Metazoa > Chordata > Mammalia > Carnivora > Felidae > Panthera > Panthera pardus. The sequence goes on along the minus strand of NW_026526688.1, from coordinate 50,328,083 downwards.
TGCATGTTTAAAAGTTGCTAAGAGAGCAGATATTAAGAGTTCTCCAAAAAAAAATCTTTTGTAACTATCTATGATGATGGATGGTAACTAGGCTTACTGTGGTGATTTTTTTTCCACAATATATATATTATTGGACACTTGAAACAAATACAATATATATAACGTAACAACATAACATAGCCAGTTTTGTTTTCATTACATTTTTCACCAAACAGTGTATCATGGATATTTTTCTGTGTGCCTCCTATTATTATTATTGCTGCCTAGTATTCCATAGCATATCATATGAACATATTATAATGTACTTAACCATTCTCTTACTATCCAACAAAAGAGTTACTCCCAATTTTTTGTTACATTTTTAAAAAGGATGTTTAAATTGGTATAAGCCACTTTAGGAAACTGGCAGTATCTGCTAAAGCTGAAATGCTTCAGCAATTTGTTCCTGAATTATATACCAAACAGAAATACATGGGTATGTCACCAAAAGACACAGACAAAAATCTTCAGAGCATTCTTGGTAATAGTGCTGAAATATACCTAAATGCCGTTAATAGTCAAGCGGATTTTGTGGTATATTCTGTACAATGGAATACCTTACTTACATCAGTGAGAATGAATGAATTCCAATTATACGAAGTTATGTAAACAAATCTCATAAACATCATGCAAGTGAAATAAGTGAGATATAAGTAGACAGTGTGATTTTCTTTATATGAAAGTTCAAGAACACACAAAACAATTCTGTGGTATCGGAAGCCAGGATTGCAGTTATCCTGGAGGGTGGGGTTGGAGGCAGTAGTAAGTGGAAAAGGACAAAGGGGAACCTCTAAGAAGCTGGTCACACTGCTCCTTAGTGTGCAGTTGGGAACATGGACTTTTCAGTTTGTACAGACTTCATCCATCCACAGATGTCTGTGTGGATGTGCTTGTATAGGATTTAGTTGGTTTATTTGTTTTACAGTTAACTGTTTGATTCAGCGTAAATAGCAACAAATGTCCCGCTATTTTAAATTTGACAACTCCTGCCACCCCTGCTTATTGCTACTCCAAAGGACCTTTATGAGCCAGAATTTCATGCGGAAGGTTCTGACAAAGTCATGTTTCAGTCCACACATTCCGTTACAGCAGCCAAAGTTTTTCCAAGCTTTGTCATTACCACAGTGAACTTCAGGCTAGAAATGCAGTGATGTCTGAAAATTAAGCGTGGCAAAGCATACTTTATGGTGGACTTTACCACTGAAGGCTGGTTTTTTCTCCCCCCAACAAAAATTAGCCTTTTTTTGTTTTCTAAGAGTGTTACTCTACGTTTTTACCCACATATTGTCACAGATTACTTTTGTCCCATTTAGTTAGGAATATGAAAAGACCATAGTTGCATGATCAGGGTTCCTGAAACGCACTTGCCTACTTTAGGATATGATGGAGTTGACTCAGTATTGTGACCAGTGCCAAAGAGAAAATATTCTAGCCTTAGTACTGATAATTAAAAAAAAAAAAAAATTTTTTTTTACAGAATTCCTACCCTACAGCTTCATTGCCTATACAGTTGGACCTTAAATAAGTACCGAGGTAATGAATGGTCAAATGTAGTAAGTCAGCTAGAAAGGTAGCTCCGGTGGGCAAAAGAAAAGAGATGAATTTCTCTTAGTTGCTATGCATTGATCAGTAGAACTTCAGGAACTGTAGGTAATGCCTAAAAAGTGATTTAAGTTGTGTGCAAAGACCCACTGCTATTCTTAGAATCCCATTCGTCTCCTTGACGGCAATGGATACAGTAGGCTTAGTCTTTTAGACAGCGCTCACCCATTTCAATGGGACAAGTAATGATTTGGGGGCAGATCAGTTATAAAAAGAATGTCCCTTTTGTTTGTATATAACTTGGAAGGGAGGTGGGAATTCAGCATTTGTCCCATCTTTACTACAACATATCCCATCCAAACCAGGGATGCCTGGCTAAGATCTCTAGAGTAGTGTTGCAGTGTTACCAGTAAAAGCAATCTCTCTGAATTAAAAATTAAATCTTTATAGTGAAGAGAGTTTAGCTTCCATTTGGGGGTTGTCCCATTCCGGCCACACTTCACTATTTGGATGACTTCTGTTGGATTTGGGCTCCCCTCTTATGCATTATTGGTTGGTTCAGGATTAACTTATGTCACAGACTATTTCTTTATCTATTAGACAATATCTCAGGGCAGTATTCCCTTTGATCTAGCTGGCATTTAAGGTCTCTGAAGTCTGGGTGTTTGTCATCTTACCTTTTGGTGCTAGAGTAGGGAGGTGGAGGCAGGGCCAGGGCAGCAGGAAGAGCTGCTGAGCCATGTCACAAGATGCCATCTGTGGCTGTAACTATATGGTGTTGCCTTGAGTCGGTTATGACGTTGGGAGAGAATTGCCAGGTATTGCTCTGGAAGGGAGATCATTTGATTCAAAACGTACACTTTTGAGACGAGTCTGAGGCTGTACATGGCCCACTTCTTACTACAGCTCTCTGCGTAGGACATCTCTGGGAGGACATCACACTCCCAAATTTCTGAAAGCCAATTTGGCCTTTGTCTTTGGTAAGTTGCTGCAGTAACTTACATCTCAAGAGATGGTCCTGTGCAGGTAAACAGTTTTTCTTGTGTGAAGTGTTTATTGTTGACAGAACTTGGTGAGTCACATGTTTGGGAAAATTACTTGTACTTCAAATAATAACTGATCCTGGGAACTTCTAGGGCCGGGACTCCCGAGTGTCAGGAAGCTCTAAAGGAAGGGTTAGACTGCATCAGGCCTTTAACAGCCTGAATAATATGTTAATACGTACCAGAAGGTTGTATCTGTTCAGAAAGTCACATTGTACATAACAACAACAAAAAACACAATCTCCCACAAATTCTAATCAGATTCATTTGTATTCTTCCTTCTGCTCATGCTCCCATGCTGTGCAGTCCTTCCCTCCACCTGGACAGGCTAACATCTCTTTGTGTGCTTCCCTGTACATATTGTAGCTCATTCAGACCAACAAGCTGAAGCACTACCCGAGCCTCCACGGAGACTTCAGCAGTGATTTCCGGCAACCATGTGTGGTGTTCACTGGGCACCCCTCCCTCCGATTTGGGGACGTGGTCCATTTCATGGAGCTCTGGGGGAAATCTAGTCTCAACACCGTCATATTCACAGGTAAGTAAACAAACAAATAAAACCCTGCCCTTTCCACTGGGACTTTCACCCAGTGCACCGACCAGGACAAAATTTTCAGTAAGGCATAAATATGAACACTCATCTGACGTAAACCACAAGGGAAAGAGTAAAGCAAGATGGACTGTTAGGAAACTGTACTGGACAAAGCTTTCATACCCATTTTTCGGAGATTTTTCCGTGAGGCAGATTTCTACTGAACTGCTTTTGATAGGATTTTGTAAGCTGTTTCAAGAATGGCAGTAATCCTAGTAACCACTCTTGTGTTACCCTTTAGGAATTATTTCTTGAGTTGGGTTTTTCTCCTTTGGTTATAGTTTGCTCTGGCTTACACTGTTTTTTCTGGAGACAAAACCCTCAGAGTAAAACAAATCCTTTAATGAACCCAAGCAGGGGTTTTACTTAATCACTATATTATTTTAGCAACTTTAGGTCTTCAGACAGCCTCGGGATTTGGAAATCTTACGGGCAGTTGAGTGAAAAACCTTGATCTGAATCTGGTTCAGTGTACTATAATCTAAGCCAAGTTACCTCACCTCCCTGAGCCTCACTTTCTTCATCATAAAATGGGATTGTTGATGGCTCCTTCCTTGGGCGACTCTGTGTGTTTACTGAAATGTTATCAGAAGGCACTTCATGCAGTGCCTGGCACATAAAAGTTGTTGAGAAAGTTATCAGTTGATTTCTTTCTCATTGCTTTTAAGACTTGAATGATGGAATAGAGTCTAACTGTGCCCAAATCTTCAAGATCAGGGACACTGGGGCCCTTTCCTGTGCTCAGCCTGTTTGTGAGGAGTGCCAGAGGCCTCCATCACACCACCGGTCAAACAAAGTTGGCTTTATTGATTCATTGCAGCTGAGAAGAACACATGGGGAAGTGGGAGGCATCTCAGAACATGTTGGAAAGAACTTATGGATTTGGACTTGTGTTGGGTGATTTTGAGGTAGGTTCACATATGTGGGACATTGCTCTGGATTGGCCGCTGTTAGGAAGCAGGAGTGGTTAAATGATTGAATATCTTAATAGTTCTTATCTAGAAGGCAAGAAGAATGGAGCCAGGATAGGGTAATGTTTGCTCCTTTTGTGGTTCGAGAACAGTGTTGTGGTTGTGTGTTCAGGCATGATTATGGAGGGGTTCTTGTTTTTGTCTTGATCCATTGTGGTCACCAAATGGCTATGTCTGGTGTTAGGGTTCTGTGAAATTGTTGATGTCCAATAGGAGAACAACATGGCCTGGCCATGACTGACAGGCCGGCTCCAGCTATAACTCCAAGACCTGGTAGAAAGTGCCAGGAGAGCTCAGAAAAGCAGCTTCAGGGGCTTCTTCTCTTTTTCCTAGGCCCCCTTTTGGCCAAAGGCAGAGGAAGTCAGGTCACAAGACATTGACCCACAATACCCAGAACCTCACCATGGCCAACTTTTGCTAAGCAAGAGGTATTCTGGAGAACATTGTAGTAAAGGTGGTCTTTCATTCTTTTTGAGGGGTTACTGACTCTGATATGACAGTGGGTACAGTATTTTTATAGGCACAGTAAGAAGTGTTTGCTGTAGTATAATTTTTCCTTTAGCCAGCTAAGAAGAAATCAAGGATTGTTTGATTGTCCATAACAACCCTGGTAATGAATTTAAATCTAAACCCATTTTGAGGGACTTTCAGAGCAGCTATGTCATGTATGATGTCTGGTCACGTCAGAGATGAGTTTTGGACCACTTTTTTGGATTGTATTACAGCTGTGGGAAAGTTGTAGCTCACATAGTACACGTAAAAAGGGAGTCAGTTTTCTCCTAGGTAGCTGTCCTTGCCTCATATTTGGGGGGTTCTTCTTAGAGAAACAGGAGCCACCAAGGGGAAGTAATTGAAAAATCGGGAAGTTCCAGGGTGCCTGGGTGGTTCATTCAGTTAAGTGTCTGACTTCTGCTCAGTTCATGATCTTGCAGTTCTTGAGTTTAAGCCCCACATCAGGCTCTGTGCTAACAGCTCAGAGCCTGGAGCCTGCTTCAGATTCTGTGTCTCCCCCCCACTCTCTGCTCCTCCCCTGCTCATACTCGCTTGCTTGCTTTCTCGAATAAACATTAAAAAATTTTTTTTTTTTTTAATAAAAATCTGGAAGTTCCATCAGTCATCCTTAATGCACTGGGAGAGTTAATGGGATGGGTAAATGTAAGCCAGAGGGCTGTAAGAAGTGATGTCCTCATGGGGGCACAGGCTGTTGTGAGTCTAAGTATTATATTTCACACCAGAAATGTAATCTCTGCCACACAGGCCACAGTGAGTAGTTCTGGGTTTAACAAATGGGCCGTCATGGCAAGCGTGGTTCCCAGTCACTGCGCACGCCATGCTTTGCCGAGAGGAGCATGACAGTTGCAGCAAAAGCATCTGTTGACATGAGGCCAGGGTCCTTTTCTCATGTCTGCCCTGTCAAGTCAGTGGTATGTCATTTGTCTCATACCTGCTTGTTAACTTCGAGCACTTGATTCGAGAGGCCTGTGCCAGGTTTCCCCACTGTGAAGTCAGTTTTTACATTTAATAAGTATCTTGGGTGGGGGGACACTTTGAGACTATGTATCCTTGTCTTCCTCAAATTTTTATCTAATTTTTTTTGCATCTATTGATGATCCTGGTCCGAAGAAACTATTCCTGTGATGCTTGCCAAATGATAAATTTTTTTTTACTTTCATTGTTTACATTTATTTGGCATTCTGTTGCAACAAAGAGTTTTCCCTTCTCCCCCATTTACTTATGTATCCCCTCATTTATCTCCTCCGTCTCTCTGTGTTGAAAATCTTGAGCCCACACCCACCCGGGGAGAGGTTCATCCTGGCCTCTCCCCGTCCTTACCTGTGAGTAAGTGACCCTCTGCAGTGATCAGGAATCCAGCTCCCGCCAGCCTCTGCACTTCGGTACGGATCCTGCCTGGCCTTGACCACACCAGCCGCCTCCTCACTTGGTAGCAACTCTGTTGCTTGCATTTTAAATTTTCCTTTTTGTGCTCCCATTAGAACCTGATTTCTCCTACCTGGAAGCACTGGCTCCCTACCAGCCCTTGGCCATGAAATGCATTTACTGCCCCATCGATACGCGACTGAACTTCATCCAAGTGTCAAAGCTGCTCAAAGAAGTACAGGTAAGGAAGGGAAGTGCTGGTGTCTCCCCATGGCCCTGATACAGCAGGGAGTTTGCGGCAGGGCGGGCTGTCTGGCTGCGCTTCTTCCCTTCCTCGAGTCTCAGGGAGTCCTGAGTCCGCAGCATGCTGGCACGTGTGCCGGTCACCGCCCCCCTCCCCCCACCCCCCGCCCCGCCCCAGGTAGGAGGCTTTAAGACCTGGAAGCAGTTTCTGTTCTAAAGAAATCAAAGGTGGAAGGGAAGGAAAGCATTAGCCTGTTATTTTTGATGAGGACCGTCTGTGTCCAGTCAAAAGCAAATCGCCCCGTCTCCCCACCAAAATAGCCCTAGAAACAGACTCCTCAAGCCGAAAGGCAGTTTCACTGAAACCTGTACTGGTTCCTCGTTGCAGATGTGGGTTAGTACCATGGACACTGTTATTTTGCTTTTTTTTTTTTTTTAATTGTTTTTTTTTTTTTTAACATTTATTTATTTTTGAGACAGAGAGAGACAGAGCATGAATGGGGGAGGGTCAGAGAGAGGGAGACACAGAATCTGAAACAGGCTCCAGGCTCTGAGCTGTCGGCACAGTGCCCGACGCGGGGCTTGAACTCACGGACCGTTAGATCATGACCCGAGCTGAAGTCGGCCGCTTAACCGACCGAGCCACCCAGGCGCCCCTGTTATTTTGCTTTTTGTTAGGGGTTTGTTTTGATTTATTTTTTGTGGCTTCTGTTTGTTTTTTCCTTTTGCATCTTCTGCCGTAGGGCAAGGGAAGAAGTAGTTGGGTAAAGCGGTGGGTTAAGGAAGACCATCTACACAGGAGAATGTAGGGGGGGGCGGGGGCGGGGAGTAAAAATCACTGCACCGGGTCAGCAACCTCTTGGCAGAAGTTTGATAGTGGGGTTGGGGGAGGCTGCTTGCAGTTGGCGAGGGAGAGAGGCAAGAGGAAAACTTCTCATTCCCCATTGCCTCAGGGGCTTAAAGGAGCACCAGGGCGCCCTGGCACGTCTTCTGTCGTTTCACCTAGTAATTTAGCAAGGTACGATTAGCTCCCTTCATTTTTCTTGGCCTAGGTCAGAAGTTTGCTTTCCTCCTCACAGAACCTATGACCTCAGGATGGGAGGCACTTACCCAGAGCTCTAAGGAAGGGTAACAAGAAATGAAAAGCTGAAGAACCTCAGGAATGCAGAAATAATGGATTATGGCCATCACTAGCTTGCTGGCCCTACAAGGAAAGAATATGGGCTTTCTCTAGACATGATTGAGAGTAGTGGATAAGTTTGGGCTGATTTGGCAATTCGATACCCACCGTGTACTCATCAGCACGCTGGCAGAAGCAGTTAAGAGCCTGTTGTTTTCATGACTAAGTTCCCCCTGTGGTCCACACGGCAGCGATGTGCTCATGGAGCCCCTGGCGGTATATGACTGTGGGAGCCAGAGGCCACCTGGTCCCCACTGTAGGAGAGGGAAGCGGGGACGGGTCCTCAGGCTGCGACTGTGCACTCGGATGGCTTCGAGAAGAGTTAGGAGATCCTAACCTAACCTTCCGTCAGGAGGAAGAAAAGGATCAGCCCAACGGAACAAGTGCTGTTTTTAGTGCATCCGGTCGGCTGTTCCAGTGCTTCCTGTTGGAAGGCCTTCCAGGAGCTGGAGGTGAGCTCCAGGCTCTTAAGTAAAAGCAGTGTCAGTACAACTCAGTGGGCTACCGGGATCCATTTTCACTTGGGTGGTATTTGTCCCAAGTAAATGCTGGTTTACTATTTTTGTCTCTCAGAATAACAAAGAGATATTTTGCAAAAAGATCTGATTCAGTGTGTCCCACACAGTGGAGTATGTGAGCTGTGCACTGCCCACTGTCTAACACCAGTGCACCTGCAGATACCAGAGAAGCCCCCACCCCAAAACACCAGACTAGCACCAAAGTCAGCAGTTCTTGCCAATCGGCCAACAGCTGTACCGGTCAGTGATGGTAGGTGTGACAAGAAGACTGCCCTCAAGGGGCTTGGGCACCAGTTGGGCATAGACCTATGGAAGTTACCATCAAAATGACTTAAAAACAGTGAAAACATAAAAACAAATGCAAACGGAGGCAGTGGATCCCCCACTAGTCCACATGACTGGCAGTTGAGGGCTTTTCTCTGAAATGTTTATTTTTTTCCCCCGCACTGCACTCCCCTCTCCTGCTGCCCAGTGTTTGGGTTTGAGGGGAGGGGGGTCAGGAGGTGGTGAGGCGGAGCAGGAGTGCGGGCACACTGAGGTGGGCCTCCTCCCTTACTTGCCCCTGTCCTGTTGGTTCTCAGCCACTGCACGTGGTCTGCCCTGAGCAGTACACGCAGCCACCCCCAGCGCAGTCCCACCGCATGGACCTGATGATCGACTGCCAGCCGCCCGCAATGTCCTATCGGCGGGCCGAGGTCCTCGCCTTGCCTTTCAAGCGTCGGTACGAGAAGATCGAAATCATGCCAGAGGTGAGCTGTTCTCTTTCTCATGGTCAGACCCAGGTTTTCCACTTGAGTATCTGAAAAAAGATGATCTCAGAGGTGGCTTTCTTGGCTTTGTGTCAAATGCGGATGAACCAAAGAACACAGCCCCTTAGGCAAGGAACTGGCAAGAGAGGCGGGATCTTCAGAACCGCCTTATTTTTCAGGCAATGAAGTAACAGCTGTTAACATCAGGACCGCTGCTTGTGTTCACATTTAACATGTTTAAGCCAGGAAGCCAGGGCCTCTCAGAACAGAGGCACTGATGTCAGCTCCGTCCCTGACCACGGTGGATTTTTCTCATCCTTTCTGGACCTCATTTGAGTGTGAGTCAAGTTTCATCAAATTCAGAGATAGATGGAGGAAATAAGAGTAATCAACATATAAGGATTATAAATGTGATTATTTGTGTGCATATTGTACACGTGAGACAGTTGAGGTATACTGTGCATGAGCGACCAACTGAGGGCAAGGCAGCCCGAGTCACATGGCCTAGCTCCTGCAATGTTAGTGTGGAAGGCTCTGTAGGAAGCTACTTTTGGCTTCCTTTTGCCTCTTGAGATAGCTTGAACATGTCCTCAAAATTCCTGGTCTCAAAACTTCTTAAAAATTAGAACCCAAGGGGCGCCTGGGTGGCTCAGTCAGTTAAGCATCTGACTCTTAATCTCAGCTCAGGTCGTGCTCTCATGCCCAGCATGGAGCCTACTTAAAAAAATTAGAACCTCAGAGAGCTTTTGTTTATGTGGGTTACATCTATTGATATTTGCTATATTAGATGTTAAAACGAAGACATTTTAAAAATATTTATTCATTTTAAAAATAATGATTTAGGGGGTGCCTGGGTGGCTCAGTTGGTTGAGCATCCAACTCTCGATTTTGGCTCAGGTCATGATCTCACAGTCTTGAGATTGAGCCCCACGTCGGGATCTATGCTGAGCATGGAGCCTACTTGATTCTCCTTTTTCCTCTGCCCCTCTCCCTCTTGTGATCTTGTTCTCTCTAAAATAAAATTTTTAAAAAGCTATAAAAATAATGACATAAACCCATTCGATGCTAACACAACTAAAATATCTTTTATGAGAAAATGTTTCTGAAAAAAGGTAATGAGAACAGGGGCACTATTTTCCATTTGCAAATCTCTTTAATGTCTGCTTGTGGACTGTCCTATCTCCTTTTGCTTTCACTTTGTTGTGGATAATCTATGTCATGTAACCTTGAGAAAATCCCAGTGAACACTCATGATAGCAAGAGTGAAAAGGCTAAAACTGTCACATTATTAGGACAGTCACATTGACCACGATGCCCCTGAAAGAGGCTCAGGTCCCACACTTTCCTGAGAGCAGTGCTCTGCACAGCCATCTTTTTAAGGCCCTTCTGCCTTCTCTTGCTGTTTTATTAGGATTCTGTTACTATTAGAGTTACTTTCCAATAAAAGTATGCATACTCTTTCTGGAAAATTCGGAAAATAGAATAAAAAAAAGGATAAAGACAAAATAATCAGTCGTGGTCCCCGTACCAGAGATAACTACTGCTCAGAATTTTGTGTATTTGCCTTGTCTGTTCTGTGTGTGTGTGTGTGTGTGTGTGTGTGTGTGTGTGTGTGTGTGTAGTTGAATCCTACCCGGCATGCTGCCTTGGTCATGGAACAGTAGTAGGTCACGACAAGTAAACATCTTAGTGGGGGTGTAATGGTCTATCATAAGTTTATCATAACTATTCCTTCATTGGTGAGCTTTATTATTTCTGCTTTTTCTATGTTATAAGTAATGCTTTCAGAAACATTCTTTTACATAAATTTTTGTCCGTGGACGTAATGTAGAGTTTTGCCTGGGAGACGCATGTGCGAGATGAGGAGGTTAAAATCTGGCGCTGCTCTTTAGGTTTTGCTGCTACTAAAGGATGCTTATTCCTCCCCCAAACGAGAGTGTGTCCTCTGCAGCTTCCCATAAATCCTCCCCCTTTGTCCCTCTGAGTGCAAGACGGGAGATCGGATGCGACAACCCTCATGGACGGGTTCTCGGAAGACTGTCTATTCGAGGGCGGCGAGGGGTGCTCCCTCCCTCACGGAGGTATCTGAGTGGAGACCTCCCTCAAGCCTAGATGAGTCTTAGATCTCCCTCACAGGGCCGCCCAGGGAGAGTATCTCACCTGCTGTGTTCCCACAGTGCCGTCCCCAAACCTCCCAGGCCAGTTCTTTGGCTTTAAAGTTCTGCTAGGCAGGCTCCCCTGGGATGGGCGTAACTGCAGTGTAGGAAGGAAAAGGATGCTCACGGACGGGTGTTGTCTGGAGACCGGAGCAGACATGTCTCCCCCGGGGGGAACGTTTCACACTTGTGCCACATATGTTTTCTTATTTCGTGAAACAATTTTCACATTCCGCTTTCCAGTTCTTCTAAATACCCTGAGCTGCTTCCTCTGCCCATGTGATATAGATCTTCATATTTACCTAAGTGGCATCTTGCATATTTGTTTACTTTTGTTCTTAAATCTAGGAGACTGGGACAGACCGGGGTCTACGTGTATTCTGTTTTCCAAATTTTCCAGAAAGAGTATGCATACTGTTACTGGAAAGTAACTCTTATAGTCACAGAATCCTAATAAAACAGCAAGAGCAATAGCCAACTAAAGCTGAGCGCTACGGCCTCTTAGAAGATCACACATCACTGCCAGTGGCGGGGTCAGGGAGCTCTAAAGCTGCCCAGGAGATGGGGTACACCTCAGATTCGGGTGGTAGGGAAAGAGATGGCCCCCAGGTAAAGGTTGGATGTTCCGCCTTTGGGAGAAGTCACGTTTCCAGGAATTAGCTCACTCAGTCCAAATGCTACTGCCCTGTCCTTCCTGCCTGACACTAGTCACCTAGTGGTCATGAGGACAGAGGCAGAGGCTAGCATGAAAAGTCAGCACTCAGTAGGTATTTCTGCATAAAGAGAAGCCCTCTGAGGTTTTGGAGAATACTGTGAAAGTGTTCGGAGCCGCCTGGAAGCCACCTGAAAGATGGATGTGAGGTTGTGGCAGTTCAGGTGATGGGCCCTTAGCACAGTGTGGGCATCTCATCATTTGGGGTGGGGGTGGAGCTAACAAAAGGGAGAAGCAGAAGGGTCAGCATGCTGGGGTCCCAGCACGCAGTGGCACAGGCTTGCAACTGGGTGACGGCTGGAGAGTGTTGGGCTGTCGCCGGGAAGGGCACCCAGAACACTGTCTAAGAAGTTGCGGTCGGACGAGTTCTCTAAGTCTTCGCAGCCCAGTTTACCCACCACCACTATCCCCTTTGCCTCTCCGGCTTCTCTTACCTCCTTTCTTTATTACAACCGAGGTACACATTTGTGTGTGCGATACATTTTTGATTAACGTTATTTTAAAAATGTTTTTACCTTCTTCCTTAAAATTATGGCCATGTTAGACTGCAGTGATGTAGACAGAAGTTCAAAAGAAAAGGAAATGAATAAAGGTGATCATGAAAGGCTCAGCGCTATGGCGTTTGATGCCGTGTCTTTCCCACCAGGCTGGCGGGGGCACTTAAGCCCCAGCCCGGTGTGGCCTCCAGATCCTGACTGGACAGCACAGCTGCTGCACCTCGTCCCCAAATTGAGGCGAGCCCGACTGAAACCCCTGTGTGCTTCCAGCTTGCAGATTCACTGGTGCCCATGGAGATTAAGCCTGGCATTTCCTTGGCAACGGTCTCGGCAGTGCTGCACACGAAAGATAACAAGCACGTCCTTCAGGTATGGGGGAGTGTGGGCTGCGCCTGAGTCCACGAGGAAGCGCCCACGATCGTGGTCCCAGTGTCCCACTGCAGAAGTTAGCACACTACGTAATGGATTCGATCTGAAACAAAGAGGGCCCTGCATATAGATTCTTCACTACTTACTTCTCTGGCCACATGCCTCAGAGAGATAAAAGGGAAGAGCAGCTATTACTTGTAGAGTGGAGGCCACACATCAGCCTGAGTGCCCTTCCCGGCTCCCAAAGTGCTGGCCCCACTCAGCTCCCGCGGGCGCATTTGTTAGGCAGCGGGCAGTGCGGAGAGCTGGGTGGGCGCCAGCCCCACACCTGCGGAAGTGGGTGGGGCTTGGGAGCCACCCACGGTTGTCCCCTCTGCGCCCCCCCCCCCCCCCATGCCCTACGTTCACGCATGTTCACTGCCTCACGGTGCAGCTCTTCAGGCACTCCTCCTCCCTCATCCCCCTTAGAAAAACTCCTTCCGGACTTGGCTGTGCTGCTCTGACACCCTGAATGAGCTGCACGGAGCTGCCACTTCAAATACATGAGGCGCATGCTGTGCCCTCACCTGCTGTATTTCCCACTTCGCCTTTACTTCACCCTCCCGAAGCTCCACCATCACCGCTTTTTAGACAATTTCTCTGACCTTCATGTCGGCCCATGAGTCTGACCCCACCGCTAGTGGCTGTGACCAACCTGCTGTTGCTACACCTGCAGTGGCCAGCACAGGTTATTATTAAGAATTTACTCAGAAGGGACACCTGGGTGGCAGTTGAGCATCCGACTCTTGATTTCAGCTCAGGTCATGATCTCAGGGTTCAATGAGAGGGAGCCCCATGTTGGACTCTGTGGTGGCAGCTTGGAGCCTCCTTGGGATTCTCTCTTTCTCCCCCTCCCTGCCCCTCTCCCCCACTCACACTCTCTCTCTAAATAAATAAACTTTAAAAAAATAAAATCTTAAAAATTTTATTCAGAAGATACTGAATTGAATCAGAGACAAGTCTTGATAAAAGGGAGATCTCTTTGCCAAAAATATTGATGCTGTGTGGATGCTTTGGCATTAGCTTATGTTATGAAGAACTCCAGATGGAGCCCCCAGCTAACAGTGACTCTGAACTCAAGAGCTGGCTGACCTCACACGGGGTGACGCCGGGCTGGGCGCCAGGGCCTCCACCAGGAAAAAGGTTGTGTTGGTAGGATGGACAGACGGGTTCTGGCTGTGGCCTGCACTGACCTCTTGCTGAGATGGTGTTTTTGTTCCCTCTCTAGCCCCCACCCAGGCCCACCCAGCCCACAGGCGGTAAGAAGAGAAAGCGGGCGAGCGATGACATTCCAGACTGCAAAGTGCTGAAGCCACTGCTGAGCGGCTCCATCCCGGTAGAACAGTTCGTGCAGGCCCTGGAGAAGGTGAGCGCATTCGGTTTGCACCTGCAAAAGCTGCGCGGGAGCCTCCCTTCCTGCTGTTCACCTGCTTCAAGAAATGTGTGCTGCTGCCTTTCTCATAGTCTCCACAGTCTGGGCTCCTGTCTCTGAAGCATCTGCTTGATCCAGGGCCGTGGCAGGAAACAGAACCAGGGGAGGGTCACAGAGTTGAGAGAAGACCATGCCCTCCTTCACTGTAGGTCCCCCACTTGCTTCTCTGCCAGCCTCTTCCTCCCCATCAGGCACCAGGGCGCTAGAAGACCGCCTCATGACATCTGTGTCTTGTGGGAACTAAACCAAGGAAGTCCCTTCCTCAAAAACCTAGATGCGATGGATGGGCAAGGTGGGAGCGGCCAGGAAGTCTGCCCCTTAGAGCCTCACTTCTCAAGCAGACCCCTTGCTGCCAGAGCACCAACATGGCTTGTCACAAGAGAAGAGAGGCTTGGGCCTGGGGGGCACTGAGGGCAGAGGCGCCAGTGTTGCTGGATCCCTGGGAATTCTAGAAGCAGGACCAGCAATCCCCAGACGGGGTGGGAGGAGAGGGAAGAAATAAGCAGTCACCTGGAAGACACTGGTCCTTTCCCAAATCAGCAGCCATCCATTAGAATTTTAATTTTCCCTGAAGAAGACTGCAGCCACATTGTGCAGCCCTCCTAGCCCCTGAGAGTAGGGTCACTAGTAATTAACATGGGAGTGTCCCCTGTGATGCAGGTGAACATGTCAATCACTGCTTCCTTGTGACCTTGTGCAGTGCTCCAGCCCCTGTTGGTAGGACTCGAGCTTGACTTGTTTTTTATAAACTTGGAACAACTCGCTCTCCCAGAAAGACCTTCACTTAGTTCGCCTGGGTCATCAAGGAATTGACCCTTAGGATCTGACCTGGACTCTTCCTTTTCACCATTTCTGCCTCCTCTCCTGCAAGAGGAACATCAGTACCTGCCCTAACCTATACAAGCTTTCTAGAACTAAGGGTAGAGACTTTTCCTAGCCCATTTTCTTTGCCTATCCTGTGTCCCTTTCAGGCATATCAGCCTTATTTCTACTACTTTTCTGCTTTCTCAACTTTATGTATGATGTGAAAGAAAATTCTATAACTCACATTAAGGTAGCTAGAGAAGTATTTCTTGTGCTGCCTTGTGTCCTTCCTTGAAAGGGATTCGCCAAATCACAAGGTCACTGGTGTCTTGCTTTGAGGAATGCATTTTCCTGAGATAGGATGGAGCTTTTTTTATCAGAGACCATTGGCATATGGAGGCTGGTGATGGACGGCCCAGTGTCCTGGACTCCTGAACCCAAGCTTAGATGTGTTCCCCAGATAACTTACAAAAGTTTAAGCAGGTTATAGAAATTTTGTTGTGGTTTGTATAATCTTGCATGTTTGGAGGCTTCTTTTAAAGTATATGAAGCTATGTTTGAATTCTATTGCTATAGAAGGTCATGTGACAAGTGTGAAGAATTGTATGGAGGAGCATCAAAAATGGCAGTTTCTAGAATGTTCAGTTTAGCCAAGTCTAGGAAGTGTCATTTCTTTTTTTTAATAATTGTTTTTTTTAATTTAAATCCAAGTTGGTTAGCATATAGTGCAATAATGATTTCAGGAGTAGATTCCTTAATACCCCTTACCCATTTAGCCCATCCCCCCTCCCATTACCCCTCCAGCAACCCTCTGTTCTCTATAGTTAAGAGTCTCTTCTGTTTTTTCCCCCTCCCTGTTTTTATATTATTTTTGTTTCCCTTCCCTTATGTTCATCTGTTTTGTCTCTTAAAGTCCTCATATGAGGGAAGTCATATGATATTTGTCTTTCTCTAATTTCGCTTACTACCGTCTAGTTCCAGCCACATAGTTGCAAATGGCAAGATTTCATTCTTTTTGATTGCCGAGTAATACTCCAGTGTGTGTGTGTGCATACACACACACACAATGCACACACACACATATACACACCACATCTTCTTTTGGGCTCTTTCCATACTTTGGCTATTGTTGATAGTGCTTCTGTAAACATTGGGGTGCATGTGCCCCTTGGAAAGAGCATACCTGTATCCCTTGGATAAATAGTAGTGCAGTTGCTGGGTTGTAGGGTAGTTCTGTTTTTAATTTTTTGAGGAACCTCCATACTGTTTTCCAGAGTGGCTGCACCAGTTTGCATTCCTACCAGCAGTGCAAAAGAGATCCTCTTTCTCCGCATCCTCGCCAACATCTGTTGTTGCCTGAGTTGTTCATGTTAGCCATTCTGACAGGTGTGAGGTGGTATCTCATTGTGGTTTTGATTTGTATTTCCCTGATGATGAGTGATGTTGAGCATTTTTTTCATATGTCTGCTGACCATCTGGATGTCATCTTTGGAGAAGTGTCTATTCATGTCTTTTGCCCATTCCTTCACTGGACTATTTGTTTTTTGGGTGTTGAGTTTGATAAGTTCTTTATAGATTTTGGATACTAACCCTTTATCTGATACATCGTTTGCAAATATCTTCTCCCATTCCATCAGTTGCCTTTTAGTTTTGCTGATTGTTTCCTTCACTGTGCAGAAGCTTTATTTTGATGAGGTCCCAATAGTTCATTTTTGCTTTTGTTTCCCTTGCCTCCAGAGACGTGTTGAGTAAGAAGTTGCTGCAGACAAGATCAAAGAGGTTTTTGCATGCTTTCTCCTCGAGGATTTTGATGGCTTCCTGTGTTACATTGAGGTCTTTCATCCACTATGAGTTTATTTTTGTGTATGGTGTAAGAAAGTGGTCCAGGTTCATTCTTCTGCATGTCGCTGTCCAGTTTCCCAGCACCATTTGCTGAAGAGATTGTCTTTATTCCATTGGATATTCTTTCCTGCTTTGTCAAAGATGAGTTGGCCATATGTTTGTGAGTCCATTTCTGGGTTCTGTATTCTCTTCCACTGATCTGAGTGTCTGTTTTTGTGCCAGTACCATATTGTCTTGATGATTACAGCTTTGTAATACAGCTTGAAGCCCGGGATTGTGATGCCTCCAGCTTTGGTTTTCTTTTTCAAGATTGCTTTGTCTATGCAGGTCTTTTCTGGTTCCATATAAATTTTAGGATTGTTCTAGCTCTGTGAAGAATGCTGGTGTTATTTTGATAGGTATTGCATTGAACATGTAGATTGCTTTGGGTAGTATCGACATTTTAACAATATTTGTTCTTCCTATCCGGGAGCATGGAATCTTTTTCCATTTTCTTGTGTCTTCTTCAGTTTCTTTCATAAGCTTTCTATAGTTTTCAGTGTATAGATTTTTCACCTCTGTGGTTGATTTATTCCTAGGTATCTTACGGTTTTTGGTGCAACTGTAAATGGAACCGATTCCTTGAGTTCTCTTTCTGTTGCTTCATTGTTGGTGTATAGGAATGCAGCTGATTTCCGTGCATTGATTTTATATCCTGTGACTTTGCTGAATTCATGGATCAGTTCTAGCAGTTTTTTGGTGGAATCTTTTGGGTTTTCCATATAGAGTATCACATCATCTGCGAAGAGTGAAAGTTTGAGCTCTCCCTGGCTGATTTGGATACCTTTTATTTGTGATACTGTGTTGAATAACGTGGTGAAAGGGGACATCCTTGTCTTGTCCCGTAGGGAGTGTCATTTCTTGGAACTGTCAGTTGCAATATCCTCCAGCCTTTCAGGCAGCCCCTTGCTTTCAGAGTATCCATCATCTTCCTCTCTCTTTTCTTTGGAACAGCATGGCTTCAGCGACGTTAAGGTAGAAGACACAGCAAAGGGCCATATTGTCCTGCTCCAGGAAGCTGAGACACTCATCCAGATTGAGGAAGATTCGACCCATATCATTTGTGACAATGATGAGATGCTCAGGGTACGACTGCGGGACCTCGTTCTCAAATTCCTACAGAAGTTCTAAATGGAACATCTAAACCATTTGTATTTCACTGAAACCCTTCAGTTCTTCACTGTGGCTGCCCAGCACAAACCAAGGAAGGGCACAGTTGGCCATGTCTTTGTGGTCAGTGGCTTAAGGAATAAGTGACCCTTGAGGGACATGATTATCGGGAGTTATGGCCAGAATCTCCTGGAGAACTTCTGCTTTTTTTTTGTTTTTTAAATTTTTTTTTTTCAACGTTTATTTATTTTTGGGACAGAGAGAGACAGAGCATGAACGGGGGAGGGGCAGAGAGAGAGGGAGACACAGAATCTGAAACAGGCTCCAGGCTCTGAGCCATCAGCCCAGAGCCTGACGCGGGGCTCGAACTCACGGACCGTGAGATCGTGACCTGGCTGAAGTCGGACGCTTAACCGACTGCGCCACCCAGGCGCCCCGAGAACTTCTGCTTTAAACTTACATTCATTTTCTTCCCAATTCTGGGTAGCCAGGAACGGTAAGGCAGCGAGCTGAGGAGTAGCATAAAAGTAACAGAAGCAGCTTCCCAAGAGGTTAATGGTGGAAGGGATAGGTAAAAAGATGACTGACTTAAGTGGTCCGTGTTTATTTTTATGGTTTCACAGGCCTTGGGCAGGAAAACTAGTCTTCGATTGTGTTTTATTTACTTGTCTACAGTGCCATGCCCGGTAAGAAAGATGATCCCCCAAATTGGTAAAATGAACCATCTTTATTTTATATTGTGAGCCCATTTTGTTAATAAAACTTATTTTTATAGAAGTATCTGTGCCCTGTTTAACCTAGAATTTATATATTTATTTAGTGTCTGAAAACCTATGAAAATATACAGAACAGCATAAACTTAGAAAATACCGTGGCAAATTTTAATTTGATGTGTGCATTCATATATTTTTCTTAAACTGTATGAAAAGGTGCTTAACTTTATCTGAGCTGTATCTGTATAAAAAACACTGACACAGGGGTGCCTGTGGCTTATTCAGTTAAGCGTCTGACTCTTAATGTCAGCTCAGGTCATGATTTCATAGATCATGAGTTCAAGCCCTGCATCTGGCTCTGTGCTGACAACACGGAGCCTGCTTGGGATTCTCTCACTGCCCATCTCTCTGCCCCTTCCCCTGCTCGCTCTCAAATAAACTAAAAAAAAAAAAAACAAAAAAACACCAACACAGATTGGTATCAACCTTCAGCCTAACCTTCTGGAGGAAGGTCCAGAACAAAACAGTTCAGGCTCTGCTAGTTAATCCCTGCCCATCACTGCCTTCCTTGCAGATTATCAGGATTGTCTGCATTAAGCAGAGCATTAAACTCCACTGCCCATAGATCCTCATAATAGTAAGCTACTGCATTGGAAATAATACTGCTTAATTGTTCAAAACAGATATGTCAGATGACATCTATCTAAGCATCAGTTGTCACACACACACGCCAGTTATGCAAGTACTGGGGAGGCTGGGGGGTAAGAGTACAAGTCTTGGAATTGGTCAGCTAGGGAAGTAGGCCCAGGTCAGCCTGTCCCTACAATCTTTGCAGACTGGTTGAAATTCAGTCAGTAGTCCCCATCCTCCAACTTAGCCACCAGCTAAGCATCACAAAGGGATTTACTGAGTCAAGAATGAATGATGTAAAATCCTATAGAACTACTTACTCAGGCTTTATGGAGACTGGATTGTCCATTCTCTGGAATGGCCCTACCAATGGGAAGGAATTCTTCATTAGAGGACGATGCCTTCTCTGACTTGGCCAGACTCGGACACAGGAGTGCTCGGCTTCAGCAGGCCTCTGTTTTCCAGGGTACAGGTCATCACCCCAATCAGGGGGCCTAGGATGTGTCTACAGAATGACCTGGGGGGTTGGGGGGGGCGGGGCTACAGCCATGGGAGGGGATGGACATTACAAGAGATTGACAAGCCATCACCGTGAAAGTTTACTTTTTATCTTAGGAGGAAATGATAAATATGCATCACATGTAGGAATACTTTCTACGAAAACTTTTGAGAGAAATCAAGTTAAATTTCAAGCATCTTTAAAAATATAAAAGTAGTATAAAATAGAGCTCAAGAAAATCAAAATGGTTACTTTACTTTGATTTGTCCAAGTTTGATTTTTGTTAAAGGGCTTGCTCAGAGAGCCCCAGGCACTGATCCTTTGAGAGGTGATTACTCAACAAACCGTATATAAATGCAAATTAGTACACTGTCAGGCAAGGAATACACATGATCTTAGCCAAAAGGCTGAGAAGCAATGACAGGCAAGAAATAATTGAGAAATTATAAAGGCTGTAATCAAGTCACCATCACCTACTTAGTGGCAGAAGCCAGAGAGGCAGGAAGAAGCAAAGAGTCATTTGTTAGAGCAGAGAGAAAATCTAGAACTGGCCTTTGCAAGTATTAGGAGAGAGCAGTTATGAATAACTACCTAGAGTTCAGGTATTTGGATAGCAAACTAGGTTGGTTGGTAGAAGACCCAGAAGAAATGGCAGGACCTGCCTTCCCATGCTACAGTTATACCACTGATGGTGTGTCAGTGGTATAGACATGCAGCCCACTGATGCTGACCTGGTGAAGGGTATGACATTTAGACCAGTGTCTACTCAAGCCCAACAAAATCCTAATAATTAGTAACTGAAAAACCATTAATAGTGAAGGAGAACCTGGTTTTGTTATTTCTTTTCATCTAAGAAGCGGTATTCTATTGTGCAACAAATTACTCCCAAAACTCGGTGGCTTAAAGCAACATTATCTCATTTCTGTGGGTCAGGAATCTGACCTGGCTTGGCTGGGTGCTCCTGCCTCAGGGTGGTCTCTCCAAGTTAAGATTTTGGATGAGGAAACTGAGGTACAAAGTTTAAGTAACTTTTCCCAAAACATATAGTCAGTACATGGTATCTGCCTTACCATAATGTCCTATGTGAGTATCAGGGATCGGGAGCGAGCTGGGGAAGGGGACATACCTGTTCGTCCACTGCTTTTCAAGAAAGGCAACAGCTACGCCTCTCCTTGATCCCTTTGGGAGCTTGAAGCTTTTTGGACTTTACAGTTGTCCTAGAGAGGCAGGAGTTGGCTTTTCCAGACCATAGTGAAATACCAGCAGAAATAAGAATGAAGACATCTCCTAAGCTGTATGATGATACTTTCATAAGAGCCAAGCAAACTGGTGGATAGGAAAGGGAGATACTGTTTTTCTCTGGCCCTGAGTTGTCTTCCCTACAGCCATAAAGGAAGCTGAATATTGTCTCAGTGTTTTATTGCTACACTGTGGGTAAGGTAGGAAACATCTGATGTTCTCAAAACCACCGTAGTGGAACTAGGAGTAAATAATGTTACTCTCTGAACCCAGAATGAGGTTAGAAATAACCAGCTACAATTCTAAAGGAAGTTGCAAAACCTTGAGACAGGCAGTGTAGAACAACAGCCAAAGATGTCTAATCTTGCCAGAGGATAAAGCCAACATCAATCATGAGTTCGTTTACTAAAGACTAAACACCATAGTCTCTACTGCTTTTTAGTAGCCTATTAATAGGTTTTAGTCATATCATAAAAACATTTTACCATCCATAGATTCAATACAACAATACTTAGCAAATTTACAATGACATTTTCACAGAAATAGAAAAAACAACCCTAAAATTTGTGTGGAACCACAAAAGACCCTGAATAGCCAAAGTAATCTTGAGAAAGAACAAAGCTGGAGGCATCACAATTCCTGATGCAAGTTTTACTACAAAGCTATAGTAATCAAGACAGTATAGTACTGGCATAAAAATAACACATAAGCCAATGGTACAGACTCAAGAGCCCGGAAACAAACCCACACTTAAACAGTCAACTAACGGGGGGGGGGGGGGGGGGGGGCGCGCAAGAATACTCAATGGGAAGAGGATAGTCTTTTCAGTAAATGGGAACTGTATAACCACATGCAGAACAATGTAATTAGATTGCTATCCAACGTGGATGGAACTGGAGGGTATTATGCTAAGTGAAATCAGAGAAAGATACCATATGTTTTCACTCATGTAGATCCTGAGAAACTTAACAGAAGACCAAGGGGGAGGGAAGGGCGGGGGGAAAGTTACAGAGAGGGAGGGAGGCAAACCATAAGAGACTCTTGGATACTGAGAAAAAACTGAGGGTTGATGGGGGGTAGGGGAGAGGGGAAAGTGGGTGATGGGCATTGAGGGCACTTGGGATGAGCACTGGGTGTTGGAACCAATTTGATAATAAATTATATTTTTTTTAATTTTTTTTAAACGTTTTTATTTTCTTTTTGAGACAGAGAGAGAGCATGAACAGGGAAGGGTGAGAGAGAGAGGGAGACACAGAATCCCAAGCAGGCTCCAGGCTCTGAGCTGTCAGCACAGAGCCCGATGTGGGGCTCGAACACACAGACTGCGAGATCATGACCTGAGCCGAAGTCGGCCGCTTAACCGACTGAGCCACCCAGGCGCCCCATAAATTATATTATAAAGTAATTGGACTGCTATCTTACACCACTCAAAAATTAATCTGAAAAGGATTAAAGCCTTAAATTTAAGACCCAAAATTGCTGGAAGAAAATATAGGGAGAAAGCACCTTGACACTGGCCTCGGCAATAATATTTTAGATAGGACGCCAAGCGCAAGCAGCAAAAGTGAAACTCAACAAGTAGAAGTACATCAAACTAAAGAGTTCTGCACAGCAAAGGAAACTATCAGAATAAAAGGAAGCCTACCAAATAGGAGAAAATACTTGCAAACCATCTATCTGACAAGGAGTTAATATACAAAATATATAAAGAACTCCTACAACTCAACAACAACAAAAAAAAACTTTTTAAAATGGGCAAAGGATTTGAATAGACATTTTTCCAAAGAAGACCTACAAGTGGCCAACAGGTACATGGAAAGGTGCTCAACATCACTATCAGGAAAATGTAAATATTGATATCACTTCACACCTGTTAGAAAAGCTATTATCAAAGAGATAAGAAATAAGTGTTGGCAAGGATGTGGAGAAAAGGGAACCTTGTGCACTACTGGTGGGAATGCAAATTGGTGCAGTCACTGTGAAAAACAAAAAAAATTGAACCTACAAAAAAAAATTGAAACTACAACTACCATGTGATCCAGTATTCCACTTCTAGGCATATATTCCAAGGAAATAAAATCATTATCTCAGAGGTATCTGCAGCCCCTGTGTTCACTACAGCAGTATTCAAAACAGCCAAAACATGGAAGCAGCCTGAGTGTCCATAAATGGATGAATGGATAAGGAAAATGTGGGATATACGCACGTGCACACACACAGTGGGAGATTATTCAGCCATAAAAAAAGTAAATTCTACCTTTTACAGCCACACAGCTAGCCCTTACAGGCATTATGCTATGTGAAATAAGTCAGAGAAAGACAAATACTGTGCAGGCATTTTGTGATTTGCAGATACTGCATTTTTTACATGTTGAAGTTTCAGGACTTCAGTGGAGGAAGTAACCGCAGATGTGTAAATAGCGAGGGAAGTAGAAGTAGAGCCTGGAGATGGGACTGACTTGCTACAATCCTGTGATAACATTTTTTTTTACATTATCTAATATAACTTTTTAATCTAGTAACTAGTTACAATGTTCAGAGTATTTTGAAAATAGTGAACTTTGATGTTATATAGTCTTTTCCAGTCATCTATAGGCCCTTCCAGTCATCAATGAGCATTTATTAGGCACCTATTATATAATCTATGCATTGTGCTCTTTTGACTTTAGTTCACAAGAATAACAGATAAAACTTAAGTTTCTCCTAAATTTCTCCTAAGTACAGAAGAACAAATTTCCAAGACCACGTGTGTGTGCAAAATGACATATTATCCAACCATAAAAAGGAAATTCTGACACATGCTACATGATGAACTTTGAAAACATGCTAAGTAAATTAAATCAGACACATAAAACTCCATATTATGTGATTCCATTTATATGAATGTCCAGAATAGACAGATTCATAGCAACAAAACAGAAGTTCTCAGGGACTGAAAGGAGTGAGGAACAGACTTTTTCTGTTGGGAAGACGAGAAAGCTCCAGAAATTGCTAGTGGTAGTGGTTACACACTGTGAGTGTACTTCATGACACTGAATTGTCCATTTAAAAACAGACTAAGGGGCGCCTGGGTGGCTCAGTCGGTTGGCGTCCGACTTCGGCTCAGGTCATGATCTCACGGTCCGTGAGTTCGAGCCCCGAATCGGGCTCTGGGCTGACAGCTCGGAGCCTGGAGCCTGTTTCAGATTCTGTGTCTCCCTCTCTCTGACCCTCCCCCGTTCATGCTCTGTCTCTGTCTCAAAAATAAATAAACGTTAAAAAAATAAATAAAAATAAAAACAGACTAAAAGGTCATTTGTACGTTATGTAAATTTTACCAGAATAAAAATATTTTAATTTTAGGTTTTTAAAAGAAATTGACAAATTAACCCTAAAATTTAGAGAACTACAAAGTAACCACCATCGTACCCGAAGCAATCTTGAGAACAGTGACCACGTTGGAGGACGTCTACTTCCTGCAAGACTACCTTGTGAGCTCCAGTAACCCAGCCAGGACTGTGCTAGCAACCAGCACTGACAAATCAGCTCGGACAATAGAGAGAGATGGGAAATACCCCCACCTACACGGTCACTACATTTTCAACAAAGGCCCCAAAGCAACTCAATTAAAGTCTTTAACAAATGGTGTTAGAATGATCGGACATTCAGGGGCACCTGGGTGGCTCAGTGGGTTGAGCGTGCAACTTTGGCTTAGGTCATGATCTCATGGTTTGTGAGTTCAAGCCCCGCGTCAGGCTCTGTGCTGACGGCTCAGAGTCTGGAGCCTGTTTCAGATTCTGTGTCTCCTTCTCTCTCTGCCCCTCCCCAACTTGTGCTCTATGTCTCTCAAAAAATAAATGTAAAAAAAATAAATAAATAAATAAATAAATAAATAAATAAAAAAGAATTATCAGACATTCATAATAGAAAATAAGAAAGAATTAGAACCTTGACTACTATACTCCATGCCCCCAAATTAATTTGAGATAGATCCTAGACCTAAGTGTAAATGCTAACACCATAAAGCTTTCAATGGAAAACATAAGAGAATGTCTTTAGAACTCATGGCATGGGTTTCTTGAGTCATAGAAAGCAATAACAAAGAGAAAATGTTATAAATTGGACCTCATTAAAATTAAAAGCTTCTGCTGATCAGAAGATATAAAGAAAAAGGATAGGCAAGCCACAAGTTGGGGGAAATATGTATAAAACAGATGTCTGACAATGGACTAGTATCAACAATAAAAAGACATTACAATGGAATATTATCCAGCAATAATAAGAAATGGGCTATCAAACCACAAAAACAATGAAGAACCTGACATTCATATTGCTAAGTGGAAGAAGCCATTCTGTGAAGGCTGCATTTATACAATTCCAACTATGTAACATTCTGGAAAAGGCAAAATGAAAGAGACAGTTAAAGGATCAATGGCTGCCAGGAGTTAGAGACAAGGAGGCACCAAATAGTGGGAGCAGAGAGAATTTGGAGGACAGTGAAACTTCCATGGAATACTGTCATAGTCAGTAGGTCTGGGGCAGGTCACTGTACTTTTGTCAAAGTCACAGAATATACTGCACAAAGAATGAACCCTGATGTAAGCTGGGACTTGAGTTAATATGTCAATACTGGCTTATCAGTTGTAACAAATTTACCACACTAATGCAAGATGGTAAGGGTGAGAGAGGAGGGAGCTCTCCTTTTCCACTCAAGTTTTCTGTGAACCTAAAACTGCTCAAAAAAATCAAATCTGTTAAAAATGTTTTTTTAAACAATACAAAAAAAAAAAGAGAGAGAGAGACAAACCCCATGTGGGCAAAAAGATTTGTCCAGATACTTCACAAAGGGAATATATATATAAATGGTGTAAGCATGTAAAAAAACATGCTTAATGTCATTAGTCTTCAGGGAAATGCACACTGAAACTACAAGATACCATTACCCACCAGCATGGCTAAAAAGATTAACAACAGCATAGACTGATGAGGAGGTGAGTAATTGGAACCCTCAACATTATTGGTAGGGGTATGAAATGGGTACAATCACCTTGGGAAAAGGTCCAGCATTTTTTTTTTTTTTTTATAAAACTAAATATATAGATACCTACCTTATCACACAATTCCACTCCTAGGTATTTATCTGGGAGAAAACCATAAATCCACAAAAAGACTTGCACATGAACTTACTAGACACATCTCCAGAGGCAAGGGAAACAAAAGCAAAAATGAACTATTGGGACCTCATCAAGATAAAAAGCTTCTGCACAGCAAAGGAAATAATCAACAAAACTAAAAAGCAACCTTCAGAATGGAAGACGATATTTGCAAATGACATATTGAAAGGTTAGTATCCAAAATCTATAAAGAACTTATCAAACTCAACAACCAAAAAATGATCCAGTTAAAAAATGGGCAGAAGACATAAACATTTTCCCAAAGAAGACATCCAGATGGCTAACAAAACACATGAAAAGATGCTTAGTATCACTCATCATGAGAGAAATGCAAATCAAAACTACAATGAGAGGGATGCCTGGGTGGCTCAGTTGGTTGAGCGTCCCACTCTTAATTTCAGCTCAGGGCATGACCCCAGTGTTGTGGGATTGAGCCCCATGTCAGGCACCGATCCGCACTAAGCATGGAACCTGCTTAAGATTTTTCTCCCTACCTCTTCCCTTCTCCCCCACTCATGCTCTAAAAAAACAAAACAAACAAAAAAAACTACAATAAGATACCACCTCACACCTGTCAGAATAGCCATAATTAACACAAGAAACAACAGATGTTGGCAAGGATGCGGAAGGAGAATGGGGAACCCTCTTAACACTGTTTGTGGGAATGCAAACTGGAGCAGCCACTATGGAAAACAGTATAGATATTCCTCAAAAAGTTAAAACCCTACAATCCAGCAATTGCACTACTAGGTATTTATCCAAAGGATACAAAAATGCTGATTCAGAAGGACACATGTACCCCAATGTTTATAGCAGTGCTATCGACAATAGCCAAATTATGGAAAGAGCCCAAATGTCCGCTCGTCCCAACTGATGGATAAAGACACACACACACACAATGGAATATTTATTAGCCATAAAAAAGAATGAAACCTTAATTTGCAACTATATGGATGGACCTAGACAGTATAATGTTAAGCGAAATAGTGAAATAAGTCAGAGAAAGACAAGTACCATATGATTTCACTCATATATGGAATTTAAGAAATGAAACAGGTGAACATAGGGGGAAAGAATAAAAAGAGGGAAGTGAACCATAAAAGAGAGTCTTAACTACAGAAAACAAACTGAGGGTTGCTGAAGGGGAGGTGGGCGGGGGATGAGCTAGATGGGTGACAGGTTTTAAGGAGGGCACTTGTTGGGATGAGCACTGGGTGTTACATGTAAATGATAATCACTAAATTCTACTCCTGAAACTAATATTACACTACATGTTAACTAACTAGAAATAAAAATTTGAAGCATTTTAAAAAAGGCAAAAAAAAAAAAAAAAAAAAACTTGCACATGAATATTCATGGCAGTTTTATTCCTGATAGCTAAAAACCATAAACAGCCCAATTCCCAGCAATAGAATGGACAAATGTTGCCATACAAGTATATTCTACTTAGCAATAAAAGGAACCAATTAATAAATGCAGCATGGGGTGATTCTCAACAATATTATGCGGAGTTTCTAGAAGCCTTCCACAAAGAAGTAAAATTATATGACACCATTATATGAAATTCTAGAACAGGGAAAACTAATCCAATGTGGAAAACACAAAATCAAAATCACTGGATTTCTCTGGGGGGTTGGAAGCAGAGATTGACAAGGAAGAAACATAAGGGAACTTTCTGGGCTTGACAGTAATGTTCTGTATCTTGATTGGGGGGTAGGGTTACACAGGTGGATGCATTTGTCAAAACTCAAGAGAATGTACACTAAGATCTGAGTGCTTCAGTGTGTAAATTTAGTATTTAAATTTTACATGGAACACACAGAAACTAACACTGACCTCCAGTTAATGACATGTGTGCTTATATATTTGGAAGGAAGTGTACTAATGTAATTCACTTAGAAATGTACCAGAAATAGGATGAATAAAAAGATGAATAGGGGCACCTGGGTGGCTCAGTTGGTTGAGTGTCCAGCTTCAGCTCCAGGTCATGATCTCACCGTTCATGGGTTTGAGCCCCACATCAGGCTCTGTGCTGATAGCTAAGAGCCTGGAACCTGCTTCAAATTCTGTGTCTCTCCCTCTCTCTGCCCCTCCCTTGCTCATACTCTATCTCTCTCAAAAATGAATAAACATCAAAATAATAGAAATAAAGGATGAATAGAGGGACGAATAGCTGGATGGAGCAATAAATAGATAGCTATAAAGCAAGTATAGTAAAATAATTGTTAGGTATACAAGTTTATACCATAAAAATTATACTTAATTTTTCATAAAGAAATATTGAGACCAATAGTTTAAATAAATCCTAACAGGACAACCCTGCAATATGAGGATTGTAATTTCACAAAATACGAAGACAAATTGAGAAAGAGAAAACAACTGGCTGAATTAAGAGTTAACTGGAATTTAAATAAAAACTTGAAAAACTTGAAAACAAGCATGCATACATACATACATACATCAGTCAGTCAAGAAACAGGTGAAATTAAGTAACAAACCAGGCTTGCCCACCTTACTTTAATGGTCTCTTCTGGAACCCGTTCAGTGTCTTTTAACTCTTCTTGGCATGCTCTCTCGTCTTCCTTTGTCAATGAAGATTAAAGAATAAAAACTTGTCAACCATTACGGGCCAGGCTTCCTTTCACTATCTGATAATACCACATTAGCTCTAGTCCAAAAACGCTAGGATACTGGTTACTATTCAGCTTGTTGCCAGCTAGGATTCCTAGGTGACCCTCTTTGGATTTGTCAAATCATTATTATCAAAAAGCTATTCAGCACTCAGGATGTGCTCAGTTCTCAAGAGACTTCCAATGTGGCATGGGTTGCAGAGCTGGAAGCCATCAGGTGTGTGGTGCGGTGACGGGCAGGTCAAGCTGCCGAAACAGGAGATGGGGCAGGGGCAAGCAGTGGTGTCGAGGAAGGGAAGACTTCCTGAAGCCAGTGCTTCAACTGCCTTGAACAATGAGTTGGCATTAAGACAAATGGAATGCAGAAAGAGCTGCTGAGAAATTCTCAGCGCGTTACCCCAGTAATCATTCATCTGTGCTGCATGCCAAACAGCAGACTCCTTGCATTTATTAACTCTCAGCAGATCTTTGAGATTTAAACGCACTAGCCCCCAGCATCACAACACACTTAATTACCATGAAAAAAGGAAGGAGGTAGAATGTGGCAAATGCCATCCTCTATCCCAGTCAATTCAGTTAAAGGACACCCAAATTCCTTTCAATGTAATCAAATGGCTAATCCCAGAAATGGACCCAGGCGAGGCTGCCCACATCCATGTGTGTTTACAGCATCACCCAGGTTCAAGTGCGAAGGCTGCACCAAGACCAAACCACACAGCCCATGGCCTTCTGCTGGCAGGGGCCCCAGCTGTGGCTCCCTGGAATCAGGTAGGCACCTTCTCTTGGGTCACTCTTCCGTTCCTGCAGAGGAAAATCACAAAGGACCTCCAGGCTGCTTGAGTTAAAGTCTCCATTTATTTTTTTCTTTTTTTACAAAAATCCAACATAAGACCATTGTGCTCATGACTGGAAAAAGGGTGGGGCGGATGGACACGGCCTGGACATCAAAGAGCTTCCCCCTTCAACATATCATCATTTCAAAGCGGGAGCTCCCTGAGCACACACACAGGCAGCTCCTGCACAGACCACTCCACCTGCCAACACAGGACCCCGGTGACCACGAGCCGGCCCGGCCTGAGGAGCAGTCCGCACCAGACAGACAACCACTGCCAGGAGTGCAAAGGCTCAAGACAGACTGATGAGCACCTTGGGGAGGCTCTCACTTAGGTGAATGTCCCTCATGGTGAAAAGCAACTGGCTACCTGGGGACAAGGATGTCCGGGGCCCTGGGTGCAAAGACTAGGCAACAAGGTGTTACCTACAGACAGCTGGGGAAACCCATGTGAGCGGTTTTCATCTTCCAAATGAGTCACAGTTACATGGTAGAGATGACATCTGTGTTTCCCAAGGTGACCGATCAGCATCAAAGGCATTTGAAGCATGGAGCTGGGCCTCCCCCTAACCCAGCTTACAAAAAGCAGCAGCCACTCACTCTCCAGTAGCACCTAACCAAGCAACATAAAAGGTCTGACTGCCCCACCTCTTGCTACTGAGGAGAGTCCCTTAAGAACATGGCCAGTGTCCACCAGGGCCTGCTGTTCGGAGTCCTTCAGGTTAGTGTTCCATTCAAGTCAAAATAGTGCTCGCCTTGTCAGGGGCTCTGACATTCTAGCCCTTCTGCAGTGTGCTTTGATGTCATCCATAATCTCAGACCACTCAGCTACTCCTGGATCCACCAAGAGCATTCAGGGACCAAAAAACCTGGCTCCAATATATGGGGGTCCTAACACAGACTGCTCTTTTCTCACCAGGTCCCACTAAAAGTCAGTTTATGAGTTCCTCACATTAAAATAAACAAGATAAAAATAGCAGCCACATATATAGCTCAAAACACCACACTCTTTGGCTCCCCGGAGGGAAGAAGGCTACCGCTAAAAAGGATAAAGTCAGGAATCAAGAAAAGGGTAGTTAGAAAGCTAGGATGCAGGGAGTCTGGACCCCTTTGCTGGGTTGCTGAGAAGCTGAATTGAATTTCCTGGGTAGCTGCCTCTGTGGAAGAGCCAGTGGGATGCCAGTGGGAACCTCTGGACGACACAAGTCCCAGGCGCAGCCCTGGTCTTGTCTGCCAAGAAGGAGAGGCCCCTTAGGTCCAGCTAGCCCTCCAGCTGGATGGGATCTATACGGGACAGAGTCTGGCTTTGAAATGATATTTGAAGAGACCCACTGATACAGACATGTCAGAGGAGAACGTGCCCCCAAGAAATAGAAGCACAGGGTGTCAAGGTCTGGGGAAGACGGAACTGGCTTAAGGCATGTGCATGACCAGGACAGACCTGAGCTTTTGTCCAGCTGTAGGAAACCACCTATATTCAACTTCACTGAAAGAAAGTGGGGTCCAGAAAAATGGTACAAGCCATGGGCTAAATCCCTGCCAAATGCCTCTAATACCCTCTTCCATTCCCCTACTGCCACTACCACCAAAAACAAAAAACAAAAAACAAACAAACAAAAAAACCAATAGCTTATTTCCATTTCAGCCCAAGGAATAGAAATGTAAACCTGGAGTGAAAGTGGTAATGTGGGTACAAATGCCTGTGAAATCTCAGGCTGGACTGGAGCCTAACTTAACAAATTAGATCTTCCTATCGTTCTGGCACATACCAAACCTCAAGGGGTCCTGGAACCAACCTGGCATTGGGGATCTAAAAACTACAGGTAACATAGGGCACAGGTCCAGACAAAGGCGGAGGGGAAGGTGAATTTCACCAAGGTATTTATCCCAAGGCAGGCGCCTTGCTGTAAGACTTCCCGGCCAGCCGGGTGGGGATCCGCAAAGGATGCTCACTCATTCTACGCCAGAGAGAGGAGGCCAACCCGCAAACCACTGCAGATCACACCTGGAAGTGCCTGCCAGTTCTCTGTTCTCTTACACAAGAGATAACTTTCAGGAAAGCCTGAAGCCAAAGCACAACATGTGTTTTAAAAGGAGGGCTGAACAAAAAGAGCCATCTGGGAGAGCTGTCTTCAGGTCTCACTCCTTCCTCATTCTTCTTTCCAACAGGGGAGAGAATGGGGGGGCGCAGGGACAAGTTCTGGGACAGCACGGCCTAATGATGAATCCTTGAAACCACTGAATCCAGCACAGGGAAGCTCCGCTGTTCCCAGAGGTGCAGGTCCTCCCCACGGACTCAAGCAACAGGAAGACGCGAGTTCCAGATCGCCGGGTGGCAACAGATGGGGGAAGGAACAAACCGACACGGCTTATCTCGTCCAGGCCCCACAGGAGGGCCAAGCCTGGCCTTTTTGTTTCTGCACAATGATGCCCTGGGGAGTGTGGAGATGATCCTTAAGGATGAGCTAGATACCATGAGGCCAGGATCCGTCTCCACCAACATACAGAACATCAGAAGACCTGATGGGTCCCTCACTTTGTGAAACAGGCAGAAATTTCAAACTCCCCCCCCACCCAAATATATATATATATATGTATATGTATATGTATGTGAGAGTGTGTGTGTGCATCTATATACATATATACACACATATATATGTATATATACACACACATATATATAAATAAGCCTTGAATGGCAAATCTGAAACTTTTTCCTTTTAAATAATAATAATAGCTGTTACTGAATTTAAAAATCACAAACCAGCTGTCCTGGGCTTATGAACTGCGTGAGTGACTCTCCGGAGTCCCCATGGTCCTCAGTGTAAGCTATCAGTCAGTGCCCTGTATAGGGAACCCCGGTGTCCTTGGACCAGGGTTCCAGGCCCAGTGTGGCCGACTTTAAGAGAAAGAAGGCTATTTCCTTTCCATTCTTCCTGCCACCTCTCCCAGCAGAGGGCGTGGGCCACCCACCCAGCGGATGTCCCTGAGGTCCTTCAATGTCTAGGAACCTTAGGAGCCATCTCCCCCTCTCTGCTCATCCTCTCCCTAAAACTTGCAATGCCCCTAGATGAACTTGAAGCACTTGGTCTTGTCGTGGGGCAGGCGGGTTTTGAAGAGCACAGAGTCCACCCTGAATTGAGTGTACAGCAGGGGCATATAGCCATACACCTTGACAAAAAAGTTGATACATTTGTGCCGCTCATGAAAGTGGGAATCATCGTGTGACAGGGCCTGAGGGCATCCTGGGCATCGGAAAGTCCACCGAGAGGTCACCTGGGAATAGGGAAGAAAGAGCAAACAGAGTGAGAATCGCAGGTGCTAGTACAACAGAAATCCTGCAGCTTAACCAATCCGATGCTTCCAATTTCCCAGGGAAGACAGTGACCCTGGGTGGCCACATTCACCCACAGAGCACGTCAGGAGCCACAGCCCAGGCTTTCTTTCTGTCACATATGTATCTATATCATTGAAAAGGGTGCTCTTTCCAAATAACCTGAACTGTAGAGACCAAAAGCCTTATAATGTTTAGTATTACTTGTCTCAGTAACTCCACCTCTAGTATTTATCTTGGTTGCACAGCAAGACGTAGGTATGAGATGGTTCATTTCATCAATGTTTTGCAATAGCAAGATAATAGAAAAGTACCCATCAAAAGAGGACTATTTAAATAATTATAAAATACTACACATCCATTAAAAAGAGGCTTAGGGGGACACCTGGGTGGCTCAGTCAGTTAAGTCAGACTTCGGCTCAGGTCATGATCTCCCAGCACACATGAGTTCGAGCCCGGCAACAGGCTCTGTGCTGACAGCTCAGAGCCTGGAGTCTGCTTCAGATTCTGTGTCTCCCTCTCTCTCTGCCCCTCGCCCGCTCCCACTTTATCTCTCTCTCTCAAAAATAAACATTAAAAAAATGTTTACAAAAAAAGAGGTTTAGGAAAATTATAAAGGCATGGAAAAGTGGTTATACAGCAGTAGTTACGATGATGCCCGGGAAATTTCAAGAAATTAGAAAAGCATAATAAATAATTTAACAGCTTCAAGATCAGCAATGTGGCAGACCAAATGACATAAGAACACCCTCAGCACAGAGTACCTGAAAATTCAGTATGAACTATATACACCATCTCTTTAAATGTATGGCCAAGCTCATAATGAAAGAAAGGAGATGAAATGTCAGGAAAGAAGTGAAATCCTCAGAGGCCAAAATAATGAAAAAGTCTGAATCCAATGAGATAGCCAGGAGCTTTGGATTTTAACGGGCTGGGGAGGCAAGAGCTACAAAACCTTACTGGAGACTTTTTTACACACCAGGACCCAGTGGAAGGCTGCATGGGTTGGAGGCAGCTCCACAGAAAGCTGTTTTCTTCCCAGTCTTAGCTCTAAGTGGAAGAGGAAACATCACCTGTGAGAATGTATAACCAACCACATGCTAGCCCTCACACACCTGAGTTATGTTACCTGTGTGTCCTGAAAAGCCCCAAGATGCTAATTTAGCTTCAACAGGTCTCAAGGTATTGACCCCAGGTGCATGGAAGAAGCAAATCCTCTCTGGTATAAATGCACCCCTCCTTCCTACAAATGCCATAAGTAAAATCTCAAAGAATAGGATTTCACAATCAAAAGTCACACACAAGAAAAGGGAATGAGCCACATGAGGGAAAATCTGCAGAAACAAACAACAGAATTAGACTCCAAAACCCTGTAAAATCACAAAACCCAAAACCCTGCAAAAATGCAGGATTATCAGATGGTTACTAGGACAATAAATGTGTATTCGTGCAAGGAAATTTTGCAAGATTACTTAAGGTTTGATAAAGAAAAAAGGGATTATCAAAACAGTCCTAGAGACTATGAAAAAGAACCAAAGAGAATAGGAATGAAAAGCATACTGAATTCAATCAATGGATGGGTGTGAAGAGGTCAGTGATGAAAAGTATAATAAAATTATTATAAATAGAAAATATCAACTAAAAGCTTTAAAAAATACGAAAGCAAGACTGAGAGACATGGAGAGGAGATATTGTATGACTCCATTTATATAAAGTTCAAAAAAGGCAAAGCTGATCCTGCAACAGAAAAAAAAGACCCTGACTCACTACCATTCCCTGGCTGAACTCTCAGGCCTGCTAAGAGCTGCTCCCGCCCACCCCTGCCTGTGGGAGCCGGGCCTCTCTTCGCCCTGCCCTGCCTCCAGGGCGGGTGGTATGGGAGAATGACTAAGGAACAAGGAGAAAAATGCTCAACCTCTCTAATAATCAGGCAAGTGTAAATTAAGACAATGGGATACACTTTATACCTATCAAGTAGGCAAAAATGAAAGTTTAACAGCACCAAATGTTAATAAAGATGTGTAGGAACTGCAACTATTATACAGTGTGGGTGAGAATATCCATTGGTACATCTGTTTTGAAGATAGTTTGGCATAATCAAGTATAACCGAAGGTACATGTAGCCATGACCCAGCAGAAGAGGAATGAACAGGGTGATACACGGATCTACTCCATTTGTTTCTTTTTTAAAAAAGGAAGAAAAATATATAATCTGACACAAATAGGGCAAAATGTCAATATTTGGCAAAACTGATGGGTACGGATGTTTGTTATATTCTTCCCTTTTTAAAAACATTTCATTCACATATTGTAAACCAGTAGTAAATAGCAAGCGTTCCATATATGTATATATGTGTGTGTGTGTGTGTGTGTGTGTGTGTGTGTGTGTGTATATATATATATATAATAAGCACTTTATTCATATATGTACAGATGTATCTGATTCTCTGCCTTTGACAGGCCCAATGGTTCTTCACTCCTTTTCACGTGAGTGATAAAACACAAGCCTCTGGAAGGATGAAATTAACAGCATCCCAGCCAAGGGAGTTCCAGTGACACCTTACATGCTTGCCACTCTCATTTTTAGTTCCCCCTTCCTGTCTTATAATAAGCCCAACTATACAGTGAAAGAAAAGTCTGTTACATAAACACTAAAAACATGTTATTTTTAGGTTACCTAGTCCACAATACTGCCAGAACCAGAAAATTTACTGTGAACTTTTTAAAAAGCAGACTACAAAAAAGTACATATTTAAAAAAAAATAAAAATAAAAAGGCTACCACCACAGAGAACGAAAAAAAAAAAAGCCAAAAGGCTTGAGTAATTTTTATTTATGAACAGATATTTTAACAAATAATTTAAAAATTATTATTACTAATATAAATTGAGGGAAGAAATTAAGCTTAAATGACCCATCCCATAATTTTTAGCTAACAAGTAAACATCACATATAGCCAATCATAGCTGTCAGCGCACAAGTCTCCATAGTTGAACCGGGTGAGCAGTGGTCAGTGCTCCGAGGTGCTGCTCACCACACAGCCAAAAGTCTGAGGGGGTCAGGACTTCTACAGAGGTGGTCCCTTGGTCCCTGTAAAGGAGCCCACCAGGCCCCCCCACTTCCCAGTTCTCACAGGATCCTTGTTGTGTACAGGAAGTAGTGAGTTACCACTTTTTCCACCACCCTCACTGAAACAGGAGATGGGCATCAAGAATTCATCAAAAGGGGCGCCTGGGTTGCTTAAGTGTCTGACTTCAGTTCAGGCCATGATCTCGTGGTTCATGAGATCAAGCCCCTTGTTAGCCTCTGTGCTGGTATCTCAGAGCCTGGAGCCTGCTTCGGATTCTGTCTCCCTCTCTCTCTGCCCCTCCCCCACTCATTCTCCCTCCCTCCCTCCCTCCCTCCCTCTCTCTCTCTGTCTCTCTCTCTGTCTCTCAAAAATAAACATTAAAAAAAAAAAAAAAAAGGATTCGTCAAGAGAAGGATATTATCAAACAGCATCTATATCCAGTATTCTAGTCTGTTCTCCCTATACCTGAAAATCTTCCTCCTCATCCCAGACACCATCTAACCACAGAGAAGCCCCTAACCCTGCAAATGATCCCATTTGACACAAAAAGATATTTTATGCTGTTCTCACTTAAAGCAGTGGTTTCTAATTATGTGCCCCACCAGTAAAAATAAATTTGAGACAGCAACCCCAGTACATTTATAAAATACATTTCTATACATTTTGGGATATGTATTTATATATTATAAAACACCTTATTATGTAACAAAACAAAGGAATTTAGAAACATGAAGCAACAGCTGTAGTATAAAATGAAGTTTGAACTTTTAACACTTAACCAATACTATAGATTATATTTTATGTGGGAACATTCAGTCCAAGAGAAGTATTAGTGTCAGGCATAGTAACAGAAAGGAAAGCCCTTCAACAGATGGTGAGACTCTTTTATTACTAGAGAATTAAGATACGTACTTATGCTTTCTACCTCTACTTCCTTATCACTCTCTACTTCCTTTTTAATTCCTGCTGGGCTTTTAAATCCTTTATTTTTTTTTAATGTTTATTTATTTATTTTTGAGAGAGAGTGTGTGTGTGTGTAAGTGGAGCAGAGAGAGAGGGAGACAGAGAATCCCAAGTAGGTTCCTGCTGTCAGTGCAGAGACCCACATGGGGCTTGAACTCATGAACTGTGAGATCGTGACCTGAGCTGAAGTCAGATGCTTAACCAACTGAACCACCCAGGTGCCCCTTAAGCCCTTTATTCTGAATGAAGCTTATTTACATTCTAGATCTTCTCCTCCTTGAATGAAAACAGTACATTTTTCAAAGCAATAATATGAAACTAATTCCTTTTTCTTTATTTAGTCAATATTGTTAAAATATTAACATTTTATTATTATTTATTATACTTTTCGTGGGGGTGGGGGAGAGAGCACAAGCAGGGAAGAGGGGCGGAGGGAAGGGGGGAGAGGGGGAGAGAGGGAGAGGGAGAGGGAGAGAGAGAGAGAGAATGAGAATCTCAAGCAGGCGTCACAGTCAGCACAGAGCCTGACGAGAAGCTGGATCCCATGACCCTGAGTTCATGACCTGAGTCAAAATCAAGAGTCGGATGCTCAAATGACTGAGCCACCCAGGAGCACCTACAATATTAACATTTTTCAAAGAACACTGCTAATCGTATAAAACAGTCATACCTGCTTAATCATAACAAGGGAGAGAATATAGTTTGATAGTGAAAATTTGAAGTAGTTAAAGGGAAAAAAAGAATTACTATTTTAGAACATAAAATAGCACATATACCTAATACTATTAAAATTAGGTAAATTAGGGGCGCCTGGGTGGCTTAGTCGGTTAAGCAGCCGACTTAGGCTCAGGTCATGATCTCGCGGTCCGTGAGTTCGAGCCCCACATCGGGCTCTGTGCTGACAGCTCAGAGCCTGGAGCCTGTTTCAGATTCTGTGTCTCCCTCTCTCTGACCCTCCCCTCTTCATGCTCTGTCTCTCTCTGTTTCAAAAATAAATAAACATTAAAAAATTTTTTAAAAAAAATTAGGTAAATTAATTGAAATATTTAGCTCAAACTGGTTCTATACTATTAAGTAAATCACTGGACTCAGAATTTGAAGGAATTAATTTAAGAATTTGAAGACATTCTTAATTTATTGACTTTTGACTTAAAAAAGTCATCCTAATCTTGAACTCTTCTTATATTCTCACAGAACTGAGAAAATTCACAGAGAATACTTATTTTTCAAGTTTTTACTTGGTAAGGATCATGTATACCAAGTGCAAATTATTTGTGTCTAACTCTCTACACTGAAGAGATGGTTTGGCTCATGAAACACTGGCCTAATATGGTAGACAAACACGCTTTAATAAGGATGAAAAATTCATCATGTCTGTGAGTGCTTCAGGTGACTGATGATATTATTAGGTACCTAATCACTCAGATACTTTAAATTTTCATGGATAATGTCTTCTGATCTACTAGGGAAGTATAAATAGAAGCATACATCTTGGATGAAGTTTAGTCCCTGGTCACATAAGAAAGGATGAAGAAAGAAAAGAAAATTGCACCAATCATTAATTTCTGAGAACCCTGTCTCTTTAGCTTAACGTTTGTAAGGAAGTTTGCTTTTTATCTAACATCACATAAAATGAAAACAAAGATTTTCATTTAATATTTAATTAGTATCTATCACTGCACCTGGGAAACATACTATACTTTTATATAAGTAATTGTAATGACTATTATTCACAGTTTAAAAAAAATTTTTGGTGCATTGTTTTGCTAATTATTTTCTTGTGAGGCTTTAGCAGAAGGCCCAGGAATAGAAAAAAACTATGGAGTAATCCGGAGTTAAGTTATAATGCTGAGCCATACTTGGGAAAAGGTTTGATTAGGCATAAATGAATGCATAAGGCCTCCGATTGCTTTTCTTTCTTTCCTTTTATGCTTTGTTGCATGGACCCAAGGTCCTCTGTTTACCACTCTGCTACCACTACAGATATGACTGGAGTATCATTAGCATATGCTGGTGGTTACTTCGTCTACAACTTACCTTCAAAATATAAGAGGAATGAAATATCCGCCCAATTATTATTAATTAATACGTGAAGGT
This sequence comes from Panthera pardus, assembly GCF_024362965.1. NCBI lineage: Eukaryota > Metazoa > Chordata > Mammalia > Carnivora > Felidae > Panthera > Panthera pardus. Next base: position 50,289,169 of record NW_026526688.1, on the reverse strand, counting down.
AAACTTATTTTATAAAATTAAATAATATGCCTTTTTAACAATAAAGACAACAGGATCTTAATCAGCTTTTTAATTTTTAACCTCAAGGACAGCAGGTGTGAATCCATAACACAAATACTGACAGAATAGTTATAAAGACTATTAGTTTGAACTGACAAACAGGTTCTCAAATATTAACTGCTGCAAGGTCCTTACGAGGCCGACCCTCATCCCTACCAGAAGAGCTTTCACTTGTCTGAACCTGCGATGATGACATAAAAGGTTATGTAACCAGTCTCTCTGTGCACAGAGTATTAAGTTATTATATTCTGGTCAAATCTATTCACTAACTCAAAGACAAAAACAGAATTCAAATTTCTAGAATCCAGAAGGTACTGATGATTTGTTTTTGAGTAAATGCCTTTCATAGCACTACTTATGTGCCAGGAACTATTCTTAGAGCTTTACGTATGTTAACACAGAAACCTTACATTTTTTATGCCATGGATCTATGGAAAAGTTAGTAACTACCATAATTTCAAAGCAATGGTGAACATAAATAATACTTCAAGATGCAGCAACAAATGTAATGTGATATGAAAATATCTGTCAGTTCTATTGGTGACAAATCAGTTACTGTAAATACTCTTAGGAACTGTAGCATGTTTGATAACTGATGGAAATGCTAACTCCAGTTAGAGATTAGTGAAAATTAAAGATGTAACATTTTCCCCATCCAAGTTCCAAACCCTCCAAGTTCTGTCCATTTATGCCTTAGCGGCAGAGAGCCCCTGTATGAACAACTCACTTAACTCTGCAACAACTGCAGATGAGGACTCTGAGGTACGGTTCATTACCTATTGCACTACCGCAAAATAAGTGACTGAAGTATACATGCACCCCCAGTTCCAGAAGTACTGGCACCCTCACCTTGATGGGGGGTTTCCGAGTGATGTGGGAGACAAGGAAGTTCATGGCAATGTCCTCACAGTTGATGTATTCATCCACCATATCTCGGATGGCCTGGGGCATCACGTAAGAATACAGGTAGGCATAATACTGTCAGGGGTAGAAAAAGAATCACATACTCTGTTAGAGGCCACAGTTCTTTGGCTTTCAGCAAAAACATACATGGATCTAGGAGCTGTTAGGAAGTGTAGTGGGGGTGGGAGGGCTGGGTGTGACAATCATTAGTGGAATCGCTACTGGCATTTATTTAGGGGGTTGTGGCCAAGGATGCTAAACATCCTACAAGGCAGATCTTCTGCAATAATAAATAATTTTCCCGTCCAAATCGCCATTATCACCCCCCTTTGAGGATCAAAAGTTCATTTTACAACAATATAAAGATTTTTTCAAATTAGGTCAGACAGTGGCTCAGTTGAACATTCTGTGACAATGACAATAAGGGATAAGTGAGGGGGAAAGCCTGGTTATTGAGCCATAAAACATCCAATCCCTCAGTTCCTCTACATATGGATTCTAGAATCTGATTATTTCTCAACCATTGCCATAGGCTACTCCCTGCTCCAAGCCACCATCATCTCTTGCCTGGATTATTCATACTGTCCCTAAACAGTTTCCCTGCTGTCATATTTTCTTCCCTACAGTCCGTTCTATGCACAGCAGGGTGATCATGTTCAAACACAAGTCCAACTTAACATGCCAGTCCAAAACCCTTCAACAGCTTTTCATTTCACTCAGAGTAAAAACCTACTTTCTTTCTTTTTTTTTTAATGTTTTATTTTATTTTTGAGAGAGAGTGACAGAGTGAGAGCAGGGGAAGGGCAGAGAGAGAGGGAGACACAGAATCTGAAGCAGGCTCCAGGCTCCGAGCTGTCAGCACAGAGCCTGACACGGGGCTCAAACCCACGAACCACAAGATCATGACCCGAGCTGAAGTCAGATGCTTAACAGAATGAACTACCCAGGCGCCCCGAAGTCTACATTCTGAAAATTGTCCTGAAAGGCCCACAAAATGGTGTGCGAAAGCTGGCTCACACCTGCTAATGAATGTCAATTGCTAACCAAGAATTTTGAGACTGTTTAGGAATTCTGTGAGCGTGTTATGAAAAATAGCCATTATTAAAAATATAATCACATAAACTTAAAATTAAATAAGTTATATTAAAACCAATAAATACCTAAAGCACATCACTTAATTAGCTTACTATTATTTATTACATTTTACTGTTATCTTGAGGTTGTTTATATCTACCATATCTGGATGGTGAAAATACTATATAATGGTGCAGAACTGCCCATCCCTTCCTAACTTCAAGTTCAGTGACTCATGTCTATAGCTTGAAATCAGTCGCAGCAAGAATACTTATACCACAGAAAAGGACAAATGCTATAAAACAAGGCAATTATTAATTATGATGTGTTGCAATGTGCTAATGATGAATGAATAGGTAAGGTGCCCAATAAAACGGATTTATATATTTTATTACCTTAAATAGTTAGAATCTATGTAGTGAAATAATGATAATAAAATTTTTGTACCACATAGTGGTTTGCTGGTTATCTTACGGCAAAGTACTTAAGTGAACTTAAAAGATGAATTATACATTTTTCTCTTACAGAAAGAGGATTAAAACTTGCCGACTCTTTATTTTTTTTTAAGTGTTATTTATTTTGAGAGAGAGAGAGAGAAAGAGAGAGCAAGCGAGGTGCACAGTGACAGGGAGAGAGAGAATCCCAAGCAGGCTCTTTGATGTTAATGCCGAGCCCGAAGTAGGGCTTGATCTCACAAAATAAAAGATCCTGACCTGAGCCAAAATCAAGAGTGGGATGCTTAACTGACTGAGCCACCCAAGTGCCTGTCGACCCTTTAAATGGACAGTGGCTGCCATTAGTGTGCAAATGAGAACATAGGTAGAGAACATAATCCATATCCTCAACAAGGGAAGGTGACATGAAAACAAGAAGAAAGAACTGCATTCTTTTAAAAATATGGAGAAGAGAATAGCCAAAGTAATTTTGAAGAAGAAGACCAAAGCAGGAGGCATCACAATCCCAGACTTTAGCCTCTACTACAAAGCTGTAATCATCAAGACAGGATGGTATTGGCACAAAAACAGACACATAGACCAATGGAATAAAATAGAAACCCCAGAACTAGACCCACAAATGTATGGCCAACTAATCTTTGACAAAGCAGGAAAGAATATCCAATGGAAAAAAGACAGTCTCTTTAACAAATGGTGCTGGGAGAACTGGATAGCAACATGCAGAAGATTGAAACTAGACCACTTTCTCACACCATTCACAAAAATAAACTCAAAATAGATAAAGGACCTGAATGTGAGACAGGAAACCATCAAAACCCTAGAGGAGAAAGCAGGAAAAGACCTCTCTGACCTCAGCCATAGCAATTTCTTACTTGACACATCCCCAAAGGCAAGGGAATTAAAAGCAAAAATGAACTACTGGGACCTTATGAAGATAAAAAGCTTCTGCACAGCAAAGGAAACAACCAACAAAACTAAAAGGCAACCAACGGAATGGGAAAAGATATTTACAAATGACATATCGGACAAAGGGCTAGGATCCAAAATCTATAAAGAGCTCACCAAACTCCACACCCAAAAAACAAATAACCCAGTGAAGAAATGGGCAGAAAACATGAATAGACACTTCTCTAAAGAAGACATCCAGATGGCCAACAGGCACGTGAAAAGATGCTCAACGTCGCTCCTCATCAGGGAAATACAAATCAAAACCACACTCAGATATCACCTCACGCCAGTCAGAGTGGCCAAAATGAACAAATCAGGAGACTATAGATGCTGGCGAGGATGTGGAGGAACGGGAACCCTCTTGCACTGTTGGTGGGAATGCAAATTGGTGCAGCCGCTCTGGAAAGCAGTGTGGAGGTTCCTCAGAAAATTAAAAATAGACCTACCCTATGACCCAGCAATAGCACTGCTAGGAATTTACCCAAGGGATACAGGAGTACTGATGCATAGGGGCACTTGTACCCCAATGTTTATAGCAGCACTCTCAACAGTAGCCAAATTATAGAAAGAGCCTAAATGTCCATCAACTGATGAATGGATAAAAAAATTGTGGTTTATATACACAATGGAGTACTACGTGGCAATGAGAAAGAATGAAATATGGCCCTTTGTAGCAACATGGATGGAACTGGAGAGTGTTATGCTAAGTGAAATAAGCCATACAGAGAAAGACAGATACCATATGGTTTCACTCTTATGTGGATCCTGAGAAACTTAACAGAAACCCATGGGGCAGGGGAAGGAAAAAAAAAAAAAAAAAAAAGAGGTTAGAATGGAAGAGAGCCAAAGCATAAGAGACTCTTTTAAAAACTGAGAACAAACTGAGGGTTGAGGGGGGGTGGGAGGGAGGGGAGGGTGGGTGATGGGTATTGAGGAGGGCACCTTTTAGGATGAGCACTGGGTGTTGTATGGAAACCAATTTGACAATAAACTTCATATATTGAAAAAATAAAAAAATAAAAATATGGAGAAGACATTATGAACACAAATGTTTAGAAGTATTTCCACCATTATGTGATTATGATTGATGCCATAAATAAACGCTTTCATGTTGTACATTTTAAAAAAATAAAAACTTTGTAGCCTGTTTAAAAATATTTTAAATGAAAAGTTTCAATGCATTTAGAACCTACTCTAAGAAAAGTAACACTTTCTCATTAGTTTCCTTAAAAAAAAAAAAAGGCATTTCAGAAGATGAAAATTCTAAGCGGATTTTAACAAAATGCTACCAAATTAGTGGATGAATATCATGACTTAATAAGTCCAGCAATGTGGCATTTCTTACATGGACAGTGACTAAAACCAATTATCAAAAATATGCTTACTTTAGAAATAGATCTGAGTACCCAAGTGGCTCAGTTGGTTAAGCAGCCAACTTCAGCTCAGGTCATGATCTCACAGATCGTGGGTTCAAGCCCCGCATCAGGCTCTGTGCTGACAGCTCAGAGCCTGGAGCCTGCTTCTAGTTCTGTGTGTGTGTGTCTGTCTGTCTGTCTCCCTGCCCCTCTCCAGCTCACGCTCAGTATCTCTCCCTCAAAAATAAACATTAAAAAAAAAAAAAGAAATAGATCTCTGACTTGCCATAAGACAGTGTCAAATTAAGGTTTTAAAATAATACACCTGAAACTAATATAACACTGTATGTTAACTGGAATTAAAACAAAAAAAGGAAAGGAAAGGAAAGGAAAGGAAAGGAAAGGAAAGGAAAGGAAAGGAAAGGAAAGGAAAGGAAAGGAAAGAGGGAGGAAGAAGAATATTCAATCATTTGCTTTCACTAAAATATAAAAATTCAGTAAGAATATCATTTTGAAACTTTATTTCATCTTTATCTCAACATTATAAAAATTTCTATAAGTACAGTAGTGCATATAAATAAATACACACATATATGAGGTACAGGTTTAAAATTTTTTATTGATTGGTACTTATAAACAGAAAACTTGATTTCTCAAATCAGGGATGACCAACTTCATTGCTTTCAAGGACCAAACAAGTAAGGTAAATAAATAAGTGACACTTTAAAGAAACTGGTGTAAGAAAAATAAAGAGACGTGGAGCAAATAAGTGCATACAAGCCCATCAGCAGGGGACAGTGACTACACAGCTTCAGGCAATTGGTGCCAGGCAGGAAGAACACCCAAGTATGACCTGATCTTCATGTTCACCGAAGTCCAGATGTTTGTGTAAACTTCTCTGGTGTTTAAAACCTGGCAGTGCATGGGATGGCATTAGGGGACTAAATAAACATTTCTGTTAGCCACAGAAGGCTTGAGGGCTGCTACTCTATAACCTTTGCTCTAGATTTTCAAATAGAAAAAAAAAACCAAAACCCTAAGGTTTATTAAGTAAATTATTTATTACTTAAAAGTGAAGGGATATGGCTATTGTAACTTTTAAAGAGCAATCAGAATTTGAGAACAGGCAGACTTTTCAGAAGGCAAGTAAATTCTTAAGGTATGAGTAGCAATGCTAAAATTGGTGGCTCTTTCTCAGATGACCAGTAGGAAAATAAATGACTCCAGTTAAGTATGGTTTCTCAGCTGATAGTTTCTAATCCTACTTGCAACTCCTATCCAACCAAAGCCCACCCATGTTTGGAAAATAAGCACGGGGCGCCTGGGTGGCGCAGTCGGTTAAGCGTCCCGACTTCAGCTCAGGTCACGATCTCGCGGTCCGTGAGTTCGAGCCCCACGTCGGGCTCTGGGCTGATGGCTCAGAGCCTGAAGCCTGCTTCCGATTCTGTGTCTCCTTCTCTCTCTGCCCCTCCCCCCTTCATGCTCTGTCTCTCTCTGTCTCAAAAATAAATAAACATTAAAAAAAAAAAAAAGCACAAGGGTTAAAGATGGAACAAGCAGATCAGCTTCACACATTAAGTTTTAAAAAGAAAAAAAAAATCTGAAAGTTTAATGATCTCTTAGTCTAGTTCAAAATGTCCCTAGTAAGATGGCTTTCAAGGTTCTGTTTGAGGTGGGTCACAAGATGCCACCACAGGAAATATGAAATACATGAGGGACAAAAGATTGGAGAAACTTGGGATGTCAGTTTGAAGTTTGAAGAGGGACATATAGGGGATGTCCTGAAAACATCATTAGGTATAGGAGTACAGAATTCAGGCAACAGCCAAGGCTGGAATATAGACACAGAAATCACCAGCCTGTAGATGTTAATCCACAAGACCTTGAGATATGAGAGAATGTCTAGGGAAAACACAAAGTGAGAAGAGCACTATATACAGAAGCCAGAACTCTAAGACACTTCAACATTTATGGGGAAAACAGTGTGCAAGTTGCCCAGGATGAGAGAGGGCATGGAGTGGAGATCAGGATGATGGGCCACGTGGCAATGTCTTTGATGACCAGGAAGAAATAACTAGGAGGTTCCTAGATGGAAGCAACAAGACAGATGCTCAAATGAGACTCAAATGAGATTTTATATGAGAGCTGAGAATTGTCTGGAAGTGTCATTGGTAAGCAATAAAAATGATTCTCTGTACCTTCCCTGCTCCAAAGTACATATCTGGGAAAATGAGCAGACTAAATCACTGTCCCAGGAAGAAATATAGGAACAGGGTAAAGGGGAAGCACTATCCTCAGAGAAAAGTCAGGTATTAATCAGGTCAAGGAGACAGAAGAGGTATTCTGTGAAGTGAGGGGTGCAGGGAATTGGCTATCTAAGAAAAAGGATTCTTCAGAGCTTGGAAGTACTTGGAAGGAAAGGTATAGAGCAACACTATCTAAGATATATTATGTGAGTCACATCTCTAGTAGCCACATTTTTAAAAAGTAAAAGAAACAGTATGGGAATGCAAGCTGGTACTGCCACTCTGGAAAACAGTATGGAGGTTTCTTCAAAAACTAAAAATACAACTACCCTACAAACCAGCAACTGCACTACTAGATTTATCCAAGGGATACAGGTGTGCTGTTTCGAAGGGACACATGCACGCCAATGTTTATAGCAGCACTATCGACAATAGCCAAAGTATGGAAAGAGACCAAAGGTCCATCCATGGATGAATGGATAAAGAAAATGTAGTATATATATACAATGGAGTATTACTCGGCAATCAAAAAGAATGAAATCTTGCCATTGGCAACTACATGGATGGAACTAGAGAGTATTATGCTAAGTGAAATTAGTCAGAGAAAGACAAAAATCATATGACTTCACTCATATGAGGACTTTAAGAGACAAAACAGATGAACATAAGGGAAGGGAAACAAAAATAACACAAAAACAGGGAGGGGGACAAAACATAAGAGACTCATAAATATGGAGAACAAACAGAGGGTTACTGGAGTAGGTGTGGGAGGGGGGATGGTCTAAATGGGTAAGGGTAACTTAGGAATCTACTCCTGAAATCGTTGTTGCACTATATGCTAACTTGGATGTAAATTTTTAAAAAAATAAATTAAAAAAAGAAACAGTAAAATTAATTAGAACATATTTTATTTAACCCAGTGTATCCAAAATAATTGCATTTTAACATACAATCAATATAAAAATTATTGAGATAGTTTACATTCTTTCTTTCATGCCAAATTTTCAAAATCTGGTGTGCACTTTATACTTACAGCTCATCTCAATAATGACCAGTCACATTTCAAGTACTCAATAGCCACGTGTGGCCAGTGGCTACTTCATAGTATAGACAAGATACAGATGAAAGATGAGTCAGGAGCAAAAACATTTAGCAATAACAATACAGGAGAAAAGTAATGACTGCAGGGGTATGCATTTTGGATATTCATTAAAAACTGGGATGCATGCCATGGTGAAAGCTCTAAGGAATAAACAAAACTTGCACAACCACTACAGAGGCTCATAGTGGGGTTTGATAGTGTGGGTTAGCCTGAATCAGAAGAGAATCAGCCAGGCCATGTCTAGGATGGCAATGGTAAAACAACAATATTTAGCCCAAAGCTCTCAGTTTTAAGGATGAGAGCCAATGCCCAGAAAGGTAAACTAATTTCCCTAAGGGCCTACATGCAATCGTGCAGGCAACCTTACTACCTTGACTTTTTATTCCAGAGTTGCTTTGAGCATCTTGAAAACAATCTTTAAAAATAGAAATAACTTACTTCTAGCATAAAAGGAACATGTAAGAGGGGCACCTGGGTGGCTCAATCAGTTAAGTGTCAGTCTTCGGCTCAGGTCATGATCTCACACTTTGTGGATTCGAGCCCCACATCGGACTCTGTGCTGACAGCTCAGAGCCTGGAGCTTGCTTTGCATTCTGTGTCTCCCTCTCTCTCTGCCCCTCCCCCACTCATACTCTGTCCCTCAAAAATGAATAAACATTTAAAAAAATTAAAAGAAAAAAAATGAACATATAAGAAACATTAGGATGGCTAACTTTAGGGCAGCATTTCACTACCACCCAAAGGCTCAACTCTTAACCAAGTTCATGCCAATCTTATCAAGCTTTTTCTTACCTTGTGAAAGAAGGCAGCACCTGTCAGCACCATGGACAGCTCACAGGAGTAGTTGGAGTTGTAGAGCCAGGACTGATGAGGGATGTCCCACGCATGGTAACGGCCAGGGAAACCCACAATGCGGTCCCGTGCTTCTCTCCACACCCTTGAAAAACACAAGTATATGCACACACCTGAGTATGAAGCTCTAAGATAACCAGAAAGTTTAAAATTACCGTCTCTATCTTGCAGGCTCTGGTCCTTGGGCTGTTACTTTTTTCCTTTAAAAGGTTTTTCTTTAAATAGCAAGATCAATCACAGGCCAAACAGGATAAAAACAAGCAAAGAGTGCCACATGTAGTTTCCTTAATAAGCACTTGCTTACTGCTCTTCTAACTTCTGGCAGCCAGCACCTCTCTAAGCCTTTACAGAAAGAACAAGCTGGAATAACATGGAAAGGAGTTAACTAGAAGTCAAGAGTCTCCAAAATGGGGTATGAACAGCAATCTGCTAACAAGTAGGAAGAAATATCAATTTCTACTTCTATTTATTTTTAATCTTAATTTCCAAAAAAAGTTGTTATATTTTTATGTGCTATTTTCTATTTTTTTCTGTTCTATTTTCTATTTTTTATTTTTATTTTTTCTCAAAAGTTTTGTTTTACATGAGCATAATATGTTAGTACAGTAGGACTTGTATATAATTTACGTGTATTGCATACAGAACTGTTCTTTTACTGAGGGGGTACACCATTAAAAAAAAACTTGGAGCCCCCTGGTTTAACCACAGGAGACTATTGCTTGGAGTAGGTGCAACAGTCTTAATTCCTGAATTGAGCACAGCTGAGGCCGAAACCTGTACCATCAAAAGAAGTGGTCTATAGGACTATACAAATGAAAGATTCATAAATGCATGAAATAATAAATTCAGAATTCAGTATGTTTCCAGGCTAAACTTTTATATAATCCCTAAATTTATAGGTAAGGTAGGACAATAAAATCGGTTCCCCAATTTCACAGGCTAAAATCATAGAGCTGAAAGTACTTATCGTCTACAGAACCCTACAAGCTGTAGAAGTGCTTCTGGTTTCATAAGCAATAAACCACCATATCCCCACTCCATCTCACCCCCAAACAGAGATTTAAACTGCCTGAGAAACTCTCTCATCACTTACATGGAGTTTCAATTCCTAAAACACAAAAAAGATTTCATTCCAAAAGACTTCCTCTCCTATTAAGTTTGAAAGCAATTAATCTAGTCCAATACACCAGAAACCACAACTTCTATCACAATGTAACAGCCTCCTAGGTGGCCTTCTGGCATCTCCTACCCAAGTCTTACCTCTGTCCTAATTTATCTCCTAAGAAGGAATCCAAATTACTAGCCCAAAAAGCTACAAGAAGTTTTTATTATATACTTTGACATTTACAGAATGTAAGAATTACTAATAAATACCACCAGGATATCCAAATGTTCTACCAATACTCCTAAAAATATTGATCTCTTCAAATGCCTATTACTTCTACTAGTCCTGAAATAGCAGCAGAAAGAATAGGAAACTGAATTTTTTTTTAATTTTTTTTTAACATTTATTCATTTTCTGAGAGACAGAGAGAGACAGAGCATGAGCGGGAAAGGGGCAGAGAAACGGATACACAGAATCCGAAGCAGGCTCCAGGCTCTGAGCTGTCAGCACAGAGCCCGACGCAGGGCTCGAACTCACGAACTGCGAGATCATGACCTGAGCCGAAGTCGGACGCTCAACCGACTGAGCCACCCAGGCGCCCCAGAAACTGAGTATTTTAATCATCTATTTGGCTAATTTAAGTCAATATAATGCAATTAGTCCTTAATAAGACAGAATCTCATTTGCTACATACATGATATCAAAAGGTACCATATCTAATTTGTTTTAAGGGCTGCCAACCATGATATGGTCAATTATATATTAAATAATAATAAATAAGGCTAATTATATATCATAAAAATATGGTTAATTAGCTATTAAATAATAAGGGGAAAACTCAATACGGAAGCACTGGTATGAGATAAATTCAGATAAAGGCTTAAATAAATTCTTGGGGCAATGCATCAGTAGTTTTAGATGGTATGGCCTCAGTGAATATTTGAAAGTTAGGCATTTTAAAATATTGACTACAAATAATGCTACTGATTTACATATAAAAACAAAGGACATAATCAGTTCCTTAACCTTATACTCAACCTGCGCTGCACTAAATATGTTTAACTCATGTGCCATATTATAATAGGTCATGCTTTGGTATGCCTTACCCTTAATGAATTATTCTTTAAATGTGCTAATGTTCTAATTACCAACACACTACAATCGGTTATTAGGCACATAAAAAGATACTGAACATCATTAGTCATTAGGGAAATGCAAGTCAAAATTATACTGAAATACTACTTCATCACAAACAATAGAATGGCTATAAATAAAAAATGAAAAACAAGTATTATCAAAGACATGGAGAAATTAGAACACTTATATACTGCTGGTGGCAATATAAAATGGTGCACCCTCTGTGGAAAAAAATATAGCAGTTCCTCAAAATGTTGGAGTTACCACACGATTTAGCTGTTCCAGTCCAATGTATATATCTAAGAGAAAGGAAATGTTCATACAAACACTTGTACATAAATTTTCACAGGAAAAAAAATAAAATAAAATAAAATAAATTTTCACAGGAGCATTATTCACAATAACCGAGAAGCAGAAATGACCCAAATGTCCACCAACAGAGAAATGGACCAACCAAATGCATATATACAAAAGGCAATACACTCACATGCTCAGATGGGTGAACCTTTTTTTTTTAATGTTTGTTTATTTTTGAGAGAGAGAGACACACAGACAGAACATAAGTGGGGGAGGGACAGAGAGAGAGGGACACAAAATCTGAAGCAGACTCCAGGCTGTCAGCACAAAGCCCGATACGGGGCTCAAACCCATGAACCACAAGATCATGACCTGAGCTGAAGTCGGATGCTTTAACCAGTCGACTGAGCCACCCAGGCGCCCCCAGATGGGTGAACCTTTTAAAATCTATTAAGTGAAAGAAGCCGGTTACAAAATGGCACATGTTATATGGAACCATTTATTTTCGATATCCACAATAAGCAAATTTATAGAGGCACAGATAGATTAATAATTGCCTAGGGCTTAGAGAAGGTGGAGGAAAATGGGAAGTGATCACTAATGGGTACAGGGTTTCTTTCAGTGGTAATAAAAGATTTCTAAAAAGATCACAGTGATGGTTCCATAACTCTGTAAATATACTAAAAACTGTTGAATGATTACACTTAAATGAGTGAATTGTATGACTTATAAATTGTACTCAATAAACATTACCCAAAAATGATTTGCAAGAAAATGATCACAAGCTTGGATGTCACAATAAATGTCAAATTGCTTTAAAGTTGCTAAGGCCTACCCTCAATTTTTGTACTTACTTCACTGTGGACACATAATAAACTGCCCATGGGCCTGCATACTAGTCCATGACACACTTTGAATAACCCTGATGTACTCCATTCTCTTATCTGTAATGATCCTTCAAATGGGATATATAAACCCCGGTAAGAACTACTAAGATTCAAGAAAACTACATAGTTTAGTGATTGACTGGAAATTCTGGAGTCAGACAAACTTGCATTTGAATTCCAGTTCTGCCATTTACTTTCTAACATCATGATTTTGCTCTCCTTGATCTCAGTTTACTCCTATGTGATATGGAGAGGAGTACAACTTACATCGTCAAGTTATTAATGAGATAAAATCACACAAAGTGCTCAGCTAGTCTCTGGAACACAGTATGGATTCAAAAATGTCACGCATTTTGATCATAAGAACCACCTCCTCCTCCCTCTCTTTTTCCTCTTGGATCTTTGCTCCTAACCCCATCTTTCCCCAAATCTTTCAAGCCCCAGGATTCTGGCACCATTCCATTACCCAACACATAGCAAACATGTTGCTTCTGCCTGACTGGGAGCTATTCCTGCAAACACAAAAACCTCACATTTCCATTAGGGAACTATCTCTTGCCTCCACTCAGTCCATGTTTGTGGCTGGAGGATGATATAGTTTCAGCTCCAGGGCCAGGCAGATAACCCTGATCTAGCCAATCACAGAATCCATCTCCCTGCCCTCCCTCAAAGGGAGAGCCTATGGGAGATCACAGGCAACAAAGAGGAAAGCAAAACCTAGAGATGAAGAGAAATGGAGTTCTCCAACATCACCTAAGACCCAAAATCCAGCTATGTCCTGTCAGCCCTTACTACCTCTGAGTACTTATTATCAGCCAAGAAATTCATTTTGCTGCCTAATCCACCTTTGAGTTGGTTTTCTGTCACTTGCAAACAAAAGTGTTTCTTGATTAAAAAGTAGCTGCTCACCGAAACCCAAACATGATTTCATCATGGCGGAGGTGAGCATCATCATCAATAGACAGGATAGCCTCTGTCTCAATTTCATTCCAGGGCAAGAAGCGGTTGTTCAAACTGTTCTTCTCAGTCCGGACCACCTGTAAGGAGGAAGGAAAAACACTAATGATCAATGCTGCATTATAGAATGCAAAACCAAAACTGCCTCTGGTCAAAGGAGACTGTGGCTAAATTTACTAAATAATCTTGCCAGGTTGCCTACCACTCATAAAACCCAGTACATGTCTTTCAGGAACAGAAACTGATCTTATAATTCAGCAAATGTATAAGGATTTCACATTTTAAGCTTTATTCATTTGCTAACTAATTTTCTTGTGAAACAAGTTAAAGCTGAGGATTATTTTACATAAACGATAAACAGTCTACAGAAATTAAAAATAACTCTCCCAAGAGAACACAAGGTGGCAGAGTAGAACTGAGATTATAATTCCCAGCTCTGAAATCCCCAGGCTTACTCATAAATTTTAAAGCCCAACTCAGAAATCCCTTGAGTTTGTGTCATTTCTGATGCCTAAAAAAGGAGAGCCCATCCAGTTGAGGTTAATTACCTCACCTTTGCAATTCCCACTGACTACACATACAGATGCTTTTTCTTTCAAGGGGTACCTAACTCAGCAAAATTAACAGCTGTGTTAACTTACAGCAAATCCCAATTCAAAGATTCTCTATCCAAAGTGACCCATATATGCAAAGCAGTATTTTCTTCATAAAACAAAGATTAGTGCCCAAACAGAATTACATTACAAAGAAAATGTTTTACTTAGACATCTTAGATAAGCACAGTTTACTAACAATGTAGGTGGTAGCTTTGTTATTCACCTTGCCCAATATGAAGATGACCATACTCAGTACTTTAATAGCTCATTTTATTTTTATTGTACCTATATCTAATTAATCCACCTAATGGGAAACTATCAATTTATTCTCAAAAACCAGAAACAAAGGGAACTTCCTGAAGAATCATCTTTTTAGAAAGACAGAGAGGGTCATCTTACTTTCAACAGAAACTTTTACTTGTACTGAGAATAAGCTCTACCTAGCTTGATGAATGGAATTATATCCATGGTCTAAAACTTCATGAATGCTTTCAAAGGTACTCCTGTGATCTCACAAATACTGTCTCCATAGCTTAAAATACTCTTTCTCCTCTTCTTCTACCAGAATCATTCTCTCCCTGGAGACCCAGCTCACATGCCTCCTGTCAACTTACACCCTTGTCAAAATTAATCACTTCTATGTTCTTTTTTTTTTTTAATTTTTTAAGGTTTTATTTATTTTTGAGACAGAGAGAGACAGAGCATGAACGGGGGAGGGGCAGAGAGAGAGGGAGACACAGAATCAGAAGCAGGCTCCAGGCTCTGAGCCATCAGCCCAGAGCCCGACGCGGGGCTCGAACTCACGGACCGCGAGATCGTGACCTGAGCTGAAGTCGGACGCTTAACCGACTGAGCCATCCAGGCGCCCCAATCACTTCTATGTTCTTAGAGCAGAGTCCTCATACTTCAACTAATGCATTCTAACATACTTAGAATCCAATTAGTTCAGAGATCAAAAGGCCTTACAGATCATATGGCCAACTCTCACCTTGTACATGGACAAATGGCAAGTGGCAGAGCTAGACACTAATTAGTGCCTTCTAACTCCAAATCAGTCTTTTTCTGCTAAACTTACATTAAATTTATCAATCTCATCAAACCAAACATCACTTAGAATGTTTACTTTACTAAAGAGCTTTAAAAAGTCTTAAAAGACTTTGCCTCAGCCCCAGAGGAGTTCCTCCCAAGTCAAGACAAGAAAGGATCTATAATCTATAATCAGATTTGCTACTACAGAAAACAGATGTCAGAGCCAAGCAATAGACACAGAAATCCCCCTTGCCCTGCAGCACGTTTGGCCATATAAAAAGTCCCTGGAAGCAAGCCCAGGTCTCCCAAGCTCAGAGTCAGCAGTTGCAGAACAAAGCACTGAGGTCTGGGTTGCAGTAAAGATGAGCAGGGAGGGGGAGATGACCAACTACTCACCTCAGTAGCTGCTGGGCTCCATCCCCAGGGAGCATGGAAATGGTCAGAAGTAGCAGGAGCCAAATGCCAACCTCAGCAAACACAAAATGCCATCTATCTTAAGACACACCCAATTTCAGAGGTGTTAAAATATAAAATAACGTCCACCTTAGAATCAATGCACTATGGCAGCTGTTTGCTCAACCACCCCCAACAAACCACTCTTGGTCATTCATTTTACTTTCCTAACACACCTAGCATCCACTTAATACAGAACTGCAATTCTGGCAGCTCAGGTGGACAAAGCTCCCCCTCAATTCTAGCAGCAAATACACACAGCTTAAAATGAAGAAAACATACTCAATTCTTGAATATTCAACTGTAGATTATCAGTTTTACAGGTTAGACACTAGGAAGATTATCTACAGCAAAATTAGCAATCCAAGAACACAGCACAGAACTTTAGTAAAGTGTAAGCCAAACACCACCAACACGGGCCTCCCCTAGGGCTCTCTTGAAACACAGGCCTACCCCAAGCCTACCAAGTCAGAAACCTGCAAAATCCCCAGGTGATTCCTATGCACATTAAATTTTGAGAGGGTTGGTAGAGGAAAAGCATGGTTTTGGAGTCCATCAAAAAAGCCTGGGGGCGCCTAGATGGCTCATTTGGTTGAGTGTCCGACTCTCAGTTATGACCCTAGCGTCATGGGATCAAGGCCTGTGTCAGGCTCCAGACCAAGATTCTCTCTCTCTCTCTCTCTCTCCCCCTCTGACCCTCTCATCAGCTCACACGCTCTCCTTCTAAAAAGGGGGAGGGGGGGAAAGAAAGAAAAGAAAATAGAGACAATTTTTTTTTTAAAAAGAAAAGCCTGAGTTCACATTCCCACTCCACCACTTACTTGTGCAAAGGTAAGTGAGGAACCTCTCTCCTAAATACAGCCCCATACTGTGTGCAAAAATGGAACTTATTCATCAGCCAAACGTGACCATCTTATAAACAACCTCATTCACTCTAAAAACAACACAAACTAAAATAGTCATGATTTGATGCCTAGAGCACATCCAAAATTTTTGTCCAATTTACAAAATAAACCAAATCAAGAGGACCTGCTTGTCTTCTGGAAGACTTAGAACTGAAGATCTAATACCAAATGTGTTTTAGCCTAGATTTCACATCTGTATTTTTTAGCAAGTTTATTAAAGTCCAGTAAGAGGCAAGTCCATTACAAACAACTACTGTGGATTCCAGAAATAAAGTATACATACTACCTTTGCTCATCCTGGCACAACCCCTCTGGGCTGGATGGCAGCAAGATTTTCAGGATTAGGGAACTGACGCAACAGCCATCAGAATGAAAGGAAAGATTTGAGGATTCACAGAAACACAGCATCATGAACTGCAGCAGCTTATTTCTGGTTGGCTCACAAACAATTGTGGTCAAAAAGTCTGCTTTAAGAATTTACAGCAGTGATTCTTAACTATGAGCGATTCTGCCCAAGAAACATATAAAACAATGACGCTGGACAGTCTTGGTTGTCATAACTGGTAGTGGAACGGGGTGAGCTACTCGTATCTAGTCAGCAGAGGCCAGGGATGCTGCTAAATACTACAAGCACGGGACAACCACCCAGAGCAAAGAATTATCCAGCCCTACATGTCATTAGTGCCACTGAGGAGATACTCTGATTTAGAGTCAACATTCAGAAGACAGTACAGCACATACAGTTCATTATTTAAGAACAATTTACCTTTTCCTTACAACCAAAAGGAGATTTCTGCACTTACAGACATTGCAAATATAAACTAAAATTAACTAGGAGGAAAGAGTAAAAGCTTTCTTCTAACAGTTTTGCTTCAAAGCTATACTGCTTAATAGCTAGACAAAATTTTGCTCAGCAAACCTACTGTTATCAATTCTGGCACCAAAAACATAAGGACTAAAAAACTTAAATATCTGTAATGCAGACATCCATCAGATCAGCATTGGCATCTAAGATTTTTGAGAAACGGCAGATCGAAAAGGATAGAAATGAGTCAACCAGAGTAGTAAGTCATGTTGCTCATTTTTGTTGACATTGTTTTGTTTTGTTTTTAAAACTAAAAAACAGCTCCTGCTTCTTCAACACTGGCTATTTTCTCATGCCTAATGATTATACCTTGGTAACTCGTGGACATGAAAACTGACCCTCAAGTTACTAAGTCAATTACTGGTTATGACACTGACCAGAATGTACCGAGCAATGTGCCTGGCATACAGTAGGTGTTCAACACATCTTATAAATGAGCAAATAACCAAACGACTAGGAAATAAACCCTACTTTAGCCCTGTCCATTCTATTTTCAGAATATGGAATAAAGACTTGATAACTTTATGTATCAAAACTATAACATTCTACATACTAAAACCTCCTAGCATTTAATCTAGTATTCCAGAGCAAAACAATCCATCAACCTACAACTGCCAAGTCAGGAGCCATGCACGCCAACATTCATTTTTAGTTTGTTTCATGAACAATGCTTCCTGGGGAAGCTACATGAGTTCTCCTGCTGACTAGTTCTACCATCATTCATAAAAGCCTAGACTTCCACTCACTGCACGTTTCTTCCCATCACAATGGAACAATACAGCAGTCATGGCCTGGAGTCCTACTGTATGCAAATGTATGCAAGTACATGCATGATCAAAAAATAATTAGTAACCTCACATAACATTTAAGTTGGTTCTTGAGGAATTCTGGAATTTATGAATGATAAAGAGCTACTACTCTACAAAGATCCTTTCTCCTAGTATGCTAATAAGGTATTTGGCTTCTAAATCCTGGCAGAAATCAGCAAATTCACATTAATTAGGAAAGTATCAATTTACATCATAAATATTTAATTAGCTATCATAAGTTAGATCCCCAATTAATAGATAGCCAATATCTCTTAATATGTAAGGGATGGAAATGTAAGTAGTTATTGCTATTAACAAGCAACAATCGAACATTTCTACAATTTGGTAAGTGACAGTTGCTGAAGTGCAGCAGAGGAATTTGGATTCAAATGGAAGAACTACCTAAATATGGAATCTTTTATAAAAGCAGCTCACAACTAGCCATAGGCAGGTCTTTGAAGTTGGGAAGCAAGAAAAATAGGGCATGAAGAAATTAAGTGTATGAACCCAAGTCATAAAGTAGACCAAGAACAGGGAACACAAAAAGGTAAAACATACTTGACAAGTAATAAAATTAGAAAATATGTGTGGAAAATATAAAGCACCATACAAACACATAATGCCACCTATTAAATTCAGCAATTTAAATACACTTAAAATGTTCTCCTTTCTCTCCTTAAAATTTTGCCTAGCCAAAGTCAACAGTCTCCAGTCTCAAACAACACATACACATGTGTGATACACTTCTGTAATGAATCCATTTCTGAAAATGAGCCTTATGTCAAGTCACCATACAGGCAATAAGGTAAACAGCAATTAGCTTTTGTCCTCCATCCTCCCCTTTCCTCTAACTTAAAAAAGTAACCCAGGACGCCTGGGGGGCTCAGTCAGTTGAGTTTCCGACTGCAGCTCAGGTCATGATCTCACACTTCACGGGTTCAAGCCCCGTGCCGGGCTCTGTGCTGATGGCTCAGAGCCCGGAGCCTGCTTCAGATTCTGTGTCTCCCTCTCTCTCTGCCCCGACCCCGCTCTACTCTCTCAAAAATAGACATTAAAAATATATTTAAAAAATTTAAAAAGTTTTAAAAAGAAGTAACCCATCACAGAGCTCAGGAATTAAGAAAATGAGGTATAAAGGGAAGCTCATAGTCCTGTATACCTGCTTTTGAGACAAGGACCCATGTGAAACAGCTTGAGGTGACTAGGGTGGAGAGATAATCAACAGAGAGAGACCAAGCAGCATTAAAATATCTTGATTTTTCAAGGGACTCATTCATTCAATAAACATTAAGCAGTAGGGAAAGTTAGGTAATGAAAAGAAAGGGAAAGGAATAAGAAGGTGAACACAGTGAACTACTTTTCTATTTATAACTTACTTTAAATTTGGGTCTGATGCAGTATTAAAAAACAATTTAGGTTTTGATTTTAGGTTATATTTTAGGTTATGAGATAAGTCTGTTTTAACTCATAAAAGAAGTTGTACATGATCCCTATAAAGCTGTAGGTCAAATAGCATAGGTTAGAGGTTCACCATCAAATGAGAGAATGCAGGGGTGTCTGGGTGGCTCAGTCAGCTAAGTGTCCAACTCTTGATTTTGGCTCAGGTCGTAATTTCACGGGTTCTTGGTATGGAGCCCTGAGTCGGGCTCCACGCTGACAGTGCAAAGCCTGCTTGCAATTCTCTCTCTCCCTGGCTCTCTGCCCCTCCACCGCTCATGTGCCCACGCTCTCTTGCTTTCTCTCAAAATATATAAATAGTTTTTAAACAAGAGAATGCATATCAAGAGGACAACACAGTGCTGACCGAGCACATAGAAAATGCTCAAAACTTGTTAGCAATTATTATCACATAAGATTAATACAATCTCCTCCTATTTTACTTTGTAAACATTTTATTTATGCATGTAAGCTGTGCCTTTTCAAGAAATTTAGATTTGGTAAAAAAGAAAAACATGCACTGACCATGGTCAGAAGTCCTAAGACCTAAGTTCTAATTTGGGTATTAATTGGTTGAGTGACCCAAAACAAAATTCTCTCAGTCTCAGATTCCTTACTTTGAATTAGTAAAGAGTACAAATAGACTAAGAGGAGGAGACATTCCCTAAAGAATTGATTTGTAGCAATTAAGAAATCATTTATGCAACATGACTTTTCAGCAATTCCTTTATATTACACATTTATAATTTTTGCTATAATTTCTGATTTCTGGTAGCTCTGTTTTATAAATTCTCCTTCACAGCCACGTAGCCTCTTCTCAAACAGAAAAACGAGAGCCATAGCTATAATCACCAAGTTATTAAATAATGTCAAAGAAAAAAACCAGAGATGCTAAACCTAGTGAAGTCTACCAGACTTTGTACAATCTTAGACCTAGAAAAACTGGACAAGATTTTTCCTGTTAGTTTTGCTTAGAAATCACATTTTAGGAAAATATCATCTGATCTATTCATGTAACATATATATTACTTGCAGAGCCCAACTCAGGGCTTGACCTTACAACCCTAAGATCAAGACCTGAGCTAAAATCAACCAACTGAGCCACTGAGGCACCCCTCAAGTAATATTTCTTAAAGGAGAGTGGACACAGATAAAAAAACAATGTGTACCAACTTTATAAGGAATAGCCTTTATTATTATCTCTACTGTTGCCTGAGGTCTAGCCAGAAGTAAAGCCTTTAACAGCCTGACTGGCAGAAGTCCAAGCCTGATTATTAATGACACTGAGTTCTCTTCTAGTCTTCCTTCTTGTTCCCTTAGTTGACCATGATGACTGACATGACAATAACTACTCTGGCATGACATTAGGTTTCCAAAATGGGGTTCTCCTTTTACAGTTTTACTATTAAGGGCTGGGAGGGAGGGAAAATGGCAGTGAAAAACAATCTCGTATCTCTCTATATAGTTTTCATTTGGAAAAATGGGCACATTCTGGTCTTAACACTTCCACAGAGACCTTGGATTCTAGTAGGGAGATGTGATATGCTTAGCTGACCCTCTCTACCACTGCTGCTCTGGTCCAAGTTTACAACACCCCTCACCTAGGCTCCTGCAATAATAGCCTCTGAACTGTTTCTTCTGCTCTTTTCCCCATAGTCCAACACATATTACCCTTTCCTCAAAACCCTCCAATGGCATCCTAACATACTTCTAATAAAATCTAGAATCCTTACCATGGCCAAGCATGCATGCATGCTTGGTACTATCTGTAAGCAGACTAATAAAAGATAAAAAGATTGAACTAACATTTGAGTTGCCACTCACTCAAGAGACGGAACTTGCCATTTGAGTCCAACCAAATAAACTGCTTGTGAAAACTAAAGTATCAATACTTCACAGAGAAATAAAACAAAATCCAGTCTTCACAATGTAATATTCACAATGTACAGAGTTTAATACAAAACTGTGCGATGTACCAAGAACCAGAAAAACATGACCTTCAAGAAAAAAGAAAAATCAATGAAAGCAAAACCCCAAATGTTGGAATCAGCAAAGGTGTTAAAGTAGCTATTATAACTATGCTCAATAAAATGTACTCAGAATGGAAAAAAAAAAAGGGAGGAAATCTCATCAGGGAAATGGAAACTATTACTTTAAAAACATGGATATTCTGGAACTGGAAAATATAATATTTGCAATTTAAAATTGACTGGATGAGCTTAAGTGTAGAGATGACACAAAAGTTTGTGAACATGATGATAAATCAAGAGAAATTATCAAAATTGCAGAACAGAAAAAAAGATTAAAAAAAATGAATAGAGACACTAAGAACTGTGGGATGGAATCAAAATGTCTAATATTCACAGGGCATCTGGGTGGCTCAGTCGATTGAACATCTGACTCTTGATTTCAGTTCAGGTTATCATCTCATAATTCATGAGATCAAGCCCCACATCAGACTCTGCACCGACAGTGCAAAGCCTGCTTGGGATTCATTCATTCATTCTCATTCTCATTCTCTCTCTCTCTCTCTCTCTCTCCCTCCCCTCTCTCCCTCCCTCCCTCCCTCCCTCTGCCTCTCCCCAGCATGCGTATGCATGCTCTCTCACTCTCTCAAAATAAATAAATATTTTTAAATGTCTAATATACATATAATGAAGCCCCCAAAGGAGAGGAGGAAAAGAATGGGGCAGAGAAATATACCTGAATAGATAATGACATAAAAATTTTCCAATATATGAAGAAAAAATAAATTGACAGATTTAAGAAGCTTAGTGAACCCCAGTCAGAACACAAATAGAAGAAAACCATGCCAAGGCATATCATACTCAAAGCACTGAAAACTAAACATAAAGTCTTGAAAGCAGCCAGAGGAAAAGAACGTGTTCCATATAGGAAAACAAAAATTTGAAGACCACTGACATACCATCAGAAACAAGGGAGACCTGAAAACAGTGGAACATCTTTAAGATGCATGAAAGTGGTGGTCCCCAACCCAGTAGGGAGTTTTTCTCAAAGGACTAGCTTTCAAATCCTTTGACATAATACTTATTCCCCACACAGGGCACCTGGATGGCTGGGTCCATTGAGTGTCAGACTTGATTTTGGCTCAGGTCATATTCTCACAGTTCCTGAGACTGAGCCCTACATCGGGCTCTGCACTCAGTGTGGAGCCTGCTTGAGATTCTCTCTCTCTCCCTCTGCCATTCTCTCCCACTTGCACTCCCTCTCTCTCTCTAAAATTTAAAAAAAGAATTAATACTACTCTCCACTTCCATTAGACATTCTTAGTTATTAAGCTCCCAGAGCTAATGAACCTGATTCAACTGTTTACAAAACAGGCAAGAGACAGAGCAGTCACCCACCACCACCACCTCTGTTCAGCAGCCCCGCCCCATTCTGACGAGTCAGCTACTTCAACTAGTGGCACTTGCCCCATCTCTCTGGGTGGAGTCTAGTCACCTTGCCCAGGCCCTTTCCCATTTGAACTGAAGAGAATTAAATCTTTTGGGGCAAGAGTGTCAAAGGATGGTGGTAAAGATCACATTTGCTTTAAGCCAGATCCAATGTAGTTTCCCCTTTGTCATCTAAATAATAGACAAGTATGAGGAATTTGACAAATCCCAGAAGGCACCCCTAAGACAATCCCTCTCTACTCAAAAACCTAGTGCTCAATACATTTCATAGCCCACAAATATTTACCATTTATGCCTCATGCTTAGGTGAGAACCTGAGCACAAGGGAAGCACAAATTGCCCCTCAATTTCTGAAATGATATGTGTGGGTTCCTAGATTAATTCAAATATGCTGATTTGAAATCATTTTCCCTTCAGGATTGGAATCTGACAGATTGCCTGGGAACCACCCTACTGCTAATTTTATAAAGACCCGTTAATTATAACATAATGAATTGGGTACATCTGCATCCTGGGTAGGAAAACTACTCTGCAACGTCTCATAACGGTGCCATTTCTCCACAGGGGAGAGAGAGAGCTGCGAGTCCCTCCTAGTATTGATACCTGGTAGTGTTGGCTCTGTGCCCAAGAGGTCAGCAATTCAACCACTGCCCCCCAAAAAACCTGCCTCTCTTAAACAGAAAGAACAGGCAAAATATTTAGAGAATACAGTGAATTCTCCAGCTTAAAAATGTTTCCTCTTTTTCAGAAGAACTAGGAAAAAAACTGGTATCATGAGTATGGGCAAGCTATTCAGAATGGCCCCCCATTTGGAAAGTTTCTGGCACTTTCCAACTAGGCATTGTATTATTGCAATGAGCTGCCCAGTAATCAAAGAGGAGTACTTATTTCCCACCAGAGCTAAAAGAGAGGATTAGTTCTGGTAAGTTCTCTAACTAATTTCAGTCATTGTTAACAGGGTGGCATCAGCTTCTCTACATCCCTATCAAATTCAAAGAAAACTCAGGAAAAAAGGAAAACCAAGGCTGCTTTATTATTCTATTTGAGCAGCATCCACCTTTCACAGAACAAACGCTTTTTTCTTTTTAATTTCAATGACATTTAAGAAGCTGTAACTGAGAAAGAAAAAAGTGAAATTTATTTGGAAAGAAATCTTATAAAGAAATCTCCCTATTTATAACACTTTTCTTAATATACAAGATAAATTCTGGGATCAAAAGTTTTTAGAACACTACAGTCTCTGAAGAGCCTCAGAGTATAAATTCAACTAAATAAAAGAAAAGAAAAGATGAGCAGTGGTGGTAAGCACATAGCAGCAGTAATAAGAAAGACAATTTTAAAGATTTGTACAGGAGAAAGCAAGTAATAAGAGCTGTTATGCAGAGGATACAAGAAGCCTTTATCAGTGAAGTGAGTTAACCCTGTCCACAACATAGACAGATATCCATACTGCCTCCCATCTTCTTGGACATGAAAGGGTAAGTAGGAATCAAAAAATTATTAGGCACCTTTCTAGATTCCTTACTTGTATTATTTTATTTTTCTGTTTAACCCATAAGTCAAAGAAGTTAATTAACTCATCAAAGATCCAAAAGGACTACTTAATCCCAGGTCTATATTAATCCAAAACTCATACTGCCCTAACATTATACCATGCTGCTGCTTAGAAAATACTTCACATGAATTAGTTTCTTGATATAAATTTTCAAAACACTGGTCTAGTCCAAACATTCCCCTTCAGACAAGTTCTTCCTAAAAATTACACTAATTTTCTTAAGCAAGCTTTTGGCAATGGATGGCCCACCAGAACTTTTGCCTATCTTTGCTACCTTTTTCTGGAAAGTCTATGCCATGGGGTAAGTGGTTGGAACTTTGTTTGCTTATGACTTGCTCTAAGGCCTCACATTTAAGATAAATGGGTAATCTGCTAAGGCCAACTTTATGTCAGAAGGTGGATAAACAAAGTACTCAGAACTAAAGCCCTATTCTACATAACAGATTATTTTTCCTGTAAAATACAGCATCCAAGTCAACAGATAAAGTAAAGAATCTGAGAAAGAACCTGTAAGAGACCATAGAAAAGGTGCAGGATCTCCAACTCCCAAATATTTCAAACCCCCAACTCTAATCCTTCAAAAGACTTCTGTAATATCCTGATAAAGAAATGGGTCTTCCTGCTAAAACAGGGAGGTGATTAAAAATGCAGCTTCTGGAATCAGACACTAAAGCTCAGCTTGTCCTTTATTAATCATGACCTTGGGCAGAACAGTTAATCTCTCGAAGCCTTAGTTTCCATAGATATAAAGTGAAGAGACCATAATAATGTAAGTTCTATAAATCCTAAATTCTATAAACCCTGAAATCACAGGTGCTTACTAATAGCTCTGTCATCATCATTCTCATCAACATGTTTGTTATGACACAGAAAACATCAATGGGGTAACTGAAGGGCTTTTGTAAACCTTCATGAGGCCAGTATGGATTTCAGTTTTGGAGAGTCTTAGGAGATTTAGAGGAAGTGAGTAGCAGAAATGGAACTGGCAAGGCCTGAAAGGACTGAAAAAGAAGCAAGCAGAAATTCCATGGGGAAAGGAAATCTGTATGGGGGGGAAAAAGTGTATCTATAAAGATACACTTTATATATATTTGGAAAAAGGATTAAGGAGTAAAATGCTATCTCATGCAGTAAAACAAACTGCTTTTTTCTATTACCATAATAGGGACGCCAATGTCGGGCCACAGAAGGTCCTCTGACGGTAGCTTGGGAGAATTCCATACCACCACGACCTTGTTCAGGTAAGGGAGGCCATTCAGTCTCTCTAAAGAGTTCATAAGCACTTCCTCCCTCTCATAAGTCAACATCACCACCGTGAACTGCTCTCGTGGAACGTTGCCTCCAAGTGCCGCCTGAAACTCCTTGCCAGAACCCCCAGCTCCACCACCAATAGGCCGAAATCCAGTCCCTGAGCCCAAGAATTTGGCCTCTGAGGGCAATACAGGGTCAAAGGGTGTGTGGGGGAACAGATGGAAAGGCCCTGGAGCAGAGTTCCAGCTGCGGTAAAAATCAGTGACAGTCAAAGTAAAGTTGCGGAGGTATTTGGGTGAGGCATAAGGCGGCTCCGTTTCCACTGGCCCCAGGTCCAGATCCCCATTGTCGGCCATGTTAGGGTCCGTTCCAGCCGCCTTGCCTGAACGATGGGGGATCTCAGCTGCCGCCTCTTCCCGGATGGGAGCAGCTGGGATCTGTATGCGAGTCCTAATCATAGCCAGCACGGTATTAAAAATACTGTCAGCGGTTGAGAAGTACGTCTCCCAGAGAAAGCGGCCTTGCCGCCTCATAGCCAGCAGATCACTATCTGAGAGGCTTCGTAACAGAAAATGAACCTCGGTAACACGTGGCTTGGGCACCACCAGGGCTGCCTCATTCCACTGCAGCATGTCCTGGTAGGGAAGCTGGACTTGCTCCCCCAGCACAACTGGGACAGCACCAACTTCCAGGGCTTCAAAGAGCCGTGTTGCACACCCAGATGAAATAACCAAGTGAGGGTCCCCAGGAGTGATAATGAGGGCAAAGGTGGAAAGCTTCAGTAATTCTAAGCGGTCCTCACGCTCCCCACACAGTGCCCACTCAGTAGGCAGACTGGGTTTAGGCTGGTTTTTGCAGGTAAATTCTACCAGGACCTGATCTAGCTTGCTGTCCTGTACAGCCTTTAAGGTGGCAATGATACGATCATCATAGTCGGCTGGAGGGTCACCCTCCATTTCTTCTTCAAAGGAGCGGGCCTCCTGAAGGCTGGATCTCAGTGATTCAATCTTCTCACCCTGGAAGGTGAAAAGATATTTCCGCTTAACTGGCACCTGTGGTGGGATTTCCATGAAGTTGGGCTCTGACATGGCATGGACTAGTGGTGACACTACCAAGTCAAATCCAGGTCTGTACTGGGCAGCATAGAAAGTAGACTGGGCCACCATGGCCCGGCCTGTACTGACATTATATAGTAAATTCTGTGTATCTGACTTCCGCGACAGATTGATGATGACATGGTTGTGTCCATCTGTCCGCCAATGTGGTAGAGAATAGAGCTGCTTCTCAAGTTCAGCAGGCCGAAGCACTACTGGCTCCTGTATTTCTCCCACTAATATCACATAAAGGCAGGCAATGTCCGCATTTTCTGTAACATAAACACTGGCTCGCGCTGTAGCCTGAAAAGCCTGCTTGACCAAAGGATCCAGGTAGCTGCCAAAGGCAAACTGGTCACTGTCATACACATAGACTGGAAAACCAGAGGTGAGAGGACAGCGAGAATAATCGAAACAATTGTGCAGCCGGCATCCCCGTATGACCTTTGGGGGAGGAAGACCGGCATCGTCCTTCTCTGGAAGCAATCGGATAGGCAAAGAAAGTTTGGGCTGATTTTGAGCCATCAGCTCTTTGTAAGAATGCTCAGTCTGGCTAATGACATTCTTGAGCTGAAGCAAGTCCTGCTTGGCATTCTCAATGCTCTTCTTACAGGCTTCAATCTTCAGATTCAGCTTGGCAATTTCACTGTTCAGCTCTTGCCGCTTGGCTTCCAGCTGCAAAAGCTCTTCGCTTACAGACTCACGAATCCGGCAAAGATCCAGCACATGCTTTACCTCGCATAGTTCATTACCAGCCCTTGGGCCAAAAATCCGCTTGCCTGCCTCATCAGCCTCATCCAGAGTGGTGAGATAATAGTGAGCAATAAGGGGGAAGAAAACCAGAATGATGAAGAGCGTGAAACTGAGCCACGTGAGTCGGATCCGGTTGGACCACCGTAACATACAGGTTTGACCTCCATTCCCCACTCCCCCATTCCGCAACATGGTATAGCCCGTCATGAGTTCCTGTGTGGCTCTTGCCCCCTCTAATCACGTTGGGTCACTCGCCATAACCATGAGTTTCTATTAGACGAACTCAATCTCTTTTCACTCAGACCTTTCTGTTAAGAGTTAGTGTGCTCCCTGTACAAGGCACCAAATAAAATGGAAATTTCATTTTCCTCAGCTGTAATTGAAATGGTCTCTGACCTTATTCCAGCAGATTTTAAGTTCTGGTTGCTGACCAAAGAACATGTCCTTAATCTTTACTGAATGGTAAAAGGTACCACATTGTTGATGAGATGAAAAGGAGAAGGTCCCTGATGATGAAACCCAGGAAAAATACCCTGGAATCAGACAGACTTTTTCAACTGCCATAGCTCTTGTTCCTTGGTTTTGCTGAGCAACAAATATGCATAGTTACTATTCACAGTTATAAAGTAGCTGGTTAGAACAGAAATGAATGTCACCCTCTTATCGATGTCCTTGCCAACAATGAGGCCTGCAAAAAAAAGAGAACCATGTAAGTCTTGAAAAGATTATGTGCGACAACCCCACCCTTCCCCAGTTTCTAGAAAATGCTTAAATCTGAAAAGGTAAAATAATAGTTGGAACACTGATGTGTGTCTCACAGAACATTTTAAGTTTGGTTCAGGTTGTCTTAGTATGGATATTTTACAGTATGGCTAATAAGAAATGGGTAAGCGTCCAAAAACAACTTCAGTTTTTATATACACATAGACACACCCTGTCCTCCAATTTAACAAGATACAGGGCAGAATTAGAGCTCTATAAAATGAAGATCAACAACATTTAACAGAGGGCAAAGATGTATGCGACAATTTGTTATTCTAAATGGAAAGAAACACCATCCTGTCCAGCCTTGATAGTCATGTTCATTCCTTAGTCATGTTTATTCCTAACATGAGCCTCCTTTTGAACCACTTAAAAAAAAAAAGACTCTGAAAAGCTCAAGGCTTTACAGTCAGAGTTGAAATTAATGGAAGAGAACTCTTTTGATCTTTACCCAGTAGTAGGTGCATTAATCCAGAGACAAAATGTATTTCCTAGTTTGCTTCTCATTTATCTTATGCTAGCAGACATCAAGTGTTCCTCTTTAAAATATAAATAGTAACTTGGTCTTTCAGAAAGACTACTATACTTAGAAATGTGGGGCATTATTTCTTCTCCTTTGGAGACAGATTTGCTTTCAAACCTTATACCTCAGTTTCCTAATCTCCCCAAATGGAGATAAGTATACTGAGACAGAAACAATATATTGTGTTGCTATGACAAGAAAGGACAGAGAATGTGAGAGTACTTTCAGCTAATAAATCTTGAAACAACATTCTCACTCCTGTTCATTTACCAACTTTACTATCGCAGGCTACAAAAGCTCTTCACTTGCTTTCATCTTGAACTCAACATATCTAGAACTGAATTCATAATATTCTACGCCAAAGAATATTCCCAATTCCTTTCATTTATTTCCTCCAGAAAGTATTTACCATACTCTTAACATGTCTAAAACATGCTCAGTATAACTACAGGAGAAGCGAGAATGCAAAATAATCTTCAACCTTGTGGAACCTCCTTTAACCTAAGAGATAAAATATAAACAAACAGCAAGGACACTACTACAGGGTAGTATAAGTAGCACATCACAGGTGCTCAATCTTCTCTCTAGCTTCTATGCTTGTTAGAGGTGTAAAATTATTAGAGCTGGGATAGAATCACCTCTCCTTTAAATAAAAAAAGTTGCCAATGTTAATAAAAGGCTTGAGTAAGCAGAATAAGAGAATAATGACAACAAAAAACAAAAACTATTGATCACAAAAAAGCTTAAACTTGGAGGATCAAAAGTTGGATAATTAACAGCTAACCAAATATCCCAGAAAATGTAAGTCAATATTTCTAAAGCATTATCCTTTTAAATCAAATGTTAAAAATTTCTCTTCCTGTTTTCAAAAGAATATTCTCTACACCTTACAAACAAATTATAACAAAGAAAGAATTAAGTGGAAGAAAAAAAGGAATGCATAATCAAGGAAATTCAGTTGATTCATTCCCTCCTTACCATATGTTTCTGGATCCTTCCTTTCTCTAACTCATGCAGCATTTTACTTCAGTATATAATTTCTTAAAATAGTAAGCTCCAGGTCCAGGGCTTGCTCTCCTGATAGAAAATAGAAAAGTGACATGCTATTAGAAAAATACTCAATACTAAAGGCATTATTAAAGAATGTATTTACTGAAGGGGAAGATGCTGGGGGAGTACAAGGACCCCAGGCTCGCCTCATCCCATGAACACAACTAGATAACTACCAAATCATCCTCAATACCCCAGAAATAAACCTAAAGGCTGGAAGAACAAACTCTACAACTAAAGGTAGAGAAGGCAGGAAGAGTGGACACATGGTTTGTGAGAGAAATGGATCCTGGCCACTGTGGTGGGTGGGGAGCCACAGAAGGGCAAGAGAGACCAGGACACAGGGAACACAAATTCCCATAGCAATTGGCTCGGAAAGCGAGAGGGGCCAAATGTCATGAATTCTTGCAATTGGTGGGGCTTAAAGCCTGGAGTTTTAACAGTAGGTGTGGGGGGGGGGGGGGGCTGGGGGATGGTGGGAGGGTACAGACTAAGGGAGAGGCCAAAGGGCATTGGGACTATTCCTAGAGAGAAGGCAGGGCACAGTCAGTGGACTTTCAGTAGAAACATCAATCTGAAGAGCACCTGGAGCACACAGTGGGGAGGTTACCTGCTCATCCTAGAGCCTGGGTAGTATTTGCAGAGAGACCTCTCTGGGAACAATGGAACTGACCTGCACCACTTCTCTCCCCTGCACCTCAGCATAAGCACAGAGTCACCTGCAGGAACCAGCACACCGCTGACACTCCCTACCTAACTTGCTTACACCAAGCCCCCAACCCCTCAAGCTCAGGTGGAACTGCCCTCAATCCCAGCTCAGCAGGACCCCTACCCCAGGAGACTGGCATAACCCCCTGCCCACACCACATCTTCCAACCTGGGAGTTTTGCAGGGCCTTGGTTCAGGCAATAGTGGTAACAGGTCTCATTTCATAAGCAGACCAGAACACATCTAGTTAGAACTCACCACATTCAGGCCAGAGATGAAACACTGCTCACTACAGACAAAGAAAGCCTCTGCAGACAACTGGCCTAAAGGATAAAGCGACCAGAACACAATAGCAGAGCACATGCAGCACACACTGAAGACACTCTCTGAAGTGCTAGGCCCTGGGGAACACGGGACACTACACTGCAGGGCACTACTAGATCTCTTCTTCATAAGGCCATTACCCTCAAGAACAGGAGACATACCTGACTTTCCTAACATAGAGAAACAGGACCAGAGAATTAGAAAAAATAAGAAGACAGAGGTATTTGTCCCAAATGAAAGAAGAGGAGAAAGCCACAGCCAGAGATATAAGTGAAACAGATATAAGTAACATGCCTGACAGAGAATCTAAAGTAATGATCCTAAAGATACTAGCTGGACTTGAGAAAAGAGTGGAAAGCATCACTGAGACCATTAACACAGAGATAAGGAATAACATAGCAGAGATAAAGGGCTCAATAAATGAAATTAAAAACACACTTGATGGAATGAACAGCAGGTTGGAAGAACCAGAGGAACAAATTAATGACATAGAAGACAGAGTAATAGAAAGTAATCAAGATGAACAAAAGAGAGAAAAGAAAACTACACAAAACAAGAACAGACTTAAGGAATTCAGTGACTCTATCAAACATAATACCATTGGTATTACAGTAGTCCCAAAAGAAGAAGAGAGAGAAAGGGGGCAAAAAATTTATTTGAAGAAATAACAGCTTAAAACTTCCCTAATATGGGGGAGGAAACAGATATCCAGATCCAGTAAGTACAGAGAACCCCCAACAAAATCAACAGAAGGCAATCCACACCAAGAGATATTGTAATTAGAATGGCAAAAGGTAGTGATAAAGAAAACACGTTTAAAGAAACAAAAGAAGGCAGTTACATACAAAGGAAACCACATAAGCCTATCAGTGGGTTTTCAGCAGAAACTCTGAAAGCCAAAAGGGAGTGGCATGATATATTCAGAGTGCCAAATGAGAGAAATCTACAGACAAGAATATGCTATCCAGCAAAGCTATCACTCAAAATAGAGGAAAGATAAAGTTTCCCAGACAAACAAAAAAAATAAAGGAGTCTGTGACCATTAAACCAGCCCTGCAAGAAATATTAAAGAGGACTCTGAGTAGAAAGGAAATATCAAAAGTGATAGTATGAAAGTAGGAAACAAAAGAGAAAAAAAATGAATATTTCTGTAAAAAAACAGTTAAGGAACTCACAAAGTAAAAGGATATATAACACCATATACCTAAAATGTATGGAGGAGGAGTAAAGAATGAATTCAAACTTAAACAACCATCAACTTAATATACACTGTTATATGCAGATGTTATATATAAATCTAATGGTAACCACAACTAAAAACTACTAATAGATATGCAAATAATAAAGAAAAAGGAATCCAAATATATCACTAAAGAAAACTAGTAAACCATGAGAGGGAAAGAGAAGAACAAATCAGAGAAAAACTTCAAAAATAACTGCAGAACAAGGAATAAAATGGCAATAAATACCTATCTATCAATAATTACCTTGAATGTAAACGGACTAAATGTTCCAGTCACAAGACATAGGTGACAGAATGAATTAAAAAACAAGACCCACCTATATGCTGCTTACATGAGATGCATTTTAGACCTAGACACGTGCAGACTGAAAGTGAAGGAATGGAAAAATATTTATCATGCAAATGGATGTCAAAAGAAAGCCAGAGTAGTATTCATATCAGACAAAACAGATTTTAAAACAAAGACTGTTAACAAGCGACAAAGAAGGTCACTACATAATAATAAAGGAGACAATCCAACAGGATGATATAACATTATAAATATTTATGCACCCAACATGAAAGCACCCAAATACATAAAACATTTTATAACAAACATGAAGGAACTAGTCAACAGTAATACAATAATAGTAGGGGACTTTACTTATTTATCTATCTAGTTATCTTTTTTTATTTATTTTTTTAACGTTTATTCATTTTTTGAGAGAGAGACAGAACGTGAGTAGGGGAGGGGCAGAGAGAGAGGGAGACACAGAATCTTAAGCAGACTCCAGGTTCTGAGCCATCAGCACAAAGCCCACACAGGGCTTGAACTCATGAACCATGAGATCATGACCTGGGTGATGTTGGACACTTAACCAGCTGAGCCACCCAGGTGCCCCTCTATTTATTTATTTTTAAAGCAAGCTCTGTGCCCAATGTGGGGCTTGAACTCACAACCCTGAGACCAAGGGTCACATGCTTTACCAACTGAGACAGCCAGGTGCCCCAATAATAATAGGGGACTTAACCCGACACTTATACCAGTTGACAGATCATCCAATCAGAAAATCAACAAGGAAAAAATGGCTTTGAATGACACATTGGATCAGGTGGATTTAATAGCTATATTAGAACATTCCATCCTAAAACAGTAGAATACATATTCTTTCAAAGTGCACATGGAACATTCTCCAAAACAGACCACATATTAGGCCACAAAATAGATCTCAACAAATTCGAAAAGATTGAAGTCATACCATGCATATTTTCTGACCACAACAGTATGAAACTAGAAATCAAACACACACACATAAAAAAAAAAAAATCTGGAAAGAACACAAATACATGCAGGGTAAATAACATGCTACTAAGCAATGAATGGGTCAACCAAGAGTGCAAAGAAGAAATCAAAAAGTACATGGAAACAAATGAAAATGAAAACACAAGGGTCCCAAACCTTTGGGATGCAGCAAAAGCAGTTCTGAGAGAGAAGTTTACAGCAATACAGGTAACAACCCAACCTTAGATCTAAAGGAGCTAGAAAAAGAACAAACAAAACCCCCAAACAACAGGAGACAATACAGATTAGAGCAGAAATAAATGATAGAGAAACAAAAAAACAGTAGAAGAGATAAATAAACCAGCAGCTGGTTCTTTGAAAAGATCAACAAAATTCATAAACCTCTAGCCAGACTCATCAAAAAACAAAGAGAGGACTCAAATAAAATTATAAATGGAAAGAGGAGACATAACAACCAACACCACAGAAATACAAATAATTTCAAGAGAATATTATGAAAACCTAATGCCAACAAATTAGACAACCCAGAAGAAAGGGATAAAATCCTAGAAACAAATAACCTACCAAAACTGAGATAGGAATAGAAAATTTGAATAGACCTATTAGCAGCAAGGAGACTGAATCAGTAATCTAAAAAAAAAAAAAAAAACCTCAAAGAATGAAAAGTCCACGATCAGACAGCTTCATAGGCAAATTCTACCAAACATTTAAAGAAGAGTTAATACCCATTATTCTCAAACTATTCCAAAAAGTAGAAGAGGAAGGAAAACTTCCAAATTAATTGTATGAGGCCAACATTACCCTGATACCAAAACCAGATAAAGACACCACAAAAAAAAAGAGAACTACAGGCCAATATCTTTGATGATGAATATTGATGCAAAAATCCCCAATAAAATACTAGTAAATAGAATCCAACAATACATTAAAAAAATCATTCACCATGATCAAGTGGGATTTATTCCAGTATACAAGGGTGGCTTAGTCTCTGCAAATCAATGTTATACATCACATAAATAAGAAAAAAGATAAAAACCATATGATCATCTCAATAGACACAGAAAAAATATTTGACAAAGTACAATATCTATTAATGATAAAAGTTCAACAAAATAGGTTTAGAGGGAACATACCTCACCATAATAAAGGCCATATATGAAAAAACTACAGTGAATATCATATTCAATGGGGAAAAACTGAGAGCTTTTCCCCTAAGGTCAAGAACAACACAAGGATGTGCACTCTCACCATTTTTATTCAACAGAGTACTGGAAATCCTAGCCAGAGCAATCAGACAACATAAAGAAATAAAAGACATCCAAATTGGTAAGGAAGAAGTAAAACTCACTATTTTCAGATGACACGATACAGAAAACCCTAAAAATTCTACAAGAACCAATAAATGAATTCAGTAAAGTCACAAGATACAAAATCAAGGTATAGAAATCTGTTGCATTTCTATACACCAATAATAAAGCAACAGAAAGAGAAATTAAGAAAACAATCCCATTTCCAACTGCACCAAAATTAGTAAAATACCTAGGAATAAACCTAACCAAAGAAGTGAAAGACTTGTACTCTGAAAACTATAAAACACTGGTGAAAGAAACTGAAAATGACATAAAGAAATGGAAAGATATTCCCTGCTCATAGAGAAGAATATTATTAAAATGTCTATACTACCCAAAGCAATCCACACATTTAATGTAATTTCTATCAAAATACCAACACCATTTTTCACAAAGCTAGAACAAACAATCCTAAAATTTATATGGAAACACAAAAGACCCAGAATTGCCAAAGCAACTTTGAAAAAGAAAAACAAAGCTGGAGGTATCACAATTCCAGACTTCAAGTTACATTACAAAGCTGTAGTAATCAAAACAGTATGGTACTCACACAAAAACAGACACCTAGATCAATGGAACAGAATAGAAAACCCAGAAATGAACCCACAACTACATGGTCAACTAATCTTCAACAAAACAGGAAAGAATATCTAATGGGAAAAAGTCTCTTCAACAAATGGTGTTGGGAAAACTGGATAGCTATATGCAAAATATGAAACTGGAGGGGTGTCTGTGTGGCTCAGTCAGTTAAGCATCTGACTTTGGCTCAGGTCATGATCTCACGGTTCGTGAGTTTAAGTCCTGCATCAGTCTCTGTGCTGACACCTCAGAACCTGGAGCCTGCTTCAGATTCTGTGTCTCCTTCCCTGCCCATTCAGACTCTGTCTGTCTCTCAAAAATAAAGATTAAAAAAAAAATTTTTTTTAATGAAACTGGATCACTTCCTTATACCAAACACAAAAATAAACTCAAAATGGATTAATGAATGACCTAAATGTGAGACCTGAAACAATAAAAATCCTAGAAGAGAGCACAGGCAATAAGGTCTCTGTCATTGGCTGTTGCAACATTTTTCTAGATACGTCTCCTGAGGCAAGGGAAATAAAAGCAAAAATAAACTATTGGGACTACATCAAAATAAAAATCTTATGCATAGTAAATGAAGCAATCAACAAAACTAAAAGGTAACAGACAATCCAATTAAAAAATGAGAATAAATGAACAGACAGTTTTCCAAAGAAGACATACAGATGGCCAACAGACACATGAAAAGATAGATGCTCAACATCAATCACCATAGAATTTAACATTCAAACAGAGACACCCTTTTAAGTGAAAAGGGATGCTATCAATAATTACACTGGAACAAGAGGCATAAATTAACACTCTTGAAGACAAATCATCCAGATATATAGTTACCTATTTGTGTGCTCTAAGAAGAGGGAATAAACCAAAACAATGAAATGTTAAAAAAAAAAAAAAAAGTTCCTACCTTTTAGAAGTATATACTGAGATTTTTACAGAGAAAACAATTTATCTGGAATTTGCTTAAAAGTAAACAGGATGAATGAGGGTGGTGAAGAGTGTTTAGAAGTATAGATGAAACAAGATTAGCCGTGAGCTAACTGCTGTTGACACTGAATGATGGGGATACATGGGGATTTATTACACTATAGTCTGCATTTACATGTTTGTAATTTTTTTACATTTAGAACTCTCAAATATATTACACAGAGTCTAAACAAAACGTTTTTTTAAATGTCATCTGGAGACTGGCTACACTTAATCTAATACTGCTAGTGCTACCAACTTATATGAACACAGGTAGGAAAAAAAAACAAAAGTTCTAATGGGAACCAATAATTCAATAATGATTCAAAAGAATTTCTTCCAATTAAGTTCCATCTCTTTTATTGGAATAAAGCAAAACTGTCATCAATGTCCAGGAGCATAAAACGTTCTTTCCTAAACAGCTAATTAAATTATTGCAAGC
Source organism: Panthera pardus (assembly GCF_024362965.1). Lineage (NCBI taxonomy): Eukaryota > Metazoa > Chordata > Mammalia > Carnivora > Felidae > Panthera > Panthera pardus. The sequence continues at coordinate 50,252,394 of NW_026526688.1, read as the reverse complement.
ACAAAAGAAAAAGAAAACCCCCAGAATCTCCTCTGTCATTCTCTGGAAAATGGCAATGAAGTTATTAGGATCTAGAAATAAATGTCAATGAAACACTGATAAGAAGCAATCTCCAGAGTTTTTTTTTTTTTAATCCAACTACAATATAACCTGCCTTATTCTTTACCATCTGCCCCAGCAGTGAATGCCTAACTTGTCAGCCTGCTTTAAAATTTTCTTAAATCTTTTTTTTTTTTTTTGAGAGCGAGAGAGTGAGAGAGAGAGAAACCATAAGTGGGAGAGGAACAGAGAGAGGGAGAGAGAGGGAGACACAGAATCCGAAGCAGGTTCCCAGGTCTGAGCTGTCAGCACAGAGCCTGACACAGGGCTCGAACTCACCAACCGTGAGATCATGATCTGAGCAGAAGTTGGACACTTAACCAACTGAGCCACACAGGCACCCCTTAGCCTGCTTTTACAATGCATTCTACACACAGCAACCAGAATCATCATTTTAAAAACATGAATTAGAATTTTTTTTAATGTTCATTTATTTTTGAGAGAGAGACAGAGTGCAAGCAGGGAAGGGGCAGAGAAAGAGGAAGACATAGAATCCGAAGCAGGCTCCACCTAGGCTCCAAGCTGTCAGCACAGAGCCCGATCCCATGAACTGTGAGATCATGACCTGAAGTGAAGTTGGACGTTTAACTGACTGAACCAGCCAGGTACTCCAAAACATGAATTAGAATATTGGTGGTTCAAGAGGGCAGTGTAGGAAGACCATGAATTCACCTCCTACCAAGGACACACTGAATCTATTCCTACATATAAAGCAATTCGTCCTGAAGAAGAATCGAGGGCTGACTGAACAGCTTCTACACAACAAACAATGGAGGGAACACACACAGAAAGGGGTAGGAAACAGAGACACTGTAATGACAGGAACCCCACCCACAAAACATCAAGCTGCAGTAGGGAGGAATGTTACTGAGGGGCCTGTGCACTGACTCATGTACCCCAGGTCACAGTGAGAAAACAGTGATTTAAAGGGCAACTACACAACAAGTGAGGGAAATTCATTTACTAACTCCTGAGCATACACCATACAGGAGGGAAACTGCTCGAGCTCTGTGGAGTCAGAGGCACCAGTGAGTCCTTCCACCTTGATAGTTTGAACAAGAGCAAGGTCCAGGTGCTCTAGCTGACCTGCTAGGGCCTCCCCAGCACATCCCAGACTCCCAACCCACACTAGCTCCAGCCGTTCCACCAACGCAGCTCCTGTGTAACACGCTGCATGCATCCTTTGGCCCATGCTCACTCCAACTGGCCTTATAAGAAATGTTAAGGAGTCTTTAACTGGAAAAGAAAAGGCCATTACTAGAAATAGGAAAATCAATCATAACTACAATAAATAGTTAAGGGATACAAAAAAAAATGGATGTAAAACATGAAGTCAAAAACATAAAATGGTGGGGGTGGGAGAGTACAAATGTAGTGCTTTTAGAATGCATTTGAACTTAAGTGACTAACAACTATGTATATAGGTCAATATATATGAACCTCACGGTAACCACAAACCAAAACCTACAAAAGATACACAAAAAATAAAGACAAAGGAACCCAAACATAACATTAAAGAAAACCATCAAACCACAAGAAAAGACACTAAGAAAAGAAGAAAGGAACAGAAGAGGGCTACAAAAACAACCATAAAACAATTAACAAAATGGCAATAAGTACGTATATATCAATAATTACTTTAAATGTAAAGAGACTTAACACTCCAATCAAAAGATAAAGTGTGAAAGGGAAAAAAAAGCCCCAATATGCTGCCTGTAAGAGACTCACTTCAGATCTAAAGACACACAAAAGCTCAGAGTAAAAAGATAGAAAAAGGCATTCCATGCCATGCAAACGAAAATGAAAAGAAAGCTGGAGTAGCAATATTTGTATCAGACAAACAGATTTTAAAACAAACATTGTAAAAAAACACAAAGAAGGACACTACATAATGATAAAAGGGTCAATACAAAATGAGGACATAACATGCATAAGTATTTATACATCTAACATAGGGGCACCTAAATATTAAAAACAAGTATTAACGGACATAAAGGGAGAAAGTGAAAATAATACAATAATAATAGGGAACATCAAACTCCCAATTACATTAATGCATAGATCCCCTAGACAGAAAATCAACAAGTAAACAAACATTGGCCTTAAACAACACATTGTACAGAAAGACTCAATAGATACATATACAAAACATTTTATCACAAACTGCAGGATACACTTTTTTTTCAGGTACACATGGAACATTCTCCCAGATAGATCACGTTAGGCCACAAAACGAGTCTCAATAAATTCAAGAAGACTGAAAATGTATCAAGCATTTTTTTCCAACTACTAACAGTATGAAACTAGAATTTAGTTACAATAAAACTAGAAATTCCAAAACACAAACATGTGGACACTAAATAATATGCTACTAAAAAATAAAACCAATGGATCTATGAAGAAATCAAAGAGAACATTTTAAAAATACCTTAACACAAATTAAAATAGAAACCCAACTTTCCAAAATCTATGGGACAAGCAAAATCAGTTCTAAAAGGAAGTTCACAGCAATGCAGCCCTCTCTCAAAACACAAACAGACAAAATCCCAAATTATAAATAATCTAAAAGAATTAAAAAAAGAAAAACAATGCCCAAAGTCAGTAAAAAGGAGAGAAATAATAAAGATCAGAGCAGAAATAAATGAAACAAAGATAAAGAACAGAAAAGATCAATAAAAAAAAGATCAATTAAAAGCTGGTTCTTTGAAAAGATAAACAAAATCAATAAACCTCTAGCCAGATTCAAGAAAAAAAGCACCCAAATGAATAAAATCAGAAATGAAAGAGAAGTTACAACTCACACCACAGAAATACAAAAGGATCATAAAAGACTTACAATTATACACCAACAAATTGGAAAGTACAGAAAAATAAATAAATTCCTAGAAACATAACCTTCCAACACTGAATAACAAAGAAACAAAATCTGAATAGACCAATTATAAGTAATGAAATTGGGTCAGTAATTTTAAAACTCCCCCAACAACAAAACTCCAGAACTGGATGGCTTTACACATGAATTCTACCACATAAAAAATATCTAGTACTGATCCTTCTCAAATTATTCCAAAAAACTTAAAGAAATAAGGAATGCTTCCAAACTCATTTTATGATGCCAGCATTACCCTGATACCAAAACCCAGAAAAAGACACCACAAAAAGGAAGTAAATAACAGGATGATATCCTTGATAAATCCAGATGCACAAACTTTCAACAAAATATTAGCAAACTGAATTCAACAACACGTTAAAAAGGTTCACATACCATAATCACATGGGGTTTGTTCCAGGAATGCAAAGATGGTTCAACATTCACAAATTAATCAACACAATACACCACATTAAATAAGCAAAGGATAAAATGCAGATGGTCATTTCAATAGATGCAGAAAAAGCATTTGACAAATGCTACATCCATTTATGATAAAAAAAAAAACTCTCAACAAAATGGGCATAGAAGGAATGTACCTCAATGTAATAAAGGCCACATTTAACAAACCCATAGCTAGCATCACACTCAGTGGTGAAAAGCTGAGAGTTTTTCCTCTAAGATCAATAATAAGACAAGGATGCCCATTCTTGCCACTCATTCAACATAGCATTGGAAGTCCTAGCCACAGCAATTAGGCAAGGAAAAGAAATAAAAGGCATTCAAATGGAAAAAGAAGTAAAACACTATTTGCATATGATAAGATACCATATATATATATATATATATATATATATATATATATATACATACATACATACACACACACACACACACACACACACATAACCCTAAAGCCTCAACCAGCAAACCACTAAATGAATTCAGTTAAGCAGCAGGATACAAAATTAGCATACAAAAATCAGTAGCATTTCTATACACTAATAACAAGCGATTGTAAAGAGACATTAAGAAAATAATCCCATTTACAATTGCATAAGAAAACATAAAATGCCATTTTTAATCTTGCCTCTGCTCTCTGCTGATGTGCTGCACTGGGGGTTCTGGAATGGTAAGTAGTTCAGGATACACAGCCTCTTGGGCAACCAGGCCAGGGGTGAGTCTGAGGGTCCCATGACCTGAATGTGTGGAGGGCAGCAGCCTGGCCCAGACCACATTGTCCAGGAGACCTCAAGAGGTCCCCAAGAGGCTCCCAGTCTGTGTTCCCATGCCAGGATATGGGGAGGTTGGTTTGAGTACATTTTAGTTTACTCGTCATCAGCTGTATGCCAGGCAGAGATTTCTCTCATGCAAAAGAGAGAGACCTCACTGTATAACTGTCATGTATGCCTGCCCTATCACAGTGTGAAATCACGTCACCATTTAAGGTGCCATTTAAGGTTTAGATCTTGATAACTGTTTCAAGTTGTAAAACTCTGCAAAAATCAAATGAATATCATTAACTTTGCAGATGAAAGATGGATGCTTGAAACAGAGACTGCTGCTAACTGAATCTTTTCTAGGAGCGCAAAGGTGACCTAAGGATGTCCTCAGTAAAAAAAAAAAAAAAAAGAAAAAAGAAAACTTGACCTTCACAAAAGTTTCTTGGATCATTTAACATTTCCAGGAGTCTGAGGGGGTACTGAAACTATTGCTTTTGGACAGTCCATAAATACACATTTAAAATAGTGGGACTATGAATAAATATTTCAATAAGCTTCTTGGAAAAAAAGAAGGAATAAAATATATAGGAATAAATTTCACCAAGGAGGTAAAAGACCTGTACTCTGAAAACTATAGGACATTGATACAAGAAACTAAAGGCAACATAAATAGAAAGATATTCTGTGCTCATGAATTGGAAGAATTAATACTGTTAATGTTAATTTTTGAGAGAGACAGAGACAGAGACAGAGAGACAGAATGCAAGCAGGGGTTGGGGCAAAGACAAAAGGAGACACAGAATTGGAAGCATGCTCCAGGCTCTGAGCTGTCAGCACAGAGCCCAACAACACGCGGCTCAAACCCACGAACTGCAAGATCACGAACAGAGCTGAAGTCAGACGCTTAACTGACTGAACCACTCAGGTGCCCCGGAAGAATTAATACTGTTAAAATGTCCATACTACTCAAAGCAATCCATAGATTTGATGCAATCCCCATCAAAATACCAGCGGCACTCTTCACAGTAATAGAACAAACAATCCTAAAATTTGTATAAAACCACAAAAGACCTCAAATAGCTAAAGCAATATTGAGAAAGAACAAAGCTGGAGGTATTATGTTTCCTGATTTCAAACTATACCACAAAGATGTGGTAATCAAAACAGTATGATACTGGCATAAAAACACACACATAGATCAATGCAATAGAAAGCCCAGAAAGAAACCCACACATATGTGGTCAATTTACACGAGAAGCGCCAAGAATATACAATGGGGAAAGGATACTATCTTCAATAAATGGTGTTGGAAAAACTGGACAGCTATGTACAAAAGAATGAAACTGGACTTTTATCTTACACAAAAATATCATACACAAAAATAAATTCAAAATGGATGAGACTTGAATGTAAGATCTAAAAAAACTCCTAGAAGGAAATATAGGCAGTAATCTATTTGACATCAGTCTTAGCAATATTTTTTGGATCAGTCTCCTCAGACAAGGACAACAAAAACTAAAACAATTGAGATTATATCCAACCAAAAAGCTTTTGCAGAGCAATTCAGGAAACCATCAACAAAATGAAAAGGCAACTACAGAATGGGAGAAGATATCTGCAAATCATACATCTGATAAGAGATTAATACCAAATTATATAAAGAACTTACACAATTTAACATCAAAAAACCAAACTGATTAAAAACTGGGCAAAGGACTTGAATAAACATTTTTCCAAAGAAGATACACACACACACACAAAAAGCACATGAAAAGATGCTCAACATCATTAATCATCAGGGAAATGGAAATCAAAACCACAATGAGATATCACCTCACACCTATTAAACTGGTATTATCAAAAAAGACGAAAAATTACAAGTGTTGGTGAGGATGTAGAGAAAAGAAAATGTGGTGAGAATGTAAATTGGTGCAGTCAAAATGGACAACAGTACGGAAGTTCCTCAAAAAAATTCAAAAACAGAACTACGAGACCATCCAAATTGCACTTCTGTGTATTTATCCAAAGAAAACAAAAACACAAAAATGAACTACTGGGACCTAATCAAGATAAAAAGCTTCTGCACAGCAAAGGAAACAATCAGCAAAATTAAAAGGCAACCAACAGAATGAGAGAAGATATTTGCAAATGACACACCAGATAAAGGGTCAGTATCCAAAATCTATAAAGAACTTATCAAACTCAACACCCCAAAACAAGTAATCCAGTGAAGAAATGGGCAAAAGACATGAATAGACACTTCTCCAAAGAAGACAAACAGATGGCTAACAGACACATGAAAAAATGCTCAACATCCCTCATCATCAGGGAAATACAAATCAAAACCACACCGAGATACCACCTCACACCTGTCAGAAGGGCTAAAATTAACAACTTAGGCAACAACAGATGTTGGTGAGGATGCGGAGAAAGAGGATCTCTTTTGCACTGCTGGTGGGAATGCAAACTGCTGCAGCCACTCTGGAAAACAGTATGGAGGTTCCTCAAAAAGTTAAAAATAGAATTACCCTATGACCCACGAATTGCACTACTAGGCATTTATCCAAAGGATACAGATATGCTCTTTCCAAGGGGTACATGTACCCCAATGTTTATAGCAGCACTATCAACAATAGCCAATGTATGGAAAGAGCCCAAATGTCCATCGACAGATGAATGGATAAAGAAGATGTGGTGTATATATATGCAATGAAGTATTACTCAGCAATCAAAAAGAATGAAATCTTGCCATTTGCAACTATGTAGATGGAACTAGAGGGTATTATGCTAAGCGAAATAAGTCAGAGAAAGACAAAGATCATATGATTTCACTCATATGAGGACTCTAAGATACAAAACAGATGAACATAAGGGAAGGGAAGTAAAAATAATATAAAAACAAAGAGGGGGACAAAATATAAGAGACTCTTAAATACAGAGAACAAACTGAGGGTTGCTGGAGGGGTTGTGGGAGGGGGGAGGGGCTAAATGGGTAAGGTGCATTAAGGAAGACACTTGTTGGGATGAGCACTAGGTGTTATACATAGGGGATGAATCACTGCAATCTACTCCTGAAATCATTATTGCACTATATGCTAACTAACTGGGATGTAACTTAAAAAATAAATTAATTAATTGAAATTAAAAAACAAAAACAAAAACAGCAATTTGAAGAGATATATGCACCCCCACATTCACTGTAGCATTTTCACAATAGCCAAAATTACGAAAGCAACCTAAGTGTCCATCAATAGATGAATGGATAAAGATGTGGTGTGTGTATATACACACACACACACACACACACACACACACACACACAGTAGAATATCACTTAACCATAAAGAATGAAATGTTGCCATCAAAGACAACATGTATGGACGTAGAGGGTATAATGCTAAGTGAAATAAGGCACACATAGAAAGACAAATACTGTATGATTTCACATATATCTAAAAAACAAAACAATCAAAACAAAAGAGAAACAGACTCATAGATACAGGACACAAACTGTTAATTACCAGAGGGGGACTGAAAGGGTGTTGGGGGTGGGCAAAATAGGTGAAGGGGATTAAGAGGTACAAATTTCTAGTTATAAAATAAATAAGTCATGGGGATATAATGTACAGCATAAGGAATATAATCAATAATATTGTAGTAACTTTGTATGGTGACAGTAACCAGATTTACCATGGGGATAAAATATCAAGTCACTATGATGTACCCCTAAAACTAACAGAATATTTTATGTCTATTACATATTAGTTAAAAAAACAAACAGGAATTAAACCATGTCTTTCCCGTCCTTAAAAATTTTCAGTGGCTTCCCACTCTACTGCCAGGCCCTTTGTAACTACATCCTGACCACCTATCTAATCTCATTTGCCATCATTGTTCCACTTGCTCCCTCAACTTTAGCTAAACTAGGCTCCTTTCAATTCCCTAACTACACCAAGCTCTTTACTGCCTCAGAACTCTTATATCTGCCATCTGTTTAGTCTCAAATGCTCTTCCCCAGGGTTTCTCTGGCTGACTCTCATCCTTCAGTTCTTAACTTCCTTGCTGTTCCCATTGAAGATAGTCATTCTTACCTCCTGACACTTTACGGCACTGATCTATTTATTTCCTTCATATCTTTTCATTTACTTACTTACTATTTATCTTCCCCACCAAAACCTTGAGGACAGGAATCTCATTTGCTTGGATCACTGCTATATCACCAGTACCCAGCACAGTGTATTTATAAGTCCTCTATAAACATCAGTTAAATAAATTAATTATATCACTGATCACTTTCTCATTCTACATTCTACTTAATTTCTCATGAAACCATACTTCCTGGTGTTCTACCGAATTCCCCAATTTACTCGCCCTTTTTGCTTTGTTGGCAAAACAAACCAGTATTCTAACTATTTCATATGGAAAATGCTGCCCGCCATGGTTTTCAACTTAACCTAGTAATGAATCCAGCCACTTAAATGGCTTCAACCCCCAGAGCTAATACTCCAACCTTAGCCTTTCTGCTCTGCACTACTTGACCAATATTTCCAACTCCCTGAAGGATACCTCTCCTAGGATATATATCACCATCATGATTCCAAATACCTCATCTTTCCAATAACTTTCAGTGCTGCCCATGATACTACATCCTTCCAGTCTTTCCAACTAAAAACAATGTGATATACAGGAAAGCGAACAGACTTCAGGGCTCGCAAGACTGGGATCAAATCCCAGCTTTACAAGCTATTAGATGGTCACTTAACCATTCTGAGGCACAGTTTTTTCATCAGCAAAAAGATAACAGTCATGCTTAGGACTGTTATGAGAATTAGAAATAGCAAATAAAAAAACCTTGCATGATATCTAGCATATTGTAGGCTATTTATTAACCACAAGTCTTAGAGTTATTTTTTAATTCCTCCAACTGCTTATGTCCACATCTGACCTCCTGCCAAACTATACTCATTCTTTCTTATAATAATCACAGTAATAATATTTATAACAGCAATAATAATAATTTACAATAATGTTTGCATTTATCCCTTTTATTCTGCCTTCACTCTAGTACTGGACCGTGACAAACCATAATGCCTAATCTCACATTCTCCATCAATTTATCCTGTTTTACTCTAAGTCAGTATTTATTTCATCTAACAGTGCTTCAGTTTGAATAATTTCAATTGACTTGTCTTTGAGTTCACCAAACCATATCTAGTCTATCATTAATTTCATCCAATAAATTCTTAATTTTAGGTATTTTTCAGTTCTAGAATGTCCATTAGGCCCTTTTTCCTCTACTGTGTGGTAAAAAAGTATGAAAGACATAACACGTGCCATCTCAATCACTTTTAAGTGTACCACTCAACAGTAATAATTATATTCACAATGTTGTGCAACCATCATCACTATCTATCTCCAAAACTTTTTCATGACCCCAAACAGAAATTCTTGTAACCATTAAGCAGTAACTCTGTTTCTCCTCTAAGTCACTAGTAACCTCTAATTAACTTTGTCTCTATTAGTTTGTCTATTCTAGATATTCATATAAGTATAATCATACAATGTTTGTCCTTATGTGCCTGGCTTATTTCACTTAGCATAATTATGTTTCAAGGTTTGTCTATGTTGTAGCATGTCTCAGAACTTCATTCCTTTTTATGGCTGAACAATATTCCATTGTATGCCTATACCACCATTTTGTTTATCCATTCATCTGTTGATAGTCACTTAGGCTGTTTCCACCTTTCCAGAAACTGAGGTCTTAGTTAATATTTGCTTAGCTGAACTTTCTCCATTCTTCTTCTAGCAAACTTTCCATATTCGTGTGTTTCAGGTACCTCTTACAAACATTTGAGAACAAGACTTCATTTTTTAAATAAAACTCCAATATAACAATCTTTGTCTTTAAACTAGTGTTTGATCCACTTACACTGTGATACATTAAGATTTACTTATAACACTCTTAATCTGTGTTATTTATGTTTTTCTATGCTCCTCACCCCTTTCTTATCTTCTGTTATCAAGGTTTTTGTTCTTTTTTAACCCCTCTACCAGTCTATAAGTTAATACTCAACTTATCTTTAAGAGATTAACTCTTAAAATGTAACATACATTCTTTTTTCTTAAGATTTTATTATTTTGTAAGTTATCTCTGCACCCAATGTGGGGCTCAAACTTACAACCCTGAGATCAAGAGTCACATATTCTACTGACTTAGCTAGCCAGACTCCCCATATCATGCATTCCTAAGTCAAAAGTTTAACAGTATCTCTAATATTTCCTCCCTCTTCTCAATTAACAAAAGATCTTTGGGGCACCTGGGTGGCTCGGTCGGTTAAGCATCCAACTTTGGCTCAGGTCATGATCTTGCAGTTGATGAGTTTGAGCCCCATGTCAGGCTCTGTGCTGACATCTCAGAACCTAGAGCCTGTTTTCTCTCTCTGCCCCTGCCTCACTCATTTTCTCTCTGTCTCTCTCTCTCTCTCAAAAATAAAACATTACAGAATTTAAAAAATAAATAAAAGATCTTCACCTATACTGACCTACCTCTTGACTTTCATGTCATTATTGACTGATATTTTAGCTCCACCTTGTTTTTATGCTCAATATTAGCCCTTATCATTACTAATAGGATTCATGCTTGTTTCGATTCACCCACATAGTTACCAATTTCCTTACTCAGAATTCCATTCCTTTTTGCATTTCATTCCCACCCTATGGTTTTCTTTTTCCTTAAGTAGTTCCCTCAGTGAGAGACTACTGGTGATAAACTATTTTTATGTGGAAATACTTTATTTTACCCTAAATCAAAATGATGATCTAGCTAGAGAGACAATTCTAGGTTCACAATTCTTTTCCACCAAGAGTGAAGAATCCTCTGGATTCCATCACTGCTGCTGCTGAGAAGTGAAATGTCAGTCTAACGGTTGTACTTTATGGATAATAAGACTTTTCATCCTGGTCATTAAGATCTTTTCAGCAGTGCCTGGGTAGCTCAGTCGGTTAAGCATCTGACTTCAGCTCAGGTAATGATCTCACGGTTCACGAGTTCAAGCCCCACATTGGGCTCTGTGCTGACAGCTCACAGCCTGGAGCCTACTTGGGATTCTGCGTCTCCCTCTCTTTCTGCCCTTCTCCTACTGACACTCTGTCTCTTTCTCTCTCAAAAATAAATAAACATTAAAAAAAATTTGTAATAAAATATCTTTTCACTTGTGGGGTTCTGCAGGTGTCTACATGTACAATTGGGGTAGTGGGGGAAGGGGCACTCAGCATTCATTAAACATTGATTCTTAAGATTCATGTCTTTCATTAATCTAAAAAATTCTTAGCCATCATCTCTTTGAATATTGCCTATCCCTCATTCTCTCCTTCTTGAACTCCTATTAGATGACTAGATACATGTCAGAATTCCTCATTCCATTCTCCATGTCTTTAAACCTCTCTTTTATATTTTCTTTGTCCTTTGTGCTACCTTCTGGAAATTTCCTCAGATCTATCCAGTTTAGGGACAGGAAATTTTTTCAGTAAAGAGCCAGAAAATAAATATATTAGGGTTTGGGAGCCACATACAGTCTACATAAATAGAATGTTTTCTTTAGTCTTTTTTTTTTTTTTAAACAATCCTTTAAAAGCATAAAAAACTATTTTTACCAGGGCACCTACGTAGCTCAGTCAGTTAAGCATTTGACCAGCTCAGGTCATGATCTCATAGTTTGTGGGTTCAAGCCTCACATTGGGCTCTGAGCTCAGAGCCTGGAGCCTGCTCCAGATTGTTTGTTTGCGTGTGTGTGTGTCTGTCTGTCTGTCTGTCTCTGGCCCTCCCCTGTTTGTGTTCACTCTTCTCTCTCTCAAAAATAATATTAAAAAAAAATTCTTGCCATGCAGGCTATACAAAAACAAGCCACAACTCAGATTCACCCAATAAGCCACGGTTTGCCAAATTCTGATCTAGCTCATTAATTCTCTCTTCTGTTTCTAAGCTGCTGTTTATCCTACCCACTGGGTTTAAATTTTACATTTTCAGAAATTCTACTAGTTTCTTTTTTAAGTGGCCTTATGTTTATGATAGCACCTATTCTTTATCATATTTTCTATTCCTTCCCTTCATGTGTTTAATTTGTTCTATCTGCTAATTCTTGCTTTTAGAGGAATAATGGACTGTTTCTTCACGTGCTTTATAATTCTATATTAAGTTCATTTTTGGTAGTGTTTTATTTCTGGGAATTACATGTGTTCTGGGTTGAGGATATGCCCCTCTAGAACAGTTTCTGTTTTCCAAATACCTCTGTCATATCATCAGCCTTAAACCATTTTTTTAATGTCAATTCTCAATCTGGAGATTCTCCCAGACCCCACATGTACTGTAAATTCAAACATAATACCGACATGAAGGGGAAAGTCATGGTCTTGAGTTCTCAGCACTCCCCTCCCCAACAAATCCAGGATCCAGACTAACAGAGACATCTGTGTATGCTCACAGGCACATTTTTTCTAGTCTATCTACTCCTTAAGTGAATGTTCAGCCCTTTGAATATACTCTTATCTGCTGTCTCAATTCTAACACGCACAGGCCTAAGGGTTTTTCTCTGGTCTCTATGGAAACTAAAATGCAAGTTACTAAGACTAGCAAACACTCTAAGGGAATATAACATCAAATTGCACACCACATGCTTTTTCGATCCCCATCCTTGCCTGCTCCTACCACACTTTTTTATTTTAATGAGGATTGTTACCTTTTTTTCTGGAGAGTACAATATGCATTTTGTGGCAGCAGGGGCGTTATATTTATCTGGTCTGCTATTTTGTCAAAACCAGAGACCTCTTCCAGTCTTTTCTCTATGCATGAATAAATATGCATACAAAAACATATTAAACATGTATATTCTTTTTGTAATTTGATTTTTTCCCTGACATCAAGAACAGTCTAATGTCCCACATCATTAGACATTTTACTACATGATCATTAATAGCGGAAACCTCTATAACAAGGTTTGCTCTACCTATCCACCTTATTTAAACTATTCCACATACATTCAAATCATGACTCTTTCGAGCGCTCCCGTAATGCAAAGAATGAGTCAGCTCAAGTTGTGGCTCTTTCTCCAATCTTCTCCATCTCTCCTCCCCAACAGACACACTAACAGACACTTGGATTGGCATTCTTTCTCTTTTCCACTTACCCATTTATTCTTTGGGGACATTTTTTTTAATGTTTATTTATTTTGAGAGAAAGTGAGAAAAAGCCAGTGAGAGAGGGGTAGAGGACAGAGAGAGAGAGAAAGAGTGAGCAAGTGAGAGAGCAAGAGAGAGAGAACCTGTAGCAGGCTCCACATTGTCAGCACAGAGTGGGGCCATTTTAAAGACTGACTTCTTTCATAAATCTTTCTCCAACTACACTTGATTTCTCAAGTCTCTAAACACCCACTTTCAGAGGATTCAGAACTTAATCAACTGTTCATTAGTTTTATTTAAGTAATTTATTTCTTGCCAGCTAGATTAAAACTCCTTCCAGAAAGAAACTACTTTTCTCACCACTTTTGAAATCCCCCCACAGAACACTACAAAGTTCTGGGTATCTAATCATTGCTCAATGAATAATGATGCCAGTTGAAAGTCTTAATTTACATTTTCATTCTACATCAAGTTTAAGATTTAGAGACTAGGTAGTCTTGATTCAAGGAAAATAAAACATTGTAAAATAAAAAGAGAACTTCACAGCTAGGAGGAAGCTTGAAGGCCACCTTGACTTGCAGCCATACCATCTGTCTCAGGACTCCACAAAGCTTTGATAATTTAGGAATGTTATATAATTTCCTCCTTAAAGTGATGTTGAAAATCCCCAGGGCGCCTGGGTGACTTAGTCAGTTAAGCATCTGACTTTGGCTTAGGTCATGATCACATGATTCATGAGTTCGAGCTCCATGTCAAGCTCTGTGCTGACAGCTCAGAGCCTGGAGCCTGCTTCAGATTCTGTGTCTCCCTCTCTCTCTGCCCCTCCCATGCTCGTGCTCTGTCTCTCTCTCTCTCTCTCTCTCTCTCTCAAAAATAAACATTAAAAAAAAAGAAAGAAAAGAAAATCCTACCTACTTCCAGGGTTCAATAACATATTATACACAAAAAATATTCATGGGGCTCAGCTAAAGCAGTGCTCAAAAGAAAATGTATTCATGGAGTGCCCACATTAGAAAAGAGGTAAAGTCTTACACATTTCAGAAAAGAGGTAAAGTCTTAAGTCAATAACCTAGGCTCCTACTTCAAAAACCTAGAAAAATGGGCTCCTGGGTGTCTCAGTCAGGTAAAGCATCTAACTCTTGGTTTCAGCTCAGGTCATGATCTCAAGTTTCTTGAGTTCGAGCCCCACATCGGGCTCCATGCTGACAGTACAGAGCCTGCTTGGGGTTCTCTCTCCCTCTGTCTGCCCCTCGCCGACTTGTGCTGTCTCTGTCTCTCTCAAAATAAATAAATAAACTTAGGGGAAAAAAAGAACCTAGAAAAAGAACAAAATAAACACAAAGTAAACAGGAAGGAAAGAGCAGACCAATAAAAAAACAGAAAAACAAAAACAAAATATCAATTTAAAAACCAAGTTTGTCAAGAGTTTTGAAAAACCTGCAAGACTGACAAAAAAAGAAAAGTTGCAAATTCCAACGTCAAGAATGAAACAGGATCACTACAGTCCCTGCAGGCATCAAAAAGATAGTAAGGGAAGACTGAAATAACATATCATACACAAAAAATATTTGTGGGACTCAGCTAACGCAGTGCATCTACACATGTAAATTTGACAGCTTAGATGAAATGAAATAACATTTGAAATAATTAATTCTATAAATAAGTCAACTTTGTAATTTTAACCCCTCCCCACAGAGGAATCTCCAGCCCTCATGATACAATCTCTACCACAGGGAATACTTCTCAGTTTATTTCATAAAGCTAGCATTACCCTGATACCAAAACCAGACAAAAACCACCAAAAAAGAAAGCTACAAATAATCTCTCATGAATACAGGGATGAAAAAACTTAACATTAGTGAACAGAATTCAGTAATATATACAAAAGAATTATGTTGCATTTAAGTATGGAAGTATTATTTTCATATAATCTTATCCAGAAGCATGAAAATCCATCCATTTATTCACATTTTCTTTTATTTCTTCCATCCAAATGTTTTGTCATTTTTCTCACACACACCTCTTATCTCATACTAAGTTAATTTGTATTTTATACTTTTTTAGTCATCTGCTGTCTTGGTTCTCCATGCCAACAGCTCTTTCTCTGACTCCTTTCACCACTTTTAAAGACAATAGTTCTTCACCAGTTCGTCCTTTGTCCTCTTTTAGTATTCACTTACAAGAGCTCACCAATTAGCTTCAATTAGCCCCCTCAACCAGATGACTCTAAATTTACCTAACCTTGACCTCCTCCTGATATCTCCCTTTCCACGGTCAGCAACACAGACATGCACACCTTAATGTTCCAATGGTAATAAGAGTACATCTATGATTATAAGGAAGTTACAGTAGTTAAGTTTCTTCTTGTAGCAAAGAAAAAGAAAAAATTCTAAATACTTGTACACGGTGATTTACCATTCAGATCATGGCTGGCTGATGCCTAACTTTCTAATCTTCCTCTAATCAAAACATTTTGCTGATTAAAATACAAAGTAGAATTCTTCATCCACTAGCCACTCGCTTGAGGGCTTGAAACAAGTTCCGTTCCTGTTAAGTAGAAATATGAAAAACTCAATTCAAAAGTCCAAGAGGTTTACAGTTCCAATTCAGAATTTTGCATGCACTTGTATTCCCCCCTCATCTTCCTCATATCAATGCTCTCTGTTATCACCTTTTCTTTGCAGCAGTCTTCTCTTGTGACATTCCTTTTCACAACTGGCAAACTCTTACTATCAGCAGGAATGTTACCTGTGATCAGGAGTTGGCTTTCAAGGGTCTGATGATACAACAACCATCCTACTGAATGGACTTTTCTTCTTTTAAAACTAAAATACTCTGGGGGCTCCTGAGTGGCTTGGTCAGTTAAGCATCCAACTCTTGATTTAGGCTCAGGTCATGATCTCATGGTTTGTGGATTTGAGCCTCTCATCAGGCTCTGCACTGACAGGGTAGGGCCTGCTTGGAATTTCTCTCTTTCTTTCTCCTTCTCTCTCCAACCCTCTCCAGCTCGTGTGCTCTCTCTCTCTCAAAATAAATAAAATTTTTTTAAAAATAAAATATTTGGGGGTTGCCTGGATGGCTAAGTCGTTTAAACACCCAACTCTTGGTTTCCACTCAGGTCATGGTCTCACAGTTGGGAGATCAAGCCCTGTAACAGGCTCCGTGCTGACCATGGAGCGTGCTTAAGAGTCCCTTTCCCTCTTCCCCTCCTCCACTTGTGTGTTCACATGCCCTCTCTCAAAAAAAATTTTTTTAAAAACCACTAAAATACTTTGATATTTAAACTCTTTATCATGGATGTGGGATATCTGTTTATTCAGGTCTTCTCTTATGCCTTTTAATAAACTTATATAATTTTCTTCATAACAAAAACAAAAATAACCTGAACTAAAGTAAAACACACAGGGGAAGAGAAAAAAATTAGAAGGGAGGAAAGAAGGGAATGGCTGGTTCCATTTGGGCTGCCATCATGTATCACATCTGAAAGGTATGAAGAGTGAATGGGGCAAGAAACAGGAAGAAGCTCAACACTATAAGACGTTCCCAAATGAAACTTTCAACTGACTTTAATATTGTCAGTAATTATAATAGCTAACAGTTATTGAATGTTTACTGTTCCTGGTTAAACTGATTATACTTCTAAACATACTTAATCTACACAACAATCCTATGAAACAGGTACTACTCTAATTCTCACATGAGGAAACCAAAGAACAGAGGTTAGGTAATTTGCCTAAGACCATCCATACTAAATAAAGCTTAGCTTCAAATCAAACTCTTAGAGTTGCTTTGATTTGAGGGTTCATTTTAGAGTTGCTCACACTATTAATCCCTTAACCATTAATGGTGAATTGCCTGTGACATTAACTCAAGGAACATAGTGCACATGCATACCATGCATAAATTATTTTAAAATTATCCATATTACTATTGCTCCACTGTAACCATGGATAATTATAATTAAAACACAGTAATACTACTTCAGAACCAAAAGCTAACACTCTATTCATATTTGAAGTATTTATCTGCTAAACAAAGTAAGACAATAATATGTTCAGCAAAATACCTTTGCTGATGTAACCTATGACTTACCTGTGTATCTGTGGATGCAGTGCTACCTCTTTTTTTTTTTTTAAAGTCAAAATTGGCCCATCAAGGAGGCAGCATCTCATTTCAACCCAGGTGCAGGTTCTACAGAACTGTTTGTACATTGCTGCTGTTATTGCCACTAGCCCTTCAAATTAGGTAAACACAGTTCTGTACAGGAAATCATTTCAGTAAGGTTGTTGAAAGCAATATTTCAGAGGTTTTGTTTTGTTTTTAAATACCAGCAACCCAAAAGAACATCATTTCCTGATTTCCTACTAAACACAGGCATGACTAACAGCCTGTTATGGCAAGGTAGTGCCTCGTTCAAAAATCAGGAAATATTTTAAAAAGCACTAAAACAATTCCCCGATACTAGTACTACTGTTAAGATTCTGACTACTCTCGTCTGTTGTTCAAAACAACATAAGGCACTTTCCAGAGAAGCTAACTGTAAATAAAGCATAATTGGTAAGAACTGCACATAGGCACTTCACAAGATAAAGGAGATAGAGGCCATGGGTGTTTTTTTTCCCCACTATGATTTTTTTTAAGCTTTTATTTAAATTCCAGTTAGTTAACATTCAGTGTAATACTAGTTTCAGGTGTACAACATACTGATTCAACACTTCCATGCAACACCCAGCACCCATCACAGGTGCACTCTTTAATCCCCGTCACCTATTTAACCCCTCCCCCCACCCACGTCCCTTCTGGTAAACATCAGTTTGTACTCTACAGTTAAGAGTCTGTTTCTCAGTGTGCCTTTTTTCCGCCTTTGCTTGTTTGCTTTCTTAAATTCCAGTATGAGTGAAATCGTATGCATAGTATTTGTCTTTCTCTGACTTATTTCACTTAACATAATACTCTCTAGCTCCATCCATGTTGCTGCAAATGGCAAGGTTTTGTTCTTTTGATGGCTGAGTAATATTCCACTGTATACGTATATATCACCTCTTCTTTATCCATTAATCAGTCGATAGACACTTGGGCTATTTCTATAATTTGGCTATTGTAGACAATGCTATTTATAAAACACTGGGGAGCATGCAGCCTTTTGAATTGTATTTTCGTATTCTTTGGGTAAATACTTAGTGCAACTGCTAAATTGTAGGGTGATTCTATTTTTCTGAGGAACCTCCACACTGTTTTCCTCAGGGGCTGTACCAGTTTGCATTCCCACCAACAGTGCATGTGGGTTCCCCTTGCTCCTCGCCAACATCAGCTGTTTCCTGTATTGTTAATTTTAGCCATTCTGACAGGTGTGAGATGATATCTCATTGTAGTTTTGATCTGCTTTTCCTGATGATGAGTGATGTTGAGTATCTTTTCATGTGTTAGCTATCTGTATGCCTTCTTTGGAAAAAATGTCTATTCATGTCTTCTGCCCATTTCTTAACTGGATTGTTTTTTGAGTGTTGAGTTTGATAAGTTCTTTATAGATTTTGGATACCGACCCTTTATCGGATGTCATTTGCAAATATCTTCTTCATACTGAAGGTTGCCTTTAATTTTATTGCTGTGGTTTCTTTTGCTGTGCAGAAGCTTTTTATTTTGATGTAGTCCCAATAGTTCATTTTTGCTTTTATTTCCCTTGCCTCAGGAGACATATCTAGGAAAATGCCGCTATAGCCAACAAAGGCCTGTGTTCTTCTCTAGGATTTTTACTGTTTCAGATCTCACATTTAAGTCATTAACCCATTTTGAATTTGTTTTTGTGTTTGGTATAAGGAAGTGGTCCAGTTTCACTTTTTGCATGTAGCTAACCAAATGTGTTTGGTGTTTTCCCAACACCATTTGTTGAAGAGACTGTCTTTTTCCCACAGATATTCTTTCCTGCTTTGTCGATTAGTTGACCATATAGTTGTGGGTTCATTTCTGGGTTTTCTATTCTGTTTCACTGATCTCTGTGTCTATTTTTGTGCCAATACCATACTGTTTTGATCACTACAGATTTGTAATATAACTTGAGGTCTGGAACTGTGATGTCTCCAGCTTTGCTTTTTCAAAGTTACTTTGCCTATGTGGTGTCTTTTCTGGTTCCATACAAATTTTAGGTTTGCTCTAGCTGTGAAAAATGCTGTTGGTATTCTCATAGGGATTGCATTAAATGTGTAGATTGCTTTGGGTAGTATGCATATTTTAACATTTGTTCTTCCAATCCACGAGCATGGAATGTCTTTCCATTTCTTTGTGTCATCTTGAATTTCTTTCATCAGGGTTTTATAGTTTTTCAGAGTACAGGTCTTTTACCTCTTTGGTTAGGTTTATTCCTAGGTATCTTATTGTTTTTGGTGCAACTGTTTTGTTTTCTTAGTTTCTCTTTCTGCTGCTTCGTTATTAGTATATAGAAATGCAACAGATTTCTGTATATTGATTTTGTAGCCTGCAACTTTACTGAATTCATGTATCAGTTCTAGCAGTTTTTTGAGCCATGTGTTTTTCACAATACAACAACCACAGTAGCTTATTTATTGGATAAACTCAACCTGGGTATAAAACAAGGGAAATAGAAAGTTGTCACCAATTAAAAGCCAAAGTAAGAAAAATTAGCATACTGAGTTGAGACTCAAGATTACAATACAATCACAAACTTAACCACAGTGAAGCCACCTTTATTATAGGGCTGTTAGAAAGAGAACAAGTATTCTTTGGGCTCAAGAGCAGATTTCTAAGGCCAAAGATGTTCCACAAATATCACTCGCAAACAAATCAAGGTATTAACAAGTAAACAAAAATTATTGATTAACCCAGGTCACCTGTTTAGTCAGCAATAAACCTGAAACCAGAACTCTCAACTCCTAACATAAGTCTTCAATTTGAAAATTATGCCATTTCCTATACGTTTCCCTTCCCACCAGTTTCATAACGTCCCACAAACCAAAAGCATATTGCTTCACCAGTCATTTTTTAACTAAGGTTACAAATCAGATTCACAACTCACTCAAGAATTTTTTCAAATGATAAACTGCGGCCCTGCCTACATTAACTGAATCAGAACTCCAAAGTGTGGGCCAAGGATCCTGTGGTTTGACAAAACTCCCAGGTGATTTTAACACAGGACACACAACTCTAACTCAAAACCACTGGACTAACAAAGAATTAATGACAACTCCCATTCAGATTGATGACATCTGAATCAATGTAATTAGACACAACTAAGGAAGGCCAACAACAATACACCTTATTCAAGTAAGAATTCTACAGACTACACCTTTGGAAGACATGGAAGGTAGAGGAGGCTTTTCACTTGTTGTAACTGTATTTATTTATATTTACAATGTACTCTAGATAACACACTTTACACATATTATCTCATTCCATCCTCATGTCCACCATCTGTGGGTAGGTATTATTTCTTCTTTACTGATAAAGGAGTATGAATCACTGATGTTAGGTATCTTGTTCAAGGCCATACAGCAAATAAGTGGAGGAGCCCAGATACAAATCCAGGTCTATCTGTTCTATACCATGCTACTCACATGTCTACTATTTGCTTACTTAACACTCATTTTTGTCATCATTCATTTTTACAAAAAGCATATATTAGTTTTATAAAGAAAAATATTACCTTGCTGCCCTCACTTTAAAGTACACCACGCTAGATTTTTCAAAAAATAATGTGACAATTCACTTTTCTGGAAAAAAATAAATTCAAATTCCTGTGTGACAAACCAAATCTAAAAATAAGTCCCAGATGGATTCAAGAGGTAATTGTAATAAATGAAACCATAAAAAGAACAAAAGGAATACATGTAATATCATCTCAAGGTGAGTACAGCCACTACTACAGGAATTCAAAGAAGAACATTATCTGTAAAAGTTCAACAGATTTGACTACATAAGTCTCAAAAGATTCTATATATTTACTTTTTTAAAAGTTGAGATTCAATGAAAAGACTGGGGAAAATATTTGCAATATGACATTAATAGAAGTAAAGGCAATACAACTTGAGTGGTCAAGGTAAATAAACAGGAAATTACATGCATACCTCATTTTATTTTGCTTCATTTAATTGCACTTCACAATACTGTGTTCTTTATAAGTTCAAAGCCTGTGGCAACCTGAGTCAAGCAAGTTTATCTGCCATTTTTCCAACAGTTGCTTACTTCGTGTGTCTATGTCATATTTTGGTAATTCTCACAATATTTCAATCTTTTTCATCATTATTTTATTTGTTAGGGTGATCTGTAATCAGTGATCTTTGATGTTACTATTGTAATTACTTCGGGGCCCCACCAACCGTGCCCATCTAAGATAGCAAACTTAATAGATAACTGTTGTGTGTGTGTGTTCTGACTGCTCCACCTATGCTATTCCCCTGTATCTCTCCCTCTCCTCAGGTGTCCCTATTCCCTGACACACAACAATATGGAAATGAGGCCAATTAGTAACCAGACAATGGCCTGTAAGTGTTCAAGTTATAGGAAGAGTCACATGTCTCTCACTTTAAATCAAAAGCTGGGAATGATTAAGCTTAGTAAGGAAGGCATGTTGAAAGCCACAAGGCCAAAACCTAGGGCTCTCATGCCAAACAGCCAAGTTGTGAATGCAAAGGAAAAATTCTTGAAGGAAATTAAAAATGTTCACACAAACGGTAAGAAAGCAAAATAGCCTTGTTGCTAATATGAAGCAAGTGGTGTGGACAAAAGATCAAACCAGCATAACATTCTGTTAAACCAAAGCCTAATCCAGGGCAAGGCCCTAAAGGTTTTCAATTCTGTGAAGGCTGAGAGATAAGGAAGCTGCAGAAGAAAAGCCTGAAACTAGCAGAGGTTGGTTCAAGAGGTTTCAGGAAATAAGCCATCTCTGTAACATCAAAGTGCAAGGTAAAGCAGCAAGTGCTGCTGTAGAAGCTGCAGCAAGTTATCCAGATGATCTAAGATAATTAATGAAGGTGGCTAAGCTAAACTAATTTTTAATATAGATGAAACAGCTTTCTATTGAAAGAAGATGCCATCAAGGACTTCCATAGCTAGAGAGGAGAAGACAATGCCTGGCTTCAAAGCTTTTTAAAGGATAGACTCTCCTGTTAGGGGCTAATGCAGCTAAGTTGAAGCCAATGCTCATTTATCACTGTGAAAATTCTAGGGTCCTTAATTATGATAAATTTACTCTGCCTGTGCTCTATAAATGGAACAAACCCTGGATGACAGCACATCTGTTTACAACACGGTTTACTGAATATTCTAAGCCTGTGTTGAGACCTACTGCTCAGAAAAAAAAAGATTTCTTTCAAAATATTATTGCTCACTTACAGTGCACCTGGTCACTCATGACCAACAGTTTGATAGAGATGAACAATAAGATTTATGTTGTTTTCATGCCCGCTAACACAACATCCATTCAGTAGCTCATAGATCAAGGAAGCACTTCAACTTCCACGTCATATTATTTAAAAAATACATGTTGTGGGGCACCTGTGACAGTCAGTTAAGTGTCTGACTCTTGATCTCGGCTCAGGTCATGATCTCACGGTTTGTGGGTTCGAGCCTCGCATCAGGCTCTGCACTGATGGCACAGAGCCTGCTTGGGATTCTGTCTCCCCTTCTCTCTGCCTTTCCCCCACTTGTGTGTGCTAAGTAAGAAAACTAAAAAAAATAAAAGAAAAAAGAAATATATGTTGTAAGGCTTACACCTCCCACAGACAGGGATTCTTCTGATGGATCTAGGCAAAGTAAATTAAAAACCTTCTGAAAAGGAATCACCATTCCAGATACCATTAAGAATATTTGTGATTCATGGGAAGAGGTCAAAATACCAACATGAACAGAATTTTGGAGAAATCTGATTGTAACTTTCATGGATGACTTTGAGGGGTTCAGGACTTCAGCAGAGGAAGTAACTGCACATGTGGTGGAAACAGCAAGAGAACAAGGACAAGGAGTGGAACCTGAAAGAGGCTGGGCTCTGGCCCCACGATTCTGGTTCACAGGGTCTGGCATAAGCCCTGGAATCTACAGATTTAAAAGGTGATTCTTGGGGCGTCTGAGTGGCTCAGTCAGTTGAGCATCTGACTCTTGATTTCGGCTCAGGTCATGATCCCAGGGTCTGTGGGATCGAGTCCCATGTCAGGCTCTGTGCCAGGTGTGGAGCTGGCTTGAGATTCTCTATCCCTCCCTCTCTGTCTCTCAAAAAAAAAAAAAAAAAAAAAGAAGTGGAGCCTAACAACTGAAGTTACGACTGACTTGCTGCAATCTCATGATAACGAACAGATGAGCAATTGCTTCTTACAGATGAGCAAAGAAAGTGGTTTCTTGAGATGGAATCTACTCCCAGTGAAGATGCTGGGAAAGCTGTAGAAATGACAACAAAGGGGTTAGAACAACAACGCAGTGGCAGGGTTTGAGGGAACTGACTCCAGTTTCGAAAGAAGTACTACTGTGTATAAAATGCTATCAAACAGCTTCATACACTCCAGAGAAATTGTTCGAGGGTCAATTGATGGGGCAGACTTCACTGTTGTCTTCTTCGAAGAAACAGCCACAGCCACCCCAACCTCCAACACCACCACCCAGATCGATCAGCAGCCATTAGCATTGAGGCAACACCCTCCACCAGAAGAAAGATCGTGACTTGCCAAAAACTCAGATGATAGCATATTTTGGCAATATTTTTTAATTAAGGTATGTACATTTTTTAGACATAATGTTACTGTGCACTTAATTGACTACACTGCAGCATAAACATAACTTTTATATGCACAGAGGGAAAAAAAATCATTTGGCATGCTTTATTGTGTTACTTACTTTACTGCAGTGGTCTGCCATGTGTCTGAGGTATGCCAGTATATAAGAAGGGCCCAAATGATAAACAGTTTTAGATGATTGATTACCCTGACAATCATAGAAATTGACATATAATCAAGATACAGGGACATTTTCCACATGTGTATCAGCAAAGAATTGTAAAATTTTAACATACGGTGCTAGCCTGGATTAAGGGTAACATCCCCACATTCTGCCGCTGGAAGTGAAAACTGGCACACCTCTGGAGCACAATTCAGCACTAAGTAATAAGAGCCCTGAAACTGTGCCTACACTCTGACCCTACAATTCCACTTCCAGAAATTATTATTAGGTAAGATTCAGGGATGAGAAAAAAGATTTAACCTCAAGAATGTTCACACTAAAACATTACAAAGTATACCACTAATAAGGTACTGTGCGGCTCTGCACCACATGGGCAGCTACGCTGTGAGGCAGGTACTCTTGCTTAAGTTAGTAGGAAGGTTAATGGAAAGGTAATTTGCCATTTATAATAAAAGTCTTTAAAATGTCCAGCAATTTCACTTTCTAGGAATGTATTCCATGTGAACGAAGATTTGTTTTATAAGGATGTAATAACCACAGCATTCTTTTTAATAGCAAAAATAAAAACAAAAATTTTAATTAAATTTCCAAAATTAGAAGCATGGTTAAGTATAAAGTATGATAAAATCCATGTCACTAAAATGACTATCAAGCTGTCAATAAGCTTTTCAATCATTTTAAATAAAATTGGAAAATATTCAGTGGAAAAATAGAGATTCCACTATACAGGAGGGAGGGAAGTGGAAAAACACATTTTTAAAAATAAGGTCTTCAGATGGATTTTGCTAAAGTATCTTCCTGGAACAGTCAACTTGATGTACAAGTACCTAGAGTGCAAACTAATTTCTCTAAGGTTTCCGTGACTCAGGAAAACATGATTTTTATTTTACGCTATGAATGGCACAGAAAACTGAAGTAAAAGTGTGCTAAGTCACACATAAATCAGCTTTATGACTCAGGCATCTGACTGCAACCTTCATGGGTGAATTCAACCTGAGACTCCAGTTTTGCTGTCCCTCTCTCATTACCATCTGATTCATCAGGTCCTCTAACTTCACAATTTCTTGTCCTTCTGGACTCATATGCTCCTTATCCTTTTTAAACTCCTAAATTAAAGGACTGAAGTAGATGACCTCAAAGATCCTTTTAGATTCTTGGATCCCCACTGACTTACAACCACCTTGCACACTGAAAGCACATACATATATATTTTATTGTGGGGGTAGAATAGTACCAACAGGTCAACTTAGGACAGCTAGGCTCTTCCCAAGACCTTTTGTTTCACCTCCAAGATTTTCAACACAATGCTTTCTTTGAGGCCCCCCTTAATTTTCCATTTGTAACAGGGTCCTCATCAACTATTTCCTAAGCCACAGTGCTTTTATATTTTACAGCTCTATTTCAACAATAAACAAGTCATGCTGGGAAGAGTAAGTCAAGGCTGGAAAAAAATTCAGGATACAAAAAGATTTTATCAATCTGGACTATCAAAGCAGATAAAATTTAATAGAGATAAAGGGAAGTTCAGCACTTAGATGCCGAAACTACATGGAAATGATCTGATTTAACTGCACCATGCACACTCACATACACACACAAAAAACCCTTAGGGCAAAAAACCCAAAGTTTAAACTTTGTTTTTCTGCTGTTCTCTTTCTTTTTTTTTCTTAACCTAGTGTTGAAGTAGGAAGGAGTAAAGGTTACTCTCCACCCTGTAAGGCGACAGTGAATGTTGAATACCATAAGCTGTGCTGAGTACACTTTAAGAGGGACAGTAAAAAGTAAATGAAAGGCAGAGGACTAAGAAGCTGATGAGGAGATCTGAAACTGTCAAATAAGAAACATTTGAAGGAAATGGGAATGTTTATTTAGACTGTGGAACAGAAAACCTTAAGAAAAGGACAGCAATCTCAAGGACTACAAAAGCCCTCAAAGTGAAGTAAACTAGTGAAGCCAGCAGGTAGACACTTTAGCAAAATGGAGAGTATATTTAGCATCTAAGGGAAATTACTACCATCAGAAATTGTGAGCTCTGTATCACTGAATCCTCTAAGTTTTTTTCTCAAGAAATGCCAGATAGAAATTTTTATGTGAAATATCCCCATTTCTAAAAGTCGGCTCCCAATTTAAGTTTTTGCATAAACTGGGCAGCCAAATGATTATGTGTGCAGGCCTTATTTGACCCCTGCACACCAGTTTGCAACTCGTGTCCTGGGGAAACATGATGACTACCTTCCAACATCTGAAGAACTGTCACAGAGAAGAGGTATAGATTTGTTTCATACTGCCCTGAAAGGTGACAATTACAGAGGCCAACCGCAGCTCAATTAGGAAAAAGAAAACTCATCTACAAATTCAAATGAGCTGCCCAGGGAGGTTCATGTCATTGTAAATATTCAAATGGAGACAGCTCTGTAAGTATTACTGGCCAGTTCAAGAATTCTGCACTTACTACCACTAAACTTGGTCAAATAACTAAACCTCCCCACATCTCACTTTTCTTTCTGACCTTCCTTCCCCCTCAAAAGAAGGAATATTGTTAACATTTAGTCTCCTATCTCTCAAAGTTACTGTAAAGATCAAAACCCATGTGACCAAAAAAAAAAAAGAGTACTATATGATGCCAAAGAACTACAGTCATTTAAGACATATTACAACCTACCATCATAAGGTATTTATGTATTTCTTTTATTATACAAGCTAGGCGTATATTCCCAACCTAATTCATTTTTTATTCCTCCCACAGATCAAACATTTGCTGCAAAAAATGTTTCAAAGGAAGGTGGAAAACAAGGTTAAACTGACAACAATATAAGAAGATAGGATAACAGAGTAAACTGTCACCAAAGCAAACATCCAGGATGTTAATCATTAATATCACCGACCAGTCTAAAAGGTATTGTGCACAAGCAGAGGAATATACAAAAGGTAATGACATGTGTGTGAGGGGCTGATCCACTAAGGCAGGCACTGGTAAACTACAGCCAGCTGCCTGTTTTGTAAATAAAGTTACAGTGGAACACAGCCTTGCTCATTCAATTATGGATTGTATGTATATACTACTGTATTTATTTATTGTAATATGTATCACATATATGCTGCTTTCACCCTACAGCAGCATAGCTGAAATGCTGCAAAGCCTAAAATAGTTATTATTTGGCCCTTTACAGAAAAAGTTTACCTACTTTTCTGTAAAGGTACTCTCAGGTTACAAACCACACAGGTGACTGAATACTGAGACATAGTTCATCTTCCTATGGTTCCATCCCTGAAAAAGTTTACCTACTTTTCTGTAAAGGTACTCTCAGGTTACAAACCACACAGGTGGCTGAATACTGAGACGTAGTTCATCTTCCTATGGTTCCATCCCTGGAATGTTACTGGGTCATTCTGGTGCAAAATCCTACACTAAACATTATGGCCTAGGTGTAGGGGAGGCAAATATGCTGCTAAATGGAGACTCCATATTCCTCTTACATACTCAAGATTACAAAATTTTTAATCCTGCCTCTCTTCCACCTAGTAACATCAGCAAAGAGAGGTGAAAAATTCCCAGTGTACAGGAGGTGGGACTGGTTCAGGCAGGAAAAAATGGTGCTTCTAGGTGAATCTACCTCTGTCCCTCGTAAGTTCTCAGACTCCCATGTGTCTGAGCCCCACTATTTTCATGGAACATACAAATACATGAAAAATCTTTTCTTTCCTCTTATCCTATCATACGTCTTCAAAAGAGTTACCAAAAACTATGAGGGAATAAAAATAAAATGGAAATATGCTAAAATAAGTTTTCTGATATAAACTTAATATCCAGCAGAAATAAGTGCACAGTGTTAGGACTTTACGAAAGATTCATATTCCTTGACTCACTCTTAAGTTACTACATGCAAAGACACTCAAATCTCTACCAACAGTAGATCTAGAGGGATCTTCATTTTTCTAATACCTGACTCTATTTCTACTTCAGCAATATTTCCAATCCTCCTCCCAGGACTACTTACCAGTCTCACCTCAGGTAGGGACCACACACACACACACACACACCCCTGCCACCACCTCACTCCACACCACCCGTCAATGACTTTCCACACAACAGCAAGCCTAGTGTCGTGAGGGAAAGGGCACGTCCTTATCTTACCACCACATTCTTCTGATAGCATTCAACCATCCTTTGAACCTTCCACAGTATCATACAAATCCACTTCTCAGGCCCAACCCCTGACCCATTTCTAACTTGTCTTTTTACTCATAGGTTACAACTCTGAGGCCTCATCATTAAGAGATTCCAACTACCCACCAAACATTTAATGCCAGTTTTTTCCCTAGAAAATGGAGAGAAATATGAAGAAATGAAGACACATTCTTTTCAATATTTGGTTAGTAGCTACGCCCACTGAGAGCACTGACCATTCTCTTTGGGTATTGAATAAAAATTTCGAGTATTCCGAAGATTCACAATTCTAATTCTCTTCTAGAAAGTATTTAAGCTAGCATCCCACATACTTATGAGTACTTAGGACTCCTCAGGCTCCCCCAGAAGATCAGGAAATTCCCACAGGATAAGGTATTTTTAACTCACCAAATAAGAGTTTTAGAAGACAGCCTTTCTTTCATCAGGAAATATTGAAAAGCCTCCTTGCTAAATAAGTTGTGGAGAATGCTTAGATTCACTCAAGACTATCAAGACCCCACAGGTTACTATCCCAGGCACTCTGGATATATCGTATAATAACTGGACAGAGTGCAAGACTAACCACTAAGCAAAACAGGGAAAAATTCAGATAGTCTCCATGACCACAACACACAAAGATCTTTTTAAAACAAAAGAAAATATGGAGAGCCTAGCCTTAAAAAGTGAAGCTACCTAAATTAGAGGAAAAATTGGACAAAGTGAGGGGAAGAACTGCCAAAGACACCTCTTAAGTAAATCACATATGGGGCGGGGGGAGGACACACGTTGTTCTGCATTGCCTCCTCCCCCTCCTCCTCCATGGGAGTTGAACCAAGAGGATTTGATGAAGCCCTTGGAATTTTTTAAAAGGAAAGAAAAGAAGTTCACATCTACCAAATTCAAGTCTTTTGAGAACTACAGATACCTAAAAAGGAACTGAACCACTGGCTCAATGTGGAGAAGAGATAAACATTCTATCTGGCAGCCCTGCCTGATCTTCAAAAGGTTCGCGATTCGTACTGTCCCCTGCAGCGCACGGGTCGGGTCACTGGGCTAAGATTTCAGTAGTGCAGACAGGCACCCTGCAGCCCTTTTGCCCAAGCAGCGCTAGGCCCATCGCTACACAGCTGGGCCTGGGCACAAGAGCCCCAAATGCAGAGAACAGCGGCACCTGAACCCTCGGACAGGAAGTGGCTATTCTGACTGAGGGCTTATGATCAAAGGAGGTGAACCCCGTGAAAAGAGCCAAAGGAGAAACAGCTGCGGGCGACTGTGTCTGAACGCAGCGCAAAGCAGATGTGGGAGTGTGTGCACCGGGAACATGGGAGGGAGGCAGACATGGGCTGCCCCTTCGTCGACAGAAGATGCTCTTACACAAGCAGCTGGACAAACACAGGGGGCAGGAGGATGGAGGGCTTAGGGAACAGAAGACGCTGCACAGCTGAAGCCGAGCTTCCAGAAGAAGAGGTGGAGGTGGGAGCGCAGCCCCAAACTGAGGCTACAAGGGGCGCCGGGGAGAGGGAGGGGCGTGTTAGAACCCCCGGAACCCGGCTAACCCCTCCTTGCTGGTGGCTAAGGCCCTGGAGGTCCTCTCCCCAGTTCCTCGAGACGTCTGGGAAGGCCTACTCCGAAGCTGCACGCCCCCGCCGCGCAGAGCAGCAGTCTCCCCAGGGCTCCCGCGGCCCCAGCACTGCCGGACCCGGTCCCTCCCGCCTGCCCGGTGCCCAGCGCTCAGGGCCAGCCCCAGGATCCCTACCACGAGCCGCTTCCTGGTCGCCGCTTCCCTGCTCGGGGCCCCAGCCGCCGCCGTCGCCAGGAGTCCGACCGGCTTCCAGCTCAGGGACGAGCCTCCGCCGCCTGTGCGAAACTCGGGTGCCCAAGAGCCGCTCTCGCCGCCTCCCGCCCGCCTTCCAGGCCGCGCCGGATCCTCCGCTCCCCCTGCCGGTGGGCAGCCATTTCCGACAAGCGTCTGCGGAACTTGCCGAAGTGCGCCGGGCCGGAAATGGCCGAACCCGGGCTCTCACGAGCCGAGGGGCGAGGGGCGGGGGCGACTTTCCGGGCAGCGCCCGAAGGGCCGCCGAGGCCTCGGGCTCAGCCGCCGGGTTCGCCAGGGTCCAGGAACTGTGGCGGCGGCGGCGACAGAGCCGGGGATTGTGGGAAAGCGAGTGCGAGGGCGGCCAGCCGGGCGAGCGGGAAGAAAAGACCCGGCAGGTCCCCTGAGCCTTCAAACCAGCGCCCTACAAATGCTCCTCGTCCTTTAGAGAAACCTACCTATGGAGTGCGGAGAGAATGCCCCCGACAGTTCTGGAACAGGTTGCGACTACGACAGCCTCAGCTGCTTCGAGCGGGCCCAGTGAAATTCAATCCAAAAATAAACCCAGACCCGTAGAAAAGGCCCTCCTAAATGAGCTGACCGGCTCCAACAATGGACTGGAGTTTTGAAACACTTTTAATATTTAACAACAAAGAAAAGGCCAGGCGGCATGCATGCTTCGGGGAAAAAACAAAAACAAAAAGCCCGGGGCTTTGCAAAAACAATAGCTTAATCCAGTCGTGTGGCAAGATCAACCAAAACTAGGAGGGAAAAGAAATACCGTTTGAAACACTTAAGAGCCAATCCCTGTGAATCTGAAAATGCACATATTCTACAATCCTAAGAGACACTCCAACACCTGCAAAGTCAGGACAAGATTTTTAGGGTAACTGGAACAATGGGGGTGGGCGAAGGAACTCTACCAATCTTAAAAGACACACCTGATCATTATTGTTAACTCAAGAATGAGTTTAAACCATCTAAAATCTATAAGTGCAGTAAAATCTGAGATTAAATTTGCTTCAACATTTTTTTTTTTTAGCATGTTTTTAATCCCCAAAAGGCAGGGCTTCTATTCCAGGGTTTCCTAAGCAGGAAACCAAAAACACACCAGAACCTGGAGAAGCTGAGGAGGGCCAGGGGCCGGCTCCCATCCCTGTGCGTGGGTGGTCTGGTAGTTCAGAGGAACTGCACCCCCTGAGACAGGTCCACAGCTGCCATGTAACCCATCCAAACACCCTTCCTGCTGGAGCCCAGGCCCACGCTCTAGCTAGGAGGCTGAGAAACCATTGAAGATTGATTAGTTTCCCACAGGGGACAGTTTGAGCTCAGGATTCCATCTGCAAAACAAAACTTTAAAAAAAACCTAGCAAACTGTTTTCCAGAACATACTCTTCATCTCTCCACACCCAGCAGCCCCTCCTCTTTCTGATCCTCCTTTTTCTTCTTTCTTGACACCTCCTTACTCACCCCTATTTCCCTTTCTTCTCATACCTCACTGTTTTCCTTACCTTTATTACTTTATTGTAATAATTTCACTATGAACAAATATCCAGAGCCTCACCACCATTACGTATGTACAAAAAAAATTTTCTTTTATCAATGTGTTCAGGAAAGTCATAGAGGGGGAATCAAATTTTTAAAAATGAGAACCATTCCAGGAAGTGAAAATGAGGAAAACTGTTGCCCGAATATCCTGAAAAAATCTGAAGTTGGCTTTTTTCTTTTCTCTTTCTCTTTTTTTAAACAGTTCATCTTCCTGGCTCTCCTCCAGAGGTGTGTGGCAGCAGGCAGAAGTCTGGCAGTGTGGGAGGAGACACAGGCCCAGAAGCTATGGTAAGAATTACCAGGTATTGGTTCATCTCCACGCTGACAAGAGAGGACCTGCAAATAGCTGCTACCTGAGGACTCAGCCTAAATAACTTCTTACACTTTTGAGTGAATTAACACATTGTTTCACCACCTGGTGGTGCCTATTCTTAGGATAGGCAGGCTTTAAGACGAAAAAGGGATACCCAACCAAAATATGATGTATCGTTGACTTTACTGGAGCCCCTAATGCCGACCATCCTCTTCCTTTGGCTCTTTTGAGCCTGTCCTCTCTCGTATCTCCTTCTCTCAAACAGTTCTAGCTCAGTCTCTTCCTCTGGTTCCTGTTCCTTCTCCTGACTCCTAAGAGGTGTTCTCTGAAAAGATATGACGGGCTACTTTCTTCTTCTTCTTCTCCACACTCTGTTGCCAATTTCAGTCAGCTCCCTTGCATCATCTGCACCTTTAAGCAGATCCCTCCCTATGGCGCTCCAGTCCCTGTCTTCCAGCTGTACTCCAGACACCATCACATCATCGTCATACTCTTAATACATGTTTTATAAATACTTAATTGCCAAGCAATAAGCTAAACCCTTTATAGGCATTGTCTCATTTTAATCCTTACAGGGAGATATCAGTGTATAGACGGAGAACTGAGACATTAAGAGGCTAAATAAAGTGCCCAAGATCACAGAGTGAGGTGTGAAGTACAAATGGAACTCCAAGTCCTCTGAACTCCAAAGCCAGTATTCTTCACCAGAACAATCAGATTGTCTCACCAGGACTTTATTATTTTTTTAATGTCTATTTATTTATTTATTTATTTATTTATTTATTTATTTATTTACTTATTATTGAGAGAGAGAGCACGCATGAGCGAGTGAGCAGGGGAGGGGCAGAGAGAGAATCCCAAGTAGGATTTTATTGTGTGTGTGTGTGAGACAGAAAGCGAGAGAGAGAGTGAGAGAGAGCAGGGGAGAGGCAGAGAGAGAGAGAGAGAAAGAGAGTGAATCCCAAGCAGGCTCCATGCTGTCACAAACTGTGAGATCATGAATCAATTCTAGAGCCAGAATCAAGAATCAGACACTTAACTGACTGAGCCACCCAGTCACACCTCACCAGGACTTTAAACTTAGTATATCCCACACTGAACTCATCTTTACTGCTTCCCCCTTTGCTCCCCTCAAATGTCCTTTTGATAATATTGATAATGGTGTTACCATTATTTTTCCTAACTCAGAAACTCAAACCTGGCACCATCTTGACTTCTCTCTTTACCCTCACACTAAATCAATTTCTAAGACTCGAAGCCTTCACCTACATTTATTGTCTCTACTTTGTATTTTGGAACTTAATCAAAATAGTTTTGCATTGTTCTTTAACAATCATATATGCAGATCTTTATCTGCTCCAGGAGCCTATGGGTCTTCTCTCTAGAGCACAGTCATAGGGACTCTTCAGTACCCAGTCTCTCTCTTTCTGTTCCAAATTTTAAATTCCCAGAAAAGAGACATGATTGTCCTGGCTTGTCTCCTGTGTCAACCCCTCGATCAATCAGCTTTGGCTAAGCAGCAGGTCAGCCTTGTCTAAATACAGCAATTAGAGCCTTTCATATAAATAGGGCTTGTTCCGAGAAAAGGAAACGGCATACACCATTGTTCATTTGTTCATTCATTGTTCAACAAATACTTGAGCACCCTCTCAAAATATATTCTGGGTTTTTTCATATATGCAAAATGTTTACAACCTAACCCTACCCTCATACCATGAAATACACAACATAAAAAGATAAGAAATCACCAGATAAAGTGCATAACAATATTCACCCATAAGAGACTACCAATTCAATTGCGTGTGATGGAAAATAATTCAGCACACCCTGTATGAGCCTGTGGTGGTGAAAGTACTCAGCAGTGGGGCCCCCCGGGTGGCTCAGTTGGTTGAACATCCGACTTCGACTCCAGTCACAATCTCATGGTTTACGAGTTCAAGCCCCGCGTCGGGCTCTGTGGGGACAGCTCAGAGCCTGGATCCTGCTTCGGATTCTGTGTCTCCCTCTCTCTCTGCCCTTCCCCCACTCATGCGCGTGCTCTCTATCTCTCTCTCTCTCTCTCAAAAATAAATAAACATTAAAAAAAAGTAATCAGTAGTAATGTGTGCATATTCTACAAAACAAGCTCACAACAGCACCGTGAGGAATAGACAGAAACAGAAAACTACCTAAAGTCCATCAGTAATAGACTAGATCAACAAAGTATAGTGTATTCACCCAAATGACTACTTTACAGCAATGAGAATGCTCTACAAATACATACAACAATACTGATGAATCTCACAAACAATGCTAAGCAAAAGAAGCCAGACACAAAAAGGTACATAGGATATGATTCCATTTACAAAAAGTATAAAACCAGGCAAAAGTAATATACCTGTCAAGAGCAATGACAAGAGCAGGAGTGCCTGGGTGGCTCAGTCGATTAAGTGTCAGACGACTCTCAATTTCGGCTCAAGTCATGATCTCACTCACAGTTCATGAGATCGAGCTCTGTGTTGGGCTCTGTACTAACAGCGCAGAGCCTACTTGGGATTCTCTCTATCCCTCTCTCTCTCTCAAAATAAATACATAAACTTTAAAAAAAAAAAAAAAAAGTAGCAGTGACCAGAGGAGAACAAAAGGAGCTGCATGGGTACTGGTCATGTGCTATTTTGTGAGCTGCATGCTGCTTACACAGGTTATCAGTTTGTGAAAATTCATCAAGTTGTACACTTATGTTAGTATCCTTCGCTATATGTGTATTATCCCTTAATAAAAAGATTTTTCAAATAAGTAATTCATGGGGGAACCTGGGGGGCTCAGTTGGTTAAGCATCTGACTCTTAATTTCAGCTCAGGTCATGATCTCACAGTTGTGAGTTTAAACCTCGTGTCGGGCTCTGCGCTGACAGCATGGAGTTTGCTTGGGATTCTCTCTCTCCTCTCTCTCTGCCCTCCCCCACCTCAAGATAAATGAATAAACTTAAAAAAAGTAATTCATGGGCAAAACGAGCCTCTAAGCACCCTTGAACATTGTCACTATAAATATCCTAGAGTTGCCAATTACTGCACATACCTGCACCATTACACCACCTTCTTAGAGACCGTAAGCCACTATCAGCCTTTGCATATCGCCACCATTCTTATCACATGGCCTCATCCCCTTCAGCCCCAGCTGACTGGACTTCCTGCTCATCTGGAAACTTGGGAGCAGAACACGTGAAGCTGAGTCAGGTGATAAGAGTGCTTCATCTAATAAACTGTATGGAACTGGGAAAAAAATAATTCCTGGACATACACACAGCAATAAGCCAAGAACGCTGGTCTGCAGAAAACAGAGCCAACACAAAGAAGGAAGCAAACAAACCTGTGAGAAATGGAGGGGAAAGCTTCAGAGGCTGCTCACTCTCCAGCTCAAGTCTCATATATCCCAGCTGTCACTGGGTATCCATGAGATTGCTCATGTTGCCTTACTACTGAAAAAAAGAAACAAAAGAAGACCTTACTTATTTAAGCTAGGGTGAATATGTTTCTGTGTGTGGAATGTATAGTCTCATTTAGTCCTTTTAACAACCCTATATGGTTCAGTTCCATTATGAGTCCCACTTCACAGTTGAGAAAACTGAAGCCCAGGGAGGTTATATGTAACTTGTGTAAATCACACACCTGGTAAGTGGTGGTGCCAGGATTTGGACCCAAGGAGTCTGACTCCAGAGCCTGAAATCTGAAAACTATCCTACACTGCAGTGCAACAGAAATGCAGAAAACGGCAATGTGATTTCTATGTTGCATTAATGGATTTAACTAAGGCATCTGATTCCGTTAAATGAGTTCAAATGTAGAAATGGTACAAAAGATTAAAAGACTGGCTGCCTAAGAAGTTGGTAAGCATTTATTTCTTTCACAAGGGAATTATACTTTGAGTTGTAGATGTTAGAGAAATATAAAACGCATGCAGTGTGACAGATTATACTAATGAGACTGTGTTATTATGCCAGGAAATTTATCTTATAGATTTCAGCAAAATGCTCTCCTAGAAGATCCCTGCTGGTTACCTGTTTCTCCCAAAATGTTAATATCCAGGAGAAGGGGGGTTTAGTCTCATGGAAGGAGAAATTGATAAAAGTTAACTTCAAGTCTTAAGGAGAGAGGCACCGGTGGTCACTTTCCATGAAGGTAGCTGCCAGACCCACAATCCACTCAGCAAGGCTGCTAGATCAATCACAGGCAAGCCACTGGTGACCCCCAGCAACCTTCAAAAGGTATGATTCAGGAATTATCAGTGAGTTTAAGTCAGGTAAGAACTTGTTCTATCAGTAATGCTTTGATTTTAAAGGAAAGTGCTGACAACCACTATTCAAGATCTTTTCTATATATAAATGATTGAGCAATTTTTGTGGCTTATAATTAGAACAATGCATGACAATTTCCAGATTGGAGTTCCAAGGTTACTCTTTCCCTTTGGTCCATCAGTGCCAAAAAGACAAAAGGTCATCTTCTGAGGCTCCATGGATAGCACTCACTAGCCTGCTAAGTGGCTCACTCTGAAAGTCCTGGCTTTGATGTTATCTTTTAAAAGTGGCTGTTTTTTATCTGGCAAAAGGTGCAACAGTTCGGATGTTTTGTAAAATACTTTGTAGTAAGAACACTGAGTTAATATCAGGTCCAAAACAAAACACACATTATTGTCAGAAGACGGTTTGTTAACTCCTTGTCTCATGTCATAGTACTCACTATCTTGCATGTGGCTGTGAAAAATAAATTTTGTACTAGTTTCACATTCATTAGGAAGCTTAGCATGGCTCAAACCTGTCACTTACATAAGACTTATAATCTGTAATGACCAATTAACATTCTAAAAATTAGCTGTCGTCCCTAAAATATAACCTATCTGTCTCTAAAGTCCCTTCTTCCTTCAAGCACTGTTTCCCCTGTGAGTTTTTATTCCCTCCCCACCATGTCGGCACAGCTTGCAGAGGCAGTCAGGTTTGACCATCGGTAGATATCAAATGCCACCAAAAGCTTGCTCCTGGTAGTTCCAAGTAATGATACAAATGTCCCCCCAAGGCAAAAATACAGGCACCTAACATTTACCCTAAATTATGCCAGTGAGGAGTAAAACTGTGCTCAGTTTTACAACAACATGCCACAACATGGCATGTCTGAGTGTTTGCAGAATTTAGCATAATGAGAGTTGTAACCAGGAAGAAGAAGAAGGAGAAGGAGGAGAAGAAGAAAAATCAGGCAGAGCATTGATAAAGTTCCAATGTCACATTGTAGCTCTATCACTTCAGGATTGTCCTTACACCAAAAAAGCTACCCATACATTCAAAAAATCAACTACTCACTACTTAAAAATGCCTCACATAAACAAGGCACTCCAATTGAAAATGGGCAGAATGTCATAGAAGTACTTACAGAACATCAATTAACTTCTTAGTTAACCCATTTAGCTATAAAATCAAAATTGAAAGCAAAATTTCTGAAAATAATAATACTAAAAACTTTTTAAAACTTTAAAAATATATATAAGTTGGTAATAACATGGAGTTCATGTATATTTAAAAAACAAACAAACAGTAGTTTCTACCAACCATTATCAAGAAAAAAATGTGTAGGTTTTAAACCAACTCATGAATGTTTACAGTAAGATTTTATTGAAGAGAAGGTTTTTCACTATTTTCCTAAATATTGCTTGAGATTAATTCTCAACCTAAATGATAAGAGCATGAATCTAGTGGGACCCAGTCAATGCCAGAACAAACTAATCACTGATCCCTTCCTCAATCCATGCCTTCAGCCTTGCAAATACTATGCCACAGGTCAAAAATGAAACCAAATGAAAATGTGACATTTCTCCAAATCCATCAATTCAGTGGGCTAAAATTAACAACCCAAACCTCACTCCTAATGGACAGTTTCAGATATTTCATCCTCACTTTTTTAAAAAAGATTTTATTATTAAGTAATCTCTACACCCAACAAGGAGCTTGAACTCACAACCCTGAGATCAAGAGTCGCATGCTCCACTGACTGAGCCAGCCAGGCACTCCAGATGTTTCATCTTCTGTAAAAAGGGACACACATGATAACATTGTGTGGGTTATAAGGAAATGCATATCTCTAAAATGAAGAAGGGATTATTGAAGTTTATTTATTTATTTTGAGAGAGGCAGAGAGAGTGTGAGCAGGGAGAATCTCAAGCAGGCTCTGCACTGTCAGCACAGAACCAGACACGGGGCTCAAACTCATACAACTGTGAGATCATGACCTGACCCAGAATCAAGAGTTAGGCCCTCAACCAGCTGAGCCACCCAGGTGCCCAAAGAGGTGATTGTTTAGAAAAAAGATGATTGAAATAAATGAAGCAAATAATCCAAAAATATATTAACTATATATTAACTAAATATGAAAATACTTTAAAAGTTCAAATACCACCACGCATTTGTATTACTTTTATGTACATTTAACTATGCTGCAATGATGTTCAATTTTTTTTTTAATTTTTCAACATTTATTCATTTCTGAGAGACAGAGAGACAGAACATGAGTAGGGGAGGGGCAGAGAGAGAGGGAGACACAGAATCCGAAGCAGGCTCCAGGCTCTGAGCTGTCAGCACAGAGCCTGACGCAGGGCTCGAACCCACAAACTGTGAGATCATGACCTGAGCCAAAGTTGGAAGCTTAACCGACTGAGCCAGCCAGGCACCGCTGTTCAATTTTTTTTTTAAGTTTTATTTGTTTTTTGAGAGACAGCGTGTACAAGTAGGGGAGGGGCAGAGAGAGAAGGGTACAGAGGATCCGAAGCGGGCTCTGTGCTGACAGGCTGACAGCAGCAAGCCTGATGTGGGGCTCAAACTCAGGAACCATGAGATCATGACCTGAGCTGAAGTCAGACAATCAATTGAGCCACCCAGACACCCCAATGTTCAATTTTTTGTATTTCATCTTTAATTAGCTTAAATAATAAACACTTAAATATTCATAGGAACACAAATAATAAAAAACACATAAACTGATAAATATTTGCCAGCTCTGTGGCTTCCTTCAAGCTCACAAGCATAATTTTATAAAATTGCTATCTTTATGTATCAACCATTTCAATTTCTTCCTTTTTCACTTACTTTGAATGGATTATTATGTGTTTCTACATCATTCTCATAGTCATCTTTACAGGTACTAGAACATTCCATATCTGTTCTCAGTAGTTCCTGAATGATAGTTTGTAGACCAATATAGGATGAAATTTTTGTCAGTCCACAGTTAAATGAGAAAAGCAAAGGCAAGTTATTGAGGTTTCAATTTTATTCAATTTAAAGATTGTCCTTTATTTTGAGATTATGTCCTTTCCCCTTTCTTGTGTTAAAATTTGTTTTTATGAAATGATAGTGATGGCAGCTTTTTAAAAATCTTCCTTACATGACAGAATATTGAGACATATTTAGTTTGGTTCCCTGCTCCCACCCCACCCCCGGACCACCAATTACTTGTTATTTTACTAGTCCATTAAATCCAGAAGTCAGCTAACTATCTAACTACACCCCTTCATTTTAAAATATGAGCCCACACAGACACACAAACACCCAAAATGTTTTTGGAAAGACTTCTATGGTAACCAGCCTCCAAAATGTCCCTAATGATCTCTCTCCCTAGTATTTCCACCCTCATATAGTATTTCCACACTGTACCACAGATGATCTATGTGACCAACAGAATGCTGCAGAAGTGATGGTGTGTCACTCCTGAGATTAATTTATAGAAGGCATTTCAGCTTTCACTGTGGTTGTTCTTTTTTTTTTTTCAATCACTCACTCTGAAAGGAGCTAGATGCCATGTCATGAGAAACAGTGTAGAGAGGCCCCTGTGGTGAGGAAGTGAGGCTTCCTGCCAACAGCCATGTGAGTGGGATTGGGGAGCAGATCCTCCAGCCCCAGTCTAGCCTTCAGATGATGCTGCTGCCTCTGAAAGACCCCAAGCCAGAACCAACCAGCTAAGTGCCCCCTGAATTCCTGACATATAGAAAATAAGAAATAATAAGTAGTTGTGTTTTAAATTATTACATTTGAGATAATTTGTTATGGAACAACAAATAACTAATGCGACTCCTGTATCCCTTTTCAGCTACAAGATGAATATGACAAAACTGCTGAGCATGTTTGTGTTCATGCCTGTGTGGGGGGGAGAAAGGATTAGCAAGGACTGTGATCTCAATTATCCTGACTTTAGTTTACATACACTGACTCTTCCCTTCTCCATTGCTTTTTCTACTTTTCTCATATTGACCAGAGCACTTGGTAAACTGAATAATCCATCTCTAGCAAAGGAATCAATTCTATAAGTTTTTATAGGCTTAGTTAAAGGAATCATTCTATGTAAATGTGGTATTTTATCAAAGTTTAGAAATCTGGTAAATTTCTATTGACAGAATCCCTCACCTTAGCTGTCAAATCTTTCCTAGATCCATCCCTACCTCAACAGAAGAAGATCTCTCATGTGCATTGAGAAAATAGAAGCAATCCCTTTCAATTCTCTCCTCCCACATTTACACCATCTTTAAACTCTGAGGTGAAAAAAAAATTATTTCAGCAGCTGATGCCAGAGCTCCTCTTAGGAATAGAAAATACCTTATTGAGGAAACTATCTTGATATGACACCTGGAGTATGGAGGAAGAAAGCTTGGCTTGTAACAAAACTGTAAAACAGAGATAGCTAAACAGATCTGGATAAAAAAGAAGAAGAAGATGAAGGAGGAGGAGGAGGAGGAGGAGGAGGAGGAGGAGGAGGAGGAGGAAGAGAAAAAGAAGAATATGAAGACTGGAACAGGGCAAAGAGGACAGGAAATGGGAGGAGAGTAAGAAGAGATGAGGCTTAAATAATGGTGTGGGAGGCTGAAGGTTGGGGAGTGAGTTCCAGTGATGGGGGAGCTGAAAGCATGTTTAAAATAGAAATATCTATTATTGGACTTCACATTGTTTGTGTTGCTAAGGATATAAAATCCCTGAAGTCTTCAGTAATATCTGACATATGCACAAGTGCCTTATGTGAGTGATTTGGGGGGAGATCAAGGGAAAAAGATGTAGAGGGGACTGGTCTGAGTTCTACAGCCAGGTCAGATGGAAATAAGGAATAAGAACACGGGAATTGAATTACAAGTGAGACGAATTTAATAGAAGCAAAACTCAAAAGCTAAAGAAACTATTAGATGAGCTCGCAGGAATTAACAGAAATCTTGGAATAGGCATTGAACTTCCACATGAAATCCCAATGTGGAATGGGAACTTAAGTCAATTTTACTTAAATCTCAAAAAAAAAAATCTATCTTAACTGACATCTGGGTCCATATTCATGGATTATTCTCTCATCTGTTCTGGCCTTTGACAAAGGGATGTCCAAGACTAGCACTCTCTTTTTTAGTGTGATCTGATATCCTTCCTTCCTCTGACCTTGCTCTGTCAATTATTCTCTCTAATACATATAGTCAATATTCTCCTCATTACAGAGGAAATCTCACTGCTTATACCCCCACTGCTTATACACAGGCTCAGGCCCAGGCCCAAACTACCACCATCTTACAACACCAGATTTGAATTCCCAAAGATTTAGATTTTGAAACCTTGATTTATTATTAGTCGGGTAACCGTGGGCATATTACTTAACCTCTATATGCTCTCCTCACTATAATTTTCTCATCAGAAAATGGGGATAATAATAGTACACACCTCACAGGAATACAGTAAGGATTAACCTAGATAATGAGTATAAATTGTCAGTCCAGTGCCTGGCAAATAGCCCTCTTACTTAACTGCTATCATCATCATCATTCACCAGAATTCTCAAAAGAGTAATCTCTACTCTATGTCCACTTCTCTACCACCATTCACTCTTTCATATCCAGAAAGCTGGCTCCTGTCAAACTACTGAAATTGCTCTCATTATGGTAACCAGAGACTTCCTCGTTCAGTAATGCCAGTGAAACTTCTCAGGCCTCCTTTTGGAATTCTTCTTAATCCTCTACACTTAGCTTCTTGAAATGGTTCAATCCTGGCTTCTCAACACATCGCTCTCTCATTACCCTCTCTCTTTTCTCTCACTGAATCTTCTTTCCCCACCACCCTTTAAATGTTGGTGTGCCATCATCTTCCATTCTCATTGAGCACGTATTCATGACTTTAGCAGCCAGACCACTACCCTGAACCAAGACCCTTCTTCTGAGCTCCTGAGCCAAACTGCCCACTAGGTATCTTGCCCTAGGTGTTTCACAAACCCAGCCAGTCACCCAAACCATGTTTATAGGTACTGTTAGCACAATCATCATTCTGACTTCCCCAATTCTTTCCCTCCCCTCGTAGTCATTTTCCTGATTAACACCAGCTGTGATTCTTCCTGTTTCCATCCTTGACCTCACTGTAGTTCCAAGTGGGCTTTAGAGTCACATGGGCCTGGGTCCAAATACTAACTATGATGGTTCTCGGCCAAATTACTTAACCTCTCTGACCTCAGGTTTTTGTGGTGATGAAATGAGATATCACATGCAAAATGGCCAGCACACAGTAGGACTTCAGCAAACACTCCCCTACACCTCTTCCTTCGGGTCTTCTTCACCACCTGCTGAAATACAATATCTACCTATTTGGTCTCTCTTGCCCTTTTCTCCTCCAAATTGCCCTAGTCTTTCTTATAAATAAATAAATAAATAAATAAATAAATAAATAAATAAATAAATGTGATACTATTATCTCTTTGCTTACAAATCTTCAACATTTTCTTTTTTCCTATGGAGCAAAGTCCAAATTCCTTAACATGGTAAGTTCCAACTGGCTTTCTGGTTCCTTCTCTCCCAGACCAGTTACTCTAAAATATTGGCTGCTCACCAGCTATTTCTGTACATACTAGCTTACATCTCTGCACATGTGAATCCCTCTGGCTATAATTCCCTTCCTGTGCCCAAGTTCTTTTGTCCAACTGGCAAGTTTATTCATCCCCCTTAAGACTTACCTCAAAAGCTGTCACTTATATGGCAACAAAAGCTCAGCCACCAAAAAGTAAACAAGTTTAAAAGCTTCTGCACAGCAAGAAGACAATAAAATGAAAAGGTAAACTACAGATTAGAAGAAAACATTTGCAAACCATATATCTGATAAGAGTTAATATCCAAAATACAGAAACAACTCCTACAATTCAGTGGCAAAAAAAAAAAAAATTTTTTTAAATGGTAAAAGTCCTGAATAGACAGTTTTCCAAAGATAACCATACAAATGGTTAGCAAGTACAAAAAAGGTGCTCAGCATCACTAATCATCAGGGAAATGCATATCAAAACCATAATAAGATATCACCTCATACTTGTTAGGATGACTATCATCAAAAAAGTAAGAGATAACAGGGACCCCTGGGTGGCTCCATTGGTTGAGCGTCCAACTTCAGCTCAGGTCATGATCTCACGGTTGATGAGTCCTGGTTCATGAGTCCATGGTTCGAGTCCTGCTTTGGACTCTGTGCTGTCAGCGCAAAGCCTACTTTGGGTCCTCTGTCCTCCTGTCTCTCAACCCGTCTCCTGCTCGCTCTCTATCAAAAATGAAAAAAAGATTAAAAAAAAAAGATACAAGATAACAAGTGTTGGCAAGGATGTGGAGAAAAGGGAACCCCTGTGCACTGTTGATGGGAATCTAATTTTGGTACAGCCACTTTGGAAAATAGTATGGAGGTCCCACCCCCCAAAAAAGAACTACCATATGACCTGGCAATCCCTAGTCTGGGTATATATCCAAAAGAAGTAAAGTCATTACCTTGAAGAAATACCTGCACTCCCATGTTCACTGCAGCATTCTTC
The DNA here is from genome assembly GCF_024362965.1 of Panthera pardus. Classification (NCBI taxonomy): domain Eukaryota; kingdom Metazoa; phylum Chordata; class Mammalia; order Carnivora; family Felidae; genus Panthera; species Panthera pardus. The sequence goes on along the minus strand of NW_026526688.1, from coordinate 50,208,478 downwards.
ACAATAACTGAGACATGGTGAAAACTTAATTGTCCATCAATGGACAAATGCATAAAAAAATTTGATATACATTTATGCCATAACTGTATTACATATGTGTATGTGTGCACATGCACCCACACACACACACAAACAATAGAATGTTATTCAGCCTTAAAAAAGAAAGAAATCCTGCCATTTGTGACAACTTGGATGAGCCTGAAGGACATTAAGCTGAGTGAAATAAGCCAGATGCAGAAAGAAAAAGACTGCATGATGTGACTTATATGTAGAATCTAAACAAGTCCAATACATAGAAGCAGAGAATAAAATGGTGGTTTCTAGGGGCCTGGGGGTGGGGGAAATGGGGGAAATGTTGATCAGAGGGTACAAAGCTGCAATTAAATGGGATGAATAAGTTTATAGATCTAATGTACATCATGATGACTATATTTAATAATATTGTATTGAACATTGGCAATTTGCTAAGAGGTTAAATTTCAGGTACTCTCACCACAAAGAAGAAAAACATGGTAACTACTTTTGGGTGAGGAAGTGGATTTGTTAATTAGCTTGATTGCAGTCATCATTCCACTATGGATATACATACAAAATCATGTTGTATGCTTTTAATATATAAATTTTTTATTTAAAATTTTAAAAAGTTTAAGGGGCGCCTGGGTGGTTCAGTCGCTTAAGCGTCCAACTTTGGCTCGGGTCATGATCTCGCAGTTCGTGAGTTCGAGCCCTGCATTGGGCTCTGCTCTGACAGCTCGGAGCCTAGAGTCTGCTTCAGATTCGGTGTCTCCCTCTCTCTCTGCCCCTCCCCGGCTCATGCTCTCTCAAAAATGAATAAATGTTAAAAATATTTTTTCAAAGCAAAAATGAATTACTGGGACCTTATGAAGATAAAAAGCTTCTGCACAGCAAAGGAAACAACCAACAAAACTAAAAGGCAACCAACGGAATGGGAAAAGATATTTGCAAATGACATATCGGACAAAGGGCTAGTATACAAAATCTATAAAGAGCTCACCAAACTCCACACCCAAAAAACAAATAACCCAGTGAAGAAATGGGCAGAACACATGAATAGACACTTCTCTAAAGAAGACATCCGGATAGCCAACAGGCACATGAAAAGATGCTCAACGTCGCTCCTCATCAGGGAAATACAAATCAAAACCACACTCAGATATCACCTCACGCCAGTCAGAGTGGCCAAAATGAACAAATCAGGAGACTATAGATGCTGGCGAGGATGTGGAGGAACGGGAACCCTCTTGCACTGTTGGTGGGAATGCAAATTGGTGCAGCCACTCTGGAAAACAGTGTGGAGGTTCCTCAGAAAATTAAAAATAGACCTACCCTATGACCCAGCAATAGCACTGCTAGGAATTTACCCAAGGGATACAGGAGTACTGATGCATAGGGGCACTTGTACCCCAATGTTTATAGCAGCACTCTCAACAGTAGCCAAATTATAGAAAGAGCCTAAATGTCCATCAACTGATGAATGGACAAAGAAATTGTGGTTTATATACACAATGGAGTACTACAGGGCAATGAGAAAGAACGAAATATGGCCCTTTGTAGCAACGTGGATGGAACTGGAGAGTGTTATGCTAAGTGAAATAAGCCATACAGAGAAAGACAGATACCATACGTTTTCACTTCTATGTGGATCCTGAGAAACTTAACAGAAACCCATGGGGGAGGGGAAGGAAAAAAAAAAAAAGAGGTTAGAGTGGGAGAGAGCCAAAGCATAAGAGACTCTTAAAAACTGAGAACAAACTGAGGGTTGATGGGGGGTGGGAGGGAGGGGAGGGTGGGTGATAGGTATTGAGGAGGGCACCTTTTGGGATGAGCACTGGGTGTTGTATGGAAACAAATTTGACAATAAATTTCATATATTGAAAAAAAATAAAAATAAAAAAATAAAAATAAACCTATCTTGCTTACATTAAATAAGTATAAGCTTTTTAAAAAAATATTTTTTTCAAAAAAAAATAATAAAATAAAATAAAATTTTAAAAAGTGTAAGCTGTCATTAAAAGGGTGACAGCTATTCTTTACTGGTTCAGAATTTAAAAAAGAAACTAGTCTAGGGGCACCTGGCTGGCTCATTCTTGGGGTCATGAGTTTAAGCCCTACTTTGGGCGTAGAGCTTACTTTAAAAAAAAAACAAAAAAACTATTCTATACACACACAGCACACACACACACACACACACACACACACCAAACATAAAAGGAGAAGGAGAGGAAGAAAGAATGGTAAATGTGGATACGACACAATGTTAAAAATTGGTGAATCTGGGTAAGAATTATTTGGAACTTATAAAAAAAGTTGCAAAACTCTATATAATTCTGGCTTTTATGTAAGTTTGAAACTGTTTCAAAGGAAAAAAAGAAAGCATGGGGCAATCTAACCATGCAGTAACAATCAAACAAACCCAAGTTGAGGAACATTTCACCAAATAACTGGCCTAGATTCTTAAAATGTCAATGTCATGAAAAAAAGAGAGGAAGTTCAGAGGGAAGGAGGGAGGTAGGCGGTGGGCTGAGGAAATATTCGAGATCAAAGGAGACTAAAGAAACATGACAACTAAATGCAATGTGTATTCCTGGATTGGATGTTAGTTTGGAAAAAAAAATGCTATAAAATACGTTATAGAAACAAGTAGGTAAATTTGAAAATGGACTCTCTATTATATAATAGCATTACAGTAATATTAAATTTCCTGAATTTAAAAATTGCACTGTAGTTATGGAAGAGAATGTCCTTGTTCTTAAGAGATACATCCTAAAAAAAAAAAAAAAAAAAAAAGAGAGATACATCCTGAGGTATTTAGGATGCTGGTATTAGGATGATGGTAATGTCTACAACTAAAATATGTTTCAGCAAAATTCAAAATAACAGTTAAAATGTGTCTGTGTGTATCTAGAGAAAGAATAGAGCAAAATGTTAACAATTGGTGAATCTGAGTTAATGCTTACCATTCTTGCACCTTTTCTATAAGTTTGATTTTTTTTTCAAAATAAGTTTTTTTTTTTTAAAGCTGTAACTCAAGTAAAATATTTTCCCACTCTCCCAGTTAGAATTAATGCTGCCTCCTCTAAGCTATGGGGTTTTTTTTAAGTTTATTTATTTATTTTGAGAGACAAAGAGAGAGTTCAAGCAGGGGAGGGGCAGAGAGAGGAAGAGAGAGAATCCCAAGCAGTCTCTACACCAACAGCACTGAGCCCAGTGAGGAGCTCAAACCCATGAACCATGAGATCATGACCTGAGCCAAAACCAAAAGTCAGATGCTTAAACAACTGAGCCACCCCTGTGCCCCTAAATGTTTTGATTTTTACTCTAAAATGCTCAGATTGGGTTGTAATTATTTATTTAAGCATTTGTCTTATTCTGCTAGATTGAGAGCCTCTTGGGGCAGGAACTTAAGTTGCCTTTGGAATTTAATAATGGGAGAAGTATTCTCCTTCAGGATAACTTTATGCTGCTGGCATTGTATTACTACTAGAGTACAATGATGCTACAATTTGGGCTCATTGCAAAACATGGCTGGACATTGCTGAGATGAGAACTAGAATGGAAAACAAAACTTAGTTTGTAGCATAGGAAAGTACTGGAGTTGATTTACAATGTACCATTCTGTCTTTTACGGAGACTTCTGCCGGCAAAGCTGGAAAGCCCTTGCAGATACACAAGGTCCCATGCAGATACACAAGGGTGCTATATGTATGAGGGAGAGGGCCCCTGAAGGTAGAGATGAATTACAACCCCAGATGTATCTGTCTTATCACTTCCAACACATGTGTAACAGGAGGGCAGTCCCATCCTCAGTTGGCCACAGGGCTAATTATAAAACCCTTGGGTTAAGGGTGCCTGGGTGGCTCAGTTGGTTAAGTGTCTGACTCTTAATTTTGGCTCAGGTCATGATCTCACGGTTTGTGAGTTTGACCCCCACATTGGGCTCTGTGCTGACAGTGTGGAGTCTACGTGGGATTCTCTCTCTCTCTCTCTCTCTCTCTCTCTCTCTCAAAATGAATAAACAAACATAAAAAAAATTTTTTTAATAAAATAAAAATAAATAAATAAAACTCATGGGTTAGAAGATCAGACCATGAGAGAGTGTAGGTGAAACCATGCTCCTCCCATCTCCCCATGTTTGCTTTGATCAAGAACATAGGAAATAATCTTTTCCATAGTACTGAGAAGATAGCTTCTATCCTTCTCTTCCCACTTCCTTTATATACTCCTCAAGGAAGAAACACATCACTTAGATTATTGATAAGCCTACCTACAGGGTCATTACACACTCACTACCCAAGCTCCTTGCAAGTTTGTCTTTCAGAGATGTCTGCCCCACGGGCCATATGTGTTCTCTCCTCATGCAGTGGCAGGTTAAGCAGTTTCCAGCCACCCTGCCTATGTCCAGGGAGAAAGTTCAGTTCCCGGAGGAAGAAATGAGAAGCCAATTTTGGGCTCGGGTCTAAGCAACATTCTCCAGACCAGCTTTAGCAGCAAGAAAGATGATATTTCAATCCCAGTCTGTTTCCTCTATGTCATTCTGGTTCAGGACTTGGAAAAGAAAGGGGCATGAAAGGCCCCCTCAGAATCCCAACATTATTTTACTAACCTTTGGATCTCGGTGGTGGCTTGTTCTATGACAAGCCCTCAGTAAACTTTTGTTGTCTTGAACTCAGACAATGTGATGCATACACAGGCATGTGATTGCTCACAGCTATCCTTGTGGTGGTGGTTGTATTTTTTAATCATACAAAGTGATTTTTGAAGCTTTTCTAGTTTGTCCGAGGGCTCTGGGGCTACAAGGAAGCAGGCTTTCATTAGTAAGAGAGAGAGAGCTGTGTCTTTGTGCTTCACTGTGATGGCAATACCAGGGAGCGATATCCCAGGGGATCTGCCAAGCAGCTTGACAGCAATTCTAGCAAGAAGGTGGTAGAAACACAATTTTAGCAATAATGATCAAACCTTTTTTGAAATGTTCCTTTATCCTTGAAATGCCTTGTGTTGCTGAAAGCCTATTCATTACCGATCATTCATCTGTAGCCAGTCGTGTCTTTATGTGTCTGTACCCAGAAGTGACCACACTGGGAGGGTTTTCACAGAGAGACAAAGGCTCCTAGGCACAGTGAGAGAGCCAGAGAGGTAAAAGTGAACAGCAGCCCGAGGAGGCAGGAGATAAAAACACAAAACAGAGGAAGGAGAAGCTATAAGAAAGTCATCTTACTTAAAGGGGCTTTGGTATTTAAAGTGGACGTTCACAGCCCTCTGATATTTTTACTGGGACCATATCTGGAACCTCCATCTTCTTTTGGGATCATTCCTCTGATCTCATCTATGAATCACTGCCTTCCTCTCCAGGATGTCCAACTTCTCCCTGTCTCCTTCACGTCAACCTGTAAACATGCGCAAGGTTCTTACATCCCCTGGAGCCTCGAACTACCCTCCAATGACCACTCTCTTGCCTCCTTGTTGAGTATTCCAGTGCCTCCCAAAGTGTGGCTTGTGGCCAGCAGGATCAACAGCACGTGAAGTGCATCTGAAATGCAATCCTCAGGCCCACCCCAGAGCCACGGAATTAGGATTTCCGTGGGTGGGAGTCCAAGATCTTCCATTTTAATATGCTCTCCAAGTGATTCTGAGGCAACCTGAGTTTGAGAAGCACTGCCTCTGCTCCATGTTTCTGCTTCCTCGCCATTTTGGAATGCCTTCCTATGTCCCTTTAATGTTTGATTCCCCAAGGCTCTGTCCTGGCCTCTTCTTTTCCTAGCTATCTCCTTTCTCTAAGTGATCTTAGCCACCCAAAGACTGATTTAGTTGTTTGTTTGAACACAGGTATGCATCAGTTTAAGAATCACTGCTTCCCTGGCCTCGTCTCCGAGCCTTGAGAATGGCCAGTTGCTTTGTGGACCTTTCTGACAAAATGTTGCACAATTTTCTAAACTCGGTAGATCTAAAACAAACCCAGTATCTCCTCCTATACCCACTCCATATCTCTTTTAACTGGGCTGCAGGGTAGCACTACCACCCACATAGTCACCTTGGACCCCTCACCCACTCCGAGCCAGTCTCCAAGCGTGAACAGTTCCACCTCCACCACTTCCCCAGTGTGCACCCTGTCAATGCTCCTCTTCCCTAATCAGTCCTCCTTCATGCTGCCACCCCATCACCTCCCTGCTTAAGGCCCTTTAATGAATCCCCATTGTTTACATAACTCCTAAGCCCCTTAACCTGGGCTCCAATGTATTTCCCATCCATCCTCCCCTCCATAAACAAATATTTCAGTAGTATCAAATTACCTCCCATTCTGGGAATGGTCCATGCCACTTTGCAACTTTGTGTCTTGGCACCTACTAGTGCCTGATTCTGATATGTCCTTCCTTCTGCATGCCTTCCTACCTCAGCTGGTGGTCCTGGCAAACTTCTATTCATCCTCTAAAACCTCACTCAGATGATGTCAAATCCTCTGGGAAGTCTTCCTTACACTATAGAGTACTTACCAATGTTTCTCTCCGCAGTAAGGCTAGATTACCTTCATGCCGGAAGCCTGCCTTATTTGCCTTTGTATAGCCAGCACCAAGCACAGGCCCTGACACTGAGGACGTTTAGAAAATTTTTTTTTCCTTATGTTAATTGGTGCACCCAACAAAAATTTACTGAACATACATCATGCAAGGAGCATTGTGGATACAATGAGCAAGACAAAAACTCTCTGCCCTCTAAGCTAACAAGTAGGCCAATAATTTTAACAGTATACTCAATTTGACATGAGGGATAAGCTTAGGGAGGTACATGGAGTGACACCTAAATCAGTGTGGGGGTAATCTTACTGTGTCTTTGGGAATATATTCAGTCTTTGGATCTGCAAGGAAAAATGACCATTTGTATTTTTAAAGGATATCACAATGTCTAATCATTGATATTATTGCCAATAACAGGCATACTTGTCCTTGGGCAAATGTCTTTCCCTCTACTTAATTCTGAGGAGGAAAAACATGAAAATAACTCTCCACATGATTTTCTTCATGGCAGCTGCCATGCAGGTAAACAGGAGCCCCTCAACAGATTTTCTTTCAAATAGGGCTGAGAAAACAGTAAGACCTTGGGTTGCTGATGGTCATAATCTGTGTGCTCCATCTCTGTTCCCATTCCATGAGCTTCTTTAACCTAATCTTCAGAAGTTCTGTCAGCTGATAGAGAAAGCCAATGCTAAAAGGGCACAATCACGATGGCAAGTTCACCTGCATACATCTCTTCTCCCTCATCCGTTTCACACCATTTGGGCCACAAGAAGTATCACCCTTGTGTCATTATTTCTTGTAACTTTTTAATGTTTATTTAATTTTTGAAAGAGAGAAAGAGACAGAGCACAAGTGGGGGAGGGCCAGAGAGAGAGGGAGACACAGAATCTGAAGCAGGCTCCAGCCTCTGAGCTGTCAGCACAGAGCCCAACGCAGGGCCCAAACCCACGAACCGTGAGATCGTGACCTGAGCTGAAGTCAGACGCTTAACCAACTGAGCCACCCAGGCGCCCCTAACTTGTGTGTCATTACTAAAGGACATCAAGGTATGACAAATTCCATTTGTGGGTGATCCCCCCTTCAAATTGATGATCAATCAAAACATATAAAAGGACATAACTAAATCAAGCAAGGCTTATATTCACCACACAGTAATGAGAATATCTGCTCTGAGGAAGAATGTTTTCTGTATAGTTTTGGAGTTCTTTAGAATTATGGTTTACATACCCTGCTAATGGCTATGGTTCCTCAACTTCAAGATATGTGTATCACTCCCAAGCATTAATTGCAAAGATACCAGATTAGCAATTCTCAAATTTGAGCAAGCATCAGAATTATCCGGAAGGCTTGATGTCATGCGAACTTCTGAGTCTCAACCCTAGAGTTTCTGATTCAGTAGGTTGAGGTGGGACCAAAGATTTCCTAGTTCTAAAAAATTCCCAGGTGATACTGATATTGCTGATATTGCTGCTTTGAGAAGCAGCAAAGTCAAGGGTAGAATTCCTATACCTGCCAATCTTTACCACCAAGAGAGACTAACCCTGCGTGCCTCAAGAAAACCATATCATAAGAAAAGCAAATAATCATTATAATTATACATTTTAACAGCCTCTGCCTATTCCATGCTACGTATGAGAGGAGAATGTCAGCTGTTATATAAAAGCTAAGTTTTGGGAAAGCAAGAGGAACATGGGTTCCAAACGCTTGCAGTGCTCTTCTGTGAAAAACAACTGCAGCAAAGGCAGAAAATACCTACAATAAAGAAATCATTCCCATGATTTCCCATTCTCCTGAGGTTTCCTTCTCCTCACAGAGTGGTGTCAGTGGAAAGAAGAATTTTAGTAACTACTATTTATCCTGGCTTAGTGACTGATGTGTTAACATCAGGTGAGTTTAAGAGTCCAATTAACATTTCAAGCAGGCACCCTGATGCTCTCAGGAAAAGAATTAAGGATTTGCTGTCACACTGTTCTGTCCTTCTTTATGTTTCCCAAAGTTGAAGGGATTATCCTCTATATTATTATCAAAATAATATAGACGGGGAGGCACTTGTGATGGTTAATTTTATGTGTCAACTTGACTGGGCCAGGAGGGGATGGGGCCCAGAAGTTTGAACAGGATTCTGGGCATGTCTGTGAGGGTCTTTTTTGGATGAAGTTAATGTCTGAATCAGTAGACTAAATAAAACAGACTGCCCTCACCTATGTGGGTGAGCCTCAGCTGAAGGCCTGAACAGAACAAAAAGGCTGAGTAAGAGGGAATTCTTCCTTCCTGACTACCTTGAGCTGGGATGTGGATCTTTCTTCCACCTTCAGACTCGAACTGAAATGTTGGCTCTTTTGGGGTCTCGAGCCTGAAGGCTTTTGGACCAGAACTTACACCATTAGCTCTCCTGGGTCTCTGGCTTGCTGCCTGAAGATCTTGAGACTTCTCGCCTCCATAACTGCACGAGCCAATGCCCTATAATAAATCTCTTTATCTGTATAAAAAGAGATTACACACACATACACGGACTCACATCCCATTGATACTGTTTCTCTGAAGAATCCTAATACAGCACTGGACACAAATTTCTTTCTAAATCACCTGTTTTCTGCTTTAATTTCTACTTAATTAAAAATCAGCACCATTCCTAGCAACCTCTACCAAAGTCCCTTTAAAGGATGTCTGTAACTAGACATTTCAGTAGAGGTGATTCTGATTCAGTGACTCACTGGTGATTTCAGCCCTGTTGTGCTCTCAGCCCTGGTGAAGTAAAGTCCAGGTTGAAACCTGCTGAAAGGGGAACATGTGCTCATTTAAGATAGCCATTGTTATATTGGGGCGCCTGGGTGGCTCAGTCGGTTGAGCGTCCCACTTCGGCTCAGGTCACGATCTCGCGGTCCGTGAGTTCGAGCCCCGCGTCAGACTCTGGGCTGATGGCTCAGAGCCTGGAGCCTGCTTCCGGTTCTGTGTCTCCCTCTCTCTCTGCCCCTCCCCCGTTCATGCTCTGTCTCTCTCTGTCCCAAAAATGAATAAACGTTAAAAAAAAAAAAAGATAGCCATTGTTATAACCTAGGCAGTGTTGATTTTTCTTTATTATTATCTGAGAGTAGAGAAGTTAGAAATGATATCAAAAGCAGAAACAATGTTTGTGGTCTCCATAATTTGCAAGGATCCTGCTCCATTTCACACACACACACACACACACACACACACACACACACACACACTCCTTGTGAAACTTCTGAAAACTTTTAGCTGTACTTTTTGAAAGTAAAAAAGCCATAGAGGACATATCAATTAATTAAAAAGAGTAACAGCATTTTGCAGGAGATAGTAACTTAAAGAGAAGCATCTGATTGGCATGAGAGAGCAGATAAGCTGTATAACATTAACACTCCACTCTAAGTACTAATATAGGTAACCACTTTAGTAATTATGCCATAAAAAAAGAATGTTCCAATGGTTTTGATGTGCCTATTGGAATAAAGTTAGGACATTTTCCTTATAGGTAGCACAGTGTAAGATAAAGGAACCCGAGAATACTATTCAGAGTAAGAAAGCTACCATTGAGGGCCTCAGTGACTCTGCTTCTACCAGAGCAAACGGGGCTACTCTGTAGGTTACTGGTATCTAGTAGATATTCACCAGTCTGCCAGGTTCAGGGAAATTTGTGTATCAGTCCTGGTATAGGGACTACTGTTGAGGTTAGCTTCAGGAGATCCAGATAATGTGAGTCTGGGTCAAAAATAATATTAATATCAATGGTAGCTTCCATTTAATTAGCAGTGATAATTACATTAATAGCTAACTCATAGAAGAAGGTATTTTTAAGTGACCTGCCCGAAGCCATACAGCTAATAAGTAGCAAAGATCTGACCCCAAGTGCTTCCCATTCCAAAGCATGTTCTCTGAACTGCAATTCATTTCTGCTTTCTAAAGTGCTAGAAATAACTAATCTTTAAGGAAATATCATGAATCAAATATAAATAAATAAACAAAAAAAAAACAAACAAATAAATAAGAATGAGATATCACATTAAGTCTAGACTATTATTTCAATTAGGATGATAGCCACTTGGTCAGGAGGCCAAGAATCCCAGTACTGAACGGAAATATTCACATGTACATAGAATGAGGAAGGGGCTGACAAGGATCCCTTTTTTGACCAAACTTTGGTCCAGCTCTTCTGAGCTCTCTTCTTGACTAGACTGTGTCCTAAAGCTACCACCCTCAGCCTGCTTAAGGCCAGTTCAGCACAATCCTGCCAATCCTTTAGCAAGGATCCCCCAACCCTGGGTATCCAACCAAGTTCCTCTTAGTAATTTCCCATCCACTGATGCCTCTCATCCTGCCTGTTGGCTACAACACCCCAGCTACTTCTGTTGTATCCAGAGTTGAGTTCCATCTCTCACCCCTACTGCAACAGTCTTGACCCCTAATGCATTAGTCTTGAATAAAGTCTTCCTCACCTATTTATTTTTTTTTTAATTTTTAAAGTTTATTTATTTTTGAGACAGAGAGAGACAGAGCATGAACGGGGGAGGGGCAGAGAGAGAGGGAGACACAGAATCGGAAGCAGGCTCCAGGCTCTGAGCCATCAGCACAGAGCCTGATGCGGGGTCCGAACTCAGGGACCGCGAGATCGTGACCTGAGCCGAAGTCGGACGCTTAACCGACTGAGCCACCCAGGTGCCCCTCTTCCTCACCTATTTAATTAGTCTGATACAACTTTTCTTTGACAGGGCATAGGCAAACACTGGAAGAGCTGTTAGTATGGTTGTATTCTCTCACCCCTGCAGTCACAGAGTAACTTGGTGATGACTCAACAAACCTACCATTACAAGGAGCTCCCAAATCCAGCCTACCTAGAGAGTTTTCCAGAATGCTTAGTTGTGGGAACCTTCCTGCAAACTAAAAAGATAAGCCAAAGAGTGTATGTGAGGGAAGGGAGGGAGGTGGAGGAGAGGAGAAGACCAGGCTACAATTTTAAGGAAGAAAGCCTTCCAGTTTAAACTGGTGGGTATAAGACCTTTCTCCTCTCCCATCCAAAAGCCCACGGAAATGCTACAAAGATATTTCGAGAAAGAATGAAGTCATAACAGCAGTACAAAAATAAGAAAAGGTGGCCATGATAGGCCCAGAAATCTTGAGAATTCTTAGAAGGCAGAGAGCATTAGAATGCAGTTAACAAAGAACAAGCTAAGGACACCACAATTTAAACACCTCAGGGGAACAGAGGTCTTGAAAAGAAGTTCCATGGAAGCTTCGAAGTGAGTGGCAACAGATAGAAAGTACAAAAGTGCCCCACAGACAACTATTAGGGTAATTTGTTAACAAGCATTCTAGGCTGCTGGCAAAGTTGGGACCTCCAGTGTTCTCCGCCTAAACAAATTTAGCTTTTGCCCTCCAGCTAAACATGGAAAACTGTTCTAGAAAAGAACTAAAAAAAAGAGCAATTGGTAATGAAACTATACTTATTGGGGGTGGGGAGGAAATCCAATAGAAGAACTGAATTTATTAGAACATACACAGGCAAAGTCTCAATTTGTTTTTTTCTCTCTCTTTTTTTTTTAGTTAGCATATAGTGCAATAATGATTTCAGGAGTAGAATCTAGTGATTCACCCCCTACATATAACACTCAATGCTCATCCCAACAAGTGTCCTCCCTAATGCCCCTTACCCGTTTAGCCCATCCCCCCTCCACCCCAATCCCCTCCAGCAACCCTCAGTTTGTTCCCTGTATTTAAGAGTCTCTTGGGGTGAGCCTTGTTCTCTGTATTTAAGAGTTCTTGTTCCCTGTATTTAAGAGTCTCTTGTTCTCTGAGCCTGAGTGGCTCAGTCAGTTAAGTATCTAACTTCGGCTCAAGTCATGATCTCATGGTTTGTCAGTTCGAGCCCCGTGTTGGGCTCTGTGCTGACAGCTTGGAGCCTGGCGGCTGCTTCAGATTCTGTGTCTCCCTCTCTCTTTGCCCCTCCCCTGTGCTTGCTCACTCTCTCTGTCAAAAATAAACATTAAAAAATTTTTAATTAAAAAGAGTCTCTTATGTTTTGTCCTGTTTTATATATTATTTTTGCTTCCCTTCCCTTATGTTAATCTGTTTTGTATCTTAAATTCCACATATGAGTGAAGTCATATGATATCTCTTTCTCTAATTTCTCTTAGCATAATACACTCTAGTTCCATCCATGTTGTTGCAAATGGCAAGATTTCATTCTTTTTGATAGGCAAAGACTCAATTTGAAATATGGACATAAAGGAGAACTTTCAGAATAAAGAGCAAATAGACAAAAATAAGGAAATAAGAGAGAAAAGATAAGGCTTGTGGATGATAGAGCCAGGTAGCCTAATATTCCTTCAATAGGAATTCCAGATGGAACAAAAGAAATAAGAAAGGGAAGGAAATCATAAAAGATATTGAAGACAATGTCTCTGAGCTGAAAATGAACCAAAGTCTTCAGATTAAAAGGGCCCACTGAGTGCTGTGCAGAGCAAACGAACAAACACCCAACTTAGTCACCTTCTTGGGAAAGTTAAAACTTCAAGAAATTTTGAATGTTTCCAACAAGAGGGAAAAATGTTTATGAAGAGGAAAGAGAATTAAACAAACATCAAACTTCATCAACAATACTGGTTGCTAGAAGACCATAGAGAAATGTCTTCAAACTCCTGAGAGAAAGAATATTTGGAGCTCTGAATTCTGTGGTTAAACGATCATTCAAAATATAACATTCAGATTATGAATAAATTGTTTTTTATTTGATAAAAAACTCAAGATAGTCTACAACACTCATCCTATCTGAAAAAAATTACTTCAGGTGTTCACTCACACAAAATGAAAAAAATCCAAGAGAGGGAGTGATCTGGGTCTCATGAAATCATGGCAGGTGATTTTATGAATGAGATGCTCTGTACTCTTCTGTGGGTCATTTGCCCTTTCCTTCCACCCTGGTGCTCACTGAGAGATGAGTCACTGAACTCAAACTCGGACATTGGCCTTATTCCTTTCTTTAATCGCTCCAACCCTACACAGATGTCCCACCACCACCACCATCTGACTTTTTGTCATACTTTTGGTACTGGTGTACTATAAAATCCCAATTATCAGAGGGCTCTCTGGAATATTGAGCTTTCTCGCTAATGCCTTAAAATTTCTGGCTCTCTTTCAGTGTTTGTAATTTTTAAAATAGTTTTGAATGTATTTGTCTTATCTTTTGCCAAAGTAAACATGCAGCGAACAAAATGCAACTTGTTCCTCAGTTCAGGATCTTGTACCACAGAAGGGCGCACCATTCCCCACAATCAAAATGTTTGCCTTAACACCCAGAAAATCAATAAAGTGACGTGCCTAAGATCACAGCCTCTTAGTGGCACAGTCTGGGTTAAAACCCTCATATTCTGAGGTGCCTGGGTGGCTCAGTCAGTTGAGCATCTGACTATTGATTTCAGCTCAGGTCATGATCCCAGGGTCTTGGGATTGAGTCCTGCATCAGGCTCTGTGCTAAGCATGGAGGTGAAGCAGGTGGCTGGCTGCAAACCAGGAGGAAAACTCTTACCAGAACCAAACTATGCTAGCATCCTGATCTTAGACTTGCAGCCTCCAGAATTGTAAGAAAATAAATTTCTGTTGTTTAAGCCACCTAAGCAGACTGATATGGACCAAATGTTTTCTTTCCCCCAAATTTATTTGTTGAAACCTCATCCCCAGTAGGTTGGTATTAGGAGGTGGGACCTTTGACAGGGTGGAGCCTCAGGAATGAGATTAGTGCCCTTATGAAAAGATTCTACAAAGATTCCTGACCCCTTCTGCTGTGAGGTTACAGCATCAATGAGGAAGCAGACTTCACCAGACAGTGAATCTGCCATTGCCTTGATCTTGGATTTTCCAGCCTCCAGAACTGTGAGAAATAAATGTTGTTCACAAGCCACCCTGTCTGTGGTATTCTCTTATATAAGCCCGAATGCACTAAGACACTCAGCCAAATTCCATTTCACTTCTCTCTGCTCATTCTCACATCAATTGTTTGTCAAGTGCATTTTTATCAAATGGTCACTCTGTCACAGACAAAGAAGATGTTGAATACCTGAAAATCTGTATAGCTCCTTCTATAAAATAAACATTCATATTTCAGCATTAAGGCCCCATTAGCTTACTTATTAGGCTTCTGCCTCTTTTGCAAGCATCCCTAAAAGAGCCCATATTCGTAAATTCATAACAGATTTATGGGACCGTCTTTTTCTTCCTTTTTTTCCCCCAGCAACAAAGTTTCTATCAAATTTCACCAAACTGTTTTTTAGCTTCATGGTGAGGTAACTGTTTTTCCATCACTCAACAGAATATCTATCATAATTTTATTATTTTTATTGAGATATAATTGACATAGAACATTGTATTAATTTCAGGTGTATATCTGTCACGATTGTAAACATCAAACTGCCCCTTCTAAAAATACCCACGGCTTACACAAGTATACAGATGATATAAAATGTCATTTTACTTTTCACTGAGGATCAGCTTTGAGAATCCCTTTAAGTGGACAAGCAAGCAAGCACACTCGCGTTGTTGACAAGGCTAAGAGAGAAGACCCAGCTAACACCAGGTCAGGCCCCACTTGCATTCTGAAAGGTACAGAGATAGCAATATTTTCCTATTTTTCTCTTCTTTTCCCAAGAGTCTCTTCATAACCCCTATCCATTGGAACAGCCGAATTCTGGAGTCTGCATTTTAAGATCAAGTGTCTGCAGTCCGGTGACCAGCCTGGACCAGCAGTCTCCTCAGCCCTGTTACACAACAGAAAAAAGAAGATAACCATAACCTCTATCTGATATGTGTTCCACTGAGGGCAGGTTTAAGAAAGTTGTGGTAAAGTGGAAAAAAACTAGGGGTTTTGACAAATAGTGGTCTTCACATGGGGGTATACAAACACTTTCTACATGGTACGAGGCAACAGCAGCTGAGGGAATCAATTTCCATATACTCAACAAAAACTCAACAATTTACCTGCCTGAGATCTTGCCTGTGCTGCATGAGCAAATTCTTCCTTTCCCCAGTAGTCCTTCTTCCACTTTGGGAAAGATGAGAACACCTCTCACCCATGCTGTTCTCACTATGGCACACTTCCCTGGGCACCAAACAGAAAGAGGATTGGGAATACCAGGGTTCGTGCCGAGGCAAGAAATGGCTTTAAAGACTGAGGAAGACATGCTTGTGTAAGGCAGGGGGTTTCTAAAGCTAAGTGTTCAACAAAATTGAAGGAGACCTCAGAGAGTCACAAACTTAGCATTCAAAATGATTTTTGACAATAGGGCAACATAGGATTTTTGGCTCAGAATGAGCTCAAAGAATTAACTGAGAACACTGTAACACAATTCTTTCCATTCTCTCTCTCTCTCTTTTTTAACTTTTTTAGTGTTTATTTCTTTTTGAGAGGTGGGAGGGGAGGGGCAGAGAGAGAGAGGAAGACACAGATTCTGAAGCAGGCTCCAGGCTCCAAGCTGTCAGCACAGAGCCCAACTCGGGGCTTGAATTCATGAATTGGGAGATCATGACCTGAGCCAAAGTCGGACACTTAACTGCCTGAGCCACCCAGGGACCCTAGTTCCTATCTTCTTTTTGTATGAACAGGATTCCCCTGTGTTTCTACTGAGAAACACAATTGATACTGAACGCTGGCCTACTCTAGCAGTGAATAATAATCAAACCCAGATACATACACTCACTGTGGTAAAAAGCCCATCTCTCTCCTTAGAGGATATATTTCCACCAAAATGTAACTTTATATTTAGTAATTATTTACTAATTTGGATATATATTGTTGTTTTGACCAAGTATCTTGCTAATAATTGTAATGATAACTCCATCAGAAGAGATTATTCACGAGCACCTGGGTGGCTCAGTCAGTTAAGCATCTTCCTCTTGATTTCAGCTCAGGTCATGATCACATGGTTCATGGGTTGCAGCCCCACATCGCGCTCTGTGCTGACGGTGTGGACCCTGCTTGCGATTCTCTCTCCCTCTCTCTCTGCCCTCCCCCCACCACAAAAAAAATAAATAAATAAACTTTAAAAATATATATTAAAAAAAAGAAGAGATTATTCAACGATCATAGGACTTATGGTCACAGGAAATAAAAATATTAATTTCAATTTATACATGTATATAGTTATATTGTTGCAGTACAATAGGGTGACCACTGAAAGATTTTCAAGCATAAAAATATATATGGAAAAGGTCCATATGGGAAGCGGAATGGAAATTCAAATTCAGGGGGAAAAAAGGAATGATATAAAATTTCTGATGTTTAAAGGAGAGCTTGTTCCTGTATTCTTTTTTTTTTTTTAACATTTATTTATTTTTGAGACAGAGAGAGACAGAGCATGAACGGGGGAGGGGCAGAGAGAGAGGGAGACACAGAATCGGAAGCAGGCTCCAGGCTCTGGGCAATCAGCCCAGAGCCTGATGCGGGGCTCGAACTCACGGACCGCAAGATCGTGACCTGAGCCGAAGTCGGACGCTCAACCGACTGAGCCACCCAGGCGCCCCTGTTCCTGTATTCTTTTAATGGATGATGGTGGGTATCAGACACTATTAGATTCCTCTGTAGACATTTAAAAGAATAAAGTTACAGTTTTCTGGGTGTGTCACATACATACATATATAGGGACATCTGAATGGATATATATATATATATATATATAAAATGGTATATATAAATATATCTGTGTTAATGCTCTGTAGTTTAGAATCTATGGTTTATATGAATATATTTAGATTTTATTTATAAATTATATAAAATATAAATATATTCTTATATAATATACAGCTTCAGTAGGGATATATGTGTGTGTGTGTGTGTGTGTGTGTGTGTATACATTCCTATATATGTGCTATATCATATAAACTAAATATATATGTGTGTTTACATATGCCTAATAAATATATAGATAGATCTGTATATATTCATGTTAAGACTTTATATTTTGGTGTGTATATTTTAATAAATGCACATACACATATACATGCACACATACATATTTGCACATTTATATTTGTGCTAAGGCTTTACACTGTATATAAATGCATACATGTATTATACATATACATACACATGCCTCAACATGAATATACTTGTGAAATTATGTAATTACATACAATTACCAAAATTCTTCAAACTGTACACTTAAAATTGACATTCTATTGTATGTAAATAAAACAAAGAGAGGAAAATTCTCCCCATTCCTATAGGAATAGGAAATTCCTATAAAATAAATAAATAAATAAAATAAATATATTCCTATTCCTATAGGAATAGGAAATTCCTATAAAATAAATAAATAAAACAAAGAGAGGAAATTCTCTCCTGTTCCTATAGGAATAGGAAAAAAAGGAAAAAAGTAGAAACAGAGGGATATTTCCCTGGTATGATTGATAAATATCTTGTGTATGTGTATAATGGTTTAACACACACACATACACACACACACATATATATACATACATATGTAAGTGCATGTATATTCAATTTTTTTTAATGTTTATTTATTTATTTATTTTGAGAAAGGTGCAAGTAAGTGAGGGGCAGAGAGAGAGGAGGAGAGAGAATACTAAGCAGGCTCTATGCTTGGCCCTGAGCCCAGTGCAGGGCTCAAACTCATGAACAGTGAGATCATGACCTGAGCTGAAATCGAGAGTCGGACACTTAACCAATTGAGCCACCCAGGCACCCTTCAGCAATTATTTTTTAAAGTCAATATTGACAATGAGCTCTAAAATATATCCTTCACAACTAATTAAACAAAATAAAATTTTAGATAGAGACTGTAAATGGGTGAGGGGGGCATGTAATTTTACAAAATCCTCTGGAGGATGTGCAAGCCAAAAAGTTTGAAAATCCCTGGATGCTGATACAGGATAATATATATGGGTGAAGCCAACATAGCAGAAACAGAGAACAAAGAAACCATCAGTATATTTTTGCTACGAAGATATAGGAAAGCTAGATTACAATGACATAATGTTTACATTTGCAGTAGACATAAAAAGTTTAAAAGCAGCTCTTTGTTCTCCTGCTTACTGTGGGGCAGGCACTGGCACATGTGAAGGAAAAGAGATGACAGCACAGGCACGCAGTTTGACCTGCTGATGCCAAGGCGTCACCAGATCGAATCTGGGAAAATGACCCTGGGTTCCAGGACAGAAGCCCACACACATGCCCTTCCACTGCAAGCCCAGGTCACAACACCTCATGTCAGGACTCATTCCATGACTACCTGCAACAAGGCCTCATAATTACTTTACTTTGGAGGGGAGAAGTCAGTTCACTTGAACTCTTACCAAGTACAGAAATCTTTGATCAGTAAGGTTTAACTGGCTTCTTTTCCCAAATGACACTGCAAATAAATTTATTGTGCTCCTAGGGTGCCATATGATATCATTTTATAAATGCAGATGATTCAAAAGCAGTAAATGCTTCGTCTTTGCTCTCAATAAACCTGTCACCTAATCAGGAGGACAGCATCCAAGTTAAGACAACTGAAGAACAATTCAAAGCAACGTGAAAGAAGCATGTAATAATCCCCCAAGAGAAACAACAATTCTCATACTTTCCCAGTGGATGTATAAATTGGTACAATCCCTGTGAAAGAAATTTGTGGACAGAGATCCGACAGAATTCCTGTGGACAAAGATAAAAATTACAACCAAGTATCTCCTTTGACCTAGTAATTTAACTTCTGGGAATTTGTGTTTCCGCCATACTTAAGAAATAACATATATACAAAGTTACTCATTGCAGCATGACTCAAAATAACATAAGATTGGAAAGGACTCAAATATCCTTGAATAGGGAACTGGTTAAATAAATTATGCTATGTATATACAACAGAATATTTGAAGGTATAAAAATGCATGAGGAAGCTTTCAGTGCACAGGTATTTTTAAAAGTCTCCAAGATCTACTAAGAGGTGTGGAGGGTGGGGGGGAGGAACCCCAGCAGGTTGCAGAAAATGTATGTACAATGCATCCTTTTGTTTACAAGGAGGGAAAAACAAGAATGTAGAATATATTTGTATTTGCTTTGATATTCATAAGTAAACTCTCGATGAATACACACAAAAAACTAAAAGCTGAGACCAGCAGTGAGTTGGAGGGGGAAAAGTGGGTGCCGTGGAAGGGAGGAGGGAGACTTCTGCTGTATAAAACACACTGATCTATTTTGAACCATGTGAATGTCCTCCCATTCAAAACAATTAAGAAGACAGTAATGTAAAAACACCCCCCAAGGAGGCCCAGCATAATGAGGATGAAACTGGTTTCCATGGGACTCCTCCTTGCCCTATGTCAGGCATGGACCTACGCTTCGGCCAGCTCTGTGAACAGTAGGGAAAATGAAAGGGAGCGAGAACACATAGTTTCTGCACTGCAGCACTGAAGGCTTCTGAGCCACTGCCCAGCTGAAATGCTTCCCTGCCCAGTACCTCTCGTTCATGAGAGCCCAGATTCCATTCCTGCCTCCCCTGTTGCCAGGAGGTTCATGCCCAGCCATCCTCACCAGTTACCAGAATCCTCAAGCAGCTGGCTTTAATTTTTACTATGGCAGGGTGGGGTGGGGGTGGAGGTAGAAGGGGGAGGGCAGGGTTGATTAAGTAAATTTCTATTAAGGGAAGAGTAACGCGCAGGAGGTCAAAGAGTCTGGGACAGATGCCTGGCTGCCTGCCAAATCAAGCTTAGCAAATACTCCCCAAAGATACCAGAGAAATCTGCCCAAATGTGAATGCTGATGGCTTCAAATTGTGTAATCATGGGTGTTTTTTTTCCCCTGGTCTTTATGCTTTGATGTGCTTTCCAATTTTTTATTTTATTTTATTTTATTTTATTTATTTATTTATTTATTTATTTATTTATTTAAATGTTTTTATTTATTTTTGAGATGGAGAGAGAGCATGAGCAGGGGAGGAGCAGAGAGAGAGGGAGACACGGAATCTGAAGCAGGCTCCAGGCTCTGAGCCGTCGGCACAGAGCCCGACGCGGGGCTCGAACTCACTGACTGTGAGATCGTGACCTGGGCCGAAGTGGGACGCTCAACCGACTGAGCCACCCAGGCGCCCCGTCCAATTTTGTTTTAAATCAGTATAGATTACTCTTAGAAAACAATATTGCAAAAAAAAAAAAAAAGAAAGAAAAGAAAGAAAGAAAAAGAAAACAATATTGCATACAATGTGAAAGATGTATATATTAAAAACCAAACCATGATTCTTACATAGCCCAGAAACTTTGAATGATAAAGAAAGGCAGCTCAAATGGGCAGCATAAGAATTTCACAGGCATAGGGGCACCTGGCTGGCTCAGCTGATAGAGCATGTGATTCTTGATCCTGGGGTCATGAGTTCAAGCCCCATGTTGGGCATAGAGCCTACTTAAAAAAAATAATAATAACAAAATACAATTTCAAAAAAATTTTACAGCTGTAAACAATAAAAATAAGAATACCGTAATTTTTCTTTTAATTTTCCTATAATGCTGAAGATGTCACCTAACTGTATGTCAGTGTGACCTGCCTCGTCAGGCTAGGCAGAGTGGAACTGTCCATGGTTCCAGGGCAGGAAAGGGCAGACATTTAAGAGATGCCTGTATTAGTCCTAGCTTTCCAAGTCACAGCCAGGGCCTGCCCAATCTTTCTTTCATTGAGTTTGAAACTCCGTATCCAGCACTTCAAACCCAAATGGTGGGGCGCCCAGGTGGCTCAGTCGTTTGGGCATCTGACTCTTGATTTCAGCTCAGGTCATGATCTCATGGTTCGTGAATTCAAGTCCCAGGTCGGACTCCATGCTGACAGTGTGGAGCCTGCTTGGGATTCTCACTCTCTCTCTGCCCCTCTCCTGCTTGTGCTCTCTCTCTCTCTCTCTCTCTCTCTCTCTCTCAAAATAAATAAATAAACTTTATCATTATTTTATCTTTCTTTTTTTCTTAAAATTTAAATCCAAGTTAGTTAACAAATCGTGTAATGATTTCAGGAGCAGAATTTAGTAGAATATCCATCACTTACATATAACACCCAGTGTTCATCCCAACAAGTGCCTTCCTCAATGCCCATCATTCATTTAGCCCATCCCCCCACCCAACACCCCTCCAGCAACCCTGTTTGTTCTCTTTATTTAGGAGTCTCTTATGGTTTGCCTCACTCTCTGTTCTTATCTTATTTTTGCTTCCCTTCCCCTATGTCCATCTGTTTTGTTTCTTAAATTCCACATATGAGTGAAATCATATTATATTTGTCTTTGTCTAATTTCGCTTAGCATAATACATTCTAGTTCCATCCACGTAGTTGCAAATGGCAAGATTTCATTCTTTTTGATTGCTGAGTAATATTCCATTGTATGTATATATTTACCCCATCTTCTTTATCCATTGGTCAGTTGATGGGCATTTAAGGTCTTTCCATAATTTGGCTATTGTTGATAGTGCTGCTATAAACGTTGGGTGCATGTGCCCCTTTGAATCAGCATTTTGTATCCTTTGGATAAATACCTAGTAATGTAATTGCTGGGTCATAGGGTAGTTCTATTTCTGATTTTTTCAGAAACCTCCATATTGTTTTCCAGAGTGGCTGCACCAGTTTGAATTCCCACCAGCAGTGCAAAAGTGTTCCCCTTTCTCTACATCTTCGCCAACATCTGTTGTTGTCTGAGTTGTTAATGTTAGCCATTCTGACAGACGTGAGGTGGTATCTCATTGTGGTTTTGATTTGTATTTCCCTGATGATGAGTGATGTTGAGCATTTTTTCATGTGTCTGCTAGCCATCTGGATGTCTTCTTTGGAAAAATGTCTATTCATGGCTTTTGCCCATTTCTTCACTGGATTGTTTTTTGGGTATTGACTTTCCTAAGTTCTTTGTAGATTTTGGATACTAAACCTTTATCTGATATGCGATTTGCAAATATCTTCTCCCATTCCATCAATTGCCTTTTAGTTTTGCTGATTGTTTCCTTTGCTGTGCAGAAGATTTTTATCTTGATGAGGTCCCAGTAGTTCACTTTTGCTTTTCTTTCCCTTGCCTCTGGAGACATGTCGAGTAAGAAGTTGCTGCGGCCGAGGTCAGAAAGGTTGCTGCCTGTTTTCTCCTCTAGGATTTTGATAGCTTCCTGTCTTACATTTAGGTTTTTCATCCATTTTGAGTTTATATTTGTGTATGGTGTAAGAAAGTGGTCCAAGTTCATTCCTCTGCATGTTGCTTTCCAGTTTTTCCAACACCATTTGCTGAAGAGACTGTCATTTTTCCATTGGATATTCTTTCCTGCTTTCTCAAAGATTAGTTGTCCATACATTTGTGGGTCCATTTCTGGGTTCTCTATTCTGTTCAACTGATCTTAAATAAATAATTTAAAAAAAACTCAAATGATGATGATAGTCCTATTCATCTCAGAACCTTAACAAATACTTTTTGAAAGTTGGCCAGTTTTTCCTTTCAGCTCCTTAGTAATTGTGGGAAAAGTAAGTTAATATTCAAATTACTGGATTAGGTTTGGACATAGTTGAGGCTAACAAGGTTTCTCACCGTTTAAAAAAGAGTTTTACCTAAAGGAAAGTCAGTAGAGTTAGATGCAAAATCGAGCCCTTCAGTGCTTGAAAAAATATAGAGTTGGGGCACCTGGGTGGCTCAGTTAAGCATCTGACTTCAGCTCAGGACATGATCTCATGGCTTGTGGGTTCAAGCCCCACATCAGGCTCTGCGGTGACAGCTCAGAGCCTGAAGCCTGCTTTAGATTTTGGGTCTCCCTCTCTCCCTGCCCCTCCCCCTGCTCGCGCTCTCTCTCTCTCTCTCTCTCTCTCTCTCAAAATAAATAAACTTAATAAAAAAAATTTTTAAAGAAAAAATATAGAGTGGCCCTTGATGTTTGCAATGGATCTATCCTAAAACCCTCCTGAATCCCAAATGTGACAACAGCATTATCACATAAAACTTTCCCCTTTATTAGTCTTTTGATTGTAAATGATAGGCACTCGAATGACAAAAAAAAGTAGTATATCACAGGACAGAATTCAAGGAATGGCTGAACAACCAAATCTAAGAAAAGATAGGGGTGCAGTAGGCTACCAAAAAAAATAGGACCCAGGGACACATACACTGTCCAGACTCTGTCCATCTCTCATTTATACTTCTCCAGGCAAGCCATTTTCATTTCCTACTCCACATGATAGGAAACGTGGCCATTGAGAGGTCCATCTAGTATTACCATTGGCAAGGAGTTGCTCAAATTTTTTCTGGTCTTAAGTTCAAATATCCTGAGAAGAGTCTTTAATTGGTCAGCAAAGGTCAGGTGTCCACCCTGGACCAATGAGCTCTAAGAACATGGCAGTTCCTTCTAGAATCACATGGCTGAAGTAAAGGAAAAGCTGATCTCAGTATACAGAAGGTGCCAGACAGACCAAAATAAATAAACAAAAAGACAGAGGGCTACTACACTCCAGTATAAAAGAATATTGTAAAACTGAAAAATGTAAGTGACATTTCAACTTTTATGGGAGTCCTTTTTTATTTTTTATGCAGCAAAGCTACAGCGAGATAAAGAGACTGGGCCTTTGCCTAGGTGCTCTCAGAAGCAAGGAGCTTCCCTCCCACACACCAGCCTCACAGCACACACAATTCAAGATTATTCCACCTTAGCTCAATCCAAACTGTTATGTCATGGATTCCGATTGCTCACAGATGGTAAATTATAAATAACAAGGGTCTATAATGCCTCAGAGAAAAGCATTTTTAATGGAAGGTGCTTCTCTAAAATGAATAGATTATATAAAAAGGCAGAATGATTCTCAATGAGCCTACATCCTGACTCATCTTGACACCACCTGCTCTTTACCACCCACTCAGTTACCAACTAAATCCTATTATTTCTATGTCAATAGCAACCCTCCATCTAGTCCCCTCCCCTTGATGTACCACCATCCTGGTTCAGGACATTATAACCAGGCTGAATCATTCTATAAATACTAGAAAGAGAAATAGGATGCCTAGGCTCTTATTTGCAAAATACCTATTGAGAAATAAATTATTTTTAGTCCCAAAGTTTAAGATTAATGAAGCCAAGCCTAGGAAATGACAAGAGCATGGATGTTGAAACCAGATAGCTCTGGTTTGAACACAGCCCTGTTACTTACTCTCTGTGTGACCATTGCAAGTTATTAGATTTCTCTGAGGCTGATTTTCTTATAAAACTGGCATAATAATATTTGTCTTGAAGACCTTCTGTAAAAACAGGTGACAGAATTTAAAATGCCCAGAATATTAAGGGAATATCTAATATTTGCTTCTGATATTAGAGGACTTATGCTAACCTTACGAAGGTCAATAAGCAAATGCAAGGTAAATGTTTAAGCCAGTAGACTAAATCTGCTCCCTTCCTCCCATCCTGCTTTGGCTCACAAAGAGCCACCATTTTTTCCTCCTAAGCCTGGAAGGTATGCCTAAATAGTAGATCTTAGTTTCTTTGTTAAGCACTGCTTTGATGCAGAACAGTTATCTGTAAGAAAAAGGCTTGGAGTCTTTCTTGGGACTGTATTTAAGGAGACAGAAAAGTTTGAGAATGCTAATTCCCTGAATGCTTTAGTAAAATTTGAGTAACTTAAGTAATTTTCACACCATACTGCTGAACTGTTAATGATGGGGTTAGGAGGAGTGTGTAGCATGTGCCAGTAAATTTAAATGTTTGAAGAATTATGACTAATTTGGGGTAGGAGAAAGAATACAGGGCTTTGGATCAAACACCTGGAGTATTCTGTCCTATATTATTATATGATATAAATTGCAATGGAATATAACGATAGAAGATGTAATTAGAGAAGATTTTGCAATGTTGAAGATGGATTCAATAAGAAGATGTTCTGAGGCACCTATGTGGCTCAGTTGGTCAAGCATCCAACTCTTGACTTCAGCTCAGGTCGTGATCTCACAGTTCATGAGATCAAGCCCCATGTCTGGCTCTACACTGACAGTGCAGAGCCTGCCTGCTTGGGATTCTCTCTCTCTCCCTCTCTCTCTGCCCCTCCCAGCTTGTTCTCTCTCTCTTTCTTTCTCTCTCTTTCTCTCTTTCTCTCTCTCTTTCTAACTCTCAAAATAAGTAAATAAACATTAAAAAAAATCTTCCTGAAAAAATTTTTTAGTCAAATTCAACATAGAATAAACTAATCTCTTCTGACCTTCTGAGGACAATGAGGTCAACAAAATCTCCTAAGAATCTTTAAGCCAGAGAAGTTTCTATCTCTTTTTCCTTATTAAACAATCCTACAAGATTATGACTAGGGAAACCAATTCTGGTACTAAAAGTAAATACTATGTTGCTTTCTCCCATTTTAGGTAACATTTATAGGACTTTACATCTCAGGGAAAATCTCTTACGTTGTATTATAGAGAGTGCTACTATCTTCCCAGCAAGTATCAGCAAACAAACAACATAAGCCATCAGTGAAAAAAATGTAAAACACTGCTGAAAGAAAGTAAAGATCTAAATAAATAGGAAGACATCCCATGTTCATGGATTAGAAGATTTAATATTCTTGAGATGATAATACTACCCAAAGCAACACATAGATTCAATGTGGTCTCTATCAAAATCTCAAAGGTCTTTTTTTTTGAAATGGAAAAACCCAACCTAAAAATTTGCACAGAATTTCAAGGGACCCAGAATAGCCAAAATAACCTTGAAAAGGAAGAACAAAGTTGGAAGATTCACACCACTTGATTTTAAAACTTATTACAAAACTATATAGTAGTCAAAACTGTGTTGCTGGCATACAAACAGACATATAGACTAATGGAATAAAATTTAGAACTTAGCAATAAACCAAATCTATGGCCAACTGATATCAACAAGGGTGCCAAAAGCTCTCAAAGGAGAAAGAACAATCTCTTCAAAACTGATGCCGGAAAAACCAGATGTCCACATGAAAAAGAATGAAGTTGAGCCTTACTTTATACCATGTACAAAAATTAAGTCAAAATGAATCAAAGACCTAAATTTAAGAGCTAATAATATAAACTTAGAGAAAACATAGGGGAAATTTTGGGTTGACCTTGCATGACCTTGGATTTGTTAATGGTTTCTTAAATATGATACCAAAAGCATAGACAACACAAGAAAAAATAGATAAACTGGACTTCATGAAAATTGAAAACTTCTGTGTATCAAAAGACACTATAAAGAGAATGAAAAGACAACCCACAAAATGGGAGAAAATATTTGCAACTCATATATCCAATACAAGTTTAATATCCAGAATACATAAATAACTCCTAACACTCAACAATACAAAAACAAACAACCCAGTTTAAAAATGGGCAAAGGGAGTGGTAGAAAGGAGAGACAGATAAACAGGTGAGACACAGAGGATTTCAGGGCAGCGAAATTATTCTGTCTGCTACTATAATGGTGAATATATGTCATTATATATTTTTAAAACTCATGACCTCCAATGTAAACTATAAACCTTGGGTGATAATGATGGGGTGCCTGGGTGGTACAGTCAGTTAAGCAGCTAACTTCTTGATTTTGGTTCAGATCATGATCTCAAGGTTCGTGGGATCAAGCCCCATGTTGGGCTCTGTGCTGACAGCATGGAGCCTGCTTGGGATTCTCTCTCTCCCTCTCTCTGCCTCTGCTCCACTCACACACACTCTCTCTTTCAAAATAAATAAATAAACTTAAAAAAAGATAATGAGGCATCAATATAGGTTCACTGATTGTACCTCTCTGGTACTAGATAAGCTGATCCTAAAATCCAATGGAAGAATAAAGAACTAGGAATAACAGAAAACAATTTTGAAAAAAATAAAAACAAGGTAGACCTCCTGTCTGTATGAGGTATGAAGATATATAAAAAGTTATAGTATTTAGATAGTGTTATATTAGCCCAGGAATAGATAACTAGATCAATCAACCAAAGAAGTCCCCAAAACAAACCCAACTGTATGGAAACTTGGTTTCAGACAGACATAACAGATCAGTGGAGAAAGAAACTGATTTATTTATACAATAAACGTGCTGGACTCATTGATTATCTGTATGAAAGAATAAGAGAAATGGATACCAATCACAGAATAAATTCTAGATGTGTTACATGATTAATGTGAATATCAAGCCTGAAAAAAAATTTAGAAAGAAAATATGCATATGCTTTTGGAGTGGGAGAAAAAAAAATTTAATAAGACCTGAAGGAGCACCTGGGTGGCTCAGTCAGTTAAGCGTCCAACTCTTGATTTTGGCTCAAGTTGAGATCTCACAGTTTGTGGGGTTGAGCCCTACATCTGGCTCTGTGCTGACAGTTTGGAGCATGCTTAGAATTCTCCCTTTCCTCTCTCTCTCTCTGCCCCTCCTCTCACTTGTGCTCTCTCTCTTAAAATAAATAAATATTTAAAAATAAATAAGACTTGAAAACACAAATAATAAAGATTGTGAGGTCACTAAGTTTAAAATTAAATTTGTCTGTATATTGAAATACCCCATAAACAAAGCAAAAGACAAGCAAGAGACTTGGAGATCCCTGCACAGTGCATGACTAGTAAAGGGTAAGTAACCAGAACATACAATGAACTACTTCAACCCATAAGAAAAAGAACAACACAGGAGACAAAAAAGCAAAGAATATGAACAAATAATTCAACAAAGAGGAGACTCAAATGGCCAATAACCACATGAAAAAATGTTCAACCTCATTAGTAATCAGGAAAATACAAACCATTACGAGAAACCATTTCACATGGATCAGATTGGCAAAAAATTGTAAAAGTCAGACAACAGTAGGCATGACTATTATAAGTAAGGCAGTGCAGAAGCAGAAGCTGTCACACAAACCATCAACTGGTACAATCACCGTGGAGAGAAATTTGGCGATATCAGGGTACATTCACTATGACTCAACAATTGCAGCTATAGACAAACACCCTAGAGAAACTCCCACCCAAGTGTACAAGGACCCGGCTACAAGAATATGCCTCAGAGCATCATGCGTTAAGTGTGTTTATCCACATATGTATATGTAGCAAGTGACAGAATGAAATCATGCCCTGTAACAATACTTCAGAACAGTCGTGGCCTCTGGAAGGGAGGGAGGGAGGAGAGTGAAATTGGGGAGAGGGCTTCACCGAGGATTCAGCTACATGCATACATTTTCTTAAAAAAAAAAAAAAAGGAACTGGAACAAAAAGGCAAAATCTTAAGATTTGACAAAACTAAGTTGTGAGTACATGATGTTCTTCACACTTTTCTAGACCCTTGAAATATTTCATAAGAGCAATTTTTGAAATTCTAGCAGTAGTTAGCCAGCATGGCTTTGAGGACATGAACATTCCAGACAGTTGGGCAACTACAGAAGATGAGAGATATTTAGAGCTGGAGAAGCTGCATCTTTCTTTCCTAAAGACTCCGAGCCAGGAAACATAAATGATGCAACATCATCAGATACAAACCGGAGGCATCAACTTCTTTGTTTCCTTCCTGGTAGGATGATCAGCATCAAGGGAACTCCCCTGGGAGTCTCCCCCCAGACCCCATCTACGTGCCGCTCTCAAGACTGCACCGTGACTTCTCCCTCTAATGGTGACCCCTTTTCTACACATGGAGGAGAGTCATTTATTCGCTCTCTGAGTATTTCCTGCAAAGATAATTAAGTATTTTAATACGAAATAAGGAACACTCAAATTTCATTCCCTTGAAGCTCCCACTGCAGAGCAAAAAGCATTGGCAAGAAAGTGAAGAAAATAACAATCACCAATGACTTACCAAGTGTAGGCGGCAAGGTGTGGTGGTGAAGTGGCTTTGAATATGAACTCCTCCACTTATTTGCTAACTTAATGTACATTACCTCTCTGATGCTCAGTTTCCACAACATCAAGTAACAACAATAATCCCTACCTCACAAGGTTAATGAGAAACTAAGATTATATATGAAAATCACTCACACAGTGCCTGGCACATAACATATTCATAGTAATAACAGAAATTTGTATTATCAGTAACCATGGGTTGGACTACATTGTATTTAATCTTTGCATTTGCTAGAATGTAAACTCCATGATAACAGGAAAGTCTGTTTCGTCTTTTTTGTTCACTGGTAAAACCCAAGTACCTAGAACTCTGGCCCACACTAAACACTCAATAAATGTTTGCTGAATGAATGAGTGTGAATCTCAGTATTTGGCACATATTAGGTACTTAATAGTTGCTATTTACTGAGAGCTTACTATGTGCTAAGCATTATACATTTTGTTTCTCATTTAATCCTTACAACAACAATGTATTATACTATTCATTTTATACATGAGGAAACCGAGGCCCCGAGAAATTAACTTACTTCTCCAAGCTCACAGAGTTAAAGGGAAGAGCCAGGATTTGATTCCAGGTTGTCAATTTTCAGATATTTGTTGAATTAATAGCTCATAATTATTTTGACAATTTAGTAAATGTTCACAGTAGTTTGGGTAAGAGTGATGAGTTACCCTAGGTGGCCAGGTGAATTATTACGAATTTTATAGTAAATTGATTCCCCTTAATTTAGTATTTATTATGTGTACCTATGGCTTCTTGGCAAAGATTGGCCATGTTCTAGTCCAGGAGTAGAGCCCACTATCCAGTGTCTCTGCTGGGATAGTAATGAGGAAGTTCTCCACATTTCACAGAGAGTTACTAGACAAAAAGCTAAAAATTAAATGTCCTAAGTTCTTTTATTTTTTAAATTTTTTTAATGTTTTTATTTATTTTGGAGACAGAGAGAGACAGAGCATGAGCAGGGGAGGGGCAGAGAGAGAGAGGGAGACACAGAATCTGAAGCAGGCTCCAGGCTCCGAGCAGTCAGCACAGAGCCTGAGGCGGGGCTCGAACTCACAGACTGTGAGATCCTGACCTGAACTGAAGTCGGACACTCAACCGACTGAGCCATCCAGGCAGCACTAAACGTCCCAAGTTCTAAAGAGAATTGAAGTAAACTAGTGTGCTTTCTTCTCACAACACTCCAACTAACATAGCTATTGATTTGGAATCCACTGCATCTAGAAAAAACAGTATGAAGGCAAGAAAGTAAAAGAAACACTTTCCTTTTCATAAGACCTCAAATATCTCCACATTTATTTATAATCAATTACTTCTCAAGAAAAAGATCATAGAAAATAATGACATTAATGAAAACTGTTTTGTTTGGAGCAGTTTCTAATTTAAATATAACCTTATAGAAATTTATTGTATAAAAGTTTAAAAAATTACAGATTAAAAAATTGATTTCATTACCACCATATAATCTTTGTATCTCCTCCTAGTCATTTCTGCCTATTTTTCTTCTACAAAAGTGGGGTGAAACTGCACACTTTATTTATTTATATATAAATACATATATTGAGAGAGAGAGAGCATGCATGCCCACGGGAGAGAGGCAGAGGGTGAGAGAGACATTTAAGCAGGCCCATGCCCAGCACCAGCCCCATGCAGGGCTGAATCCCACAACCCTGGGATCATGACCTGAGCCGAAATCAAGAGGCGGATGTTCAACCAACGGGGCCACCCAAGGGCCCTGAATCTGTATACACTTTATAACTTACGTTTTCCAATTAATAAAGGTAACTATCTTTATATGTCCATAAGTGCATCTTTTTTAACTGAGGAATTCCATTGTATTTATATGTTAAGTCCCAGTGGCTAAAAATTCAAGTTGTTTCTGATTCTTCCCCATTATAAACAAGGCTGAGATGAACATGGTAGAGATAAATCTTTTTGCATGTGTTTAATTATTTCCATAGGATCGATTTCGAGAAGTAGGCTTGCTGGGTCAAAGGGTTACATTTGGAATTTTTTAAGTTAAGCACAGACATCTGTTTTAAATATACTTTAACTTGTCTTTCACTTCATTTTTAGTTTCCTTTTTAGTATCAAGAACTACGACAAATAACATGCCAAGCCTCCAACAGAGACTGGTTGATTGAGCATCTCTTTATATATTCTATTTCTCTCTCTCCTTTTTGGAAGAAATAGTATCTGCAAGTTAAAAAGAAGGGGGTAAGGATGAAACAAAACAATGTTGACCCAGAGTGAGAAAGACTAGTTGGTAATACTGTGGCTTCTCAAATAGGGATAATAAAAGTTCATGGCCCATCAAAATAAAACAAAAAACAAAGGAAGAATAGCTGGCCCCCAAAATAGGTTGGGAAACAAAATTCCATCATCAAAGGCATATGTACAACATTGCATTAGGCACCCTACGAAGATTTAGAAGAAAGGAAATATGTAGGGCTAGTCCGAGCCCTTGAAAAGCAGGGCATCATGATGAAAAAATATATTGAACGTTATATTTTAAATTAATGCTTGAAGAACATTTATTTATACACAATCTCTGAATGAACCGTCAAGGCATTTTCTTTTGGAATAGGTCCATTAACTGGAGTTTCATAATGCTTTGGTTAAGTGGTTCCATTTTTGGTTTCCTTACAATTCTTTTTTAAATTTTTAACAAATTAAGTGGCCTTGAGGATAACTTGCACTGGTCTACCTTCTGCTTCCCTGGAAAGGATGAATTTACATCATTTGACAAGCCTATTTCAGGTTTTTTTGTTGTTACTGTTTGTTTGCTTGTTTTTGTTTTCGCAGCCTAAAATTAAAATGTCATATAATTTTAGTTCTCACAAAAATAAAGTAAAATAAAAATTTTACTAAATTAAAATTTTAAATTAAAAAATTTTTAATTAACTAAAAACTTTCCCTAATATTTGTTTCCTCACCCATACCCAATTCTTTTTTTTTTTAATGTTTATTTATTTTTGAGAGAGAGCGTGAGCAGGGGAGGGGCAGAGAGAGAGAGGGGAGACACAGAATCTGAAGCAGGATCTAAGCTCTGAGCTGTCAGCACAGAGCCCAACACGGGGCTCGAACTCATGAACTGTGAGCTCATGACCTGCGCTGAAGTCGGATGCCTAACGGACTGAGCCACCCAGGCGCCCTCACCCATACTCAATTCTATTATAATTATCCTTAGTAAGTTACTCTCACCCAGTCTTTTTCCACATCTCGACTTGGCTTTTATAAAAGCAATTCTCATCGCTTCTTGGCCTTTTGGCTAAAATCAAGTGTAGAAGCAATTCTCTTTTCAAGCTCCTGTTTCATATTGGACATCAGAGAGGCAATGGAGAACAGAAGTTCACACGAGTTAAACAGAAGTGTGTTGCTTCCTTTACACAACATGAGTGTTCCTCAGATCAAATCCAGATGGCATCTACTCAGTAATTACCCTTCTGAGGCAAAACAGTGAAGCAATGAATCCAACGCATAACTTCTAGTTCTTTGTTAGAGAGCCAAGGGCATCCACCATCAACCCTACCTGGGAGGAGAGAACTCCAGATGACACTTGGGTATCCACAGACCAAGCAGTGGTTTTCATCCTGAGAAAGTGTTAGAATCTATTGAGATGTACAGGATCATGAAGTATATTTTAAAAAGTAAAACATGTGAGGTTAGAGGCAATAAGATTCCTTTGAATTAATATAATAATCATACTACACTAGTCTGTTAGAAGTGCTGATATCATGATGCCATAGAAGAAGAAGCCATTCTGCAAGTCATGAGCTCTGAGTTCTAGTCCAATTAGCTCTGTGGCTTGTACATGTTACAGTCCCTCTGGGCTGTCTTTCTCATCGGCCAAATGAAGGGAGATAGATGAGTGCTAGGATCCTCTTCGGTTCTAAAACTCTACTATTCTTGGGTGCCTGGGTGGCTCGGTCGTTAAGCATCTGACTTCAGCTCAGAGCATGATCACACGGTTTGAGCCCTACTTCAGGTGAGCATGAGCCTTGCTTTGGGTGAAAAAACACAAGCCCCGGGTGAGTCCCACTTCTCTCTCTCTCTCTCTCCCTCCCCCTATCTCTCTCACTCTCTCTGTTCCCCCCCCCCAACTTGTGCCCGAAAGAAAGAATGAAAGAAAGAAAACTACTATTCTTTAAGGAGGACCAATAAGCATAGTTTCAAAAAGGCAGTAGACATTGTATTCTAGATATTCCAGTAGCCTATTGAAACAACCCAGATTCTAAAATCCAGAAGAAAACTGGAAAATCCCTTAGGACAATAATGTCTCATTTTATGTCACAATTGCAATAAATATTTATTGAGTGTCTTACTCTGATGCTGAGGATATTTCATAAAACATGGGAAATGTCTGCTTTCGCAGACTATATGGTCTGCTGCGGGGTATAGATGATTTAACAATTACAACAGAGTGTGATAATTGCTAAGATGGGAAAGTAGAACGCTCTTACAGGAAAAAATATGTGCACAATGCAATATGGAAGGCTTTTCTCAATACAGTTGTATCTAATGTGGGAACTGAAAAGAGACGTAGAGGTTCATGAGGAAGGGGGCTCAAGAGGGAAATGGTCCAGGTGCAGGGAGCGCTACGTGAAAAGGTGCACAGCCGGGAGACAGGTGGCTAATCTGGCATCTATGGCTGAACTACCTAGAACAAGAGATGAAGTCAAAAGTGAAACAAGCAAGAGCTGAATCACACGAGTGTTTACAGAACTTAACTTGCCTTTAGCTTCCCACCAATGTGGGGTCATCAAAGGCTTGTGATAGGATCAGATGAACATTTTCAAAAGATGACCCTGGTTGGAATGTGAAGAAAAAATTGAGAAAATCACTGGGAGGCTGTTGCAGGAATATAGACAAAAAGTGGTGACCTGAACTAAAATACTGGCAGCAGAGAGGGGATAGATATTTAGAAGCTGGGATGGGACTTAGTGATTAAGCAGTGGGGGAAGAGGACTCAAAAACTGATTCCTAGAACTCCAGATTGAGAAATTGGGTAGAAATTTTTCCATTGTTTGTTAAGAGGATTGGATATAAGCCTAGAGTTGCTGGCAGGCATTTTGCCATCATTTGGAAAGAGGCTGCCTGAGAATGGAGTCAACACAGGAAGAACAAAGCTAAGAGATAGAGTGAGGCTGTTTGTGACGTCCTTATTTTATGTCTCTGGACCGGCTATCCCAGCAGGCACATGAATCAATGCATTTCCTTTGTTGTGGTTTTTGGTGGTGGTGATGGTGGTAGTGGTGGTTTGGTTGGTAGGTTGTTCAGTTCAATTTGAAGTGGGGTCCTATTACTTGGAACCAAAAGAACGCTGGGAAGAGTGGGGGCAGAGCCCAGGGTAGAACTACCACTGAAGAGGTGACACAGGAAAGTGAGCCCAAGAAGAAAGCAAGAGGAAAAAGGAACCCAGGAAAGTATAGTGCCAAAAGAAGAGAACTCTTCAAAGAGAAGCATGTAGTCAGTAAAGTCAAATGCTTTTGAGAGATAAGACAAATGCACTGGGGTCAACAACACGGCAGTAGTCAGTGGCCTTTGTGAGGACAATTTCAGTGGAGTGATAAGAGTACAAGCCAGAGTAAAGAAAGCTGAAGAGTTGAGATGAGGAAGTAGAATAGAAACAATTCTAAATCAAGAAGCTGAGTTGTGGAAGCACCTGGGTGGCTCAGTTGGTTAAGTGTCTGACTTCAGCTCAGGTCATGATCTCATGGTTTGTGAGTTCAAGCCCCACATCAGGCTCTCTGCTTTCAGTGCAGAGCCTGCTCTCGGCCTCTCTGCTTTCAGTGCAGAGCCCACTTCAGATCCTCTGTCTCCCTGTGTCTCTGACCCTCCCCTATTCATTCTCTCTCTCTCTCTCTCAAATAAACGAACATTTAAAAAAATTTTTTTTAAATAAGTCATGTCGTGAAGACAAGGGCTGTCCGAGGGAGTGATTTTCAGATGGGTGAGATGGAGGCATGTATAAAGGCTAGTGCCAAGAACTCAGCAATCATTGGGAGGGGTCCCTGAGAAGGAGAGTGGAGAAGGTCCAGAGCACAGGCCAAGGCACAGATTTAAAGGCTGCCCCTAACTCAAGGGAAGGATACCTCTTGAGTTGGGACTGTACAGAAAGAGCAGAGGATACATGCAAAATTAACCAGACATTTTCACATGGCAGTAGGAACTCAAGGCATTACTGTTTGACCGCCTCTATCTTCCCTGTAAAGTAGTGGGCATGGTCCTTTGTGGAGAGCAAGGAGAACCTGGGTGGTGGGAGGTTTAAGGAGAAGAGAGGCTGTTTGAAAACTTGCTCTGGGGAACAGGAGAGAGGCTAGGAAAATAAAAAAGAATTGACTAGAAACTCTGAGGGCCCACTTTATGACAGTAACCATTCCCTGGTTTTACCCAAATCTGGTAAGTCGAAGAAAGAACGAAACCTGAAAGTAAATTTCTAATGATAATGAGACAACTGATTTACAAACGAGACCATTATAAGAGAGTCTCTTTTATAAATAAAAGAAAATGTTAGTACTGGAATATTCGTCATTACTAACCTAAAGGAGGAACTGGTAAGTATGCTTCTATGACATTCAGCTTTTCTGCACAGTGAACTGCCAACTTGATGGAGATAAACCACAGGAAGACCTCACAAAATGGCGTGACCAAGCCCAAAGTGGCTGATAAGATGCAGCAGGCTAGGAGATGATAAGGAGTCTGGGTTTTCAAAGCAAATCAAAATTCAAACCATGCTGGCAAACTAAAGGTTTTGAGATCTTAGTGACAGCCCAATGAAGAGATCGAAGTTATGGGCAACAGCTCTCTGCTCTCTGTAAGAGCAGATACAACCCCTTGGGCTGACAGAATATCAAATATCAAGAGGCTACTAGATAAGGTCCCTTTGCAGTGTCAAGACTCTGAAGTTTCAGACGAGAGTGACAAGAACTCATGTGAGGCATCTGCATGAAGAGATGGCCTTCCTCCGTCCAGTTAGCTATCTATGTGTTCAAGTTTATCCATATACCCTGTTCCATTACCATCATGTGGTTTGGGGACCATATTAGCTCAGCCCTTCCTGAAACATCTTCTCTAAATTACAGTGGAGTCTTGTGATGTCTATCTTCAGGAAGCTATGATGCCAATACTCTGAAGAGTGTTTTTTGTCTTTTAGGGTTGAGGGTACTCCTAAATGGAATTACTCAATGTTCTTCAGAAAACAAAAACAAAAACAAAAACCCAGCCAGGAACTTTGCTATCCTGGGTCCTCCTTGCCTGGATTTTCGTTTATCTGCCCCATTTCTTACCTCTTTCCAGGTTCTTGAGCTGGAGAGTTCATTCCTCCTTTAGAATACTGTGATTCTCCTTCTCGGCCTTCACACGTGGAGGCTACCACGTCCCAGAAGTAAGCGATTAGGACATCTTCCCTAACTTTGAAGGATTCATAGACTAAGTAAATATAAAGGGACAGGTGCTGTGATAGGAGGTACACGGGCAAAAAGGTGGGAGTGATCATCTCTTACAGCATGGGCAGAATTTTACATCATTTTCATTTGTCATGAAATAGTATTCTTCTGACTTTTTCAACCATGTAAATATGTAAAAAACACTCTTACCTCACTGTCTATACAAAAACAGATATGAGCTTGATTGCCTGTGGATGAAAGTTTGCTGACCCCTATTCCAAGCACGAGTTCCCAGGGCAAAGATGGCCTCCTTCATTTTTATCTACTCAGTTTATTATTATAACTGATACCAATAATACTAATACACACCAACTGTTGAGAACCTAGGTGCCAGGTAGTATGTACCACAGAGAACTGCTCTGAAGAATAAACAAAATAATGCATGTAAAGCACTTCACATAATGCTTCATCCAAAGTAAGCATCAATAATTGTTAGCTACCATTACTATTTTTGTTTATACATCTTATCCCTGATCAGTAAAATGACTCATAAAAGGAAAATATTACCATCCTATGGAGGATGAGAAAAAGGAAGTAATTTGTGAAATCACATAGCTAATAAGTAGCAGAGCTAGGAATTGAACCTGATTTATCTGACTTCAAAGCCTGTGGCCTTTCCATTACCTCACAACCTCCTGTTTAGTTAACATGAAGTAAATTCACTGCCTGCTTGTTACTTGCTGGCCGATCCGTGAGCAGCAGGTACTATTGTTCCTGGAGCCCGCCATCTTGTGTCAAGAGTAGCACAGGGCTTATTCTATTCTTGCTTCAAAGCTTAAATGCCTGTTGGGCCACTCAGTTCTTGTTTCCTGCCAAGGGATACTCTTCTTTATGACAGTAAAGATGACTAAACTCAATGAACAGTTAAGCCTTTTCCTGCTCAGGTGTCCAATTCTGTCCGCTTCCCCAAGTTCTTCTGATGACTCATCCTTAGGTAACTTCCTGAAAATGACTCCCCTGGGATCCTACCACAACAGCATTCTAACAGAAAAGTACTTTACACTTCCAGTGATAACTCCAGATAGTTTCCACCAAAGCTAAAAGTGTTAGTTGCATAAAAACCATTCCTATCTGCATGATGTTTTCAGAGTGGATTATAAAATAGTATTGAAGATATTGTCCACAGCTTCAAAATTATATTCAAGGGAGCCTATGTGATAAATCCTTCTTTGAATTTAGTTCCAGAGGAAAAAAAAGGTCTTCTCTATAGTTGAATCTGTATATTTTATCTTGCCGGAATAAGAATATGATGTAACCCAACCTGTTTCCTCTTATATTGTGGCTTCCAAGAAACATAAAGCCAAATTCCATGCCAAAGCGTCTCATCCCAGGTGCCT
This sequence comes from Panthera pardus, assembly GCF_024362965.1. Taxonomy (NCBI): domain Eukaryota; kingdom Metazoa; phylum Chordata; class Mammalia; order Carnivora; family Felidae; genus Panthera; species Panthera pardus. The sequence continues at coordinate 50,170,360 of NW_026526688.1, read as the reverse complement.
AGTAGAATCTATTTCTGCTTCATTGCTATGACCACTTTTACATGTTACAATTTTAAATCTAGCTCGAATATAATGTGTGTCTCCTCTACGCCAGGCACTGTGACTTTCTCATGTGCCCTTCCTTCTTAAGTGGTTTCAAATCTGGTGCTTGTTTTACTGAACTACCCTAGTGCCTTATTTTTTAAGTTCTGTTTTACCTTATGTCCTATACTTAAGATCTCCTGAAAGCAGGTAAGTCCATACACTGGAAAGAAAAAAAGCCTCCGTTCACCTTTATGCACATAGTTGTGAAGGGCCAACCTGGCTTTATCCTTACAGGCCTCACGATAGGGGTGTCATTCCATGAATGTCAGGGCTTTTCCAGATTGCCCTGTCTTCCACATCTCTCTCTTTCTACCTCTGCTTGTCTCTTGTGTATCACTCTTTTTGTTTATCTTTTGGGGTTCCCACTGTGGGTATCACTGACCCTCCATGCAGTCATTAAGAACTTCAGGCAATCCCCACACTTGTCTGTGCCGGGGAGAGTTACATGAGTAGGACTCCCATCCTGATGGGTCTGCAGCCACTAGACACACGTCCTAATGAGAATCCTTTAGCTCCATGTGGCTTCCTCTCGGGAAGCACAACTCTCTTTGGTATCTGTCACCCTCACGTCACTTCCCCTCCAATTGTATCTGTTCCCCTCTTGACCTTTCTGTAAGTCAGGAAGGTTAATGCAACTTAGAGTTTATGTCCAAGGGTGATTGGCAGAGCAGCATCTAGAATAAAGCTAGCAGACAGCTGTTACTTGATGGAAAAATTGGAAACTGGAAAGGATATGTGGCACAACAGAGGCCCTCAAATATTTGATAATGAATGAATGAATGAATGAACAAACTCTAACTTCTCCCCACTTTCCCACCTCACCTTGATACCTAGACAAAGCCAGCAACCAAACACCAGTGCCAAGCACGCAAATCTCTGCAGTAATTGTAATCGTCTGCATTGACTGCAGCAAGGCTAATAAAGATGGAAATCCTGGTTTCTTTCTCCTTAGAAAGAAAGCCAAAGCACACCTCTGTCAGCTCAAAGAGGTGCCTTGCCAGTACCAGGCACAACTGTCTGGCAGAGGCCAGGTTTTTGCTTTAAATTCTCCCTTTGCCTGAACTTGCTCAGTGACCCTGGGCAAGTCACTTGATGACTCTGGGTCTCACTGTGCTCATCTGTAAAAGGTGGAGGTTGAACTAAACAGTACCTCTGGGACCTTCCAACTTTACACTTCCGTAATCTGTCCTCCGGGAATCCAGCCAGCATTCTTTGCTTGGGCTGGGCCTTTTGAGATGTCTGCTTTAATTTTTGACTTACATTGCCTAGTCTTCTTATCACAAATTTATTTAAAGTTTCTGGACTTTGGTCATCTGACCAAAGTGCTCAATAGGCTCAATAGGCTTTTTTTTTTTTTTTTTTTTTTTTTTTTTTTTTTTGTGGTGGCGGTGGTGGTAAAATAAAATCGATCACTTTAGCCATTTTTAAGTGTACCATTCAGAGTCATTAAGCACGCTCACACTGTTGTGCCACCATCACTTCTGCTAATCCACAGAACTCTTTTCATCTCATCTAAACTGAAACTCTACCCATTAAACAGCAGTTTCCCACTCTCCTCTTCCCCTGTGCCTGGCAACCACCAGCCTACTTTCCATCTCTACCATATGTAAAATCCTACACTATTTGTTCTCTTGTGACTGGCTCTCTACTTAGCATGATGTCCTCAAGGTTCATCTGTCTTGAAGCACATGTCAGAATGTCCTTCCTTTTTAAGGCTGAGTAAATAATACTTCATTGTATGGATAGACCACGTTTTGTTTATCCATTTGTCCACTGATGGACACTTGAGTTGATCCCCCTTTTGACTCCTGTGAATAATGTTGCTATAAACACAGGCATACAAACATCTGTTTGAGGACTTGCTTTCACTTTTTTGGGTAATACACCGAGAACTGGAATTGCTGGATCACATGGTAATTCTATGTTTACTATTTTGAGGAACTGTCACACTGTTTTGTTCAATGGGACGTTTAAATGCAAAGACAGAACTACTTAGGAAGCTAGGGTTGCAGGGGTGCCTGGGTGGCTCAGTTGGTTAAGCATCAGACTCTTGGTTTTGGCTCAGGTCATGATCTCACGGTTTCGTGGGTTTGAGCCTCACATTGGGCTCTGTACTGGCAGCACAGAGCCTGCTTGAGATTCTCTGTCTCCCTCCTCTCTGCCCCTCCCCCACTCATGCTGTCTCTGTCTCTCGAGATAAATAAAATTTAAAAAACTGGTATTTCAGTCTTTTTGCCAGGCTGACTCCTGAGAAGTGTTTCCAGGGTATAGATTTGCCTAGAAGGGTTGTCTTGCCTCATTCTCAAGAGGGGCAGGACCCACTTGCTGTTCAGAATGAATCCTGCACTAGACACTGGATCTGGAGCCACTTCTGACTCTGCCTCAGTATCAACATCTGTAGAGTAACCTCATAATACTTAATTTGCAGAGTTATTATGAGGGTCGAAGATGATGCACACAAAGCACTCAGGTAAGCACTTAGAAAATGAAGACATGAATCTTACCCTACCCTGATTGCAAAGGGTGGTTCTAAAAACCAAATGAAAATATGAGAAAGCCAGAAATAGTAATGCATTCTACAAATGCTAAGCCCTCATCATTGCTTTTCCAATCACTGCTATCGCCACCTACCTCCTGGCCTCCCAGGTCTAGCCTTCACTCAGGCTTGAGAGTAACTGTCTAAAGCACATACAACCCTGTTGTTCTCCCGCTAAAGATTTCAGTGGCTCCCCTCCCCCTTGCCCAGGCCTTTTCTGCGCTGACCCCTACCTCTCTCTTCAGTCTTATTTCTAATCTTTATAGGCCTCCTATATTGCCACTTCACCCCCATGATTTTGTTAATACCTGTCCCCTCTACCTGGAGAACTCTTCCTCCCCTTTCCTGGCTAAAAGTCATTCTTTCATATGAATTTCAGGCACTGCCTTTTCCAGAAGGCCTTTCCCAACTCCACCAAACCATAATAGGAGCCCATAGCAGCATGAGCAGACATCATCATACCAAGCACACACTTTCTTGGAATTATCTGTAGGTTGATTTCCCCAACTAAATCAGCTTCTTAAAGTCAGGGGTTAGATTATTTGCATTTCCAGTGTTAGCACAGTGGTAGGATGTTTATTGAATAAATATATGAATATGAACAAATAGGGTGGTTTTATTGTAAAGTTGGGATAGTTCACATATGATTAACTCTTGAGTTAATGCTTCTATAATCTCATATTACATGACTCCATCATTAGAATAATTTTAGTATCACTATATAATGATTTTTTTGTTAATTTGGTGTCTTTTTGTTGTTGTTGTTGTTGTTGTTGTTGTTAACTGGCACCATAAGGGATAGAAGCCAGAGGGGAAATATTTAAAGGTATTTTCTCTATCCCCTTCTCCTTCCAAAATAATTGGTGTGTCTTTAAATTGAGGTCCTCTGGTCTTCACGGTGCTTCTTCTTTAAAAAAAAAAAAAAGTATTTATTTTGAGACAGAGAGAGCGCGTGTGCGCATGCATTCAATCAAGGAAGGGGGCGCAGAGAGGAAGAGAGAGAATCCTAAGCAGGCTCCCTGCTGTCAGGGTGAAGCCCGACCTCACCAACCATGAGATCATGGTCTGAGCCAGAAGAGTCTTGATGCTTAACCGACTAAGCCACCCAGGCGCCCCTTCACGGTTCTTTTGAAAGATGCTTTTGCTTCCTTAGCAGGCAAGAACTATCCAGGCCCTTAATTGTATGGTCCTGATGACACAGCCCCCAATAAGAGATCTTCCCTACAGCTATTTTTCACAAGGAGTAGACTAAAGCAGTGAGTCCACTCTTACACTTAGTAGGTGCCTGATAAAGATCTGCTCAAGAAAGGAGTAAATTATGAGGTGCTTGTTTGTGCTAACTCCTGTAAACCAGCTTGTGGCTAGAGGTCAGTTTTTAAGTTGATCTCCTTCAGAAGCAAGAACTGTGCCAGCTGTGCCATTTTTGAATAAGGGCATTGGAAGACTGTAAAAGCAATGGGTTGTTTAAGCTAACTAAAATGCATATATTTACAGCTGATATAGGAAACATTTGATCTGCTTATTTTTTGTGAGCCCACGAATTTGTATTTAAGTTTCCTTATGTGGGTGTCGGTGTCTTTCCACATGACTCTCTTGAGGCTATGGGCTCACTGATGCTTACAATGTACTATGCAAAGTTATCTCTAACATGTTCTTAAACTGCTCCTTTTAAGCTTCAAAGAGTCCCCTCTCGTTCTTATGGGTGTTGGTGACTATTAACGACATACTGGATTTTGGTTTTATCTTTTGGGTTTATTGCCAATAACCGAAGACCTCATGATGGGAACCACTGATGTATACCAACACAATTTTTTTCTTGTATTTAGTTTTTTAAAGGTTTGTATCTTTTTACTCATAAATACATAATGCTATAAAATAACAGTAATGTTAAATGTGGAGAATACAAATCTTTTCCAAATAGAAAATATTTTACATAACGAGTAATTCATAATTTCACATTTTGATAGAAAACTGACGTTTCTGGAGCAAAGTACCCAGAGACAGCATTAAGGACCATTAAGAATCCCTGCTTAACAAAAATTTAGAATTCTAACAATTTCTAGACCTACCCTCTTTCCTTGGGCATAGGTAAGGTGGTAACAGTTCGAAAGAATTTTCTTAGTTTTTATTGGTATCTCCAATCAAGAGCTGTGTCTAGCAAAAAAAAAAAAAAATCTGTGTTGATTCATGGCATTTTATATTTGAAAGGAACAATAAAGAAAATTTAATCATCCAACAGTTCTCTTCTTGGAGGCAAAAATGTTTTATTTTATTTTTTTGAGAGAAAGAGAAACAGAGCACAAGTTGGGAAGGGGCAGAGAAGGAGGGAGACACAGAATCTGAAGCAGGCTCCAGGCTCTGAGCTGTCAAAACAGAGCCAGAAGCGGGGCTCAAACTCACCAACCATGAGATCATGACCTGAGCCAAAGTCAGACGCTCAGCTGACTGAGCCACCCAGGCACCTCTAGGCAGAAATGTTTTAGAATCAAGCTTGTCTGATTTCCCATCTTCTGCCTTTTATGATGAGCTAGTTTGCTAATTAGGATCACGTTCAACTGAAGAATATATCTTTTAGCTTTCCTAGTTATAATCTTTATTATTAAACAATAAATGAAACTGCATGTATATCATAAGTAAAATCAATCAATTGATAATGATTAGAATGGATATAATATAGGGTAAGGGTTTTTAAAATCTATATACCTTTAAAAATATAATTTATTTTACGCTGGGGATAGGGATCAGAGGACTAATGGGCTTTTCTGAACCTTTAGAAGTGGGCAAAAGGGACATCATTTTAGAACCAAAGCCTGGAGTTTTCAGGATGGGATTATTTTGGGTTGGCATTATTGCCAGGAAGGGAGACTGAATGAATGGAGCCATGCAGTGTGACCCAGAAACAGGCTGAGGAGGACAGACGCCAACAAGCTTAAGCTATCGCAGGTGCCCACTCCCCCATTTAGTGCATTCAATTTGGCAAACTTTATTTTTTGGAAAGCTCAAACTGTGCGATCTCCAAACTAGGCTCAGCTGTGCTGTTAAGGGGGCTCTGGCTGTGGCAGCAGGGACTGCCGGGAAGCAGGTCCTGGGAAGGAGTCCTGGGGTGCGGTGTGTTTGGGTCTATTATAACTTGAGGACACCCACTGGCTTTCGATCACAGGATAGCCACCTCCGGATAGGGTGTCGCAGGCGGCGCACGCGACAGACGCCACTCACTACCTGAAACAGCAGGGGCTCAGGATCCTCACGCACACTGTGAAACAGACCCCGACCGACATCTAAATTTTCCTGAGTTCTCACACATGCACACATCCGAAGAAACCCAGCCCACACCCACACAAGTTCTCACACATTCTAACCCCACCCCGAAGTCTGCACACACAAGGCAGAACGGATGAACCAAGAACTTGAAATTACCCAGGCACAAACTCCCCAAATCAGGCTTCCCAAAGCCCAACAGAGTCTAGAGGGTGCCGAGAAGGGGTCGCAGACAAAAGAGTTTTAAAACAGATCCCTTGGAGCCAACCCGGTTGCTCCATGTCTAAATTTTGGCAGCTTAAGTCTTCTCCAGTTTGAACAAGAAAAGACTCCACACACACCCCGCCACAGGGACGGTCCTGAGAAGCCCCCCTACCTTGCTACAGCGCCAGGTGGACAGCTCCCCGAGGCTGAGAAGGGTGCGACGTAAATCCCGGCGGCTGCCCGCAGGAGCCGCACAGCTGTGGGCCACAGCGGCTGCGGCGCCTGGCCCCGCCCCCGCCTCAGCCCCGCCCCCCTGGACGCCCCGCCCCCCGGACGCCTGGTCCGCGCGCCCCAAACCCTCCGGGCTCAGCCGCAGCCGCTTGGTCCCCTCCCGGCTCGCGGACTACAGGTCCCGGTGCATTGTGGGAAGCCAGAGCCCAAAGCTAGGCGGACGCTGACACCTGGTGGGTGCAGTTCCAAAGGGAGCCGGCGGCTCACGGTGGGGGCACTCGCAGGAGCGGCGGGAGCTGCAAGCTAAGAGAGAGGGAAGGCCGACCACCCAAGGCCACCCCAGCGAACTAGTGTCTATTGCACATCGCTCCTATGTCGGTAAAATAGCACTATAAACCCAGATGCTTTCAAAGTGCCTGGGGCCCCCTGCCTAGTAGTGATATAAGTAAAAACTAAGGAAACTAAGGAAAGCTTTTTTTTTTTTAATTTTTTTTTTAACATTTATTTATTTTTGAGACAGAGAGAGACAGAGCATGAACGAGGGAGGGGCAGAGAGAGAGGGAGACACAGAATCTGAAACAGGCTCCAGGCTCTGAGCAGTCAGCACAGAGCCCGACGCGGGGCTCGAACCCACGGACAGTGAGATCGTGACCTGAGCCGAGTCGGACGCTTAACCGCCTGAGCCACCCAGGCGCACCAGGAAAGCTTTTTAAATAGGGAAATTCATTTTTTAAATTGTAAGACTAAATGACGTCAACGTTATGGAAAAATCTGCACTTAATTTTTATTTCTGGTAAAACCACAGATGGGCTCAACCTGTCTAGAGAATATGGGGAAAAATGTAACAGAAACTAGGAAACTGGAATCCAGGACTTTCTCTTCTGGGCATGTGTACCTCAAGGAAATAGTTCAAAAGAAGTATGTTTTTAAAGAGTAAACTATATAAAAATATTCATAGTGAAAAATTAGAAAATAACAAATGACCGATAATACATGAAAGGCACAAAAATAATGCGTACCTATTTAAGTAAGAATATGAAGAGTATCACCCTGTAGAATGATTTCTATCAAATAATGTTAAATGAAAAACACAGAACACAAGAAAGCACAAAGCCAATGATTCCAACCATGTGAAAATGCATGTGTTCACAAATATAAAAAGAAACTTTGGAGTAATGTGAATACAGTTTAATGTGTCTTAAGATTCTTTTATTTTTATTAAATAATTTTTTAAACATTTCTAAATTGTTGGGGCTAGTTCTAATTTTGGATAGCATATGCAAGATTTCAGTTTCCCCTGGCTGTAAGCAATAAACAAAGTTATCTAAAAAGAAAAAATTCTGAGGCTGTAGTGAACCATGATAATTTTACTTGTCTACAAATGCTGGTGGGACACAAAAGGAAATAAATTTATTGGGAGTGGGGTGGGGAGGTGTATTAATCTGCCAGGACCGCCTAAGGAAGTACCACAGACTGGGGGGCTTAAACAGATATGTATTGTCTCGCAGTTCTGGAAGCCGCAAGTCTGAGATCAAGGTTCTCTCTGAGGGCTGTTGAGGGAAAAAAAATCTGTTCTGGGCCACTCTGTTGGTTTGTAGACGGCCATCTTCACATTCACATGGTGTTCTCCCTACATCCATGCCTGTGTCCAAATTTTCCCCTTTCATAAGGACACCAGTCATATTGGATTAAGGGCCCACTTTACTCTAGTATGACTTCCTTTTTTCTAACTACATCCACAACCATATTTCCAAATAGGTTCATGATCTGAGGTACTAATGATTAGGACTTTAGTAATTGGAGGGTGAGGGAGAGGGGTGGAAAGAGGACACAATTCAACCCATCACAGGATTCCAAGTGTAATCTTACGAAAATTGTACCTGGCGAATGACAAAAATAATAGTATAACGTATGCAATCTCAAAACATATCAAAACCCTAACAACTTAAACACAGTAAAACCCAGTTGATTACAACTTTCTTCTTTCTGTCCTTTAACACCATCCAGACCTTTTTAGTTGAAACTGGGGATGTTAATGAGCTAACAAAGCCTAGAGGCTTTAAAGATAATATATCTGATGTGTCCAGTCTCCTGCAGCAAGGCCTTGAAGATGTGTCCAAATGCCTGGGAGGAGGGTGGCTTCTCTTGCATTTGAACCTCAGGAACATGGGCAGAGAGAACATGGGTTGAGAATTACAGGAAGCAGGATCCCCATCACTGGAGGGCGCCCACAAATACCCTCCTGCTGAAGAATTTATCTTTAGTGCAAGAGGCTGATGAGAGCCCTTGCAGCTTGGGGGGGATGCCCTACTGGGGAGGAATCTGGTCTCCCCAAACAGAGCCAGCCTCTCCCAATTAACCTTACCATGTGGGTGGGAAGAGGAGCTCTAAATCTTCACTGAGCCCTGCCTCCTACCTTCTGAGGTGATGAGGACCCAGAAGATCTCTGAGAGAAATGAAGTCCTTAAGATTTCTGGATCAGTTTGCTTGTTCGTTCATTTGTTTAAAGAACCAGAAGCCCAGTCAGTGGTATACTGATAAAAAGGACAACTGGCTCTCCAGAAACTGGCTCTCATTTGTGGGGTTTACAGATTTCTGTGGTGTAAACACTCCCACCATGGCTGATTTCAAGCTGCCAACATGAGCTCACTGAACACAGAGTTGAAGCTCCAGCACACCACCAAGCCCCCATAACTGGCTTAACAGAGTCTCAAAGCTGGGGAGCAGGGAGCCATATCTGGAGCACCCCAGTGAGAGGTGGAGAGAATGGGCACCCCTTGTGGGTTAGGAGAAGAGCCCCCGGCTGGCAGCCGTACTAGTGGGGAGCCATGGGCAGTGGGATGACTCAGTGAGAAGCAGGGTCCACACATAGCCTGCAGGGCAGTGAGGATGGCCGATGGGCAGGAAGGTCAAACATAGCAGGCAAAAAGGAGGAAGTGCATTCTTTCAGAGCTGAGAGAGGCTCACCCGGTCTGGTAGGAGAATTAGGACAGGTAGCTTTAGGGCAGGAGAGGCGATCAGAATTTTCTCAGACTGGAGAGAAACACCCTTCTTTTATTTCCTTTATGAGGGCATTTTCCCGGGAGGACCTTACCAGGAAGCGACACATTTAGGTTAGAGCTTCCAGGGCTCACACAGATGATCCTTGTCAACTGAGCTAAATCCCACATGGACTTCCTCCCCGTGTAGAGATTTGGTGTCAGGCTGAGCCCAGCAAAGGACACATGTGGGCTCCTGTTACAACAGGGTAAAGCTTGTGTGAAGGCAGGTAAGAAAACCAAGACAACTTGGTGGGTCTCCTGTCACTTACACTGTATCTCAGGGGTGTCGTATATATGGTGGAGATCAGTGGTGAGCCTGGGCCACAGCTTAGTAACTCTTGCCTAGCCACACCTGGCAGTGTTCGTACTCAGCACTGCTTTCAATACTGTTCTTGTACAACACATCCCCCATACCTGCCAGAGCGATCTGTCTCACAGGCAAACCTGATCATATATATGTTCCTCCTACTTAAGAACCCTTTCCTGGGGCCAGTTCACTGTCATTCGGCACACAGGCTTTTCCCGATCTGATGTCTATTCATCCCTCTAGCTTTATCTGCTGCTCTGCTCCTGGTAACTTCACTCTATCTAGGTTGCCATTCCCAAACAAGCTCTGTTTTCTTGATTCTAGGCCTTCTTTTTGTGTTTCCTCTAAGTTTTTACTCTTTTCCTAGCTCTATGAGTCTATTCCCATGCCAGGATCTTGAGTCACATCTATAGTTTTATTATTAAATTCCTGTTTTTTAAATTTTACTATCTTTTTATTGTGGGAAAATATATAGGACATAAAACTTACCATTTTTCACCAAAAAATTTAGTGGCATTAATTACATTCACAATATTGTGCAACCATCACCACTATTCCCATAATTTCTCATCACCCTAAACAGGAACTCTGTACCTATTAAACAATAATAACCCACACCCCACTCATCCAACCTCTGCTAACATCAAATCTACTTTCTGTCTCTATGAATTTGCCTATTCTAGATATTTAATATAAATGGAATCATACAATAGTTGTCCTTTTGTGTCTGGCTTCTTCCATTTATCATAATATTCTCAAGGTTCATTCATGTTGTAGCATGTGTCAGAACTTCTTTCCTTTTCCATGGCTGGATAATATTCCATTGTATAGACATACTACATTTTGTTTACACATTCATCTGCTGATAGACACTTGGATTGTTTCCACCTCTGGGCTATTGTGAAAAATGCTGCTCTTGAACGTTGGCATATACTTCACGCATTTTTCCCTCCTCATGATAAGATCTTATTTCTCTTGTAGACCTGGTGAACTCCTATTTATGGTACAGAATCCTTTATATGTAGAAAATGGAGCCCGAACCCAAACCTCCTGACTATGACCAAAGATGTTTCCACTTTGCCCCACTGAATGACAGTCTTTCCTGGATGGGCTATCAAAATGCAAGGGTGGGCCAAGGGTGGCAAAAGTGGGTCTGCATTTGATACTCATAAATGTCTCCAGGCAGCCATTTTCATAAAGTAACAATATGTGTAGGTCACTGTAGGGTGTGCATGTATCACTAAGTTAACAGGAGAAGAGTAGAAAAGAATGGGAGGCAGATGAGAAAGAGAGACATGAGAATAAATGGTCATGTGAATACTTAACAGAACTTTAGTCAAGCTACTAAATCATACTATAACAACAACAAATATGTCCCCACAAGGACAAAGCAGGTGGCGGGATGCCAGCATGCAACTTCATTTCGTCTGTTTTTACATGAAAATAAGTAATAGAGCATACTGAAGACAAACAAGGATATTTAATTGACCATATATTAAGTGTCATGATCTAGACTGAATTGGTCAAACCCAATTCATTGCTATTAATCTGCCCCCTAAGAAATAGTCACTGAGAGCCTTTTGCTCTCCCCTGCCCCAAGGCCTTGAGACCTTGTATTGAATATTGTCAGCACTTACTGCAAAGTTGTAAGACATTCCAAATTGTACACTCAGAAGTCCTTTTATTTTTTTAAGTTTATTTTACTTATTTTGAGAGAAAGGGAGAGAGAGGGAGAGAGAGAGAGAGAGAGAGAGAGAGAGAGAATCCCATCAGGCTCTGCACTGTCAGCACAGAGCCTAATGTGGGGCACGAACCCACGAACTGTAAGGTCATGACCTGAGCCAAAACCAAGAGTCAGACGCTCAACCAAATGAGCCACCCAGGTGCCCCAGAAATCCCTTTTGTAACCCTAGTCATGGGTCATCATGAAGCAAAATTGGAAGTAAACAGCCAGTATCTTCTTTCTGTGTCTTTTCCTTCCAGGCACCAGCTGTTAACAGGTATGAATCATTAAGGGCGGAATTTTAGGCATGAGTGGAAAATAAAATTTTTTGGATGTAGCAACCTTTCTGGCACTCCTTAAATCACACCATCAAGACACACCACATATTCAGCTTGGCTGAAAGGCCAGTCCTGCCTGGACAGATCCTCTCAAGCCTGAGACACTCTGACAGGAAGCCGGCTTTGAAAGAATGTCCTGCTTCTTAGGGTTGAGCATAACCAGACATACTGGTGCCATCTTGATGCAGTCTGAGTAAAAAGTGTTCAAGGTGATACAAGAGGATGTGGCTAAAAGAAGGAAGCAAAAAGGAACCTTGGGGAATAAGCCTGGGAATCAATTTTGCCTTTCCCTCAATTTCCTAAGCCTAGTGAGAGAAACCACAGAAAGTTCTAAGACCTACAGGGAGCCACTAGGTATTGTGGCACTGGGCCATTCCTTAGAGCCCTTGTGTATTCGTAGCTCCCTCTCCATATCCAAGTCTACCCTCGGTGCACAACTGCTAATGGACTCACTTAGAAAGGAAAGCTCTAAAGCATTCAGGCAACATCAGCCTTGTGCATAAATCTCAAAGAACACAAGATTTTCCTTTTACATCTGTCTCTCTCCTTTCTTTCTGTGGAGCTTGAATCTTCCTGTCTCAGTTACAGACTCTTAATCTCTTACCACTTCCCCATTTCTTTCCACGAAAAATTATCTTTACCTTTAACAGGATCGTCTATATTAATTCATACTAAAGTATACTCTGGTTTCTCTTCAGATCACATAAACCTTTTGCCCCTTTAATTCATACTAAAGTATGAATGACTGAAAATAGCTTACACACTGTCTTTTGCAAGAGTAGTTACATTTTCCAAAGTAATACTTTCATCAGTGATAGATTTCATGTAGTATTTTTTAAAAATTCAAGAGATAGGGGCGCCTGGGTGGCTCAGTCAGTTAGGCGTCTGACTTCGGCTCAGGTCACGATCTCACAGTCCGTGAGTTCAAGCCCTGCGTCGGGCTCTGGGCTGATGGCTCAGAGCCTGGAGCCTGCTTCCGATTCTGTGTCTCCCTCTCTCTCTGCCCCTCCCCCGTTCATGCTCTGTCTCTCTCTGTCTCAAAAATAAATAAACGTTAAAAAAATTTTTTTTAAATAAAAAATTCAAGAGATGGAAAAAGGTACACCATGATAACACTAATCAAAGGAATGCTAGAGTAGCTACTAGTTATATTACTTTCAGATAAAGCAGACTTAAGCAAGGAAAATTATCAGGGAAAAAGAGGGGCATTACATAATGATAAAAGAGTCAATTCTTCAAGAAGACATAATAATCCTTATTGTATATGTGCCTAACAACATTGTTAAAATATGTGAGGCAAAAATGGATAGAACTACAAGGAGAAATAGATGAATCCACGATTATAGTTGGACACTTCAACGGCCCTCTGCCAGAAATGGATAGGTCCAGCAGGCAGAAAATCAGTAAGGACAGGGGTGCCTGTGTGGCTCACAGGGGTGTCCGACTTTGGCTCAGGACATGATACCACAGTTCGTGAATTTGAGCCCCACATTGGGCTCTCTGCTGCCAGCATGGAGCCCGCTTCAGATCCTCTGTCCTCCCCACCCCACCTCTGCCCTCCCTCACTCATTCTCTCTCTCTCTCTCTCTCTCTCTCTCTCTCTCAAAAATAAATAAATAAAGTTAAAAAAATCAGTAAGGACATAGTTGAACTCAACTTCACCAATCAACTGGACATAATTGACATCTACCAATTACTTCACTGAACAACAACAGAAAACACATTTCTCTCAAGGTCACATGGAATAGTCACCAAGACCGACCACATTCTGGGCCATAAACACATATCAACAAATTTAAAAAATAGAAACTATACAAGGTATGCTCTCAAAGCATACAGAATTAAACCAGAAATCAATCACATTAAGATATTCTAATGCTTATTTATTTTTGAGACAGAGAGAGACAGAGAACGAGCAGGGAAGAGGCAGAGAGAGACACAGAATCTGAAGCAGGATCCAGGTTCTGAGCTGACAGCAGAGAACCTGACGTGGGGCTCGAACTCACAAACCATAAGATCATGACCTGAGTATAAGGTCAGACACTTAATCAACTAAGCCACCCAGGTGCCCCAACATTAAGATATTCTAAAATATTTAGAGAGTAAAAAACACACTTCTAAGTAACATATGGGTCAAAGAAGTCTCAAGAGAAATTTTAAAATGTTTTGAACTAAGTGAAAATGAAAATACAACTTACCAAAATTTGTAGGATCCAGTGCAAGGAGTGCATAACAGGACACTTATAGCACTGAATGCACATATTAGAAAAGAAGAAAGACCTAAAACCAGCCATATGAGCTACCACCCTAGGAACTTAAAGAGAAGAGCAAATTAAATCCAAAGTAAGCACAAGAAAATAAATAACAAAAAATAGAGTAGAAATCAATGAAGCTGAAAACAGAAAATCAATTTTAAAAATCAACAAAACTAAAGTGGATTATTTGAATAGATCAATAAGATGGATAAACCTCTGGACAGACAAGCCAAGCAAAAAGGAGAGAAGATACAAATTATCAATACCAAAAATCAAAGATCCCATGTACATTCAAAATCCATTAATACGTTATGTAGATATATAGTTAAAAACCATAAATACTGATCCCATGGACATTAAAAGGATAATTAAGGAATATTATAAATAATTCTATGTTCACAAATTTGATAACTTAGATGAAACAGGTCAATTCCCTGAAAGACACAAGTCTTCTACCAAGTTCATTTCTAGCAAAATTTATACAAGGAGAAATATATAATCTGAATAGGACTTTATCTATGAAAGAAATGGAATCAATAATTAGTAACTTTTCAAACCTGAAAGCACCAGGCTCAGATGGTTTTACTGATGATGCCAACAAACATTTAAGGAAGAAATCACATTGATTATCTATCACCTCTTCCAGAAAACAGAGGCAAAGGGAATATTTCCTAATTCATTCTGACGACAGCATTATCCTAATACCGAAACAGACAAAGCCATTGCAAGAAGGAAAACTACAAACCAGTATCTCTCCTGAACATAAGTTGCAAAAATCCTTCAACAAATTATTAGCAAATGGATTCCAAAAGTGTGTGAAAAGAATTATACACTACAACCAAGTGGGATTTATCCTGGGTGTACAAGGCTAGTTCAACACCCAAAAATCAGTTCATGTAATCCAGCATATAAACAGACTAAAGAAAAATCATTTGACCATATCAATAGATGCAGAAAAAGTACTTGACAAAATCTAACATCCAATCATGATAAAAATTGTTCATGTTGGATCTTTCATAAAAAATAAGATAAGGGGAACCTGGGTGACTCAGTCAGTTAAGCGTCCACCCTCGGCTCAGGTAATGATCTCACGACTCATGAGTTGGAGCCCCATGTTGGGCTCTGTGCTGACAGCTTGGAGCCTGAAGCCTGCTTCAGATTCTGTGTCCCTATAGGGACACTATAGGGGATAGTGCCCCTATCCCACTCATTCTCTCTTTCTCTCTCTCTCTCTCTCTCTCTCAAAAATAAATAAACATTAAAAAAAAAAAAAAAAAGTAAGATAAGGGCCAGCTCAGTCCATGGAACATGTGGCTTCTGATCTTGGGGTCATGAGTTTGAGCTCCATGTTGGGTGTAGAGATTTCTTAAATAAATAAACTTTAAAAAATTAATAAGACAGATACATTTCACCTAAATAAAGAATACTAAGAGAGAAAAGACTTGCCTTCCTAGAGTTTTAAAACATGTTATAAATGGACAACCACTCCCACTTATTCAACCCCCAAGATAACTTTTGCACTGAAGATAGGTTTTGACCAGGGGCACCTGGATGGCTTGGTTAAGCGACCGACTCTTGATTTCAGCTCAGGTCACAGTATCAGGGTTCGTGGTGCTCTTTTGGCCCCAAGCAGGCAAACATCAATTAAGAAGGAGCCACTTGCCCTTTGCTAGTGGCAAAGTCTAAAGGAAATGATGACCCTGGAATGTGGAGCCTCTGCTCTCACAATGGAGTCAAGAGGACGAGGTCTGGGGTGACAATGGCAGGCTTCTGCTGCTAGAAGTGAACAGAATCACTTCTGATTTAACCCCGTGTCTCCTTTGACATTCCTCTGGCCAACTTGGTCTTCAAAGCACAAGGATTTAGAAGATGAGAAGGATTTTCCAGACATAGAGGAAGAAAAGAAGAAATCAAGAGCTGTAAACAAGGGGGACAAAGAAGCTAAGACAGTATCCTTTGTATTTCTAAGTGGCCTTCACTTCCTGGTGTCAGAAGAACAAACCCCTGTGCCGGATGCTCCAGATTTGAGGTCATTATCCTCTCTGGCCTTAAAGGGGTGGGAATCATGCTCTGGTTAAAGCATTTGTCACAGTATGGTTCAGAACTCTCACTCAGAAAAAGAATTAAACTCATTCAAAGGCATTTAGAATCCCAAATATTAGAGCTAGTTGAGGCCATAAACATTGATTTTTTTCATGTCCCCTTTAATGAATGAGAAGACCCCAGCCCAGAGAGGTTATAAAAGACTGGCCGCAGGACACACGACAAGGAAAGACAACAGAGGATAATGCAACCAAGCAGACCTGGGCTGGATTCCCAAACTTGCAGAAATCATACTTCATCTGTTGGAGTCCCTGCTACTTCATCTGTGAAATGGGGATAAGAAGAACCATTTTGCATGATTGGTGTGGAAACTAAGATAGAAAACCTGCAGGGGTGCCTATGTGGCTCAGCCCGTTGAGTGCCCTTCTTCACCTCAGGTTGTGACTCTTGAGCCCTGCATCGGGCTCCCTGTCGTCAGTGCGGAGCCTGCTTTGGATCCTATGTCTACCTCTCTGCCCCTCCCCTGCTTACGCACTACGTAAAGTACTCAATAACTATTTTCCTTTCCTTTGGTTTCCAGTGTCAGAGCCAGTACTCAGTGCCTGGGCTCTGGAATCCCAGTTCCTTCCTCTTTCCTCTGGTCCAACTGACAGCAATAGGTAGTGTAATGCAGGTATCAGGTCATGTTGGAGAGGGGTGAGGTCACAGGTGGGCTACAATGGGTCTGTGCTTCTGCTACCTGCCATGGGACACACTCAGCTGGTTTCAGCTTCTGCCTCTCCCACCGATAAGCTGTGCAGGAAAACCTAGATCCACCTATAGTTTCATTTTTCCATCTGAGAAATAGCGCAAAGGCCATTAAAATGGATATTATCTGGTATTTTAGAAGTCTCCCCAGTGAACTTCTCTTCATCTGTATTTATGTGTACATTTGCTACAAGAAAAAAATCCAAATTCCTTCCCCTGAGTCACAAAGTCCTCAATGACCTGGCCCCAGGCTGTCTTTCTAAGATCTCATACCCACTGTCTGTGTGCTCACTGTGCTCTAGACAAATTCGCCTTGTTTCTGTGCCTCAAATATGCCAATCTGGGTCCTGCCTTAGGGCCTCTATACTAGCTGGGCCTCTGCCTGGAATGCACTTCCCTCACATCTCTGCATGGAAGGCTCCTTCAGAACTCAGCTTGATGTCACCATCTCAGACAACTCATAGAAGAAACCACCCATTCACTCACTATCACATCACCTTATTTTAATTCTCTATGTAGCTCTTCTCACTTGTCGATCATTTTCTTATTTCTCTAGTTACTGTCTGTCTCACCCTACTGGAAGGGAAGCTCTACGAGACAGCAATCTACCTTATTTATTGTACCTTAGTGTCCAGAAACTGTTCTGGCACATGGGAGGCACTCAACAAATACTTGTTGATTGAATAGAATAAGGAATGAACTCCAAACCACCAAAAGTGAACTAAAGAGCATTATCTCAGGGGAGTGTTCATTCTAACTAAATCCTGCCTCACAGAAAGTTGCCAAGATTCAGAAACTTGCCAGGTCAACCAGGCAGCAGTACATGAGTGAGAAGAGCATGGGCAAGGGACGAATCTTCTTCTAAAGGATCTCAACTGGCTGGACATCCAAAGGCATCTCTACCAAGAGACCTCTGAAAATATAGTTCTCTATGTGTTTCTGCAATGAGACTGGCTCAAATATCCATTTAAAGACAGTTAAATTGTGTTTCGAATGCTCCCTGCTATATAAATGCTATGGTCTCTCTTAAATGAGACAATTCTGAATGGGAGTGGTGCTCTCAAGCCAGGGCAGAGCAGTTGTTAAGAAAGATTAGTTACCTAAAGCAAATGTGAACTTTTCCTATTTTGCCAGTACCCACCCCACCTCCAATCTGGACCCACTGAAATCCTGCTACTTCATTTTTTTTAACAAGTTTATTTATTTTGAAAGAGAGAGAACCGGCAGGGGAGGGGTAGAGAGATCCAAAGCAGGCTCTGTGCTGACAGTGGAGAGCCCAATATGGGGTTCGAACTCATAAACCCCGAGATCATGACCTGTGTGACCTGAGCTGAAGTTGGATGCTTAACCGACTGAGCCACCCAGGCACCCCCCTACATCTTCATTTTTAAGGCACAACTATAATGCTACAGCTTCTGAGAAACTCTTCAATAAGCCAATACTTTCCCAAATTTCATTACCCTTTTGTATATAAATCCATTATATTACTTCTTTTATTTACCTTATATTATAATTACATTTATATACCTAGGGTTACCCTAGAAGATTACAAGTTCCTTTATCTCCCCCTAGCAACTATCACAGTTATTTACACAGAGGAGGTGCTCAATAAGTGTTAGTAAAATGAAGAAAGGAATAAGAGAGGGTAGTGTTACTCCTACTCAGGTGGCGGCTAAACACTGATTTAGGACTGAGAACAGCAGACAGGGGCAGGGATCTTGAACTTCCACCAGCATTTACTTATATGCACAGACCTTCTTTCCTCTCAGCACTGGGAGGATGAAAAGGCAAATCAACACCTTGCTATGATTTGCTCAATTAACCCGGACGAGATGAACAGACTTCCCCTAACAGGCTTCCAAGGCATGTGATGTCCAGCCATCCCGAAGGCTGAACATTAACTGGTAAGATCGGATATATTGCTTACAAAGTTGTTCTCGACTGCAATCTCTAAAATAATTAAACTGTTTTAATTTTAGGTAAATAAGGCTGGAAAATTCATGCTGGAGACATTAAGTTTTGATCTACGATAACCAAGTCTTCACCATCACTACCACAGGATGGCCACAGAACAGGATTTCAGAGGGTAATGATTTTTGTTTTTGTCTTCAGGGAAATGAATTTACTCATTTTTATAGGCAACTGGCTTGGTTCCAATTGGTTTTGTCTTCTTATACAACTTTGTCTTCTCCATTTTTTTCTCTTTTGTGATCAGCAAGAGAATATTCACTACTGAAGAACCATCCATAACCAGCCACAGTGTCCTCTCTACTGTCTTCATTTGCCTTGACCTCAACATCCCATAACCAAATCTTAACTCCATGTGCTGGAGCCCTGTCTCCCATTTCTGTTTTCCTTCCTGCTCTGTTTCTTTTCTTTTATAATCTCCCGTCAGAGTACTCCTCACGTCCCTCCCTATTCCCCATCCTCTGACAGTTTACTGAGTCTTCTACAAAACTACCGATAAGAGTCTCTATGGAGAATTCTTGTCACTCTAAGGCACTTTGGATTAAAGTAACCAAGGGTTCCATCACCTACTAAATCTAAAACTGCATATATCCTCTGACTCAGTAATTCCACTCTAGGGTACATATAGTAAAGAAATGAGTGTCTATGCACACCCAGCACATGTACAAGAATGTTCACAGCAGCTTTATTCATAATAACCCAAAGCTAGAAACAACAAAATGTCCATCAACAACAAAATGGATAAAGTATGATACATTTACACAATGGAATGATACACACCAAAGAAAAAGAATGAATTATCGCTATACACAACACCATCCATGGATGAATCTCAAAGAGAATGATGAGAAAAAAGAGCCAAAACACACAAATGTCTCCTGCTACCCGCCCCCCCCCCCCATATATATAAATCAAACAGGCAGAGCTCATTTATAGGGATAGAGACTGGCAAAGTGGTTACCTCTGGGGAGATCCAGACTGGGAGAGAGCATAAGGGATGCTATTGGAGTCCAGAAACACAATTTACCTTAATCTGGTTTGTGGGTGGTTACATGGTCCTAATACACATATTAAAAGTTGTCATGATTAGTATACTTTATAGAAGTTATACATCAGTTAAAAAGAAAATACATTGAGATAAAAAAAAAGAAAGTAACCCATGTATTACCACAAATTCCCAAACAAAAAACAAGCTGTGCTCTATCCCTCTCCCCCACATTCTAATTTCGCTTCCTCCTTTTGTGTTTGTGCCAGGATGGCACACGATGGGTGCTGTTAGCATATGACGTGGGGAGAATGTGCAAAGCAAGCAGACAGCGTGGCAGATGGAAGCATACTCACCTTGTGAGAGGAGTAGTTCTGGACCTTCCTTTTGCAATTTCTTCAGCTGTGGCTCTGGAAGATGAGCATATGCCCTGAGAAAGACAGTGGAATAAGCAGTCTCTCTGTGATTATTTTCCCCCTTGCCTTTCCTCTGATTTCACCCTCACACTCTACCTCATGGTCAAGGAAAACTCTCTCTTAAAGCACCAACACCCATGTTCTCCTTTCCATCCATTTAACCCACCACGGCAGGCACGAGGCGCAGTGCCCAGCATGTCTCTCTTCTCTTTTCCCTGCATCACCTGTTTCATCCTCTTCCTCACATCCTTCTCCCAGCCCTCCCCCCACTACATTCCCTCTTTGTCTTCCTACTTCTTTTTCTATCCCCACCCCTCTGTGAGTCCCTCTCTCCTCCCGATCTGCTCATCCATGTCTTTTCTCCACAGTGTGGAACAAAGATCTAATGATTTTCTACAGCATTCTGAATTGTTTAATTTTAAAAAGGAATTTGGGAAAAGCCAGATTTGGGTTTATAAATAACACCTTTCCTGTTCATTGAGACTCATCTACATCATGACATGGATGTTTGATTTTTAAACTGCACGGCTGTCACTGTAAAGTTAGAAAAATGAAACCTAATGAAATTGTGGTACGGTGGGCTTGCTGTTCTCTCCTTAGGAAAACAATTTCCAGCAACACTGTTATTAAGTACTGAAAAGATTTACTCAAAGTGAAAGTCACATAAAATTTCTAAATGACCTCGATTTATATACACAATAACTTACAAAATGCCTAGTGGTAGAAAAGCAGTTATGGGAGATTTGTTTCATTTCTACTTTATGACCCACAGGGAGAGGAGTAGGGGCGGGGAGGAGGGAGCTCCCCTGGGGGAGGGCTAGACTGCAGAGGTCAAAGGGATGTGCCTGGAGACCAGGCAGGTGAGAGGCAGATGGAACCAGGGCTGGACTGCGGTAGCCTCAGGAGGCTAACGATTTACCTGGCCTTCAAATCCGCAGTCTTTAACCACTGTTTAGTGCTGGGAAGGAGGGCGAAGGGCTGCTAAGTGCGGAGGTGTCCGGAAGCAGGGGGGAGGGGGGAAGGGCGCCCTCTGGCGGCAGCTGCTCAGCCCTTCCTCCGCTGTCTTGAAGAATTCCGCTCTAACCCAGCATAGCAACCCAGCAGACCAGAACCTGCGTCGCTCACCCTCCCGCATACTCCAGGAGGCCGTTTAGCAGCCAGGGGTTGATTTTACCCCACCGCCAGGGGCCCACCGACTGTCTTTTACAGCTGTTTACTCCTTTCCCCCAAGAGAAGTACTGGAAATAAAACATTCTCCACCTCGCTAGATTTCAGCAGGTGTCAGCACTCTTTAGAGGATGATGCTAGGCAACTACAGTTGGCCCCACCTTTGATTCAGCTCCGCAGTAGCTATTGTGGGACCCTTCAGAATGTCCACAGTAGGGGGGTGCCTGGGTGGCTCAGTCAGTTAAGCATCTGACTTCAGTTCTCACAGTTCACAAGTTCAAGGCCCACACTGGGCCATGCAGAGAGCCCATTTCAGATCCTCTGCCCCGCCCCTCCTCCCACTGCTCCTCCCCTGCTCATACTCTCTCTCAAAAATAAATAAAAGGGTTTAAAATTAGAAACAGAATGTCCACAGCAGGAACATGTTCCTAAATTTTCAAAACTAGAATAATAACTTTCAAAACTAGGAATAATAATACCTACCTCCCCGGGCTGTATGAGTTACAGTGCCAGGCACACAGTGGTGCTCAGTAAATGCTGGTTCCTTCCCATGTCCCTTCCACATCCATCCCATGTTCCTTAAAAAAGATGAGTTGGTAAGTTTATTTCCTCCACGCTACTTGGCTGGCAGGGCCAACACAGGCTTGTGGCAGTTTGGTGCAGCTGCTTTGATGTAGGAGCATCTTAATATGGCCTAAAAGGCCATCAGTGTTTTTTTTCCTTAAGCAATATCACCAATAATGTGAGAAACAGATATTCTCCCTCCTTCCCTGAGACTCCCATCGATGACTTCCATTTCCCATCCCCAGATGGATGTCAGCCTTGCACATGGTAAGAAAACAAACAGACGAGGGGCGCCTGGGTGGCTCAGTCAGTTGAGCGTCTGACTTCGGCTCAGGTCATGATCTCACGGTTTGTGAGTTCGAGCCCCACATCGGGCTCTGTGCTGGCAGCTCAGAGCCTGGAGCCTGCCTCAAATTCTATGTCTCCCTTTCTCTCTGCTCCTCCCTGGCTCATGCTCTGTCTCTCTCTCCTTCAAAAATAAATAAAAACATGAAAAAAAAAAAAGAAAACAAACAGACGAGGAAACCATTTTACATTTGGACACTGCCACATTACATCACCAAATCCCTAAGTCAAACAGCAACCTCAAATCAGTTGCAAAAGGAGGTAGCGACCAAAGAGCTCTGCTTTATTACAATCATGTTCAGAAGCTGGCAGAGTTGACCGCTTCAGAAAATGGGAGTCCTGTTAGGGTATGTTTTAAAGTCATCTTACAAGCTGCCTTCAAGAAAAATAGGTCATGCTCAGAGAGGCAGGTTCTTTTATTCTGCTGAGCTCTTTGATGGTTATGGCTAAGCAAAGGGGGGCCTGGAGCTAAGGTCTCCCATTAAAGCCAGAAAGTGTCTTATAGACTATTTTTTTAACCATAGCTCTTATTATTTATACGGTATGATCAAAATGCATTTCACAAAACAATAGTTACTATGCACACACTTGTATTTTCTATTTTATTTAAAAGAAAATCTTTGTGACCCTCTAAATTGGCTCTACCACCCACTAAGGGATTATGACACAGATTGAAAAATGGTGGGCTAGGATGCTGAATTATCCTGTTAAATAGAGAAAAATAAGTGTGTACTAGGATAACTGGGAAAAAGCATGTGAGGAAGAGAGGCAAAGGAAGAGCTGTAAGATGTAGTGAAGACAGAGCAATAAGGCAGGTAAGATGACCAAGAGCCAGCACCCTGGCTGATGGACTTTTAAAAATAGAAATTTCTTGGGGCACCCGGGTGGATCAGTTGGTTGAGCGTCCATCCCACTCTCAGGTCATGACTCTCACAGTTTGTGAGTTCGAGCCCCTCATCAGGCTCTGTGCTCATGGCACAGAGCCTGCTTGGGATTCTCTCTCTCTCTCTCTCTCTCTCTCTCTCTCTCTGCCCCTCCCACACTCACACTCTCTCAAAATAAATAAATACACTTAAAAAAAATAATACTTTTCCCTTTCCAGACTTGTTGATATAATTAAGGTGTACTATGTGATGGTTTGATATATGTATATGTTGCGAAGCGACTACCACAATAAGGTTCATTCACACGCCCTTTACCTCATATGTTTACCTTCTGTGTGTGTTTGTGGTGAGAACTTTTAAGACCTACTCTCGGCAACTGTCAAATACCCGATACACTACTGTTAACTGTGGTCCCTACGTTGTACATTGTTCATCTTAACACTGGAAGCTTGTACCTTTTGACTACCTTCACCCATCTTCTTCCTTTTTCCCCAGCCCCTGGCAATGACCAATCTCTCTCAAAAACAGATATTTGGGTATCTGGGTGGCTCAGTCACTTAAGCATTCAACCCTTGAATTTGGCTCAGGTCATGATCTCAAGGATCCTGCTTCGGATTCTCTCTCTCCCTCTCTCTCTCTCTGCCCCTCCCCTGCTCATACTTCTCTCTCTCTCTCTCTCTCTCAAAATAAATAAATAAACTTAAAATTTAAACACACACACACACACACACACACACACACAGAAAAAAACACAGGAATTACTGATGTCCCTTTTGAAGCTGTTTGCCTTGAAGCATTTGTGACCCCCTACTCTTGAACACTCAGTCAAGTTTGTTCCTCACACAAATACCTCCTGTAAGTAGGTTTGGGGCAGAAACGGAGGGAAAGGCTGTATCTCATTTCCAGGTGGACACAGTGCAGAACACAGACAGCTCTTACGGGGTGAGCATGAGACCTGTAAGCTACACTAATGGTAGAGGCAGGGCTCAGAGTCAGGAAATAACAGAAATGGGGGCAAACTTCTGGACTCTTCCCTGGGGTATTCAAACCAATCTTTCTTGGATCTTAAGGGCAGGGTTAGGCAGGATTTTGAGACTGAACATCCCAAATCCCCAGTTCTCAGGAGCAGTGTCATACCTCTGTCAGAGAAGGTGTGTGGGAATGGCAGAAGAAAAAGGTCCCTCCCATGAAAGGCTCTGAGAAGAGAAGGAAAGAGGAGCAGTCAGTAGTCATAGGGGCTCTTACCTGGGAAAAGGAATGAGGGGCTGAATCTGAGCCTGTATGAAAACTTAGGAGAGGGAAAGAGTATGTGGGAGAGAGGGTGTAGGAGAGAGACAGGGGAGACATGGAGGTTAAGAGAAAAGGAGGGATGCATGTGACTTAGGGTGGACGAAAGGCGAGAGTGTTTAGGGGCAGAGGATTGAAGGGGAAACGTGATAATACTGGAAAAAAACCTATATCTATGCCATAAAAGCTGTCCTTAGATAAAAGAGGCAGATGGAGCACCTGGGCAGCTCAGTGGGCTAAACGTCCGACTTCACCTCAGGTCATGATCTCACAGCTCATGGGTTCAAGCCCTGTGCCTGGAGCCTGCTTCAGAGTCTGTGTCTCCCTCTCTCCACCCTGCCCTCCCTCCCTCTCTCTCTCCCTCAAAAATAAATAAACATTAAAAAAAAATTAAATGAGAGGCAGATGGCTTGGGCTACCTCCCAATTGCTGAATGTCAAGGTAACATTTTGCTACCTTGCTAAAGGTAATGCTTCAGCATTAGGAAATGCTTCACTTGAGACCATGCCCTGGGCACAGGCACAGCTTCCACCTTCTCTGCCCACAGCCGCTGAGCACAGTGATAGTGCAAGACACAGCTGTTGGTTGTGCGGGAGATGATCAGGTCCGCGTAGACGTCAGCCAGGTTTAACATCGCTGACTCTTGTGAGCTGCCCCTGGGGCTCATTTTTGACAGGGGTGATAATCCCTTCCTCAAAGCGAACTTGTGAGGAGGACATAGATTGCTGTTCCTCTGTATGCCCTCTGTTTACTTGCCTGTAAACATGGAAGCAAACTTCTTAAATGAGCTGATGATCTCTAAACTAATACCTCAAATGAATTTGCGAATTGGGAATTTGTGAAGCTTTTGGATTATATTTTCTTGAATTGCTGATTACAACCCCGGTGCCAAAGCAAAATAGGGCTATTTATTTCATGTAATACTGAAATCCTAATGCGTCAGTTTTTGGAGAGGTGGTATGACACAGTGTTTAAGAGTGTAGGTTTTGGAGCCAGATGGCACAGTTCAGATTCTAGCCCCAACAGAACTAGTGTGCAACCTTGGAAAATTTACTTCATCTTCCTCTACTTTCCCCATCTTGAGATGGACATGATAATAGAATTATGAAGATGAAGTGAGTCAATACAAAGAATTTACAACAGTGCTTAGCAGATATTGCATATTTGGGGTTTTTTTTTTAGTTTATAATTTATGAAATTAAATATCGGAACAAAATTTTAGTGCACTTCAAGTTAAACAATTGTAAACACATAAAACCATCAGATAGAAGATGTATATTTATAAATGGTATTTAATGATACCGAAATGATAAAAATGAGGGGCTCCTGGGTGGCTCAGTCGGTTGGGGGTCTGACTCTTGATTTAGGCTCAGGTCATGGTCTTCTGGTTCATGGGTTCTGGCCCGAGTTGGGCTCTGTGCTAACAGTTGGAGCCTGCTTAGAATTTTCTCTCTCTTTGCCCCTTCCTGAATGCACATGAGTTCTCTCTCTTTCAAAATAAACATTTTAAAATAATAATAAAAGAAAATAAAAATGAAAATGATCATGAAAAATTTTAACACGAAATTCAATTTCAGCTCTTAAAAAAAGTGAAAAACTGAAGAACAAAATACTCCAATAGTATCACTGTTCACTTTTGAGTATATGTGTACAAATTTTCCCCATTGCTGAGAAAGCATTTTTTTTTAAACATTTATTTATTTTTGAGACAGAGAGAGACAGAGCATGAATGGGGGAGGGTCAGAGAGAGAGGGAGACACAGAATCTGAAACAGGCTCCAGGCTCTGAGCTGTCAGCACAGAGCCTGACGCGGGGCTCGAACTCACAGACCGTGAGATCATGACCTGAGCTGAAGTCAGCCACTTAACCAACTGAGCCACCCAGGCGCCCCGAGAAAGCATTTTTTAACTCTACCCTAGTTAGGGGGAGAGTGAGAAAATACTAGTTATAAGGTATTTCCAAATACTCTCCTCTGAGTCCATCTTCAAATGATATATATATTTTTTGTTATGCTTTGTAACTTTGAAAAAATCTTTTTAGGACAGCTTCTTCCCCACCTCCGCACCCCAGAGATAGCACTTATTTCATTGTTCTAGTTTTTGTCTGCATTGTTTTAACCTTTTTTTGTTTTTGTCACATGTAGCTGGCGATTCTAACACAGAGTTATCTGTATCCATTTCAATGATGTCATGTTCATTCTTTGCTTGTTCAAAAGTCTTTGAAAACAAAGACCCTTTTTTTTTTTTTTTTTTTTAAGTAGGCTTCATGCCCAGCAGCATGGACCTCAATTCTGGGCTTGAACTCCCCACCCTGAGATCAAGACCTGTGCTGAGATTAAGAGTCAGATGCTTAACCCACTGAGCCACCCAGGCGCCCTGTAAGAGATTATCAATTATTTTTCTTTCTTTTCTTGAACATTATAGGGACATAAAGTCCTCCCGGATGAGTACACATTTACTCCATTTGAAAATTAATGGAGTGTCTAATTTTATGGCTACATCTCAGGATGTAAATGTTTCTGATTTTAAAAATACCATGATGGTGGGGTGGCACCTGGGTGGCTCAGTAGGTTAAGTGTCCAACCCTTGATTTTGGCTCAGGTCATGATCTCACAGTTGGTGAGTTCTAGCCCCACGTTGCTGATAGCACAGAGTCTGCTTTAGATTTTCTGTCTCACTCTCTCTGTGTCTCCTCTGCTCTCTCTCTCTTTCAAAAGTTAATAAAATAAACATTAAAAAAATATAATGATGGCAGCATCATGCAAACAAAGATACTGGAATATTAATATATCGAAACATCAAAACACTGGAAAGCGAGAGTGCACTTTGTACAGATTGTACACTTGAATGTCAAAGATCTGCTCTAATTGTTGAGGTAAATCAAGGAGGGTCTCCTATTGCTCAGATGTCAGACCCTTCCTTGTTTCCTCTGCCTCTTCCCTCTGTATGTCTGCAGCCATCTTTCTTGATAGCCCAGCAAGCTGCGGAAAACAGTCCCTGCTCATGGACTCAAATTCTGTTAGGTTTATTGTCTTTTGGGTTATCCTCCTCCGCCATGTAGTAAGCAACCTAAAACTGTGACTGTAGGGGGAGCAAGCGTGCTCTGGGTGTCTAAAGACCAAGGTCAGGAAACTGTTCTCATGCATAGCTGTGGGCTCATGGGGGCAAAATCGACTCTCACAGATAAGCTAAGAAGTAGCCAACAACTATCCCTCATATATATATATATATGTGTGTGTGTGTATATATATATATATGTATGTATATATATATGTATGTATATATATATATACACACACACACATACACACATATATATACATATATATATATATTTTTTTTTTTTTAGAAAAATCTAAAATGTCCAACTCAGTGGCTGTTAAAATTAGGAACATAGGGGTGCCTGGGTGGCTCAGTAGGTTAAGAGTCCGACTTCGGCTCAGGTCATGATCTCATGGTTTATGGGTTCGAGCCCCACATCAGGCTCTGTGCTGACAGCTCGGAGCCTGGAGCCTGCTTTGGATTCTGTCTCCCTCTCTCTCTACCCCTCCCTGGCTATCACTCTGTCTCTGTCTCTCCCTCAAAAATAAATAAACATTTAAAAAAAATTTTTTTAATTTTTAAAAAATTTTTTAAAAATTAAAAAAAAATAAAATTAAGAACATAATTAGGGAGCCTAAACATTTAGCTACTGAGCACCTCAACATGTGACAATTATTAGTGTTTATGTTTGTATTATGGGCAGATTTCAGAAGGAAAAAGAGAGGGTACGGGGCAGGAAGCCAAAGGTAGAAGGAGAAAGAGAGAAGACATGAGAGAAGAGACAGGAAGGAGTGGGCTGAGGGAAGAGGGTGAAAACAGTGTAACTGTCAGAATCCTAGCGAGGCAGAGGGAGGCTCAGAAAGGAGGCAAAGGAGGAAAAATCTAGAATAATGGTTCTTAACTGTTTTTAGTGATAGTCCACTTTGAGAATATAAGAAATGAGAGACCTTTTCCCATAAAATGCACATATGTTTGTATATTCCAGGGCCCCACGAACCACAGGTTGAAAACTCCTGGTCTAAACAGGGATACAGAGAAGCAGAGAAGCATCTTCTTCAGAGGAAGATGCAGAGGCAGGAAGATGGAGAGGTGGGTGGAAAGAGCCCCAAGGAAAAGGGCCGGCCCTGGTTTCCACCTCCTCTCTCACACCTAGATCAGTGCTGGACCTGACTTTGAAGCTGGGCCTTCCTCAGGGCGTGTTTGATCTCCCCATCCCTTCTTCTCTCTCATCCAGACACACCCCCCCTTATGACAAGAGCTCACTGTGGCTTAGAATTTACAGATATGAGCTATTCTAGGGAAACCTCAGAAAGGAGACCTCACTCCTGAGCAGCGTTATCTCAGCCGGTCTTTTTCCTCTCAGAGCCCCTGTTTCTCAAGGGATTCACACAGATGAAAACGCACATTTGTGAGTCACCGCGACGTCAGCTCAGAAGTTGTCCAGGGCTGGGTCAGTAGGAGTCTTAGGTGACATGGAGGGACAGCAGGAGCAAAGGCTGCCAGAAAGACCAGCTAAGGCTTCCTCTGCCTTCCAGCCCTGTGCGCTACAGAAATGAAGGCAGGAATGGAGGGAAACTCCCTTTTTTGGGGAGAGGGAGGAACCTCTCTTTTTGCACTTCTGTATAGTGTGGTCTTATGGTTAAAGAAGGTGGCTATCTATGTTGAAAGCATCAACCATAAAGAATCTAAATCTGACCATTGCCTTAGGCCTCTTCCCTTTCCTTGGAGAGTCGGATGGAGATGGCCCTGGAAAGCAATTTGAAATTGAGCCCCATAAATTCCATCTTATCTCATAACTTAACATTTATTTATTTATTTATTTTAAAGTTTACTTTTGAGAGAGATAGAAAGAGAGAGAGAGAGCGAGAACGAGTGGGGGAAAGGCAGAAAGAGAGGAGACAGAGAATCCCAAGCAGCCTCCCTGCTGTCAATGCAGAACATGACACAGGGCTCGAACCCATGAGCCTCAAGAGCATGGCCTGAGCCCAACTCAAGAGTCAAACGCTTAACCACTGAGCCACCCAGGCACCCCTTATAACTTAACTTTTAATTCCAATATATACGCCTAGCTCTAGAGTTCTTACAAAGAGATGAAGAACTATGAGGAAAAGGTACTGCAGGGGGTTTGAAATTGGGATAATGTCAGAAACGAAGTTTCTGGATTAGGCCAGTCCCTTTACAGGAATAGGGACTCCTGACGTAATATTCTTAACCACATGTTGTTTTCTTAGGGGTTATATTTCCTAAGCATCTGGGGGATTGGGGGGCAGAAATTACTCAAAAGAACAGAGGCTTTGTTTTGGATGACTTGGAGCAGACAATATCCCCATTCAAGGGATCAAGGTGCACTGGGCAGGGGTAATGGATTGAGGAAGAAAGAAATAGATCAAGTGTGAAAATTCCATGCCAAACTACCTCCACAAGCTTCCTCCAGCCAATCTGACCCTTTTCAATGAGAAGTGTGAACCAAATTGTTGCTTTGATGATTTTTCCACTTTTTTCTACTGAGGTGAACAAGGAAGCCTTATGGCATCCTTTCATCTGCAATCCCAGAGAAGGCTTCAGGCCAAAAGTGCATAACAAGCGCCTCCCCCCTAGTCCGTCAACAAGTGATGCTCATTAGGAAAGCTGGCTCAAAACTGCCCTGTCACCTCCCTAGAGTTAAACTTCGCCCACTAGGCCAGCTGGCAGGTGTCGGCATACTTCCTGCAGGCCCGCCCCATGGCACAGGCAAGCTGCTACAGACCAAGGGATTCTGGAGCAAAGGGGAAGGGAAAAAAATCGGGAGAAGTATTCAAAACCATTCCTCATCCCCCGCTTACTTGTCCATCTGTGATACGGAGGATTTACTCGTTGCCTAGGGGATTCAAGAATCTATGATGTGGGGAGGGATATTTATCATGTGTGCTTTTTTCTGGGTCCTACTTCAGACCAAATGAATCTAAATCTATGAAGAGTGGGCCTGAGAATCTGTTTTTTCATAATTTTATCCCTTCTATCCCCCAGGTGATTTTTATGCAAAGGAAAATTTGAGAATCTTTGTTGTAGTAAGATGAGCTCTTCTCTGAGGCTCAGGGAAAGTAGATTCTTGTCCTGGCTTTCCTTCATGCTAATTGGGTCTCAGTTTTATCACCTCTTGGGGTGGATCGGGGGTTAGCAAACTATGGCCCTTGGAACAAATCTAGCCCACTGCCTGGTTTTATAAATAAAGTTTTATTGGAAAACAACCCCACCTGTTTATGTGTTGTCTCTGGCTGCTTTTGTGCTACAACAGCAGAGTTGAGTAATTGTGATGCAGATTGTTGAAATTTGAGAGCCTAAAATATTCACCATCTGGCCCTTTACAGAAAAAGTCTGCCTGTCCCTAAATTAGATGATGTCTAGGGCCTTTTCCAACCCTGACATACTTTCATTTTTTTTTTTAAGTTTTATTTATTTATTTTTGAGAGAGACAGAGAGCACACTCAAGAGTGAGGGAGGCCCAGAGAGAAGGGAAGAGAGAGAATTCCAAGCAGGCTCTACCCTATCAGTGCAGAGCCTGATTCAGGGCTTGAATTCACGAACCGTGAGATCATGACCTGAGCTGAAATCAAGAGTGGGATGCTTAACCGACTGAGCCACCCAGATGCCCCCCGACCCTGACATTCTGTAAAAGAAAGTTAACTGCCCCCTCCACAGACATATTTACGTTGTTTCTGTATTAATAATTTATTTTACTTTAGGCATGACCAGGGAAAGTGAGGGAAGCCAGAGATGAAAGAGGAAGAAGACAACCTTTGGAGACAGAACTAAGGGAATTCCAGAGAAGGCAGGTTCCTCGCCGAGTTTGCTTGTTCAGTTGTTTTAAACTGGCAAGGGGTCATCTAGTCTAAAACCATGAGGGGCGCCTGGTGGGCTCAGTTGGTTAAGCATCCGACTTTGTCTCAGGTCATGATCTCGCAGTTCATGGGTTCAAGCTCCGCGTCGGGCTCTGTGCTAACAGCTCCAAGCCTGGAGCCCGCTTTGGATTCTGGATCTCCCTCTTTCTCTGCTCCTCCCCACACTCGCACTCTGTCTCTCTATCTCTAAAATAAAAATAAACATTAAAAAAATGTTTTAAACCGTGAAATAGATGAAGTTGGTTTGGGTGCCTAAAACCTTTGACCTGTCCTCATTCAAAGCATTTTCCCAGCACAGGCCTTCCAGCCCCAGGCTCAACCACTGTATTTCCTTCTGCCTCACAGAATTTCCTGTCTTTATCTCACCTATTCCAAAAGAAAGATGTTCATCTATAAATGAATCCAGTGAATCCATGTTGATGAGCTAATGAATGAATAAAAGAAGCTCACGCTCAAGTAGAAAACGGACTTTTTTTTTAAATGTTTATTTATTTTTGGCAGAGAGAGAGACAGAGCATGAGCAGGGGAGGGGCAGAGGGAGAGGGAGACACAGAATCCAAAACAGGCTCCAGGCTCTGAGCTGTCAGCACAGAGCCTGATGTGGGGCTCGAACTCACAGACTGTGAGATCATGACCTGAGCTGAGGTTGGACGCTCAACCGACTAAGCCACCCAGGAGGCCCTAGAAAAAGGACATTTTAACTGCATCTCTTTGTTATCTACTTGTTACCTCTAACCTATTAATAACCCTCAGTTACCTCATCTCCAGTAACCATCTCTGATGCTCCCCCTTGGTCATCTACTCTCATCGATATGCCTAGACTTCTTATCTCCATTCTTAGTCCCACCGGAAATGGGTTTTCTGCCTCATTCCTCTACCAAAAGCATGTGTTTGAAACTGACTTGCAGTTGCTAAATCAATGGCCATCTCTCAGTCCTCATCTTATTAGACTTAGCAGCACTTTCCAACAGGAGAGTTGATTATGCAACCCCCCTGGAAAACCTTCCTTCCCTCGCTTTCCAGGACAACACATTGCCTACCTTTCTGGCCACTTCTTGATCCCTCTTGCTGGTTTCCTCTTACACTTTCAACTTCTAAATGTTAGACTGTCCAGGTGAACCTCTACCCGCTATCTCTGTGTAGACAGTGTCAGGATGGTGTCATCAGGGCCTGGTTGGTGGTATGTGTGTGTGTTGGGGGGGGGGTCCCCCTCAACATACACTCTAGAATTGGTGATCAGGAACAAAAGAATGTATATATAGCAAAATGATTACCACAAATTTAGTCAACATTCATCACCTCATGTAATTATAATTTTTTTTCTTCTGATGAGAACTTTTAAGATTTACTCTATTAGCAACTTTCAAATGTACAATACTGTTAACTATAGTCACCATGCTGTCCATTACATCCCCAGAATTTCCAGCAATTTATTTTTAATGAATGATGACTCAAGTTTTTAGTGACGACTTTGTAGGTATTGACTCCACAGTTAAAGTCAATCTGGTTTTTTTTTTTCCTTAGCTTTTTTGAGGTGTCATTTACCTCAAAAAGTCACCTGTTTAGATTTATAGGAAAGTTATATGAAGTTGTGCAACCATCGCCACAGTACAATTTTAGAGCATTTTCATCATTGCCAAAAAAAAAAAAAAAAAAATCTCTCGTGCCCATTTCCACTAATCTATCTGTCTCTATAGATTTGACATTTCTGCGCATTCCATAAAAATGGAATCATACAAAATGTAACCTCTTGCATTTTGCTTCTTTCATTTAACATAATATCTTTGAGGTTTATTTCCACTGTATATAGTAGTAATTCCTTCCTTTTTATTGATGGATAGAATCTCATTATATGGATATGCCACATTTTGTTGACCCATTCACCAGTTAACAAGGATGTGGATTGTTTCCATCTGGGGGACTGTTATGAATAATGCTGCTATGAACATTCATGTGTAAGTCTCTGTGTGGACATATGTTTTAATTTCTCATGTGCAAACACCTCATAGTAGAATTCCTGGGTTGTATGTTAAATTTATGTTTAGCTTTTTAAGAAAGTGCCCAATTGTTTTCCGAAGTGTATATACCATTTTATGTTCTCACCAGCAATATATGAGGTTTCCAGTTTCTCCACAGCTTCATCAACACTTGCTATTATCTGTCTTTTTTAGCATAGCCATTTTGCTGGGGTATGGTTTAACTTGTAGGTTAACTGGAATTAGCCTAGTAACTGAGATTGGGCATCTTTGCATGTGTCTATTAGCCAAGTATACATCTTCTTTGGGGAAATGTCTCTTTAAATCTTTTGAACTTTAGGGGTGCCTGGGTGGCTCAGTCAGTGAAGCATCTGACTTCGGCTCAGGTCATGATCTCACAGCTGTGAGTTCAAGCCCCGCATTGGGCTCTGTGCAGGCAACTCAGAACCTGGAGCCTGCTTCAGATTCTGTGTCTCCCTCTCTCTCTGTCCCTTCCCTGCTCACGCTCTGTCTCTCTCTCCTTCAAAAATAAATAAACATGAAATCTTTTGAACTTTAAAAAATTGGGTTGTTGGGGTGCCTGGGTTGCTTAGTCAGTTGGGCATCCAAACTTTGGCTCAGGTCATGATCTCACTGCTCATGGGTTCAAGCCCCACATCAGACTCTGTGCTGACAGCTTGGAGCCTGGAGACTGCTTCAGCTTCTGTCTCCATCTCTCTGCCCCTCCCCTACTCGTGTTCTGTCTCTCTCTCAAATAAAAAATAAATCATAAAAAAAAATTAAACATCCAACTCTTGATGCCAGCTCAGGTCATGATCTCATGGTTTGTGAGTTCGAGCTCCTACCAGCAAGGAGCCTGCTTGGGATTCTCTCTCTCCTCTCTCTGTCCCCCATCCTCTCTAAAAATAAATAAATAAACTTAAAAAATTTTTTTAATTAAAAATTGGGTTGGGGCGCCTGGATGGTTCAGTTGGTTAAGCGCTGACTTCGGCTCAGGTGATGATCTCGCGATTCATGAGTTCCAGTCCTGCATCAGGCTCTGTGCTGGCGGTTCAGAGCCTGGGGACTGCTTCGGATTCTGTGTCTCCCTCTCTCTCTGCCCACCCCCCCCCCCCCAACTCACACTGTCTCTCTCTGTCTCTCAAAAATAAATAAATGTTGAAAAAATTTTTTTAATTGGGTTGTTTTCTCATTACTGAATTGTGAGAGCTCTTTATATGATTTTCAAATATTTTTTTCCCACGTTGTGGCCTGTTTTCTAATTTTCTTAGTAGTGTCTTTTGGAACACAAAACTTTTTAATTGTGGCAAAGCCAATTTACCAATTTTTATTTTATGGATTGAACTTTTGTTGGACAACTTTTGTATGGACAACTTTTGTTGTCACATCTGAAGATTTATATCTATGTTTTCTTCTAGAAGCTTTTTAGTTTTGTTCTTACATATTGGTGAACACTGTATTTTAGCTGAACATTTGTGTATAGTATGAGGTTAGGGTTTAAGTTCATTTTTTTTTTTTTTTTTTGCAAGTGGTTATCTACTTGTCCCAACATAATTTGTTAAAAAAGAAAACCTATCCTTTCCTCTCTTGAATTTTGTTAGAACCATTGTTGAGAATTGATCAACCATAAATTAAAGATTTTAATTGCTGTCTGCCTATCTTTATACCAATACCACATGGTCTTATTTATTGTGGCTTTATAAGTTTTGAAATTCAGTAGTGTGAGTCCTCCACCTTCATTCTTTTCAAAATTGTTCTGATTATTCTAGATATATTATATTTCCATAAATTTTAGACTCAACTTGTCATGTTTTACAAAAGACCTGCTAGAATTTTGACAGGGATTACATTAAATTTATAGATCCGTTTGAAAAGAATTTCAATCTTTTTTTAAATGTTTATTTATTTTTGAGAGAGAGAAAGAGTACGAGCAGGTGAGGGGCAGAGAGAGAGGGAGACACAGAATCCAAAGCAGGCCCTGACCTGAGCTGGAGACAGACGCTTAACTGACTGAGCCACCAAGGCACCCTGAAAAGAATTTCAGTCTTAATAATACTGAGTCTCCCAAACCATGAAGATGGATTTAGTTCTTCACGGTTTTGAGATCTTCTTTAGCTTCTTTTAGCAATGTTTTGTAGTTTTCAGGGTACAGGTTTCACAATTCTTTTGGTAAATTTATTCATAT
Organism: Panthera pardus; assembly: GCF_024362965.1. Classification (NCBI taxonomy): domain Eukaryota; kingdom Metazoa; phylum Chordata; class Mammalia; order Carnivora; family Felidae; genus Panthera; species Panthera pardus. The sequence goes on along the minus strand of NW_026526688.1, from coordinate 50,134,897 downwards.
TTCATTCTTCATGATGCTGTTGTAAATGGACTTTAAAATTTTATTTGGAAATTGCTTATTGCTAGTACATTAAGAAAATAAATGATTTTTAAAATATTGATCTTGTATTCTGTGACACTACTAAACTCATTTATTAGTTCTTCATAGGTTTTTGGGTGTAGATTTTTTGGGATTGTCTCCATATAGTGTTGTCATATGCAGATAAAGATAGTTTTCTTTCTTTCCAGTCTGAAATCGTTCAATCATTTTCTAGGCTTTCATACTAGTCACAGCCTTGTACAATGTTGAAAGAGGAAAGAATAGACATATTTGCCTTATTTTCTTTTTTTTTTTATTAAATTTTTTTTTTCAACGTTTTTTATTTATTTTTGGGACAGAGAGAGACAGAGCATGAACGGGGGAGGGGCAGAGAGAGAGGGAGACACAGAATCGAAAACAGGCTCCAGGCTCCGAGCCATCAGCCCAGAGCCTGACGCGGGGCTCGAACTCACGGACCGCGAGATCGTGACCTGGCTGAAGTCGGACGCTTAACCGACTGCGCCACCCAGGCGCCCCTATTTGCCTTATTTTCAATCTTAAGGGAAAAACATTTAGTTTTTTATGATTAAATAAAGTGTTAGTTGTTCACAAATACTCTTTATCAAATTGAGGACATTCTCTTATGTTCGTAATTTACTAAGAGTTTCTACCATGAGGGGGTGTTGGACTTTGTCAAGTGCTTTTTCCATATTGAGATGCTCATGTGACTTTCGTCCTTTTGTTCATAATACATTGCATCTGTTGATATTTCAGATGTTAAACCAACATTGCATTCTTGGGATAAATCCCACTTAGCCATGATGCATATAATTATTATATATAAATATTTTATATATAATATATATATTTATATATAATAAATATAAATATAAATAGTTATATATATAATATAATATTATTATATATACAATATTTTATAATATTGATGGATTCAGTTTGCTAATATCTTATTAAAGATTTTTTTCATCTATGTTCATGAGGTATATTGGTATATAGTTTCATTTTCCTGATGTCTTTGTCTTTGATATTAGGATAATAGAATGAATTTGGGGTTGATCTTTCTAAATTCATTGTTGTTGTTTTTTTAAGTTTATTTGTTTATTTTTGAGAGAGAAAGACCATGGGAGCAGGGGAGTGGCAGAAAGAGAGGGAAAGAGAGAATCCTCAGTAGGCTCCACTTAGTGCAGAGCCTGATGTGGGGCTCAATCTCACAATGTGTGAGATCATGACCTGAGCCAAAACCAAGAGTCAGATGCTTAACCAACTGAGCCACTCAGGTGCTCCTCATTGTTTTGTTTTCATTTTCATTTATCACAAAATATCTTCTGATTTCCCTTGTGACATCTTTTTAATTTGTGAGTTATGTAGTAGTGTGTTTCATATAAAAAATAGTTATTCAAGATTTCTTTCTGTTAATGATTTCTTATTTAACTCTGCTGTGTTTGAAGAAAATACTGTGCATTCTTTCAATCCTTTTACACTAATTGGGACTTGTTTTATGGCATAGCACAGAGGTTGGCAAACTATGACCCGCAAATCAAATCTGGCCTGCCACCTGTTTAGTAAACAAAATTTTATTGGAACACAGCCATGCCTGTCTATGCATTATCTCTGACTAGTTTTGTGCTACAAGAATAAACAGGCACAGCTGCAGCAGAGACTGTGTGGTTCACAAAGCAAAAAAAAAAAAAAAAAAAAAAAAAAAAAAAAATATTTTCTGGTCATTTATAGGAGATGTTTGCCAATCTTTGCTCATAGCATATGGTCTATTCACTAGAATGTTCCATGTGTCCTTGGAAAGAATATGTATTCTGTAATATTTAATTATTTATTTATCTATTTATTTTTAAGTGTTTATTTTAACAGAGAGAGAGAGAGAGGGAGAGAAAGAGAATGTGCAAATGGGGGAGGGGCAGAGAGAGAAGGAGAGAGAGAATCCCAAGCAGGCTCCATCAACACAGAGCTCCATGCTAGGCTCAATCCCATGAATCATGAGATCATGAGTGGAAATCAAGAGTCCTTTGCTTTACTGACTGAGTTCCTCCGGTGCCCCTGCAATATTTAGATCACATATTTTATATATGTCAGTTAGGCTGAGATGTTTGATAGTTTTCTATATTGTCACTGCTTTTATGTCTAGTTGTTCTACCAGTTACTAAAAACCCCAAACCATTACTGTTGAATTGTCTATTTCCCCTTTCATTTCTGTTAGGTTTAATTCCATGTATTTTGAGGTTCTGCTTTTAGGTATGTATACATTTATAATTGTTACATTTTCCTCAGGTATTGACACTTTTATTATTATAACAATTCTATTATTATAATAACAATATTGATTCTCTTTAACATGTCTGGTGTTAGCATAGCCACTATAGCTCCCTTATGGTTATTGTTTGCATGGCATATCTTTTTTCGTGTTTTTACTTTCAACCCATTTGTGTCTTTGAATCTAAGGTGTACCTGTTGGAAAGAGCAGATAGGATTAAATTGCTTTTTTGTGCAGGTTGTTGACTGATAGCTTTTGAGGGAGGATTTATCATATTCATGTTAATAAATGTAATTATCGATATGGTTAGAGTTACATTTGCTACTTTGTTACTCCTTTGTTATATCTCTTGTCCTTCTTGTTCCACTATTCTCCCTTTACTTCCTTCTTTTGTGTTAAAGAAAAAATTATTTAGGAGCCCCTGGGTGGCTCAGTTGGTTAAGCGTCTGACTTAGCTCAGGTCATGATCTCAAGGTTTGTGAATTCAAGCCCCATGTCAGACTCTGTGTTGTCCATCTCTGCTCTCTGCCTCTCCCCCTCTTGTGCTCTGTCTCTGTCTCTGTGTCTCTCAAAAATGAATAAACATTAAACAAGGTTTTTAAAAAATATGTAGTAGAACATGCTAATGCCTATTTTGATTTTTTTACTGTATTTTTTTTTACAGTTATTTTCTTGCCATATGGATTTTCTTTTACGAGGGATTATAGTATGCATTATCAGAACTACTTAAAATTAATACTAATTTATTGCTAGTGTAGACTGTTCCAATGTAGCTCCATTCCCTTCCCCCTCCTTTGTGTTTGTCATATATGTTGTCAAATTATCATATATTAGTATATAATATAAATATTATAAATCCAACAAATTTTAAATCTTTTTTAAAAAATGTTTATTAGTTTTAAGAGAGAGACAGAGCATGAGTAGGGGAGGGGTGGAGAGGGAGGGAGACACAGAATCCAAAGCAGGCTCCAGGCTCTGAGCTGTCAGCACAGAGCCCAACATGGGGATTGAACCCACCAACTGTGAGCACCCAGGCGACCCTAAATCCAACAAATTTTAATTATTGTTTTATATAATAAAATTATTGTTTTATGTAATAAAACATATAAAATAAAATATATTTTTATGTTTATAATATATAAAATAAAATATTTTTATACTATATAAAATTATATAATAAAATATATAATATAAAACATAATTAAAACTTGTTGGATATAAAACAATACTAATACTATAAAATAATTAAAATAGGGGCGCTTGGGTGGCTTGGTCGGTTAAGCGTCCAACTTCGGCTCAGGTCATGATCTCACGGTCCATGAGTTTGAGCCCTGCGTCGGGCTCTGTGCTGACAGCTCAGAGCCTGGAGCCTGTTTCAGATTCTGTGTTTCCCTCTCTCTCTGCCCCTCCCCTGTTCATGCTCTGTCTCTCTCTGTCTCAAAAATAAATAAACGTTAAAAAAAAATTAAAAATATATATAAAATAATTAAAATAATTAAAAATAATTAGAAAAGTAAGAAAGTGTTTCCCTGAGTTCTATGAGCTGCCCTAGCAAATAAATCAAACCTAAGGTGGAGGTCATTGTGTGGCCGGTGTGTCAGAAGCACAGGTAATAGCCCAGGGCTTGTCACTGGCATCTGAAGTGTGGTTGGGGGCGGTTGTATAGGACTGAATCCTTATCCTGTGGAATCTGATGCTATCTCTGGGTGGACAGTGTCAGAATTGAGTGGAATTCTTGGACACCCTGCTAGTGTCTGAGAATTAATTGGTGGTGTGTATGGGAAATAGCCTCCCCCCACACCGAAAATGGATCTAGGAAACTTAAAAAACATATGAACCCACATATTTATCATTTATCCATTTCCTCCTGTGTACTTGAGCTACTATCTGGCGTCATTTCCTTTTGGCCTAATGGACTTCCTTCAGTATGATTTTTATATAATCCAGTATTTTGACTGCTTTCATTGGGAGAGTCATTAAAAGTATGTAGTCTTCCAGCTGCTCAAAATGCGAGTTCCCCATTTACTTTCCAATCCACTCCACAACGGCTTCTCTCCCACTTCTTTTCAATAACCTACATATTGTAAAATCATGTCGTCTTCCTTAGTCATCATCTTATTTGATCTTTATCCATCATTTGACCAGTTGAACTATTCCCTCCTCTTAGAACACTTTCTCTCCCGGCTTCCCTAACATATTCTCTTGATTTTCTTCTTAGCTAACTGGCCTCCCCCTCTCAGTCCCCTTTCCTGACTTTTTGTGCTCTACACAACTTCTCTTCTCTATCCACTTTTTTCCAAGGTGATCTCATATAGCCTGATGGCTTTAGATCCCATCTACACCTTGATGAGTCTCAAATTTCTATCACAGGTCAAAATCTCAACTGGAGCTCCAGACTCCTATCCAACAGCTTACATGGCATCTTCACTTGGATAGCTAGTAGTGTTACCTTAAGCTTAACCTGTCCAAAACAGAACCCTCTAACATCTATACTTCTTCCAGTCTTTTCCACTTCGGTGACATCATAACCTACCTAGCTGCCCTGGCTAAAAAACTAAGAATTATCTTTTATTCACCCCCTTTTCCTTATCTATAACATCCAGTATATTGGTCTTATTGACTCTAACTTCAAAAGACATCCTTAATCTTCCTTTTTTGTCCATCTCTGCAAAACCATCTGCATGAAAGTCACTATTATCTCTAACCCATACTAACTCAACTGCTTTTTTATTGGTTTCCCTGTGTGAATTCTCAGTCCTCATAATCCATTTTCATAAAGCTATCAGAATAATTTTTTTAATTTTTATTTATTTTTGAGAGAGAGAGGGTGCTTGTGCCTGTGAGTGGGGGAGGGGCAGAGAGGGGGCGGTGAACAGAGGATCTGAAGCAGGCTCTGCACTGACAGCAGAAAGTCCATGAGGGCTCGAACTCACAGACTGTGAGATCATGACCTGAGCCTAAGTCGGATGCTCAACCGACCGAGCCACCCAGGAACCCCCAGAATAATTTTTTATCTTATTTATTTATTTATTGCATATAAAGTGGCACATTTATTTATTATTTTTTTCAATATGAAATTTATTGTCAAATTGGTTTCCATACAACACCCAGTGCTCATCCCAACAGGTGCCCTCCTCGATACCCATCACCCACCCTCCCCTCCCTCCCACCCCCCATCAACCCTCAGTTTGTTCTCAGTTTTTAAGAGTCTATTATGTTTTGGCTCCCTCCCTCTCTAACCTTTTTTTTTTTTCCCTTCCCCTCCCCCATGGTCTTCTGTTAAGTTTTTCAGGATCCACATAAGAGTGAAAACATGGTATCTGTCTTTCTCTGTATGACTTATTTCACTTAGCATAACACTCTCCAGTTCCATCCACATTGCTACAAAAGGTCATATTTCATTCTTTCTCATTGCCACTACAATTGCCATTGTAGTATTCCATTGTGTATATAAACCGCAATTTATCCATTCATCAGTTGATGGACATTTAGGCTCTTTCCATAATTTGGCTATTGTTGAAAGTGCTGCTATAAACATTGTGGTACAAGTGCCCCTGTGCATCAGCACTCCTGTATCCCTTGGGTAAATTCCTATTGCTATTGCTATAGGGTAGCAGTGCTATTGCTGGGTCATAGGGTAGATCTATCTTTAATTTTTTGAGGAACCTCCACACTCTGAATAATTTTTTAAAAGAAAATTATGTTAATAACTTAATTAAAATGCTTCAATGCACCCTTTTGCATTTTGTAAATTTTTTAAATGTTTTTTATTTTTGAGGGAGAGAGAGTGAATGGGGGAGGGACAGAGAGAGAGGGCAACAGAGGATCTGCAACAGGCTCTGCACTGTTAGCAGAGAGCCCGATGTGGGGCTCTAACTCACAAACAGATAGATCATGACCTGAACAGAAGTTGGACGCTCAACCGACTGAGCCACCCAAAAGGCCTGAGCGCCAAAAGGCGCTCCCACCCTTTTGCGTTTTGAACAAAATCCATTAATTTTTTACCAAGACTTTAACCCCCTGCCTATAGGAAAGTTATAGCATTTATTATCTTAATATGTTAATTTTTTACTTAGTTATTGTCTGTTTCCTCCTTTTGCACTCAACATTCTGATTACAGGACTGCCACAGAACAACTGCCTGTTTTGTCCCCTACATAATCAATTAATTCTTTCACATTCCATAAAGTTCTCTGTATGCCCGGTCTTCATGGCGGAAGTAAGTTCTTCCACATTTGTGCTTACATAACACTTTGAGCACACCAGTGTTAGAAATCTCATCTCCTCACTGGAGTGTGAACTTTGCAAGAGTATACACCATGTCATTTTCTTCTTTGAGTTCCTAGGGTCTTACTACTTGGTAAAGAGTAGGTAAACAAATGAGTATTTGCTGAATAAAAGAATGAATTAATACATGCTATTGAATGCTCCCAGAAACATGAAACATCATTTACTAAAGTAGCTTTCATCAACGGACAAGAAAAACACTACAAATATGAACTTGGCTCTGAAAAAAACAACTAAAATTATGATCGCTAAAAGTCTTATAGTTAAATATGGCATGGTTCTGCAAAGGAAATTAACAGTAAGTAGAAAAAAAGAGAGGAAAGGAAGAATTTTTAAGTTTAAATGATTTAGTTTGTTCTCCTCTGGATTTACTAACAAATTTAAGTGCTGTAGCAATGGCTCCAGAAACAAGCCAGTATCTGGCGGCCATAGGACCTAGACAATCTTTGGAATTTTCAGAATGCTTATTTTAACTCTGAGAATGTGAGGGACTTATCTCCTCGTTGTTATGGTAAGGGCTCATTTGGAATCGACTAAATTTATGGCCAAGGGCACCTGTATTACCTCTGCCTTCAGGACTATTAACAGTTCCTTTAAACTGGCTCAACCATGCCTGATCTGTTGCCAGAGAACACCCCTTCTGCCCTTTTAGCCACCAGGACATTTGGGAAACCCGAAGTCTGCATGTTGGTATTAGTGTGTGAATTTATTCCCCATATTCAGCACTTTCTACCAAATCTGGTGCCAAAAAATTCTTAAAATAAAAAATATACCTACTTCATTGATTCACCTCATGTGACATGTTTAAATGCTTCAATTGTATTTATTACCATACAGTAGCTCATCTAATATTATTTGAAGTTGATGAACTATTAGCCCCTTAGGGTGTTTAGTTTTGAGCTGTCTACAGAGATAGTGAAAAGTGCTCAGCATAATTCTTCAGCTGCAGAATAGAAGATAGTGACTAATCAATACCTTAGCAAAAAGCTTTTGTTATTTTTCAAAAATTTTTGAGTTCCTGCTTAGCTTAGTTTAAAGAGAGAAATAGCATGAGTTGTTGAGAGGGGTGGGGGTGGGGGGAGAGAATCTCAAGCAGTCTCCACGCTTAGTATGGAGCCCAACGCAGGCCTCGATCCCATGACCCTGGGATCATGACCTAAGCCAAAATCAAGAGTCAGACGCTCAACAGACTAAGCCACCCAGGAGCCCGTTTTGTTTTGTTTTGAATAAATCAATTTGCATATAACCCTCTTGGTGCATGGAGTACCCAGACCAGGTGATAAATGATTTTTAACCTTTTGGCTCCTTGCTGCACCTGAAAATCTTGATATTTTTCCAAGGCTTATTCTTCTGACAAATGGGTGGGTATGCTGGTGGGAATGTGGAGTAGATAAAAACATATACTTGATTAACAGGGAAAAATGAACAGCAGAGTTTTAAAGAGGAGGAAAGGATGGAAGAGAGGATAAGAGGAATGGGAATAAATGAAAATGAAAAATAATGGTGGAAAAGATGAAGACTAAAAGAGAGAATAGGAAGAAAGGCACCAGGGAGTGACTGCTCTTATTACTCAATACTTCCAACCTGTCTCCACCAACCTCAACAGTCTGTTGCAGGCAACTCACCAGCTCTCTGAAGTGCTTCTGATTTTTAATGGACTCCTTGAGCCATTTTCCATTACTTGTTTTTTCACTGCTTACACTCTGCAGATGTGGGGGTATGAGGCTCAGTTTATTAGTTTTTGATTCCTGCTATAACAAATTACCCTAAATTTAGGGGCTTAAGCAACACAAATTTATTATCTCTGTAGGTCAGAAGTCTGACATGGGTCTCATGGGGGCTAAAATGAAGATGTCAGTAGTTTCTTTCTGGAGACTTCAGAGGAATATTAATTTCCTTGTTCATTCTGGTTGGCAGAATTTAGTGCCCTGCTGTTGTAGGACTGAGATTTATGTTTTCTTGTTGGCTGTCAGCTGAAAGCCATTCCTAGCTTTGAGAGGCCACTACATTCCCTCACTCATGGTCTCCCTCCTCCACCTTTAAAGCCAGCAACAGTGGGTTAAGTCCTTCCCATGTTGCATCTCTTTTACACCTTCATCCTTTTTCACCTCCCTGCCCGCAGCTGGGAAGAGTTCTCTGCTTCTAAGGACTCATGTGATTAGACTGGGCGCACATGAATAATCTGGGATAATCTCCATCTCAAGGTCTGCAATCTTATATTCATCTACGAAGTCCCTTTTTCCATGAAAATAACACATTCACAAGTTCTGGGAATTGGGGGCCATTATTCTGCTGACCACACTCAAAAGTCTGGGGTGATTCTGATTGTTATTCCTGGAAACTTTAGAAGAAGGGGAATGGGAACAGGCAAAATGTATGGAGCACATTAGCAGGGTCTTGTTTTCATGTGAGAATATCAAATTAGGAAAGGCAAAACAAGAACTGAAGGACTCCTGGGTAAATGACATTTACCAAGAGTCTCTTCAAAAATAATTCTAATAGGTTCTTTAGAATTAACAGAAGGAAAAAAACAGCTAGAAAATGAATGGGGCATTAATTACAGAATTTTAGAAGGGACCTAAGATCACTTAGTTCACTAATTTAAAAAATTTGTTAACCTTTTTGAGATACAGATTTACATGCAGTTTTAAGAAATAATACCCATACCCAGTTTTCCCCAATGGTAACATTTTTTTTGTAACTGTAGTGCAATAGCAAAACCAAGAAATTGGTATAGATACAATTCATCTATTTTATATAGATTTCACAAGTTTTACAAGCTCTCATTTCTGTGTATAGTTCCCTGCAATTTTATCACATGTGTAGATTCATGTGACCACAGCCAGAGTCAAATTGTAATGTAATTTATAAAGTTGGTTCTTTGAGCTCTTAAGAGTTCTGTCTAGATGATTCAAGGATGCTGTAGTGAAGAGATAAAAGGACTAGGTCAAATAATTAAGATTTCAGGCACTTTCTCTTTTAAAAATCCTGCTTTTATCTGTTTTACGTACTGAGACATGTAATATTTTATTTGATGAAATGATCCCATACCTAAAAAACAATGGTTTAGTCTATGTATTTGCCCCAGCACATACACTATGATTAGTACTCAAACTATTAATGATCAAAATTTGTGTAGTTAGCTAATGATCACCATAAAACAAAACACTCAAAAAAATTCTTCCCTAATTTAGCAGTCATAAAACAATTTAGGGTATTTTCACATCTTTATTAAATATTTGGTTCACCTTAGAAATAAACTGTCAGGAGATTAAGAATTTTATTTAGTTCATTGCCTGGCACACAGTAAATGACCAATCAGTGCCTTAGAGAAATATCTGAAATTGGCAAACATTAGAGTTTGAACAATTGATGGACATGTATATATGCATATCTTCATCCTTCAATAATTGGAGGGAGATCATTAAAAAAAAAGTGCTCCATTCTTCTGTGATAAACTTAATACAAGTAATAGTGTACAGAATATAGTGTACATTAGATTCTTCACTAGTTTTATAGAATCTGGAGATACGTGTTCAGTTCTATGGAAATTTTAAGAGGAATATTCCTAACTGTAGTCTTTTGGAAGGGAACAACTAGGATCTGATAGGAAGTCATGGAGAAACTGGAAAATAGGACATGTTTTGCTTATAGAAAAGATTTGGAGGAAACAACATATCTTTTCTCCAATGTCTAGCAAATAGTCCTGTGAAAGAATTACGGTGTATCTGTAGAGTACTACCAGTGTATGAAGGTAACAAAGAAATACATTTTCCACCCAATATATGCAAGGCCTTTTACAACAATTAGAGTTTCCTCAAAATGGAATGGAAGGCCTTACAGAGTAGTGAGCTTCCTGTTACTGAAATCATTCCAGCAGAGGCTTATAAAAGATAGTTTTGAAGAATTTTTGTACTGGCTTGGAAGTTAGACCTTATGATTCCAAAGGTTCCTTGGAACCAAAGGCTGTATGATCCAGGCAAGAAACTCTAATAATAGTTTGAATCCTGGTCTGCCTTCCTATGCATGAAAAAAATCAACTGATTTGTTAATGTGAGTAGGATTTCTAATTAGAAAACTGATACAGATACTTTTCAATTTTATCAACAGATATGTATTGAACCCCTATTATGTGCCCAGTAGTGTTATATAAACAGAGATCAGTCTTATCTATATTGACAAAATAAGTGTGAGAGAAAAGGATATGATACTGGACAGTTTTTGTTTACATATTTCTATATTCCAGAATAATGTGAATTCTATGTTATAAATGAAAAATATTAGTAATATTAGAATATAAAATATGAAACCCAATTGAAAAATAGCAGTGTAATATGTTAATTAAGTAGTCTAGAAGGTGATACAGAAAATTATATGCAATCAGATACTAATGACAAAATAGAGAACAATTTAATTTTATTAAAAATTTCCAATTTATAACCAAAATATACAACCACTACATTTAAAATCAGTTTGTACACTCACAGTTAAAGTGCTAAGTAAAAACATTTACAAAAATGGACATCAGTCTACTGTAAACAAAATAAATCTACAAGAGCAGAGTGCAAAGCACATCCAGCTAACGTGAAAGTACAGTTCATGCTCTAATCAAGTGCACCTGCCCTATACATATCTCAATAACAGTAACTTTCCCACTCAGAAATGAACAATTTTAAATACATAAAAAAGAAATGTGAAGAACTAATGCCACAAAATACAAGTCTTTAGCATAAACACTAACTAGATGCTTACATGATAAAAGCAAGATTAAGATTTTAGAATCAATTTTAGAATCACCATATCAATTTAATTCAGAATAGGGTGTGAAAACTAAATTGCTAAGTGCCAGCTGTTTAAAAATAATTGTTTTTTTTTAAATAATGAAAAAGGAATATCGCTTCTACCTTTTTATCTCTTGAAAAAAGGAGAAGGTGGTGTCACTGTCAATAAAAGTAAAATGAGGAAAGCTATTGTCTATAGTATCAATGAGCAGAGCTGGAAGATAGACAGGACTAGCTGGGAGGTAGAGAAAACTGAGGCTCGAGCACAGAATCTTAAGAGTGTGGGTGACAGACATCTAAGATGCTCCTGACACAGCTCTTGAACTGAAAAACACAGGATCAGCAAGACCCTGACTTCAATGACCCAGAATTACAAATGACTAGCTCCCCTCCTCAAAGTCACTGAAAATATACGGCACTTTCAGACATCACATGCATTCAGAGAAAGAGCAAGAGATGCTTAAGTTAGGTCACTTAATGGTTATCTCTTGCCTCAAAAGAATCCAACCAACACTATTTCCATTTTTGTTTTAAAGCTCAATATTCCAATTGATAGTAATTTGTGCTAATAGCAATGTGTTTGTCTTTAATGCAGATTTATCTTTAAGCAGGTTAAAAGGGCTATAGTGACTAACACTTGAATACAAATTAAAGCAAATTTCCTTCTTCCTAATGCTTGAATATAGATTATACTTCGGAAGTATTGATAAGGAAGACTGGGGATAGAAGGCAGGTAGGAAGGTCTTGAGGAATGTAGCATTAGAGGAATAGGCCAGATGGAGAGTGTGTGTACCTGGGCAGGGCTCAGGGTATCTCCTAGAAAGAAGTATACCAAGTGATTACTGAGAGATCTAAGTCAATTTTCCCCACCATAAAAGTATAGTCAAAACTGAGACACTAGATTAATATGAAGTGCACCAGATCAGCTCTTGTTGGCTAATGTGTTGCCCTTATTATTCATAATATTATTTATATGAGATGTAGTGTGAGTTTAGAACAATCCAATTTACAACCTCTTAGATAATAGCTCTTCTAAAATTCTGGATTTCCTGTGTAGGAGATTCATATTTTTTACATGCATTTTTACACCCATATACTTTGATTCTTATAATTTGAAACATAGGTATAAAGAAAATCTTTAAATGGCATTTTAAGGCAAATCTGTTGACTCTATAACATAGTATCATTTCAGAATGCCTACCAAGAAGATAAAATTCTATAGCTAGCAAAATTTGAGTCCATAGTAGATATGGAAGGGGGGGGGCACTTATTTTGCCTCTAATGATATTTACATACTAGTTCTTTGATATGTGATAATATCCCAGGTTATGAAAGTTTTTATATAACTTACATATTCCCAAAAGGTATTTGCTTTCAATTACTAAAATCATTTTGACTAAATATCTTTAAAACTAGGCAATTTAACTACAAAACAAAGCAGACTTTTCTTGATGGACCTATGGTTATCTATAGTTTGAATCTCCTTCGTAAGGTCTCTGATAGGTTAATAAGAGGAATTAGAATGGAAAGTTAATATATTTATTCTAAAACACCTTTTGTTTGATTGTTTCTTGAATATATATTATGAAATTGCAAACATTTGATCACTCTTGATGAACAAAACCAGCAATTTCACAAAACCAGCAAATTCAGGATAATACTATCCAACTATGATGACATAGTATAAATCTCTTTAAATTGTTCTTTCTGAGAATCAGGCTATCTAACAAAGGATTTTCTGCTGAGAGGACCATAATAACCTAACACACAACACTAACAAAACAAGACAAAATAAAGGCTTACCAAAAAAATTAAAAAAAAAAAAAGTTCACATTAAATAAATTTAAGCTTCAGGTATCACAATATTATAGAAAACAAAGTAACTCAGAACTATTATTAGTTGTAGACACATATATTTATATAAACAATTCCCTAAATTCACTATCAGATTAAAATACAGTAAAGTCAGTATTTTCTTGAACAATTTTAAATTAGAAGAAACAGCTTCCATAGCTCTTCCAAATAAAAAAAAATAAGACAATTTAATAGCTTTTGAGTGTCAAATGAACTCTTCTTTCTGGGTTTCGGAGAAAGCAGTGGTAGTGGTATTATCTTTATCATACCAAAGTAAATGTCTAAACTGCAGTCACTCCTTCACATATGCAATACTTTGAAACTTCAATGAAGAAATAAAACTCAAAAATAAAATTTGGCGTTTGAAAACAGAAGCAGAAAAGTTGTTTGAAGTTGGTGTTAAAGATATGTGAAATGGACGGGGCCCCTGGGTGGCTCAGTCGGTTAAGCGGCCGACTTCAGCTCAGGTCATGATCTCACGGTCCGTGAGTTCAAGCCCCGCGTCGGGCTCTGTGCTGACAGCTCAGAGCCTGGAGCCTGTTTCGGATTCTGTGTCTCCCTCTCTCTGACCCTCCCCCATTCATGCTCTGTTCTGTCTCTCTCTGTCTCAAAAATAAATAAACGTTAAAAAAAATTTTTTTTAAAAGATATGTGAAATGGAGTAATTCTAGAGAAGTTAGTTTTTTAAAAAGATGAATGATAAAGAATTCAGATTTACTCTGATAAGGTAGAAATAGCACCTGATGACAAAAGAACTTCCAGACTAATATTTTCAAATCAGAGACCCCTTTTTATAATTAAAAAATAATTTTAAGTTCACATATTAAAAAAATACAGTATTTTCAACTACATATTCACCTCAGTTCAATGCCAAGAACTTTTTTGTTGATCTTGTTCCAGAAATATAGAATCATTTCCTATTAAATATTTCTGCTGACAAGAGTAGTTAGGGAAAAACTATGTGAGGCAGGGGCTAACTAAGGGAGTGAAGGAAGACAACTCTAAACGTCCTTTTCAAAACTGGGGAGGGGAGAAGTAGGTAGAAAAATGGTGGATGGATAAATATAAATTAAATCACACTAGGATTATCTGCTTTATCTTCTAGAATATCCTATTATCAAAACCCAGAAAATCTTCAATGAAATGTTTGGACCTCAGATTCAAGTTTAACAAGTGTAATAACAAAACATGCAGAGCCAGAGAACTGAAAATAAAGGTCTGGTGTTTCTTGCTGTTGTTGTTGTTTTTCTTTACAGGCAATCAAAATAACACTGTAATATAGCTGTGTCTGAATGAGAGAAGCTAGTCATCTCATTTAATTTCTGAAAGCCAGGAAAGTTGATCCATTGGACTGACCAAAGACAAGGAATCAAGTATAGCCTAAGACATCACACCATCTTCCAACATCAACCTTCCATTATTCTTCTCTACCTAGCCAACACCAAACCCAATACCTGGATTATAAATCTATAGACCAATGTGTTCAACAGATTGATATGAGCTAATGCAGACAATTAGAGAGAGGCAGTGATCTCTAAAAGTAACAAGTAACTTCCTTGGCTCTTCCCTGGTTCTCAGAGAGCACAATTAAATCTGTAAGAGAACTCTGCTGAGACATGGAACTAATGCAATCTCTATTTTATTAGACAGTTAAGGAGGCTTTATGAAAACATCTTCTGCATAGCCAGAAAAAAAAAAACTACATTTATCTCTAACATTTTAAAGTAGGACAATGCTCATGGCAATCTGGCAATTACACTTATTCAATGAATCTAAGAACATTTTAAGAATAATTGTTAAACAGAAAAATTTCAATCCACTTCTCGAAATTCCTTTTACATTTGATAATTATATTAATGTTGGTAAAAGCCAAGAGCTTTTTAATTAGCTATATGGGCCAGTGCTATCACCGCTTTGCTCACTAATTTTATCATGAATACATTTTGTTTAAAGTTAAGGCTAAATAGCTATATTCATATTTAAGAGAACAAAGACCACAGAATTTTGTCATTTTTCTCCTATATACCAGTTTTAAGGTGCTTATGTTAGTGCTTTAGGAGACTTTTCCTATGGAAGAAAAAAAAAGGTCGTGTCAATTATTTGTAACCTTTCTTTTATTTTTATTATCTGTAATATAATTTCCTCCTTAAAATCACTCAAAATTATAAGTGGAAAACAAAGTTAATAACATACCTGAATCCTAGCAATTTAAGCATAGATTTCATTAACAGTACAGGCTGAACTAGTAAATATAGTTCATGGGAAGAATAACAAGAATAAAAGTAAGCCAGAATAATGATTACAAAATGGTCAAGCGACACCCAAATTACAGGCAGGTGGAATTTGAGACACTACCTAAACTAGTCCCCTGTTTCTTCACATCTATTCACAGATGATAAAACCTGAGGTCCCAAGAGGTAAAATTCTAGTTACAAAGCTCACTGAAAACAGAGGCAATACTAGAAACCAGGTCTCCTGACTCAAAATTCTGTGGTATTTAAAAAATAACATAATGTATTTTTACTAAGCATTAGGGAAAGAAATCTGCCAATTCTGAAAAGAGAAAATTATGAAGCTCTAAAGCTTTTAAGTCAATAAGCACAAGACAAAGAAATATTTGCAAGTTAGCAATATAAACAAGGTGACATACAACAAAAACACCAGGGCTACAACAACAATAAAGTAGTTCACCCTACTTCAGGAAATATAAAATAATAAGTTTAAAAATATCACTGTCTTATAAATACTAATATCACTAGTAAATGGTAATCATCAAAATAATGGAACACCGAATCTTCAAAAAATGAATTATTACAAGGTAAAAAACTTATTTATCAGGAAAAACTGGTAACAGTAGCCAATAAAATGAAAATAAATTAACAGCAATGCTAGCATACCAATGAAAATGTCCAAGAAAGGACATAATAGATTTCCTGAGATAAATAATTACTAAAAAAATAATAATCTGAAGGGAACTATTCTTTAATGCATTTATATAGATGGAACTACTTTCTTTTATAGGATGTAATGTTGTACTGCTGTGGGATTTGACTAAAATATAAGTGAAACTTTACTTTCTTTTATCTTTATGGCAACAAAATTTTACTTTCTAATTAGAGATCACAGAATAGGAAATATGCTTATTAACTTAGTATATTACATCTTTGTGAATCCAATAGAAATGTCTAAGAAATGGCTGGTTTTAGGTAGACCTTAGTATTTTCTATCCTAGAAGATTTTGGATCCTGGGAGAAAATTACAATCCTATTTCAGTTTGACTATTAAAGAAGTATAGGATTAAAATTAAATTAGAAAAAAATCCCAGGAGACTGTTTACAGTCAGATGAAGGGTACGGGATGCTTAGTCTCCCTATTCCTTTCCCTAAACCCATACAACTGGAACAAAAAGAGAAGAGAATTAGTTAAATTATGAAGAGATGTCAACATAATTCTTTTCATATAAAATAGAAATGATACAAGAATAATGTATAAATGTGGCTACTAGGAAATAAATGAATATAAACACTTTTTCTTATTTTAGTCAGCTGTAAAAAGGTATAAAAGAAATTAAAAGAAGCATGAGTTCCTTGGTAAATCTAGGTTCCATAAAAATGCTCTTTTGTGTGTTGATGTGCAGAAAAGAATGGAGAAATCCTTACTTTATGTAGGTTTAAAAAAATTATATATACAAACATACAATTAAGATAATTTTAAATAACTTAAAATTTCAAGTTTTGCCATGATGAATATCAGCAAGTTACAGCTATTACCTTTTTAAAACTTGTTCTTAATCAGAAAGAAATAGGCACATGAAAGTCCTCAAAGAAAAGTTAAAGGGCCTACACTCTTCTTTGTATTTTTCTTACAAGTTTCAGTGAAGTCAAGCTCATGTACTTACATAATTCCATCAAAAGAATAATATAATGGAGATCTCAAACTTGCTGTTGAGATTGACCTGCAAATTTAATTGTATACAATTTGAGAGCACACACTGGCTATATATATACTCAAGAGCTAGCACAGTTTCAGGACATACCTACTCTTGAAAAAGAACCTCATTTTCAAAAAGTTAATTGGATTGTTGATTTAAAGATTGTACCAAATTGTACCAAGATTGTACTGGTCTAATTGCCTATTTTGTTGTTGTTGCTAAATACTACTGAAGACCATATCCTTGTTTTCTACAACCCCCAAATTCTAACAAAAACAAATAATATCAGAGCAATTTATAGGTTAGAGAGCATGATAATTCATGTTATCTCATTTGTTCCTTACAACCAAAGTCCAGTGAGGTAGGTTTGGGGCTCAACAATTAACTTATCCTCATTTTACACTGAAGAAATTGAGACTAAATGACCTGTCCTGTTCACATCATAATTATGGGTCTCTGAATCCCAAGCCTAAAGGGATTTTCACTGCACTAGATGATGAAAATCATCCAAGCGATAATACAGGAATATACCTCTGGCATGTCAAAAGCAGTACAAATATCATCATAATGAAATTTTGGTCTGTTACTGTTTTCTAAGCTCTGGCCACCATTTTCTAAAAACATTTTAAGTAGTTCCTTTTACATCACAGGGATATAGCCTCAACTAAGATAGGTATAATTTGTTATATCCAGCTCTTATCACAAAGAAACTAATGAGGTAGGCTAAAATGTAGGAAATTTTTCTAATTTAAAAAGATTTTTAGAATTTTCATACATTTGCTCTAAGAAGCAGCAGAAAAAGAAAATCACTACTAACAAAGGTTTACTTGAATATTTGTTTACCCAACTAGTATACAAAGATTTAATTTCACATAAAGCAACAAGAGCTTAAATACTTCTAAGAATTGGTGTTCACCTTTTAAAATTAATATCAAGTTTTGGTACAAGCTTATGTAAGTATTTCTTGTGTAAGTTATGTATTTATTACTTGCCACATGTTATTCTGGTAAAGCAGAGACTTCATTTCATTCAGTTTAAATTTAGATACTTCAAATTCCTTTGAGGTGAGATTCTCACTACTAAGGGTAAATGTGAGTTGCATAACATGAGTTGTTCATTCGTAAATATTTGTTGAAAAACCTACTCTGTACTTAGCCCTGTGCTAGTTGTTATTAATCAATTGTTCTTTCAAACCAATTATTGTTTTGAGCTTAGTATGATCTTTTGCTTTAATTATTGAATAAATTAAATACAGTATTGCTAAAATCAAAGTACTTTTTGAAAGCTCTTGATTATATATTAACATCTTGGAGAAACTATTATTTTCGCAGTTGTCAGCTGAACAAATAAAATACTAAACATTATCACATGCCAATCAAAACACAAATTAAAGTTAAACATATGGTAAGAAAGCTGTCTCGACTTGTTCAAGTTGGTTTAAGGGAACTGAGACTTTGAAATTGCTGGTTTGCTATAGTTCTTTAATAGTTTCTTAAAAATATTTCTTAATTTAAAGCACCAGTTTGATAAATAACCTGACCCAAACTAAATACTGTTATTTAAAACAAGGGACTGATGATATTAAGTAAATTTCATGGAGCAAAATTAAGATACTGAAAGTAAATGAAAGATCAATATAGCATTTACATATATGCCAACAGGGAGTTTAACAAACAAGAGAAATGAATATATAAAAATCAGGAAGCACAAAAATTAAGATTTTCATAGGGATGTGCACTTAACTGTCTACACTTGGCCTACTTGCACAAGAAAATCAATTAACATTTTGGCAATTGATAATATAATGCAGATGGCGATGGATGACAACATCTTTGAGCTCAAACTGGTACCTTCTATTTTAACTTCTTATTTTTGTTTCTGAATGTTTGTTTTGGTCTTCTCATGCTGTTCTCAGGAGAGATTCTCAGAAAAAAGCCTTATGAATTATTGATTTATTGTATAAACGAGTTGTTCTAAGTCTGGCCTTCAGAGAAACGGTTTACTAATTGTCAGTTATGAGGGAATTTCAAATTCTGCGTATCTTGAGTACGAACTCCAGCTCCAAGGAGAAAGACAATAAAGACAGAGGAAAAAGAAAAACACTTTGGGGCTAAATGTTCAAATATGTCCTATAAAGAGTCAATAATAAACAATAAGATATATGTACTTTGAAAGAAATATGATATACAAATTATTATCAGAAAACTGACTTTTTTTGCATGATGAAGCCTTTTTTTCAACACCTAATTTCTTGGTATTTTTGTTTTAAAGGAGAGAGAAAAAAGTACACATAAATTAAACACATGTCAAGGAATGTACAATAGTAGCCCTCAAAT
The DNA here is from genome assembly GCF_024362965.1 of Panthera pardus. Classification (NCBI taxonomy): domain Eukaryota; kingdom Metazoa; phylum Chordata; class Mammalia; order Carnivora; family Felidae; genus Panthera; species Panthera pardus. Next base: position 50,115,404 of record NW_026526688.1, on the reverse strand, counting down.
CTCTTAAATCCTTAATCTTAATCCTTTATATTTCATAATGCTTTACAGTTTTCAAAGAGCTTTTGTATGATTTTTCATTTGATCCCTATTCGACAACTTTGTGAGGTAGGTACTTCTCCTCTATCTTCATTTATAAACAAGGGAACTGAGGCTCAGAGCAGTTTACTCGTTAAAGGTAAAAAACTGGCATATGGCAAAGCCAGGCCTCTCTAGAGTCTAGAACATTTTTCAAAGTATGATTCTTGCATTACCTGCATTAAGAATTACGTGTGATATTTTTAGAACTCAGGTTTTAAAGTCCTACCACCTTTGACTTACTGAATAAGAAACTTTAGGAGTGGGGCCCCAGATTCCACATTTTATAATGGAAAATAAAGTGGAGAACAATTGCATATCAGGTAATGATATATAAAAGCACAAAATTGAGTCCGCCTAGATATTCATGTGATATCATATGATGCCATCAGATCACTATCAGGGGGCAAGTTAGTTCAAAACAACCTGAAGTCTGGCTGCAGATTAGAATAAAACATAGAAAACTTAAAAAAAAAACAACCCTACAAATTCTCCTCTGAAAGAGAGGAAGGTGTTGGGCATCAGAGGTTCCCCAAGTGATTCTTGTCTAGTCAAGGCTGAGGACCACTTGTTTAAATACACTTTACTATAAAACACATCCACCATTTTCCAGAATTTTTCTTTCCCTTCTGATCAATTTCATGCCTATTAAAGTTCACGGTTTTATTGTAAATTATTTAAACATTACACAACAGAATGTCAAACATTTTTGAATTGATATTGGTAAGACTAAAAGATACTTCACAGCAAGACTAATCATGCTTCATTTAGTTACAATGGTTTCCAAATACCTCAAATTAATCACCACTTTGGACTTAAGTTATATATATTTCAACTGTAAGGAAAGAATGATCCAGAATCTGAAAATAAGAATGTGGGGGCAGAAAGCTGTAGTCTAGTGGCTCCTGGGCAATGCAAATGCACACAATCAACTCACTGTTAGGAGGGGCCTGGTGGCTTTGGCAAGATCACATCTCACTGTAGAAAAATACAACAATGAATGTAGAGAAAACATTTTGCCATTTTGTAATTGTGGTTCCCACAAAAAAAGCTTATAATGTGTGATGCTTATCTTATTACATGCCTCCACGGAACAGATCTGAACATGAAGTTCTCTATGAATCAATACTACTACATGGAAAAAGGTGGCTACAAATTAAACTTTTTCCACCATGCATATGGTTAAGTTATAAAAACACAGCCAGTAAAAGTAATATTTACAAAAGTAATAAAGACAGCACAATCACAGGGGAAAAAAGATCCATCTCTGTTCTTATTCCATTGCTAATCCTAATCCTGTGTGTCTCTGGATGAAGATTATTTTGATAGAATTTTAAAAGAGCCTTCAATAGACTATTCAGTTTCTTCTGTTGATCTTATATCTTATTAGCTAAAATACCCTTGCTGATTTATCAAATTCTCCTACAGTTTAAAAACACAGTTCTTTTTCACTTAGTGGAAAGAAAACTACAAAGTCCAACTATTCATCTGAGAAATAAACCTTGCATAGAAAATTTCCTTAATTCTGAAATTTTGTTTTATTAATACAACTACCAGAATGTTATCTCACAACTAGTTGATATCATATGAAAGTTTGCTACAAAGCAGTCACCACACATTTAGGATTTTTCTAAATATAAAATAAGTAGGTTTATAAAAATGCTTACCAGACAAATAATCTCTTCATAACCTAGAAATAAGAATTATTTATGTGATGACATAATTATTAGCATTTTTGATGCCTTAATGTTCTAAGGTTGATGCAATATAAAAAGCAAAAATTTACTTTCCCAATGGACACAATCTGCACCTGACTGAAAGCATGGTAACGGTTGAGTTACAGCAATCAGTCATGCAAAGGCAAAGAATAAAATCTGCTTTTTAAACAGCACAAGTTCTCCATCTTAGGACAATTTAAGCACTGGTTCCATCTTCTTCAATAACCCGATTCATGCTGGTACCATGTGTGATGTGAGTCATAGGATTACTACTGAGATCTCTGATGCTGCTATGCCGTGACTGTTCATTGAGCCGATGAGAACTACTGTGTCTGGAGTGATCGGTCAGTCGTGATGTGCTGCCATGAGGGAGCCTCTCTTCCATTCCTCTGTAACTGCAGGGCGTATACCTAACACAGAAGAGTGTATTTTGAAGTAGGTAAGACAACACACTAGAAAATAAAACTAAAAATCTCATGAAAACGTCTCATTAAGCAAAATGATTAGGAAACCAACCAGTGAAAAAGTAACCATCAATTTTTGATGATTTATAGTAATTTCAAAAAGTAGACATTCACACGGCTAACCTGAAAGGGTAAAAACCCATCTAATTAAATTCAGAATGAAGGTCTTACTCATTGCACAGGGACAGATATTAAGGTTAAACAGAGCTGGCTGATACAGAGCTATGCTAAGCATGGATACTTTGCTCATTCAAATGGGAGAGGAGGAACAATGATAGAAGCAACATGGCCTTGTCCCAGGGAGCCTATGAGGGTGGTTATAATCAGTAGTACAACAAAACAAATTTTATTGAAAGACTAGGGTTGGAAGAGGGAGCATATGAAATTAGAGGACAAATTAGTGTAACCTAAAAATAAAAAGGTGAATGAATTGGCAAGCAATGATGACGGTTATGTGCCGACAGCTTCTTTCCAGATAGCCCAGCTAACGGCTGAAGAGCTACCTGTAAATGTCTTAATTACTTTTCATTAGGGCTTGAGGCTGTGAACATCTATTTCATAGAAGCTACATTTACTTAAATATTCTAGTAACATCCTCTGAACATTTGTAGCTATATTCCAGACGAAGCAAATTCTCCCCTTACCCCTAGCCCAAGACCCAGCTTTTGAGTAGTACAATGTATAATGTATGCTAACTGAGCTACACTGCTTAGTGCAGGCAGGCAGTCTTCTCTCCATCACTGTGCTTATCTTGAAAGGCAACAGTGGGAACATCAAAGATAAGAAAACACACGCACACCTCTTAAAGTATTTAATTTAGTAAAACAAAGCCCAAAGAAAATGTAACTGCATATAATTTATAATTTTAATAGATACTAAATTTTACTTCAATACCTCTAAAATTAAAAAGGATTCAGCAGGACATTCCGTCTTAAAATAGTCAGCAAAAGAACGAATCCTGAGCAGCTGAAGATCTACTGGCTGTCAAAAATCATTCCTTTATCATTCCTTCATAATAATTACAAATTTCATGATTCAGTAAGAATCATTTATAAAATTTAAAGATTTTAAAGACTGATTCATACACTAGTGAGGTGATTTAGTTTTATAGAAGTGCTTATCAAATAAAGTTTTCATCAGATCACAGAGTTTAACAATTGAGAAGTCCTTTTATTTATTTTTATTTTTTAAAGATTTTATTTTTAAGTAATCTCTATATCCAACTCACAAGCTGGAGAGTCATATGTTCCATCTACTGAGCCAGGCAGGCACTCCAGAAGTCCTTTTAAAATGATAAAAAGAAAGCATGTCTTTTGCTTCCAGTTTGAATAAAGCAAAAAAGAAAATATGAAAATGAAACGATGCATTGCGGCAACTGAGTGGCTTAGTTGGTTGAGCATCCCACTCTTAATTTCAGCTCAGGTCATGGTCCCAGGGTCATGGGATCCAGCCCCTGTATTGGGCTCTGTGCTCAGTATGGAGCAGGCTTAAAATCCTCTCTTTCTCCCTCTGCCCCTCTCCTGCTCTCTCTCTCACTCAAAAAGAAAAAAAGACAAAGAAAAAAAAAAGAAAAAAAAAGAAAAAGAAAAAGAAAAGGAATGAAAAGATGAATTTCAAAAATTTAAAAAGCTTCTTATGCTAACAGGTAAAAAAGCATTTAATTCTTATCTATTAAAAGATATTTCACATTCAGGGCAAACAGTTTTAACTTTGATTTGCATGTTTGGGTAAACTAATTACATTGTTTACAAATGAAAATATTTCAGAATGAGCTTGTTATTCTAGTTAATAATTATTATTTGACATCATGATTATTGTCCTAAATCAAGTGAAAGATTATTTCCAAATGTAATTTGCCAGCTAACTGGAGATCTTTCACCTCTCAAAATGATTTCATAAGCATCTATTTCAAATGAATTGGCAAACAAAAAAAAGCAAAGTATGATGCAGTGCTTACTAAATGATATCAAAGTAGTTAAAAAATGAAAACCAACCATTATTTAAAAATATGAATTGAGTATTTTCTAAAATAAAACTAAATCTTTGAGTTTACCAAATAAGACTCAAAGAATACATTTTTCATAGAAAAAATTACCATACTGAGTTCTTTTGTCTATTTAAGTGAAATATAAGGCTATTCATGAAATTCTAGAATATGAACAACCTGCCCATGGATAATTAGGAATCAACTACACAGAAAAATAAATTTATAGTGTTTAATCTCAATTGTATATATAGCAATTACCAAGTTTATTTATCTTTTGCCAGTCATTTAAAAAACTGTAACCATCTACTCTAATACACAATATAAAAATGTACATTAATTTTAATATAAACTTAGGCAAAATAATTTGGTTAATTTGCTGAAAAGATAATAAGGTATATTTCCAAAGTCAAAATGAGAGAAACTTAAAGATGATTTATTCTTTTTGGTTCTCTAAACTAGTTGCTACCATTTATATAAATAATTGAATTCATTTGGGTTTAACCAGTATCTCATTATTCATTCTCTAGCTTTCCCTTGTCACCCTCTCATGTCACCTACTTATCACCACATCATTCATTTCCAAACCTCAACCTACTTACTCCTCCACTTCCTTTTCTACCCATCCTCTAAGCCAACAATACTTATAATACACATAATAACAATTACTTATTCTTTGAAGTTGACATACATGTGTAGGTGTGTTTACCTCAGGCTATTTTATTTCATGGAGCACTGAGATCAATAAGTATCCATCAAGGAGTCTACACTAGAGTGAATATGGAGAAGCAGGTAGGTGTGTGTGTGTGTGTGATCTCATAGTCAAGATACCATGAGATGATGAGAAAGTGATGGCCAAAAGATAGTGTTAACATGTAAACTTAAAAACTGACAGTTAAGAAAGAAATCTCTACGAGATGATTTTTGTAATTATGAAAACCCCTATTTAGACTTTTAGGTTCAAGATGGCCTTGGACTCTTCAGATCTGCTATTTTAAAGTTTTTACTTATTTATTTTTGAGAGAGAGAGAGAGCACAAGTGGGGGAAAGGCAGAGAGTGAGGGGGTCAGAGGATCTGAAGTAGGCTCTGGGTGGACAGCAGAGGGCCTGACGTGGGGCTCGAACCCACGAACTGTGAGATCATGACCTGAGCTGAAGGCAGACGCTTAACCGACTGAGCCACAAAGGCTCCCCCAGATCTGCTATTAAGTTCTGGCTATGGCAGAGGGCCTTGCAGTATGAATATTCATGTACCACACACAACACCCTTAGTAGACTGTTGTTTTAGTTTTGGGCCCTGAATTCCTGGGAAATGTGACCCTTCGCTTCCCTTCCTTTCCCTCCCTCCCTCATTCATTCATTCATTCACTCATTCATTCAAAGTAATCTTTACCGCGGGGCTCAAACTCATGATACTGAGCTCAGCATGCTCCACTGACGAAGCCAGCCAGGTGCCCCTAAATGCCCACATTCATTCATTCATTCATTCATTCTTTCTTTTTCTTTCTTTCTTTCTTTCTTTTTCTTTCTTTCTTTCTTTCTTTCTTTCTTTCTTTCTTTCTTTCTTTCTCTTTCTTTCTTTCTTTCTTTCTGTCTGTCTTTCTTTCTTTCTGTCTTTCTTTCTGTCTTTCTTTCTGTTTTTTAAAAAAATTTTTAAGTGTTTGTTTATTTTTGAGAAAGAGAGACACAGAGCAGGGGAGGGGCAGAGAGAGAGGGAGACACAGAATCCGAAGCAGGCTCCAAGCTCTGAGCTGTCAGCACAGAGCTAGTCATGGGGCTCAAACTCACAAACAGTGAGATTATGACCTGAGCTGAAGTCGGATGCTTAACTGACTGAGCCACCCAGGTGCCCCGCCTACATTATTTCTAAAGTCATCTATTCAACAGATTTATCTCTCTCTCTAGATAGATAGATAGACAGATACAGGAAGATAGATATAGAAGATAGAAATATATGCCTAGAACTGTGCTAGGTACTGTGGGGAAATACAGAAATGTCTGTCATCTAGTTCTCATTCTCTAGAAGTTACACATTTAGCTGAGGAAAGACTGCTGTATGGAAAATAGGTCATACCATAAAAATGATTAAAAAGCAATTAACTGCCATGGACATGGGAATTAAGCAGGCCTTAAAGGATGGGTATGATTTTGATTAAGCACAGAGGTAGGAAAGGCCATTACAGGAAGTCATAATCTATCCTCTGGTTCTCATGACAGTATACTTTTATAGATTCTTTCATATGCCAATAAGCTCTTTCTTTGATTCACATCTTGGCTATTCTTCTTGTATTATTATTACTGTAAGTATTTATTAAGGTCTTGTTCTTGGTCTGTTCTTTTTTTTTTTTTGGTTATGTTTCAAGTAATTCTATCTCACAATTTTAATTATCAACTACCTTTTTTTTTCTTTTTAATTTAAATTCAAGTTAGTTAACATACAGTGTAGTATTGGCTTCAGGAGTAGAACCCAATGATTCATCATTTACATATAACACCCAGTGCTCATCCCAACAAGTGTCTTCCTTAATGCCCATCACCTATCTAGCCCATCCATTCCCCCACTCACCTCCCCTCCAGCAATCTTCAGTTTGTTCTCTGTGGTTGAGTCTCTTATGGCTTGCCTCCCTCTCTGTTTTTATCTTATTTTTGCTTCCCTTCCCCTGTGTTCATCTGTTTTCTTTCTTAAATTCCACATATGAGTGAAATCATATGGTATTTGTCTTTCTCTGACTTATTTCGCTTAGCATAATATATTCTGGTTCCATTCACGATGTTGCAAATGGCAAGATTTCATTCTTTTTGATGGCCACGTAATATTCCAGTGTATATACATACCACATCTTTATCCATTCATTAGTTGATAGACATTTGGGCTCTTTCCATAATTTGGCTATTGTTGATAGTGCTGCTATAAACATTGGTATGCATGTGTCCCTTCCAATCAGCACTTCAAATTGTTTTTTATTTTTAAACTTTTTTTAAAAGTTTACCTATTAATTTTGAGAGAGACAGAGACAGTGCCAGTGAGGGAGGGGCAGAGAGAGGAGAGAGAGAATTCCATGCAGGCTCTGCACTGTGAGCACAGAGCCTGATGTGGGGCTCAAACTCATGAAACTGTGAGTGACCTGAGCCGAAACCAAGAGTCAGATGCTTAACCGACTGAGCCACCCAGGTGCCCCAAATTAGCAATTTTGTATCCTTTGGATAAATATCTGGTAGCACAATAGCTGGGTCGAAGGGTACTTCTATTTTTAATTTTTTGACAAAAAGAAGTAAAAAGCATACAAATTGGCATAGAAGAAGTCAAATTTTCCCTATTCACATATAACATGACACACTCTACGTGGAAAATCCAAGACTCCACCAAAAAACTGCTAGAACTGATATGTGAATTCAGCAAAGTCAGAGGATAGAAAATCAATGTACAGAAATCAGTTGCATTTCTATACACCAATAATTAAGCAACAGAAAGAAAAATCAAGGAATCAATCCCATTTACAATTGCACCAAAAACCCTAAGATACCTAGGAATAAAGCTAACCAGAGGTAAAAGATCTGTACGCTGAAAACTATAGGAAGCTTATGAAAGAAATCAAAGACGACACAAAGAGATGGAAAAACATTCTATTCTCATGGATTAGAAAAACAAATATTGTTAAAATGTCAACTACCTTAATGATTATAAATGTCCTTACCTAAGTTCCAGTTCCATTCAGATTAGAAAGACTGAATACCCTATATTTATTTGCCTTCAGAAATTCTCTACTCAGTATCAACTTATTTGTTATTACCATTCATTCACCTTCCATATTTCCTCTAATGTTCTATAATGTCAATTGTCTCTAACAATCACTGTTTTAATTATATGTTGGCTTACACTGTTATGTAATTGGCTCCTAGGTATATGTCTTCTCTTTCTTATAAGATTATGCTCCTAGAATGCAGAAATTAGCTTTCTTCTATATATCCCTTTACACACAGAATGCCACATGCATAGGAGGTGTGTTATAAATAATTGTTCATTCCTTATTGAAAAGGATGAGGCTAATAATGTCCAATGTCAAATAATACTGATAGTTCATAGAGGGTAATGTTGACAAAACATATTCTAAAAGACTCTCAGATCCCCTCCCTCCTTATGAGTATCTTAAGATAGGACCCATAAATTACTGCAGAAACTTCTCAACTGCAATTACTTACAATCTCCTCTTCTCCTATGCTGTTGCCAAAGTAATCTTTCTTAAACACAAATCTGATTTTATTATCCCCAGGCTCCAAATCCAACTATTAAAGAATAGTTTCTTATTGCTGTCAGGAAAAAAATCCAAGTTTCTCAGCATGTTTCATCTGCCCAAGTGTACAAACTATGCTCTAGCCATACTCTGGTACCTAACTGCCTGCTTGACCTCCTTGCCTCCACATATGCTATTTTCCTGTCTTTAATTTCAACTGCCTCCTCTGCATCCTATTCCAAGTAGAAATGCTATCTTGTTTGTGGGGTTTTCTTTGACTTTCTATAATAAGTTAAATGTTTTTCTTCTCTGGGATTTCAAAGCATTTTGTATATGATTTTATTATACCCATTAAAGTGTATTATAACCGATTGTTTACTCTTCTGTCTTCCATCTGTATGTCCTTAACACTTAGAAGAGCACTTCTCTCATACGAGTGTTGAACGCAAGGAAAAAAGCAAAAAAGTGAAAGGATCTTTGAATGTGGTTAAAACAGGTCATTGGTGATGTTAGAAAGTACAGTTTAAGTGGGTAAGAAGAAAAAAAAAGACTGGATATATATGAAATGAAATATTCAAAATATTCATTTAAAAAATTTGGCAGGAAAAGAAAAAAGAAATGGATAAAAGATAGAAAAAATATCACAAAGACACGGCTATTTTTTTTTAAACACAGAGTAGCGGACCAAATTAAAAGGCAAAAGAAAGCAAGTTGAAAGAAAAAACCAGAGGTTTAAAAGAGTACATGTAAGAATCATGACCTATGCTCAGAGGACAGAGAAGACTGGGAGAAAGGCTAGAATGAGATTGAAGGATATAAGACAGTTGTAGAAACAGGTATTTTATTTATTTATTAAAAAAAATTTTTTTTTGAATGTAAAAAAGTTTTAAAAGTTTGTTTATTTATTTAGAACACAAGCAGGGGAGGGGCAGAGAAAGATAATTTCAAGCAGGCTCCGAGCTGTCAGCACAGAGCTCAATGCAGGGCTTGAACCATGAACCACAAAATGAACCATCTGAGCTGAAATCAAGAGTCAGATGATTAACCAACTGAGCCACCCAGGGGCTTAAACTGTCTTAAAGTGAGCATAGCCTGTTTTCCATTTCAGGCATTAGAATTTTCATTCTTTCAGTTTCCTAAACTAGAAATCTTAAAAACAAAAAAAACAAAACCAAATAAACAAAAGATCTTTTGGCACATTTCTTCTATCCAGCTGTTATTAATGTGTAATCAACTACTATCATTTCTTCTTTCTACATATTTTTCAAATCAGCTCTTCCTCTCTTCCCACTGCAACTACTCTCCTAATATAAGCCTTCATCAACTCCCAACCGAATTATTGCAAAGCTCCTAAGAAGTTTCTTTTTTTTTTTTAATTTGTGTTGTTTTAAATGTTTATGTATTTTTGAGAGAGAGAGAGAGAGAGAGAGAGAGAGAGAAAGAGAGAGAGAGAGAGAACACATGCATGAGTGGGGCAGGTGCACAGAGAGAGGGAGCAGAAGATCCAAAGCCAGTTATGTGCTGAGAGCGGAGATCCCAATGCAGGGCTCGAACTCACAAACCATGAGATCATGATCTGAGTCCAAGTCGGAGCTTAACCAACTGAGCCACCCAGGCCCCAAGTCCTAAGAAGTTTCTAATTCTGGTGTCTCCATCATCTAATTTGAAAAAACACATCCAGCCTTCTCTCAAAGATTCTCTGTGAAGCTATCTGACCCTGTCCCCGACCAGATTCACTCCCTCCTCCATGTCACCACTGCTCCTACAAAATGGGTTGGCAAACTGGCTCAGTGGCCAACTCTGGCTCTTCCTATTTCTATAAATAAAGCTTAATTGAAAAACAAATAAATAAAAAGGAAAAGCTGTTTCCATTTGACTGTACACATTTTCTATGGCTACTTTCATGCTACAACAGAAATGAATAGCTGCAACAGAGACAGTGTGCTCAACCCACAAAGCCTAAAATATGTACTAAGTGGCTTTTTATAGAAAAAGTTTGCCAAGTTCTGTACTCTGCCATCATACTTATATTTTACTTTACTTGTTCATTTACAGTAACAGAAGTTGATATCAGGTATCTACTGAGATAAGCACTGTTCCAAGCAATTACCCATATTATCTCATTTACTCTTTACAACATTCCTAAAGGGGCAGATATTTCTATTTCCATTGTACAAATGAGGAAACCGAGCATTTTCATTCCAGACCTCATGTTTTTAACTACAGCACTAATACTGACTACACTATCTTTCTTGAGCTTATTAAGAACAAAGATTATACCTAAATCATCTTATTCCCAGAGTCTAGCATAGTGTTTAACATAGTATGCATTCTGTAATTGCTTGCTAAATATATCTTACTAAAATATCCACTTTCACCCTGACCTTCTCCCTGCTCAAAACCCTTCAATGCCTCCATTATTTGTTTACTGCATCAGGTCTAAATTCTAAACTCCTCTGAGCGGCTTTAAGTCTGATGGACACAATCCAGGGCAACCATACCTAGCAAAGTTTAAAAGCTTAATAATGTCCAACTTCTAGGAATTTTATGGTTTCAGGTCTCACATTAGGTCTTTCACCCATTTTGAATTTATTTTTGTGTATGGTGTAAGAAAGTGGTCCAGTTTCATTCTTTTGCCTATTACAAAAAGTCCAGTTTTCCCAACACCATTTGTTGAAGAGACTGTCTGTTCTCCATTGTATATTCTTACCTCTTTTGTCATAGATTAATTGACCACATATGTGTGGGTTTATTTTTGGACTATCGATATGTCTATTTTTGTCCTAGTACCGTCTTGTTTTGATTACTACAGTTTTATAGTATATTGTGAAATCTGGGATTATGCTACCTACAACTTTGTTCTTCCTTCTCAAGACTGCTTTGGTTATTCAGAACTTTTGTGGTTCCACTCAAATTTTAGGATTATTTGATCTAGTTCTGTGAAAACTACTGTTGGTATTTTAACAAAGATTGCATTAAATCTGTAGATTGTTTTGGGTAGTATGGACATTTTAATAATATTGGTTCTTCCAAAACTTAATCACGGAATATTTTTCCATTTGTTATGTCCTCTTTAATTTATTTCATCAATGTTATATAGTTTTCAGAATATAGGTCTTTTGCCTCTTTGATTTATTCTTAGGTATTTAATTATTTTTGGTGCAGTTGTAAATGCGATTGTTTTTTGAATTTCTCTTTCTGCTACTTCATTATTAATGTAAAGAAATGCAACAGATTTCTGTATATTAATTTTCTATCCTGTGACTTTACTGAATTCATGTATCAGTTCTTACAGTTTTCTGGTGGAGTCTTTAGGGTTTTCTCTATATACCATCATGTCATCTGCACATAGTGTTAAGTTTTATTCTTCAGTACCAATTTGGATGTTTTTATTTTTTTATTTTTTATTTTTTTCAACGTTTTTTATTTATTTTTGGGACAGAGAGAGACAGAGCATGAACGGGGGAGGGGCAGAGAGAGAGGGAGACACAGAATCGGAAACAGGCTCCAGGCTCCGAGCCATCAGGCCAGAGCCTGACGCGGGGCTCGAACTCACGGACCGCGAGATCGCGACCTGGCTGAAGTCGGACGCTTAACCGACTGCGCCACCCAGGCGCCCCAATTTGGATGTTTTGAACATAGGCCAGAGAAACATTTTTCTAGATCTGTCTCCTCAGGCAAGGGAAACAAAAGCAAAATTAAACTATTGGGACTACACCAAAATAAAAAGCTTTTGCACAGTGAAGGAAACTGTCAATAAGCAACAAGGCAACCTACTGAGTGGGAGAAGATATTTGCAAATGATATATCCAATAAGGAGTTAGTATCTAAAATATATCAAGAACTTACACAAGTCAATACCAGAAAAACAAATAATCCAATTAAAAAATGAATGGAGGACCTGATTAGACATTTTCCCAAAGAAGATACATAGATGGCCAACAGACACATGAAAAGATGCTCAACATCACTAATCATCAGGGAAATACAAATCAAAACCATGAGATATCACTACATGCCTGTCAGAATGACTAAAATAAAAAAGGCACAAGATAACAAATGTTGGTGCAGATGTAGAGAAAAAGGAACCTTAGTGCATTATTGGTGGGAATGCAAACTGGTGCAGCTACTGTGGAAAACGGTATGGAGGTTCCCCACAAAATGTAAAATAGAATTACTATATGATCCAGTAATCCCACTAGTGGGTATTTACCAAAAGAAAATGAAAACATGAGTTTGAAAAGATACATGCACCCTTATGTTTACTGCAGCGTTATTTACAATAGTTAAGATACGGAAGCAACCCAAATGTCCACCCATATATGAATGGATAAATAAGATGTGGTATATAGGGGCGCCTGGGTGGCTCAGTCGGTTAAGTGTCTGACTTTGGTTCAGGTCATGATCTCCTGGTTCATGGGTTCAATGCCCAAGTCGGACTCTGTGCTGACAGCACCAAGCCTGGAGCATGCTTCGGATTCTGTTGTCTCCCCCTCTTTCTCTCAGTCCCTTCCCTGCTCATGCTCCATCTTTCTCTCTCTCTCAAAAATGAATAAACTTAAAAAAAAATAAAAAAAAAATAAAAAAGAAGATGTGGTATATATAAAAAAGGGAATACGGGCACCTGGGTGGCTCAGTTGGTTAAGCATCCAACTCTTGATATTGGCTCAGGTCATGATCTCATTTGTGGGATCAAGCCCCATGTCAGTCTCCATGCAGAGTGTAGAGCCTGCTTGGGATTCATTTTCTCTCTCTCTCTCTCTCTCTCCTCCCGCTCAACCTTCCTCTCTCTCTCTCAAAATAAATAAATAAACTTTAAAAAATAAAAGGGGGTAACATTACTCTCAGCCATAAAAAAGATCTTGCCATCGGTGACAACATGGATAAACCTAGAGGGTATAATGCTAAGTAAAATAAGTCAGACAGAAAAAGACAAATACCATATGATTTCACTCACATTACATTTGGAATTTAAGAAGCAAAATAAATGAACAAAGAAAAAAGAGACAAAAAAAGATTCTTAAATTCTTTAAGATGGGTGAAACAGACTAAGACTATAGTTTTTATGATGAGCACTGAATAATGTATAGAACTGTTGAATCATTATATTGCACACCTGAAAGTAACATAACACTCTATGTTAATTATACTTCAATTAAAATTTTTTTTAAAAAATACAAATGATGTCCAACTTCTATTTCAGATTTGGCTACTCTTCATTCTTAAGTTGTGTGACTAATTCAACTTATGAAATAAACTAAGCTTCCAATAAAACTCACCTGCCATCACGGGATCTGTGGAGACTGCCGTGGTAGCTGCTTACTTTGCTGTGGACACTCCCTGCTTTGCTTCTCTGATCATCCACCATAGCAAGCTGGGTTGAAGAAGCATGTGTGGATGTTCCTTGAGTGGAAGTTCCCCTTGATTTTCTTATAATAGGAGTATTTGGATCCCTCAGGAGAGACTGAGCAAAATCAGGTTCCTGTAGTACCTGTCGGCTCTCATTCACTATCCTAGAAAACAAAATACTAAGTTTAAGATACAGACTAACATTCCCATAGACCAATAAACAACACTTTGGTGACATACTGACATTATTCTTGAAATTAATTGCTCTTCAAATAATGTCTTTAGCAGAGATATAAGGTAACATTGTTGACAGAGGAAAGAATACAACAAAAATCCCTATCAATCTGTACTCTAAAGTGGTATGATGGAAAGAAGCCTGAATCAAAATAAGGAAATCAGGATTTTAGTTCAATAAATACACGATCTTAAGCAAGTCATTATTCCCTTTCTTTCATTTTCGTCATCTATGAAATGAAGCTATACAATTTTATCATTTCTAAAAGGTTCCCTTCAATTAAAGAAGTTTATAATTCTAGGAGTGCCTGGGTGGCTCAGTCAGTTAAGTGTCCAACTCTTGATGTCAGCTCAGGTTATGATCTCACAGTTTGTGAGGCAGAGGAGCACAGAGCCTGCTTGGGATTCTCTCTCTCTCTCTCTCTCTCTCTCTCTCTCTCTCTCTCTCTCTTTCTCAAAATAAATAAATAAGTAAACTAAAAAAAAAAAAGAAATTTATGATTCTCAATCACACTGAAATATTATAAAAGATTTTATAATAAAGTAGAGAAATTTGTTCTTGCATGGTTTATGGATGTATCAGAGGCCTCACTGTAACACAGATATTTTTTGAACTTGTAAGTTACAACAGTTGTTTTTAGGCTACAAGTTGGTTTTATGGTAAAGCAGTTGTTCAGTGCTAGATTAAACATGATTGGTCATAATTAAAACAAAACATATGAAAAATTAAGTGAACATAAAATTAACTACCGGATATATTAAAGCCTCAAGGAAAAAAAATTTAAGGAGATGAATTACTGTCAAGAGCAAAAGTTTTTAACTGCTATGAAAAGGTTAAAAACATTTATTTATAATGATAAAGTAGTAATTAAACTGATAAGAAGAGCCAGTGAAATAGTTGCAAAGATCAGTGTCAGTTTATGTAAACAAGCAACTATGAGAATCAGACGTTTAAATTAAAATTAGATAAACAATTTCATGAAAAAAACAAAACTCTAACATATAAAGACTGGATCATACATTAACAAAGTGCATATATTCTAGGGGCGCCTGGGTGGCTCAGTCAGTTAAGCATATGACTTCAACTCAGGTCATGATCTCGCAGTTCATGGGTTTGAGCTGTGGGGCTCGAGCCATGGGTTCATGTGGGGCTCTGTGCTGACAGCTCAGAGCCTGGGGCCTGATTCGGATTCTGTGTGTCCCCCTATGTCTCCCCCATCCCTTGCTCATGCTCGGTCTCTCTCTCTCTCAAAATAAAAATGAATAAAATTTTAAAAAATGAATAAAATGAATGAATAAAAATTTTTTTTAAAAGAGTGCATATATTCTAAGTTTTCAGATTACAAAAGGATTGTTGTTACTGTTACTGTTTTAGCAGTGAGGTAAAAGGGCTAAAGGAAGGCAAATATCTGTTGAGTACCCACACTGTGCCAGGTATTTTACATACACTCTCCTTTGATCCTTCTTAATAATGTTTTTATTTTATTATGGAGATCAATGTCCTAAGAGGGTATCTCTAAGAGAGTATGAGTTATCTGTTATGAATAGGTATCTATTAAGAATAAATACTGTGATCTCTATTTTATAGATGAAAAATCTGAGGTTCTAAAGGATTAGAGAACTTCCAAAAGTCAAGCAATAAAACCAACAGTCGAGGATCAAACTTAATGATAAAACATAACATATGTGTGTGTGTGTGTGTGTGTGTGTGTGTGTGTGTGTGTGTGTGTGTGAGAGAGAGACAGAGAGAGAGACAGACACACACACACACACACACACACACACACACACACCCTGGAAACAAAGTGTCAAAAACTGGATAGAAGAAAGAACAAGTCAAAGATAGCAAAACTGGATAGAAGAAAGAACAAGTCAAAGATAGCTGAAAAAAACAAACAGTATTTGTTTCTCCTTCATCAGAGGCCCTACTCATATATTCATAAATCCCAAGTCAGCCTTGATTGCTGACTTTATTTTCTAAACTTATTTTTAAAACTTGGTTCAAACTGACATCTGGTTATGCCAAAAATTTAATCCACCTTGAAATGGTAAAGGTTTGTCCCCTCATTTTACAGAGAAATTAGGTGATATGATCCAGATAATTCCAAAAGAAGATTTCTAAAAATATTTCAATCAGTGTCAGCATTACTAGTATAAGCACAACCTTAAGTGTGGCTTCACTTAGAGGGAAAACACTAATTTGATTAGCACAATTTTAGAAACTAGTCTCTTTGTAGCACAGTACATAACAAAGAGGTTGAGAGCAAAGACTAGAGCCAAGAGTCAGAATGCTTGGTTCTGAATCTCAATTCTAGCATTCACTATGAAACCCTGAATCCATGCCTCAGTTTCCTTATTTGTAAAATGATGATCTTTCTTACAAGGCTTTTTGAAGGATTAAATGGTTTAATAATATATACAATGTTTAGAACAGTGCTTAGAATACTAAATGTGCTCAATTAATTGGTAACCATTATTACGATTACTCTACAGTTATTTCTCAAGGCTAAAGTAGAAGACACATGTTAGAAATAGCTATGGGATGCTCATACCCTTGAGCTCCAGCATAAGGAGCTGCCCTCTAGCCCAGGGCACGGTCCTGGCTTGGAGGATTACAATGGCTTTGTTAGGTGGGGATCCATGGTCACAGAAAACCAAATAGAAGGGTCTTGGGAGTTCTGACCAGTTTCAAAATGATTCTGGCCCAACCAGGATCCCCCAAATAATTAAGATAATTCTCCATAAGAGTAGCTTGGGTTTAGTTCTACCTAGACTTTCTAATATAACCCTATTACAGAACTGTTTGTATAAGGTCCAGAGGTGACCAGAAATGTTTAATACAAGACCTTTCCTCAGTATTATCTCTTAGTGTGATTAAAATATATTTAAAAATTTCAAAGAATATACACATAAGTCACAGTAAATCCCATAGGGACAGATATTCCATGAAAGCAGGGACTCAGCCTATTTGTTTGCTGCTGCATCCCTGGTGTTGCAACATAGTTCACGGCACATAGTAAGCATTCTATAAAGACTTTCTTAAAAAAATGAATGCCCAGGAAATAGGTTTTTGTTGTTATTGTTGAATAACTCTTTCCCCTTCTTTCCTTCTCTGCTCTGTGAAACTGTTACTTAAAGGAGAAATGCATTATCTGATATCACTAGTAGCAGTCTCAGATATAGTAATAAGAAATGTACATTTAAAATTTTTTTTTTCCCCAATGTTTTTTATTTATTTTTGGGACAGAGAGAGACAGAGCATGAACGGGGGAGGGGCAGAGAGAGAGGGAGACACAGAAGTGGAAACAGGCTCCAGGCTCTGAGCCATCAGCCCAGAGCCTGACGCGGGGCTCGAACTCACGGACCACGAGATTGTGACCTGGCTGAAGTCGGACGCTTAACCGACTGCGCCACCCAGGCGCCCCAGAAATGTACATTTTAAAACTGTGCATTTTTATCTCAATCTAATCTGTGTAATAGTAACACCTAATTACTGTACTTAAGAAAATACAGATTTTGTTAATGAGGCATTTTAAGTTGTATGGGAAAAGTACATTAACCCATGTATGGCACAACATTAAAAAAATTTTTTTTAGTGTTTATTTATTTTGAGAGAGACAGAGTGTGAGTTGGGGAGGGGCAGAGAGAGAGAGGGAGACACAGAATCCAAAGCAGGCCCCAGGCTCTGAGCTGTCAGCACACGAGCCCAACTCAGGGCTTGAACACACGAGCTATGAGATCATGACCTGAGCCAAAGTCGATGCTCAACCGACTGAGCCACACAGGCACCCCAAGGCACAACATTTTAAATATAACCTTAAGAGCTTCACAAACCTTCTCCCAAAACCCATTTTCCATGGCCCTTAGTTTAGGTAAAATCATAAGCATACAGACTCAACTCAGAATTTGTGATAATTCAGGTATAGTATACATGTAAGATTTAGACTGAATAAAAGTTTGAAATGATTTGTTCCTTTGTGAATACTGTAGTCTTGTTTTCCTTTTGCTTTATGATTAAAGATGCTGTAAATATATTTTACCATGACATTCTAATATGCAGTGTGGCCAACAATGATTTAAAATAATTTCTTTAATGTATTTCATTATCATTTTATAATGCATTTAATATCATCTGTTTTGGCTTTAACATATACTTTATCATAATGGAATAACATGTTATCTCTTTATATCATTTCTGGTATACTTGGAAGAATAATGGGCAACTGAAAAGGAAAGTCTAACCTAATACCTGTGATTTTGGCCAAAGCACTTAACCTCTCTGTGTCAGTTTTCTCATCTGTAACACAGAAATAATACATACCAGCACTCACAAGAATACTGAGAAGATCAAATAATAATATATATAAAAGCATTAATTTGTTAATTTTAGTTAAAATTTAAATTTTTGAAAATAAGATTGGCTTTCTCTCAAATATTCTGAATTAGTAAGGCATAGACCTCAAGTCTGGTTCTACTTGGCTACGTTGTCAGAATAAACTTTTAGCTTTTGACATGCTACTGTGCTAAGTGGTAGCAGCTGAGGTTATAATCATGTCGAAACACATCCTCCAAATTCAAAGTGTTTTAACATAAGCAACGTAAAACTTTTATGTGAATATGAGGTTTGTGAACACTGTGATAATTTCAACTTACTCTTTTTTCCTACGACCATGAAAAAAACTGGCCCATTCAAAGCATGTCTTTTTGCTTCCAACCCAAAAAATGGAGGGAATACCAACTATGAGAGCCATCAGGTATTTCATCAGAAAGAGAATCAGGTCTGGACGACTCATTTGAGTAACCTACAAGAGAAAGAAAAATACCTTAAATATATAGAAAAAACTGTCTATCAAAGGCCATTATAAATCCTTTAAATAAACAACAGTAAAGTAATTCTACAATTTGATATTTTCACTTACATAGTTCTACAGTTAATTTTGTTATATGTAAAAGATACACACTCTTCAACTAAGTTTCTATTTTGTATTTTGAGTCCTATATTTTTCTTATTAGCTCACAATGGTATCTTCTAAAGAAAAAGATTATTAATGTAGAAAATAAGCCATGAGTAGGAATAGAGCCTCAAATATAATACCTATATTCTTCTTGGCCAATTCTGTTAGTCCTATCATTGATCATTACAATATAAAATTAGGGAAGTATTAATCCCCCCCCCTCCATTTTATTAGTTTTTGTGCTTATCTTTTATAGCCCTTCCTTCTACCTACCTGCTGGCTGTTTTCAAGCTTCCTCTTTAACCTATGAGTTATCTGTAAGTACATTTTCTAGTTTCTATTGATATGAGTTTTTAAAAATCTCTTTTTATTGTTGGTTTCAATTTTAATTATTGTGGTTAGAGAACATGGTCTATATTATTCTGGTTACCTTAAATTTTGGAGACTTCCTTTGTGATTTAGGACACGATTTTTCTAAGTATTCCTTGTGTACTCGAAAATAGCACATACTCTCTGTTGGGTACAAAATCTCCTCTGTGTACTATATCAATTAGTTCTGTCGTTCAAATTTTCTATACATTCAATTTTCTGTTCACCTGTTTTAATAGAGGTATGCCAAAATCGATCACATAAACAGGGACTCATCAGTTTTCTTCGAATCCTGTCAGTTTTCACTTTCAAGCCTCTGTTAGATGTTATGTAAATTCAATAATGCTCTAGTTGCTCATTTTGCTTATTAATGCTCTTCACCTTAAACTGTATCTTATCTGAGATTAATATTGTCACATCAGCTTTTCACTTCATCACAGCAATAGATTTTCCAGGTGCATCCTTTCCTGTCTACCAATGTATTCAAGTCTGTCTGTTTGGGTTATACTGTTTCTTTTAAGCAGTATACAGTTTACTTCCACTAAAATATACACTCCATGAAGAGATTATTTTCTCCACTGTTTTATCCCCAGAATCTAGACCAGTGCCAGCACATAGTAGGTACTCAATAAACACATACATTTAGAAAATATACTTCATTTTATTTAAAAAAATTATAGCTAAAACGATCAGCACCTTCATCTTTTTGAATACTCCTAGCACACTTTAGCCAACTATGGATTATTTTCCAGAAATTCAAAGCAACCTTTACAAAAATAATTATTTTTATTATCTTTAGTTATACTAAAGACAATAGTCTTTTTTGTCAAAAAGTACACCCTATGCCTACCTTTGGATTCCCTTTTCTTCTTGCTAAAGGATGACGTTTAGAAATTCTTACAGATAGGGTATGCCAGCGATAAATTATTTTAGTCTTTGCCTGAAATGTCTTTATTTTGCCCTCAATCTTGAATGGTGGTATAGATGGGTAAAGTTTCTCTTAGCATTTTAAAAACATTAGTTCATTGTCTTCTAGTTTCTATTGTTTCTGTTGAGAAGGTTAACTGATAATGTTTTAGAGATTTATTTCCTCTCTCTGGCAGCTTTTAAGTTTTTCTTTAACTTTTTCACTTTGTAGTTGCACTGAATGTTTCTCATTGTGATTTTTATTTCTTCTACTTAGTATGCAGAATGTACTTTTAATGTAAGGACCCAAGTTTTCATTTCTGGAGAATTTTCAGACATTAGGTCTTTGGTTACTGCTTCTTAGCCATTCTTATGGCCTCTTCTTCTAGAACTCCCATTAGATGTATACTGAAATTCCTCAATCCTTATTTTTCATGTTCTTAACTACATTACATAATTTTTTACTATTGCATGTCTCTCTATATTCTGTATTCTGGGTGAACTCTTGAGAATAACTTTCTTCTTCCCTAATTCCCTCTTCAACCATGTCTTATGTTAGGGTTCATTCTATCTACTGATTTAATTTTCATAAATTCAATTCTAAGATGTCTTAAAATTGGTTCTTATTTGTCTATTATTATTTCATTTCTGCTGACTTATCATAATTTCTTATTCTTTTAAATGGTTTATATTGTTTATCTTTTGGAGAATCCTAAACATTCTTATTCTTAAGTCTTTAAAAAATTATCTTACTACTTTCATTTCATCTGGTAGCAAATCCATCTTCTGATTGTTGATTTTGTTATATGCTTTCTAGGTTTGGCCTTTTTTTTAAAATTGTACTTTGGGATTTTAGTTTGCAGATCTTGAGTAAGAATTTTCTCTCTCTCTCCCTTCTTCTCTCCCTCATCTCACCCTGTCTTATGGCTTTTGGTTTGTCTTCACCAGTGCCCACAGGGACCTCATCAAAAACCAGGTTGTGTATTATTGGTTACTGGAGATTCAGGTATGGAGTCATTACAGTTTGGCTTAAATATTGAATGTCTTAAGGCTGTGCTGGCGCTCTCCCACATCTATAGATAATATTTTTATATTAACTACAGCTTCAGGGGACAGGTGGTATCACTATACAAACTTCATTTCAGGAGCAGGGAAGCCCCATTTCCAATTCCTTTTTTTTTTTTTTTTTTATGTTTATTTATTTATTTTGAGGAAGAGAGAGAGGCAGTGTGAGCAGGGAAGAGGCAGAGAGAGAAAGGGAGAGAGTCCCAAGTAGGCTCTGCATTGTCAGTGCAGAACCCAACATAGGGCTTGATCTCATGAACCGTGAGATCATGACCTGAGCTGAAATGAAGAGCTGTCCACTTAACCAACTGGTGCATCAATTCTTATTTTTAACCAGTGAGCCTAGTTCTGGTCCTCTGACTTCCATGTGATACTTATACTTTTCAATACTCCCCAGAAACTGAACACCAAATCACCTCTTCATACCTGAAGTTGAGTAGGCCCATGTTTTTAATCACTGGTCATCAGTTTGCATTTCTATTATATAAATCAGTTTATTTTGTCTTTTATATTGATTTCATTTAGAAATTTTGTTATGTTTTATCTGTAACTGTGATTTTATGTTTATGTTTAGATTTTATGTTTATGTTTATTATAGTAGCCTGGTAAGCTCAAAACATAGCACTTATATTACAATTGTAACTTAGAACTAAGGTGTGATTCCTTTAGGATTTACCTAAAAAATCAAACAGCAAATATTTATAGATCATCCACCACTCTAAGAATAATTCTTTTCAAAGTCCCATGAGACTTATAAAACAGATGTAAGGTTTGATTAATGTTTCCATCAAGCTGATAATCTAAATGAAAATACAAATTAAAGAAACTACTGAATAGTTAAGAACTATAATTAAGAAGCAGATGGAGATGCTAAAGCAGATCACAAATAACCTCCTCATTAAAAAATACAACGGCTTGTTGTTGTTTAAGATTTTATTTTTAAGTAATCTCTATACCCAATGTGGCGCTTGAACTCACAACCCCAAGATCAAGATCAGTTGCATGGTCTACCAACTGAGCCAGCCAGACATCCCTGTTTCACTTTTTCTTAATACTTCTATGTAGCATCAGTTATTGATGACTATCTCACATTTTACAAAACTTTTATCTCCCCTGGCTTCTAGGACACTGTATAGTCATGATTATTCTCCTAATAAGGCATTACATTCTCACTTTCATTACTTTCTTCTTGACTTCCTACTCCTGTTCTTCTACCCTTTGCTCCCCCACTACCCTCTATACAAGAGTTCTTAAAGTCACTCCTCAATTCTCTCTTTATACTCTCAACTATCATTAAGACTTAGAAGTCATCTAGTCTTATTCTTTACCTAACAAATTAATTTGCTTTCAACCTAGTTACTGTATGAATATAATTAGACAGTGGTATTGATGATAAAATACAAGCTATTCTAGCTATTCTAGCTATTCTTTTTTTTTCTT
Organism: Panthera pardus; assembly: GCF_024362965.1. Classification (NCBI taxonomy): domain Eukaryota; kingdom Metazoa; phylum Chordata; class Mammalia; order Carnivora; family Felidae; genus Panthera; species Panthera pardus. The sequence continues at coordinate 50,092,613 of NW_026526688.1, read as the reverse complement.
AATTCTTTTTAACGTTTATTTATTATTGACAGAGCATGAACAGGGGAGGGGCACAGAGAGAGGGAGACACAGAATCGGAAACAGGCTCTAGGCTCTGAGCGGTCAGCACAGAGCTCGACATGGGGCTTGAACTCACAAACCACAAGATCATGCCCTGAGTCGAAGTCAGACGCTTAACCGAATGAGCCACCCAGGCACCCCCTCTTCCAGCTATTCTGGCCACCTGTCCTAGTTTTGTCCTTTGGTACTATAAAGAATAAGGCTACCATTCCAGAAGTTCTTGTCAGTTCAATAAGATGCCGTGCCAGAAGCAACACACACACAAAAAAACACTGTAAATATTGGGAACAAGGAGACAAAAGACTATCCAGAAAATCCAAGAGAATCAAAGGGTTCAGTAACTAAGTTAGGCAAGATCATACAAAAATCAAATGTTTTCTTATATACCATCAATAACCAGAGAAGAAACATAATGAAAACAATTTCATTTATAATGCAAACAAAAACTAAAAAAATATCTAGAAATAAACCTAGCAAGAAATACAAAGAAAATGATAAAACTCTATCAAAGGACACAGAGAAAAAGAGTTCACGTTTCTACATGCAAACACGCAATATTTTAAAGATATCAATTCAATTATCCCCCAAATTAATCCTATAAACTTGGTACAATCCAAAAAGAGCAATAGGATTTTTCATAGAATGTTGAAAGTTTAGTATATAATAAAAGTATTTCAAATAAATGGGGGAAAAGATCATATATTGTTTAATAAATAATTTTGGGATGGTTGGCAATCCATCTGGAAACAAAATAATTTAGATGTCACTTCATATAAGAAAAGGAAATTCTAGACGGATTACAACAAATCATAAAAGTATGAACAGAATGAAGAACATTTTTATAATGATGGTGCAGAAGGCCATTTTAAAAACAGTAACACTAAGGGGCACCTGGTGGCTCAGTCAGTTAAGCGACCTACTCTTGATTTTGGCTCAGGCCATGATCTTACAATTTGTGAGATTGCAGCCACGACAGACTCCATGCCTGCTTCAGACTCTTTCTTCTCTCTCTCTCTGCCCTTCCCCCTGCTCACGTGCTCTCTCTCAAAATAAATATTTAAAAAAATAAAAAAAAAATTAAAAAGTAACATGAAAGAAGCCATAAGAGGAAAAGACTGACAGTTTTGATTACTAAAAACTTAAAATTTCTGCAGAACAAGAACTGTATTCACCTTAATAGATCAATGACTAACTAGGAATGTTAACTATATTATCTATCAATAAAGCAAACTAAGGAACAGAAACTAATAAAAATAGAAGAAACAAACAAAGGGAAGAAAACAGCAAATACACATGCACATGCCTGCATTCACACAGCTACAATTAAGAACAAAAATGCGGCACCTGGGTGGCTCAGTCAGTTAGGCATCAACCTCTTGCTTTTGGCTCAGGTCATGAGCTCGTGTAATTTGCGAGATTGAGACCTGTGTTGGGGGGAGGGATTCTCTTGGAATTCTCTCTCTTCCTCTCTGCCTCTCCCCTGCTTGCACATGCTCTCTCTCTCAAAATAAACATTAAGAAAAAGAGAACAAAACTAAAATAGCTTTAAGAGATTACTTTGCTCAATTCCATTCAAATAAACTTGAAAATTAATTGAAACAGATGATAGTAAAATATTAACTGATTCCACAAGCAAGCATAAAGTTGTACCTAACTCAACAGACTCTATAAAACAATAAAACTATATGTATCATTTATGAATTTTTATGCAAACAGAATCCAACAGCAAATTCAAAGAATATGCCATCACCAAAATACAAAGTACAAAAATACAATGATGGTTCAATAGGAAACCAATTTATAAATTCAACACACTGGATCAAAGGAAAAATATACATAATCATTTTCGTGTACGCCAAAGGCATTTGATAAATTGAACATCCATTTTTGTTTTTTAAAAAGTTATAATAAAATATGGAGATGATGAATAAGTTCTTAAAGTAACAAAATAACTATCTTGAGGCGCCTGGGTGGCTCAGTCGGTTAAGCACCCAACTTCAGCTCAGGTCATGATCTCACAGTTTGTGAGTTTGAGCCCCACGTAGGGCTCTGTGCTGACAGCTCAGAGCCTGGAGCCTGCTTCGGATTCTGTGTCTCCTTTTCTTTCTGACCCTATCCTGCTCCTGCTCTTTGTCTCTCAAAAATAAAATAAACGTTAAAAAAATTTTTTTAATAACTCTATCTCAATCTAAAAGTATCATGCTTAATGGGAATGCCAGAAGCCACTAAATATTCTCATTAACGTCAGGAATACAAGAAGAATATGTACTATACCACCACTCTTAGCCTTGTTTCAACAGTTCTAACAGATTGCAACCAAAGAAACAAATTGTGAGTATAGAAACTATAAAGGAGATAAAATTATTATTTATAAGTAATATAATTTTATACCTGGAAAAACTAAGAGAAAGGTAAAAATTATTACAAATCATAAGGTGGCAAGGTACAAGGTAAAATACAGAAATCACTTTCATATATACATACATAACAATCAGTTAGTAGGCAAAAAAAAAGGCCCTAAAATTCATATGTTGAAGTCTTAACTCTCAGTACCTCATAAGATGACTCATTTGGAGATAGAGCCTTTAAAAAGATAATTAAGGTTACATGAGGTCATATGGGTGGGTCCTAAACAAATCTGACTGGTGTCCTCACAAGAAGAAATTTGGACACCTACACACCAAGGATGCACCATGTGAGAAAAGACCATATTAAAAAAAAAAAAAAAAAAAAAAAGACTACTAGAAAAGGCCATGTGAGGAAATGGTAAGAGGGTGATCATCCACAAAACAAAGAGAGAGTTCTCAGAGGAAACCAACCCTGCTGATACCTTGATCTTGGACTTCCAGCCTCCAGAACTGTGAGAAAATAAACTTTTGTTGTTTAAACTGCCTAGTCTATAGTATACTGTTATGGCAGCCTTAGCAAACAAGTACAAACACAGTTTAAAAAAAAAAAAAAGCTAAACAACTAGGAAGGAATATATTTAATAAGAAAAATGAGTGATATATTGGAAGAACTTTAAAATATACTCCTCTTAAAACATGTTCTTTGCTAGAAACAATCACTATTATAAAATATTATAATATTTTATATTTTATATATTTAAAATATATTTAAAATATTTAATATATTTATATTTAATTAATATATTATTAATTATATATATTATATATATTTAATATATATAAATATATATAAATATATAATATATATATTATATATATTAAATATATATAATTAAATATATATATTAATATATAATATTAATAATTAATATATTTAAAATATATTTAAAATATTAAAATATATATTTTATATATTTAAAATATTAAAAAATCACTATTATAAAATACTATTATAAAAATGCAAATTCTCCTTGATTTCGCCATTAAATTTAACACAAGTCTAATAAAAATACCAACAGAGTTACCTGGGAATTAAACAGGATGATTCTAAAGTTCATATAGAAGAACACACAAGTCTAAACTGAAAGAGAAAAGAAATATGTAGGGGCCCCTGAGTGGCTCAGTTAGTTAAGCATCTGACTTTAGCTCAGGTCATGATCTAGCAATTTGTGGGTTCGAGCCCCACATCAGGCTCTGTGCTGACAGCTCAGAGCCTGGTGCCTGCTTCAGATTCTGTGTCTCCCTCTCTCTGCCCCTACCCCACTTGCATTCTCTCTCTCAAAAAATAAACATTAAAAATAAATAAATAAATAAGAAATAAGTAGAATTGAGCTATAATATAATTGTGTATACTGGAAGCATAGTTTTACTATTTATTACATGTGATATTTCAAGTCATCTGGAAAAGATGAATTATTCAGTAAGTGGATTCTAGTTAGGTATTTGGAAAAAAATAGCACTGAAGCCACACCATATCTCATACCAGGATAAATTCCTAGTAGATCAAAATTCAAATGTAAAAAAAAAGTAAACAACCAAAAAGAAACCACAAAGTTCAAGATGAAAGCTTTTAAATTCTCAGGATGGAGAATGACTTTCTAGTTATAACACAAAATCTACAAGCCATAAAAGTGGAGACAGATAAATCTGACTTCATAAAACCCCAACATTTCTGCATGGCTATAACTTCCATAAAGCCAAAAGACAATAAAAAAGCTGGTATAAAATTGTTACAAATGTATGGCAGATAAGGGGACTAATTTTATTAATAAATAAGTTTTATAAATAGATAAAAGTCTACTACTTAAGGAAAATTAGCAAAAGATATGGATAGTTTATAAAAAATGAAATACAAATATACGAGCTTAGGCTCACAGTTTAAAAAAATTAAAATTACATGACAATTCTACATTTTTAATCTATCAGATAGGTTAAGATCCAAGTCTGATAGTATGTTGCATTTGCAAATGTGTGGAGAAATATACTCTCATATATTGGAGATAGGAATATAAATCCATACCACCTCTATAAAAGACAATTTGGTAATATTTACCAAAATTATATACTTTATGAAGCTAATATAATATCATATGTCAACTGTATCTAAAAAATTATACTCTTGATCAAGCAATTCTTTTAAAAATTTATGTACAGATTTATTCACATTTATGTGAAATGATATATAAAAACTGTTTGCAATAGTAAAATATTAGAAACAATGTGTTTATCCAGTGAATGGCATATTATGAGGTCATAAAAAATATTGAGGAAGCCTTTTCTCTTCAGGTATTAGTCTCCAAGATATATAGTTAAATGTGAATAGTACCTACCATTTGAGTGAACAAAGAAAAAGGAATATACCTGCTTGTACATGCATAAGCGTCTCTGAAAGGATATAAAAATTCATTGTAATATTCAAGTTACCTTGGGAAGGGCACTGGGTAGCTGGGAGACACAGGCATAAATGGGAGATTTTTTTTCCCATATACTCATATAACTTTTGGGTTTTTAACTGTGTGAATATCTATTAAACATTTTTAATTTTTTTTTAACGTTTATTTATTTTTGAGACAGAGAGAGACAGAGCATGAACAGGGGAGGGGCAGAGAGAGGGGGAGACACAGAATCTGAAACAGGCTCCAGGCTCTGAGCTGTCAGCACAGAGCCCGACGCGGGGCTCGAACTCACGGACCGTGAGATCGTGACCTGAGCCGAAGTCGGCCGCTTAACCGACTGAGCCACCCAGGCGCCCCTCTATTAAACATTTTTTAAGAATAAAAGTAGAGAACTTCATTTTTTTAAGTCTGAGCATTCCAAATATAAAACTAAGAGTTGGGTGTGGTATGAGGAAATATCTCCATGGAAGAGCAGTATATAAATGAGTATAATATTTCTGATAGACAATCTCACAGTACTTACTAAAAATTGTAATGTGTATACCTTTTAAGTGACAAATTCTGTTTCAAGAAATACACGCTAAAGGAACAGTAGACCAATAATAGGAAATTGTTTAAATAAAGATACATTCTAGTTAGGTATCTAGAAAAAATAACCAAATAAGTAGCCATTCAACAATGATAACGTAAGTAAAGTGAAAAAAGGAAGATACAGTGGTATGCTTATGTTTAACAACTGGCTTTCTGGATGGAGGTAAGCTCTGTTTTGTAGCATCTACAAAGTCTGTAGTGTAAATACACCAACCATGCCACTTTCAAGCTACTCACTTACTATGGAGTCATGAAGAAAGGCACACAACTGCCTCTTGTGAGCCTGTGTGAGCAACCTCTAGTACACTACCAGGTGTAGACTAATGTGTCAAATATGATATTTATATTATATATATATTTTTTTTGAGAGAGAGTGTGCAAGCGAAGGAGGGGCAGAGAGAGAGGGAGAATCCCAAGCAGGCTCTGTGCTGTCAGTGAACAGCCCCAACATGGGACTCAAACTCACAACCTGTGGGATCAGGACATGAGCTGAAATCAAGAGTTGGATGCTCAACCACTGGGCCACCCAGGCCTCCCATTTATATTTAAAAATTACATATAATATCTGTAACATATTACATACATATCGAATATGACTTTTTAGTGTTTTGTTACATATCACTATGCACTGTTCTAGCTATCTACTCTTGTGTAGACACCAAAACTTAATAGCTTAAAACAGGTACTTATTATCTCTGACAGTTCTGTGAGTTGACTGGGCTCAGTTGGGTGACTCTCACTTGGGTTCTTGCATAGTTGCAGTTAATTCCAGCCCCATTTGTCATTTAACTGCATCATCTATCTGAACGTAATACTGAGATGGATATACATATAAGATGGTTTCTTCACTCAAACATGTAGAATATCAGTTAGGATTGCTGGGAAAGGTGGGAGGCTGGCTGGGACCTTTCCCTGCTCTCCTCTTCCTCCCTTCATGCAGCCTCACCATATAAGCTTATGACTAGTTTGGAGTTCCACACATTTTGTGGTTTCAGAGCAGGCTGACTTCTTACTAGAGGTTCGTTCCTCTCACAGGAAGCATTTCAAGAAAACCTGGAAAAAATGGCAAGGCTTCTTATGACTTAGCCTCAAGGTCACACAGAATCACTTTTGCTGCATTCCACTAATCAAAAACAAGTCACAAAGCCAGCCCGATTCAAGGAAAAGAACTACGTAGACAAGAGCAAAAAGTGTGATTCACTGGCTGGAGGCAACAGAGTATATATTTCTACAGTAGCTACCAAAATGTTAGAAAGGGGTGCCAGCTTGGCTCAGTCAGTAGAGCATGTGACTCTTGATCTCAGGGTTGTAAGTTCAAGCCTCACATTGGGTGTAGAGATTAAAAATAAAATCTTTAAAAAAATGGTAGAGTCAGAGGCTTAACCGACTGAGCCACCCAGGTGCCTCTGACAGCTCAGAACCTGGAGCCTGCTTTGAATTCTGCGTCTTTCTCTCTGCTCTCTCTCTCTCTCAATAAATAAACATTATTTTTTTAAATGTTAGAAAAATATAAAGAAAAATGCAAATACTGGTTATACTGATGGGGAGGTGTGTTTTTCTTCCTAGCATGTTTTACAATAATATTTTCCTAATATTCTGGAATTTTTTTAAGTGGAGAAAACCATATGTATATAATCAACATTTACAAAACATATTAACCACGAGAATTTCTCTCGTATTAATGGAATGTTAAAAGCTCATGAGATACAGTGTAAATCTAGATTATGGTAGATACCAGTAAATGTTCTACAAATGAATTGCTCTAAGAAAATACCAAGTTGTGCTCGCTTCGGCAGCACATATACTAAAATTGGAACGATACAGAGAAGATTAGCATGGCCCCTGCGCAAGGATGACACGCAAATTCATGAAGCGTTCCATATTTTTTCATATATTAAAAAATAAAAAAATAAAAAAAAAATACCAAGTTATATTCGTATTTAATAAAGTGTATAGTGAATATCATAAGTATCTAAAGTAAGTTATATAAAGAGACCAATGATCACCTAAATAGAACACTTGATGATGAGCTGTAAATGAATCAATGCCCAGGACTTATATTCAGCATTTACACACACACACACATCTTGTGACTTCCTTATATTCTCTACTATGGCACATTATTTCTTGAACACAGATCTTCACATAATAATAAGAACAAACGAATACAGACAGTATGTAAAATGAGTTGAAACATGTAAAGTACTTAGAACTGCACTTGACATCTAATAAATGTTCAAACATGTGGTACATGGGTACTACTGTCCCAGAAGATACTAAAAGATAATCCATAGTAAGATATTCTGTGGTAAAATACAATTGGATATTATTATAATTCCTCCTTGGAGATTCACATGCATATTCATATATTAAAGGCTCTGAGAAGTCCTGAAGTAAACAACCATTTATCTTTGTTTATTCCAGTGTTTCCAATGCTATTATATACAGTTAAATTTCCCCATGTGAAAATTGAGGGATTAGACTAGGTAAATTCTAAGGTTTATCCTAATAACCTGTAGCCCTATTAATCTTTTTTTTTTAACTTTATGTATTTATTTTGAGAGATAGACAGACAGACAGAGCAAGCACAAGCAGGGAACAGGCAGAGAGGGAGGCAGAGAGAGAATCCCAAGCAGGCTCTGCATTGACAGTGCAGCCCCTAATGTGGGGCTCAAGTTCACAAACTGTGAGATCGTGACCTGAACCCAAATGAGATGTTTAACTGATTGAGCCACCCAGGCGCCCCTAATCTTTTTGTTTTTAATGTTGTTGTTGTTTTTAATTTATTTTGAGAGAGTGAGTGAGTGAGCAGGGGAGCGCCAGAGAGAGAGGAGAGAGAGAATCCAAAGCAAGCTTGCATTGTCAGCACACAGCCCAAGGTGGGGCTTGATCTCAAGGTTAGTATGATCGTGACCTGAGTCGAAATCAAGAGTTGGATGCTTAACTGACTGAGACACCCAGGCACCCCTGTAATCCTACTATTCTTGAAAATTTTTCTAGGGGAATTAGAGACTAGTCTCTAATTTTTATTAGGTCTAATTTTGCTCCAAAAGTTATTTTCCATGATTTAAAAATCTATCATAGTAGTTAACACATATATTTTAACCATAACTATATACTTTTGACTCACAAAAGAGAAAGTTCCTATAAAAGTGGAGGAAGATAAGGGGAAGAATGAGACCATTCAGAAGCATGCTTCAAATCATATCAGCTTATATTCAGTGAATGGTGAGAAAAGAATAACTGAAGAAAAACAATTATTTGTAAATGTAAAGACAGGGCTCACATAATAAATAGGAAGAAGGCCAAGAACCTAAAAATTAAAACTAGTCAAAACTGTAAATAAGGTATGGAGGGAGATCTAATCAGATTTGAGTACAGAAGCAGAGCTATTATGTAATGTGAAAAGAGCACTGGCCTGAGCAATGTGACCTTGATAAAACCATTTTTAAAAAATTGCAGGCTTTAACTTAATGACTTTGAGGTTGCCTTCAATTCCAGATGACTGGTCATCTGCAGTCTAAAATACTCTTCTTCAGAGATCTTATCCAGTCAAATTCCTTCGTTTTATATGTGTGGAATCAAAGTAGGGAGGTAGACTGATTTGCTCAAGGTCATATAGCTAATTATTTCAGTCACTCAAGTACTGAGTGCCTACTATATCCTGGTACAAGAGATTTAACAGTAAATGAGTCAGAAAATTCTCTGCTCCACTGAGCTTACATTCTAGGGAGAGGTGGGGGCAGGGTGAGGGTGGAGTGCTGTCAATTAACAAGGAAATAAAGAAATCCTGTGATATCAGGTGGTAATAAAAACTCAGAACTAAAGCAGAGCAGGGGATAAAGTTTTGGAGGTGGTGCAAGTGCATGGGCCACATATTTTAGATCAAAATAGTGAGAAAAGGCATCTCCGAGAATACAGTATTTAAACAGGGATTCGGAATATACTCTGCAGTGAGAGTATTTCAAGCAGTAGGAATAGCAATGACAATAATCCTGAGAGAACAAATCTGTTGTTTCTCAAGATCAATAACAAGGAGACCAGCGTGTCTAGAGCAGAGCAAGCAAGCAGAAAGGTAGGCAGTAGGTCAGAGAAGGCAGGAACCACATTATAAATGGCCCTGCAGGCAATAAAGAAAATGATGACTTTTTTCTTAAGAGTAACAGGAAGTCATTTGAGGGTTTTGTTTGAAGGCACAATATGATCTCATTTATGTTTTATTTTTTTAATGTTTATTTATTTTTGAAGGAGAGAGAGACAGAGTGTGAGTGGGGGAGGGGCAGAGAAGGAGGGAGGCACACAATTGGAAGCAGGTTCTAGGCACAGAGCCTGATGCAGGGCTCAAACTCACAAGCTGTGAGATCATGACCTGAGCCGAAGTCAGACACTTAAACTGACTGAGTCACCCAGGCACCCCTCATTTATGTTTTAAAAAGTTCACCCTGGTCACTTATTGTAAACAAATTGTAAAGGAACAAGAATAGAAGAAGATGAACTGGAAGGCCACTGTTGAAATATCAAATAGCGTGGACCAAGGTAGAAGTGAAGGTGGTCGGAAGTTGATGGGTTGGGTGTGATGAGGTATGTGAGAAAAAGAGGGTTCAAAATGGCTCCTAATTTGGGGTGAGAGCAACTCATGAATCATAACATAATTTACTAAATGGGGGAAGAACCGGGGATGTGACACAGGAAGCAGGTTCTAGGAGAAAAACAAAGAGTTCTGTTTTAGACATGTTAAGTTGCAAATGCCTTGTAGATTTCTGAAAGGAAATGTCGTGTGTGTGTGTGTGTGTGTGTGTGTGTGTGTGTGTGTGTTTATGTCTGGAACTCAGAAATGAAGTTGGGCTATATAGTCTAAAACATGGGACTGGACAAGACAATCCAGGTAAGGGGAGGGAGGAAAAAAGATATCCTAAGTGAGAAACCATGTCTTCTAACTTCTTTAGTGTTTTAAACTGCATTGTACTGCCTTTTATGAATTAGAAATACTGTCCACATAACAGAAATGCTTGAATTAAAGGGAAGAAGTGCTAAAAACAAAAAGCAGTGAAGTCAACAACAACAAATCAGTAAAAACAGCAACAACCAAAATCTTCAATCAGGCAAGGCAATACAGTGAGGAACTGAAGGACAGAGGGATATAACATGGAATATTTTGTATTATAAGATTCTGGTTAAAACCAAAATTCCAGGGATGACAAATCAGCACCTGCCCATGTTCAGAATACAGTAACAAAGCGACTCAAGAAATACCTTTGTGAACGTGCCGTATGCAAAGAGTGCTGGAGCCAGAGGGCCAAGACTCTGCAAAAGAATGGCCAACCTATTGCTGTAAGGAAAGGAATTTTCCCTTATACACAAGGAAAAAGAGAAAAGAAAATGTATTATTATCTAGCTGTAAAACACACAAAAAATTCAGGCAGTTAGCATGTAAAACAGGATCTGTAGTAGCTAGAAAGGCAAAACTCACTAAAGAAAAATATTTAAATAAAGGAAAAGGGGGGCACCTGGGTGGCACAGTAGGTTAAGCTTTCAACTTTGGCTCAGGTCATGATCTCACAGCCAGGCTAATGAGTTTGAACCCTGCTTTGGGCTCTGTGCTGACAGCTCAGAGCCTGGAGCCTGCTTCGGATTCTGTCTCCCTCTCACTCTGCCCATCTCGCACTCACACTCTCTCTCAAAAATAAACATTAAAAAAAATAATAAAGGAAAAGGAATACAATGTTCAGTTTTTATTTTAAAACAGCCCTATATTGAGCTGAATGCTTACAGATGTTTTTTTTTTTTTTGAGGAAAAAACCCACCAAATACCTCAGTTCCTGGTATAATTAGAATGGACAAACAAGAAACTTTACTGTCTCATTTATAACTGTCCTTTTAAAACACTATATTCCTGGGACGACTGGGTGGCTTGATTTTGGCTCAGGTCATGATCCCAGGATCATGGGATCAAGCCCCACATCAGGCTCCATGCTGAGTGTGGAGCCTGCTTGGGATTCACTCTCTCTCGTCCCCTCTCCCATATATACATGCTCTCTCCAAATATAAAAAATGAGTAAGTTTTAAAAAGTTAAAAAAAGGGGGTTCCGGAAGATGGCGGTGTAGGAGGACGCGGGGCTCACAGCGCGTCCTGCCGATCACTTAGATTCCACCTACACCTGCCTAAAGAACCCAGAAAACCACCAGAGGATTAGCAGAAGGGAGTCTCCGGAGTCAAGTGCAGACTAGAGGCCCACGGAAGAGGGTAGGAAGGGCGGCGAGGCGGTGCGCGCTCCACGGACTGGCGGGAGGGAGCCGGGGCGGAGGGGCGGCTCGCCCGCCAAGCAGAGCCCCCGAGTCTGGCTGGCAAAAGCGGAGGGGCCGGACAGACTGTGTTCCGACAGCAAGCGCGACTTAGCGTCTGGGAGGTCATAAGTTAACAGCTCTGCTCGGAAAGCAGGAAGGCTGGAGGACAAAGGGAGGGAGAGCTGCTGAGCCCCCGGACGGCAGAGCTCAGCTTGGCGGGGAACAAAGGCGCCAGCGCCATCTCCCCCGCCCATCCCCCAGCCAAAATCCCAAAGGGAACCAGTTCCTGCCAGAGAACTTGCTCGCTCCGCTCTGCGCAAACACCCAACTCTGTGCTTCTGCGGAGCCAAACCTCCGGCAGCGGATCTGACTCCCTCCCGCTGCCACAGGGCTCCTCCTGAAGTGGATCACCTAAGGAGAAGCGAGCTAAGCCTGCCCCTCCAGCCCCCGTGCACCTTGCCTACCCACCCCAGCTAATACGCCAGATCCCCAGCAACACAAGCCTGGCAGTGTGCAAGTAGCCCAGACGGGACACGCCACCCCACAGTGAATCCCGCCCCTAGGAGAGGGGAAGAGAAGGCACACACCAGTCTGACTGTGGCCCCAGCAGTGGGCTGGGGGCAGACATCGGGTCGGACTGCGGCCCCGCCCACTAACTCCAGTTATACACCACAGCACAGGGGAAGTGCACTGCAGGTCCTCACCACGCCAGGGACTCTCCAAAATGACCAAACGGAAGAATTCCCCTCAGAAGAATCTCCAGGAAATAACAACAGCTAATGAACTGATCAAAAAGGATTTAAATAATATAACAGAAAGTGAATTTAGAATAATAGTCATAAAATTAATCGCTGGGCTTGAAAACAGTATACAGGACAGCAGAGAATCTCTTGCCACAAAGATCGAGGGACTAAGGAACAGTCACGAGGAGTTGAAAAACGCTTTAAACGAATTGCAAAACAAAATGGAATCCACGATGGCTCGGCTTGAAGAGGCAGAGGAGAGAATAGGTGAACTAGAAGATAAAGTTATGGAGAAAGAGGAAGCTGAAAGAAAGAGAGATAAAAAAATCCAGGAGTATGAGGGGAAAATTAGAGAACTAAGTGATACACTAAAAAAAAATAATATACGCATAATTGGTATCCCAGAGGAGGAAGAGAGAGGGAAGGGTGCTGAAGGGGTACTTGAACAAATTATAGCTGAGAACTTCCCTGAACTGGGGAAGGAAAAAGGCATTGAAATCCAAGAGGCACAGAGAACTCCCTTCAGACGTAACTTGAATCGATCTTCTGCACGACATATCATAGTGAAACTGGCAAAATACAAGGATAAAGAGAAAATTCTGAAAGCAGCAAGGGATAAACGTGCCCTCACATATAAAGGGAGACCTATAAGACTCGTGACTGATCTCTCCTTTGAAACTTGGCAGGCCAGAAAGGCTTGGCACGATATCTACAGTGTGCTAAACAGAAAAAATATGCAGCCGAGAATCCTTTATCCAGCAAGTCTGTCATTTAGAATAGAAGGAGAGATAAAGGTCTTCCCAAACAAACAAAAACTGAAGGAATTTGTCACCACGAAACCAGCCCTACAAGAGATCCTAAGGGGGATCCTGTGAGACAAAGTACCAGAGACATCACTACAAGCATAAAACATACAGACATCACAATGACTCTAAACCCGTATCTTTCTATAATAACACTGAATGTAAATGGATTAAATGCACCAACCAAAAGACATAGGGTATCAGAATGGATAAAAAAACAAGACCCATCTATTTGCTGTCTACAAGAGACTCATTTTAGATCTGAGGACACCTTTAGATTGAGAGTGAGGGGATGGAGAACTATTTATCATGCTACTGGAAGCCAAAAGAAAGCTGGAGTAGCCATACTTATATCAGACAAACTAGACTTTAAATTAAAGGCTGTAACAAGAGATGAAGAAGGGCATTATATAATAATCACAGGGTCTATCCACCAGGAAGAGCTAACTATTATAAATGTCTATGCGCCAAATACCCGAGCCCCCAGATATATAAAACAATTACTCATAAACATAAGCAACCTTATTGATAAGAATGTGGTCATTGCAGGGGACTTTAACACCCCACTTACAGAAATGGATAGATCATCTAGACACACAGTCAATAAAGAAACAAGGGCCCTGAATGACACACTGGATCAGATGGACTTGACAGATATATTTAGAACTCTGCATCCCAAAGCAACAGAATATACTTTCTTCTCGAGTGCACATGGAACATTCTCCAAGATAGATCATATACTGGGTCACAAAACAGCCCTTCATAAGTTTACAAGAATTGAAATTATACCATGCATACTTTCAGACCACAATGCTATGAAGCTTGAAATCAACCACAGGAAAAAGTCTGGAAAACCTCCAAAAGCATGGAGGTTAAAGAACACCCTACTAACGAATGAGTGGGTCAACCAGGCAATTAGAGAAGAAATTAAAACATATATGGAAACAAACGAAAATGAAAATACAACAATCCAAACGCTTTGGGATGCAGCGAAGGCAGTCCTGAGAGGAAAATACATTGCAATCCAGGCCTATCTCAAGAAACAAGAAAAATCCCAAATACAAAATCTAACAGCACACCTAAAGGAAATAGAAGCAGAACAGCAAAGGCAGCCTAAACCCAGCAGAAGAAGAGAAATAATAAAGATCAGAGCAGAAATAAACAATATAGAATCTAAAAAAACTGTAGAGCAGATCAACGAAACCAAGAGTTGGTTTTTTGAAAAAATAAACAAAATTGACAAACCTCTAGCCAGGCTTCTCAAAAAGAAAAGGGAGATGACCCAAATAGATAAAATCATGAATGAAAATGGAATGATTACAACCAATCCCTCAGAGATACAAACAATTATCAGGGAATACTATGAAAAATTATATGCCAGCAAATTGGACAACCTGGAAGAAATGGACAAATTTCTAAACACCCACACTCTTCCAAAACTCAATCAGGAGGAAATAGAAAGCTTGAACAGACCCATAACCAGCGAAGAAATTGAATCGGTTATCAAAAATCTCCCAACAAATAAGAGTCCAGGACCAGATGGCTTCCCAGGGGAGTTCTACCAGACATTTAAAGCAGAGATAATACCTATCCTTCTCAAGCTATTCCAAGAAATAGAAAGGGAAGGAAAACTTCCAGACTCATTCTATGAAGCCAGTATTACTTTGATTCCTAAACCAGACAGAGACCCAGTAAAAAAAGAGAACTACAGGCCAATATCCCTGATGAATATGGATGCAAAAATTCTTAATAAGATACTAGCAAATCGAATTCAACAGCATATAAAAAGAATTATTCACCATGATCAAGTGGGATTCATTCCTGGGATGCAGGGCTGGTTCAACATTCGCAAATCGATCAACGTGATACATCACATTAACAAAAAAAAAAGAGAAGAACCATATGATCCTGTCAATCGATGCAGAAAAGGCCTTTGACAAAATCCAGCACCCTTTCTTAATAAAAACCCTTGAGAAAGTCGGGATAGAAGGAACATACTTAAAGATCATAAAGGCCATTTATGAAAAGCCCACAGCTAACATCATCCTCAACGGGGAAAAACTGAGAGCTTTTTCCCTGAGATCAGGAACACGACAGGGATGCCCACTGTCACCGCTGCTGTTTAATATAGTGCTGGAAGTTCTAGCATCAGCAATCAGACAACAAAAGGAAATCAAAGGCATCAAAATTGGCAAAGATGAAGTCAAGCTTTCGCTTTTTGCAGATGACATGATATTATACATGGAAAATCCGATAGACTCCACCAAAAGTCTGCTAGAACTGATACATGAATTCAGCAAAGTTGCAGGATACAAAATCAATGTGCAGAAATCAGTTGCATTCTTATACACTAACAATGAAGCAACAGAAAGACAAATGAAGAAACTGATCCCATTCACAATTGCACCAAGAAGCATAAAATACCTAGGAATAAATCTAACCAAAGATGTAAAAGATCTGTATGCTGAAAACTATAGAAAGCTTATGCAGGTAATTGAAGAAGATATAAAGAAATGGAAAGACATTCCCTGCTCATGGATTGGAAGAATAAATATTGTCAAAATGTCAATACTACCCAAAGCTATCTACACATTCAATGCAATCCCAATCAAAATTGCACCAGCATTCTTCTCGAAACTAGAACAAGCAATCCTAAAATTCATATGGAACCACAAAAGGCCCCGAATAGCCAAAGTAATTTTGAAGAAGAAGACCAAAGCAGGAGGCATCACAATCCCAGACTTTAGCCTCTACTACAAAGCTGTCATCATCAAGACAGCATGGTATTGGCATAAAAACAGACACATAGACCAATGGAATAGAATAGAAACCCCAGAACTAGACCCACAAACGTATGGCCAACTCATCTTTGACAAAGCAGGAAAGAACATCCAATGGAAAAAAGACAGTCTCTTTAACAAATGGTGCTGGGAGAACTGGACAGCAACATGCAGAAGGTTGAAACTAGACCACTTTCTCACACCATTCACAAAAATAAACTCAAAATGGATAAAGGACCTGAATGTGAGACAGGAAACCATCAAAACCTTAGAGGAGAAAGCAGGAAAAGACCTCTCTGACCTCAGCCGTAGCAATCTCTTACTCGGCACATCCCCAAAGGCAAGGGAATTAAAAGCAAAAGTGAATTACTGAGACCTTATGAAGATAAAAAGCTTCTGCACAGCAAAGGAAACAACCAACAAAACTAAAAGGCAACCAACGGAATGGGAAAAGATATTTGCAAATGACACATCGGACAAAGGGCTAGTATCCAAAATCTATAAAGAGCTCATCAAACTCCACACCCGAAAAACAAATAACCCAGTGAAGAAATGGGCAGAAAACATGAATAGACACTTCTCTAAAGAAGACATCCGGATGGCCAACAGGCACATGAAAAGATGTTCAACGTCGCTCCTTATCAGGGAAATACAAATCAAAACCACACTCAGATACCAGCTCACACCAGTCAGAGTGGCCAAAATGAAGAAATCAGGAGACTATAGATGCTGGAGAGGATGTGGAGAAACAGGAACCCTCTTGCACTGTTGGTGGGAATGCAAATTGGTGCAGCCGCTCTGGAAAGCAGTGTGGAGGTTCCTCAGAAAATTAAAAATAGACCTACCCTATGACCCAGCAATAGCACTGCTAGGAATTTATCCAAGGGATACAGGAGTACTGATGCATAGGGGCACCTGTACCCCAATGTTTATAGCGGCACTCTCAACAATAGCCAAATTATGGAAAGAGCCTAAATGTCCATCAACTGATGAATGGATAAAGAAATTGTGGTTTATATACACAATGGAATACTACGTGGCAATGAAAAAAAATGAAATATGGCCTTTTGTAGCAACATGGATGGAACTGGAGAGTGTGATGCTAAGTGAAATAAGCCATACAGAGAAAGACAGATACCATATGGTTTCACTCTTATGTGGATCCTGAGAAACATAACAGAAACCCATGGGGGAGGGGAAGGAAAAAAAAAAAAAAAAAGAGGTTGGAGTGGGAGAGAGCCAAAGCATTAGAGACTGTTAAAAACTGAGAACAAACTGAGGGTTGATGGGGGGTGGGAGGGAGGGCAGGGTGGGAGGGAGGGCAGGGGGGGTGATGGGTATTGAGGAGGGCACCTTTTGGGATGAGCACTGGGTGTTGTATGGAAACCAATTTGACAGTAAATTTCATATATTAAAAAAAAAAAAAAAAAAAAGACAATGATAGAAAATAAAGGACAGAAAACAAACCATGGAATAGTGAAATAAGTTTCACACATGTAACTTAACATATGACAGAGGCAGCACTACAGATCAGTAGATAAAAGATGGACTAAATAAATAGCACTAATTGGATATCTATATACTTAAAAAATAGTATTTCCCCTGCACACCAGATATAAAAATAAATTCTATAGTTTAAAAATCATAAATCTGGAAAGCAAAACTTTAAAACTGCTAGACAAAAACACAAATGAATATTTCTTTTATTTAAAATTTTTTTTCATGTTTATTTATTTTTGTGAGAGAGAGAGACAGAGCATGAGCAGGGAAGGGGCAGAGAGAGAGAGGGAGACACAGAATCTGAAGCAGGCTCTAGGCTCTGAGCTGTCAGCATAGAGCCCAACGCAGGGCTTGAACTCACGAATGGTGAGATCATGACCTGAGCCGAAGTTGGACACTTAACTGACTGAGCCACCCAGGTGACCCCAGATGAATATTTTTTATGACCTTCAGGTAGAGATTTCTTAAAATACATTTAAAAAAAAACAACAAAGAAAAAATGGATATCTACATTAAAATTTTAAACTTCAGTTCAACAAAGGACACCATTAAAAAAGTAAAAAGCCAAGCTAGATGGTATCTGTAATGTATAAACTGACAAAGAATTGTAATCCAGAATATATGTGTGCATATTTGTGTGTGTATAAAAAAAAGCAATTCACAGAAGACAAAACCTAAACAGTTAATGAACATAAGAAGTTCAATCTTACTAGCAATACAAATTAAAGAATTTGAGGAATTCTCAAATTAGGGAAATACAAATTAAAATAGCAATGACTACAATAAGATTGCTCAAAATTAAAAGGTCTGATGACACCAAATGATGATGAGGATGTAAAATAATGAAAACTTTCTGTACTTTCATATGGGGGGGGGGGTGTCTAAACTGGTTAAACCAGGGGCACCTGGGTAGCTCAGTCAGTTAAGCACCCAACTTCAGCTCAGGTCATGATCTCACAGTTCGTGGGTTCGAGCCCCACGTCAGGCTGTGTGCTGACAGCTCAAAGCCTGTAGCCTGCTTCAGATTCTGTGTCTCTCTCTCTCTGTCCCCCCACCCCCAACTCATGCTCTGTTCTGTCTCTCTCTCTCAAAAATAAATGAACATTAAAAAAAAAACAAACCCTTTAAATTGGTTAAAACATTTTGGAAAGCAATTTGGCAACATCCTAGTAAAGCTGAAGAATCACAGATTTTATGACCCAACAATTACATTTTTAGGTATATATTCTAGAGAAGCTCAAATGGATACACAAGAATATTCATAGCAGCATTATTTATAATAGAGGAAAAAAAGGTACAACCTGAATATCCAGAGTAAAATAAACAAACGTGATATAGTCATACAACAGAATACTGAACAGCAGAAAAAGCAAATAAACCCTTATATATTACCGCATCTCACAAACACAATGTATGACAAAAGCAAGCTGTAAAAAATGCATAGTTTTGACACTATAACGTTATAAAATAAATACTATATATAATTTAGGAAAAAATACATGTAAGTAAATATCTAAGTAAACATACAAAAACACCAAGTTCTAAATAATGACAGTTTAGAAGAGAGTTTCAATCAGGGAGGGAGATCTGAGGTTTTGGTAGTGTTTTATTTATTAAGTGGTTGACAAATCTATTGGTATCTCATGTTTACTCTTCATATATCTCTGTATGTCAGAAACATTTAAAACAACTTTTAAAAAGAAAAGACAAAAAGGAAGTCAAGGATCCTGTAATTACAATACTTTGTTCCTCTCGGGGTGGCAATAGTTCTAAAATTTATTTATTTTTAAATGTTCATTTATTTTGCGAGAGAGAGAATGAACACAAGCAAGGGAGGGGTAGAGAGAGGAGAGAGAATTCTAAGCAGGCTCCACACTGTCAGTACAGAGCCGGACACGGGGCTCAATCCCACAAACCGTGAGATCAAGATCTGAGCTGAAATCAAGAGTCGGAAGCTTAACAGACTGAGCCACCTAGGCACCAAAGCAGTACTATGTAGGATAAGTAGAGAGCTAATTAGTAATTCACTTCTTTCATTAGATCTGTATCTATGCATCTTCCTTTTACTTTCCAAGTTTATCTTTTCCAATCTTTGGCCTATTGACTTATTTCTAACCCTGTGAAAATAAATACAGTAAGCTGATTAGGAAGGAATTAACTAGTAAATGCTCAGAAAGGTAACCACAGAGTATTATTACCTCAAAAATTTATCATGACATCTTGATATATTATGCCTATTATTTAATTAACTTCATAAAAACCCACAAATGAGGTTAAGGCTTAAAGCCAAAATTTATCCAATAACTTAAAATGAAAGCAAAAATAATTCAGTTATCTCATTCCAGTCTACCTTTGCTTTGATGACATTATGAAAAAGAAAATCTCTTCTTCAGAAGTTACACTTGATTAATAAAGCACAACATCTTGAATTTTCATCCAAATTATACCTGAGATAAAAAATAATCACTGTGATGTCACTTTAGTCTTACAAATTAGAAATAACTAGAAAATGGAAAGTATACTATATACATATACTTTACAATATGTATGCAATAACTGGGAAGCAAATAATTAAAAACATTGTAGAATTTACACTTGATCTTGATGCACATAAAGAATTCTCATGTTCATTCACAATATGATGATGACCATTCATCTTGTGAAAAGCATAATCTTTCTTTTTTAGATTAAAAAAATAAACTAGTTTTCCCCCCAACAAATAAAGGGTAAATCATTCTGAAAAGTTCCCTTCTCTCTTCCAAAATATTAACTGAAGAAACTAAATTAGTATGTCATTAAGTATAAAATAATGTAACAGAAACATGGTTTAGATTTTGCCAAGCATTATTACTACAACAGATCAACTTCCTCAGCCTTGCAAAAACTATTTAGGGGATAGACCATGTTCAGAAATGAGTTATTTGAAACTCCTCAAAATTGCTCTGCAATCTCATGATTTATAGATTAATAAAACAAGACATTAATGAAAGAAATGCAAGACAAATAAATGGAAAGGTAATTTGTGCTCATGAATTAGAAAAATTAATATGGTTGAAATGTCCATTATTGCCTAAGAAAATCTACAGATTAAATGCAATCCCTACCAAAATTCCAATGGCATTTTCACAGAAATAGAACAAATAATCCTAAAATTTGTTTGGAACCACAAAACACAAAATAGCCAAAGCAACCTTAAGAAAGGAGAACAAAGATGGAGACATCACGCTCCCTGATTTCAAACTATATTACAAAGCTATAGCAATCAAACCAGTATGGTATTGGCATAAAAACAGACACGCAGATCAACAGAACAGAATAGAGAGCCCAGAAGTAAACGCATGCATACATATATGGTCAGTTAATTTACAACAAAGGAGTTAAGAATATACAATGGGGAAAGGATAGTCTCTTTAATAAACAGTGTCAGGAAAACTAGACAGTTTTAATCCATACACAGAAAAGGACTCAAAATAGATTAAAGACTTGAATGTAAGATCTGACACCATTAAACTCCTAGAAGAAAACACAAGCAGTAAGCTCCGTGACTTGGTCTTGGCAATAAATTTTGGGATATGACATCAAAGGCAAAAGTAACAAAAGCAAAACTAAACAAGTTGCACTACATCAACTAACAAGTTTCTGCAGAGCAAAGGAAAGCATCAACAAAAGGATGCTTCCATACAACCCACTGTATGGAAGAAAATATTTGCAAATCATATAGTTGATAAGGGATCAATATCCAAAATACATAAATAACTCATACAACTTCAAAGCAAAACAATATTCAATCCAATTTAAAAATGGGCAGAAGATCTGAATAGACAGCTCTCTGAAGACACGGCAGACATGTACATGAAAAGATGTTCAACATGGCTAATTATCAGGGAAATGCAAATCAAAACCACAACATCACCTCACACCTGATAGGACTATTATCAAAAAGGCAAGAATGTGTCAGCAAGGATGTGGAGAAAAGGGAACCCTTGTTCCCTATGGTGCAGGCACTATGGAAAACAGTGTAGAGGTTCCTCAAAAACTTAAAAATAGAACTACCATATGATCCAGCAATTCCACTTCTGGGTATTTCTCAAAAGAACATGAAAACACTAACTTGAAAAGATCTATGCACCCCTGTGTTCACTGCAGCATTATTTACAATATCAAGATACACAAACAACCTGTGTCCACTGACAGATGAAGTGATAAAGAAAATGTGGTGTACACACACACACACACACACACACAATCTTAGCCAGCCATACAAAAGGATGAACTTTTGCCGTTTGTGGCAGTATGATTGGATCTTTACAGCATCATGCTAAATAAGTCAAACAGAGGAAGACAAATGCCATATGATCTCACTTATATGTGGAATCCAAGAAACAAAACCAAGCTCACAGATACAAATTGGTAAAACAGATTGGTAGTTAAGAAATGAGTGAAGGGGGTCAAAAGATACAAACTTCCAGTTTTAAAATAAGTCATAGGGATGTAATATATAGCATGGTGACTAAAGTTAATGCTACAGTATCACATATTTGGAAGCTACTAAGAGTAAATCTTAAAAATTTTCCTAAGAAAAATTGTTATAATTATGTATGGTAATAAATGTTTAAACTAGACTTATTGTGGTGATCATTTCACAGTATATACAAACATTGAATCATTATGTTGTACACCCTAACGTCAATTATACCTCAATTAAAAAAACCTGATCTTACATTTTAATACTTAAAATGATAAAAACAATTTCCATTTGGAATAAATAGGCACAAACTTTCCAATTTCATGAATATATTCTGAAACACCTGAATCACTTTCCAGAAAGCATGAGTTTCTATTAATCACATTCACTTTAAAAAATAGTTTTCCTTTCAATTAGGCCAATGCTAGGAAAGCTCTTTGAAATTTTCATTAAGACATGCATGAAATGTGGTTTTATGGTTCTAATTTATGTTTACAGGTATAAAGCAAAAGTTATGACACCTAGCATCAAAATACATGGTTAATTATGCTTTCTGGATCTTAAGGTCAAAAATGGTTAAGGAATGAAGGGAATTAAATTTAGTGACTTCTTACTGTGTGCTGAGCTCTTTTAAGTATATTATGTCTTTCTCAAGACAGTCTCAGAGGAAAAAAAAATTCTGTATATAAATACAAGAAGCTATGGACACGGGGTGAAAATTGAGAATATGAGGAATAAAAGTAGGAATAATGCTTTTAACTATACATTTTTACTATTATTCATTCTAACACAGCACCTATTCAAAAAGTTAAAAAACAATCAGGAAAAAAAACCCCAAACCTCTGAAGAACAAGTGGCCAATGGGAGAGGGGGCAGGAGAGAAAGCAAAAAAGGGTAAAGAGAGAAGGGCATTTAATCAGGGATTCTGGAATAATAATTGATTTCTGATGCAACTCACTGATTGAAGCATTAACCCAATGATGGTCTATATACATTTTTTGTACTTTTTTTTCTACTGGATTTTAGGTATGTATTTTAAAACCCCAAATTATGCAGCTACTAGTATTTTACAGAAACTGTATTTGCTTTGCTTAATACCCAATTTTATTTCCTTGTCATTCTTTCATCTCCTATCCCTCAGAGATCATTTCATTCTTCTTGAAATACAACCTTTAGAAATGCCTTTAGTACAAGTCTCTTGGTGATAAACTCTGTTTTTGTTTATATGGAAATGGCTTCATTTCATCCTTGTTCTTGAGAACAGGCTGAATTCTCCAGAAGATGCAGAATTGAATTTTGGAGTATTAAGGCATTTATGAGGAAGAGACCTGTGAAGCAAAGGGTTCCATGGAAGCAGGACTGAGCAAAGGAAAAGTGACCTGCCATGAATTCTCAGAAAAGCCTCCACTAACTGATAGGGAGTCTTGGAGCAAATAATGACCTTTAAAATGTCCCACGTTGGGCCAATCGCCAGGGCTATCCCACCCTAACAATTGGTAGTTGCAGGCCATCCCAGGAAGGGATGAAGTCAGATAAGGCAGCTCTCTGAAGCTGAAAGGGTGTCTGCCAACCACACTTCCTGCAATGGAGAGTCTTTCTTTGAAGGAGATCTGGCAGTACATCTCCATGCTTACCACAGCAGTTTCACAAGGCGCAAAATTCTGGTTGAAGTTTTTCTCCATATTTAAAGATATTATACGGTCTTCTATTTTCATTGTTGTTGTGGACTCTGCTATTATTCTGTTGGTCTTTTTTGTTGTTTTGGGTTGGGGTTTTTTTTTTTTTTTTTTTTTTTTTGATGAGCTGTCCTTTCTTTGTTGACTGTTTTCAAGATTTTTGTCTCTGGTGCTCACCAAAAGTTTCACAAAAGTGTTATTCTTATTTATTCTGCTAGGGGTATATAGTACCTCCTTGATCTATGGATTCACATATTTGCAGTTTTGTAAAATTTACAGCCATTACCTCCTTAAATATTGTCTCCTATGCATTATTTCAGTTTTCTCCTCTAGCAAGTCATTTCCTGGGACTCTAATTTTCCTCTTTTTAAACTTCTCATTCTGTCCTCCATTTCTCTTAATATCACTTTCATATTTTCCCTGTCTCTCTTGCTGCATTCTGGGTAACTTTTTCACCTACATACACCAGTTAAATTTCTCTTTAAACAGCAGTCTAACCTGTTTTGCATTTCAAAATTCAGTTTCTATTTCAAAAATTGTTTCTAGACATCTGATTTTTTTAAACAAAAACTGTTATTTATTCCAAGTAGTTTCTTGTAGATTGGTAATCTTTGTGACTATACCTATTATTTCTATAAATATTACATACTTTATTATCTCACAATTTCAGTATCTGTGGTTCTAGGTTTGATGTTGTTATATGGAATGACTCAGTCATAGGAATGACTCAGTCACAGGGGCTTGTTTTCTAATGTGTTTGGGAGCGTTATATTGCCAGCTATTTGGTTAATTACTCAGTGAGGATCCTGCAGAAAAGAATTTGCTTCTGCTGATTGCCAGGACATAGAACTAACTTGCAAACACTTAAACCTCTGACTCTGGTGATCTAGGCTCACAAGGAGTACTTGACTCCCTTTCTTAACCTTAACTTCCCAGCTGGCTCAGGTCTCAATTTCCACCACCAACCCCTCAGACAACCCCTCCCCTTCCATTTGCCTGAGAGCCCCAGTTTGACCAGCCCTACTTCTTACTGTGCTGGTTCCAATTTATATTTTTGAAGTGGGGGACCATTTGGTGATCTCTCCTAAATCATGTAAGATCAGTGATGTCTCAAATAGTATATTGTTCCCAGATTTTATTGGTTCAGGCTTTAATTGTTGATGCTTCCATTCAGACATATTGTCAGGAGTCTTACTGTCATTAGGAAGTTGAGTGTATTTTTAATTTTGCTAGTGCTCTACTAAGAGACAAACTTCTTAGCTCTTTCTTTAGCAAAATCTGAAAATATCAGTGAACTCAGTCACCTGATAAAATATATAAGGTCACTGATAAAACAGGTGTGATTCACTAAAGGATACAAAATGGAAGATTTCATATTTGACATAATCGGGCAGTTGGTTAGTATTAAAAAAAAATCACACACACAAAATATATTTATTTGGAATTAACAGCTAATCATCTGATGTAAGGTCAAGGCTTTTTCTTTAATTGCTGATCTGCTAATTAATATTTGTTATTTCTTAGATGTTACAAGCTTTTCACCATCCATGATTTCCAGTTTCTATTTCTTTAAGGTGAACAGAGAACTCAAATACTCATAAAGCAATCTATGTGCAAATCCTTGATGTTTTTCAGTCTCCTCAACCCAACCTTTAACACTTCACCTTGCCTATATTAACTTCAATCTTTTTAAAAAGCAACTTGACTTCATCAAGTCTTTCCAAAGCAGTCAACTTAAGTTTCATGAAAATAATGCTTTCTTTTCCAATCCATTCTTCAGTGGTTTACCTAATATTTAATTCAATTCTGCACTGAACTAACACATACTACTTGACATAAACAGGTTTTAGAATAAACATAATTTAGAATAGACACCATTAACATGTAACCCTACTGGTAAGGAAGAGAAGTCTGTAGGTATTCCAGAAAATAGTCTTCCAGCCCAAGCATCCAACATGCACTGATTATCAGTTTATTTTATAGAAGGCTTGGGAAATATCCTTCAACCTAGCAACTCAGAAAGGTGTCTGATACAGACCAAGAACAAAATGGAATCCCCAGAGAGAACAAATATGGCAGTGTACCAACAGATGAACGTTTTGTAAGAGGAGGAAAATAACTGAAAAGGATTGGGTGAAAACTCTAATAATCCTCTTTGTCTTTTTTCCCTTGCTGATGTGTCCCTTCCATTGTAAGGGCTATCAAAAGTAGGCAGCGATCTGGGAGAAAACAGGCATAAAGGGTAGTTTATAAACACTCAGCTTTAAGCCTTAGGATAAGTGTTATTATTTTCAGATCTTCACTTTCTCCAATTAAGGTACAAGTGGTAAATGTCAGATATGGCCAAGACCAGAAGTCGACCTAGGACAAAAATTTATAAAGCAGATCATTTGGCCTTTCTCTTGTTAAAAAAGGGCAAGAGGAAAGCCATTAGACAGATGGACGCACACACATCCCTTTGAAAAAAACATCACTGTAAGCAGCTAGTCAAGAATTTGGGCTTTAGAATTAGAGCCACCATTCTCTATCAGCTTTGCAAAATGTACTGTAATATTCACATAAGAACATATATTTGTATGCATAGTGTTATATTTAGTGGTAAATTTAAGACATCACTTATTTTTATTTTTTCCATAGTTACTACCCAAAAGGGATTACTGAGACAGCTAAGTGCTCCTGTATTGAACATTTTTAATACCATTATGTAATTGAGTAAAATAATGATTCTCAGAAGCAGTAATGAGAATGAAACAGTGACAATTTACATGGGACACAAAAATGCCACAGTTCACCATGTTATGAAAGAGTAATAAAGAATAATGTTTGCTGTAGATCAGGGGTTGGCAAACTACAGCCTGCAGACCAAATTTGCTGCAATTCTGTTTTTGTAACTAAAGCTTTATTGGAACTTCCATTTGTTCATGTACTGTCTATGGCTGCTTTTGTATTACACCAGCAGAGTTGAGTAGTTTTGACAAAAAACATACAGCTGGCAAAGCTTCAAATATTTACTATCGGATCTTTTACAGAAAGTTTGTTATGCCCTGCTGTAGACTGTGGCAAGCACACTGAATTATTCCTAAAAAACCATTTGTACACCAGATATATCTGAACATAAGACTTACACTAAACTCATGGCTTCAGCTATTCTGTGTAACAGAAGCCAGAATAATAGGGACTTGTATGTTTTAATCTATTTATTCAAAAGTGCCATTGTGACAGCATTTTACAACCTATATATGACAGTATTAATAGTTTTCTATAAATTTAATATTTAATATTTTATATATTTTTGTACAAGGAATATATTTTTTCAGGGAATTCTCTTTTCCTCCACTACAGACACTGAACAAATTTGAGGAAAAATTAATTTGGTGCTAGGAAGTCACAGGCAACATTTACCACTTTAAAAATTGCAGAAAAAAAAAGATTGGTAGTACTATATATATCTACACAGAATTACTCACTGTTGCTAATGTGAGAAGTGTCCCATATTACCCATTTCCCCTATGGTCCTTTCATAGGCATTGCTGATACCTTTGGGAATTGCCTGGTAAAGTGAAGCACTCTTATCAGAAAATGAAGCTAAAATCATAACAAGTTAGATTTGACGTTATTCTGCTATTTTTGCATTTTTCTGGATCAAGACTAGATAAATAACAGATGGGTTCCCTTGTGTGACTGAATTCAAATACAATTTTTTGTTTGCTATAAGATTTTTTTTTCAGAATTCTACAAATGGCTCTAATGTGAAAGTGACAGTTTTAGTTAAGCTGCTTGTATCATGGTAACATATTTCTATTACCAAAACACAGGTTCTAGTATCAAAATTCCTTGAGACATAGAGCACTGAATTGGATGGATGGAAGAGATTTTAAAAAAATGAAGGGGCAGTTTAGGAAAGGACACGTGTTCTTTTGAAAATGAATGCTTAAAAGAAAAAAAATGAAGGATAGGGATAATCTTTCTTCAAATCTCAATTATTATGTACTTATAACAGCATTACTGAAATTTTTCTTTGTGCAAGGCACTCTATTACAAGGTTTAAATTTATTGGTTCATTGAATCTTCACAGCTACCCATGAGGTAAATATTACTATATTTAACCTATTGTTTGTGTTTTACATAAGGAATTGAGCTCAGAATGTTAGGGGCAGAACATAAAGCCAGCCAATATGACTTAAAGCCCATTTTTTAACCAATATATTATGTTCAAATGGCTTTCTAAGAATATCAACAATCTTTGAGACTTTATTTTATAAAATGCTTTAAGCTTCTTTGAAGGCACTAAGTAGAGGGAATTATTTTTAAAGAAAAAAACTCCCCAAGTACCTGGAAAATTATTGTGTTCTTTAAATAATACATAAGATAGAAACATATTCTAGGAATATACTCTACTGATCTTAAACTATAAAATATGCACCATTCTGACAACTCCGGCTAAATTTCATAATTAATTCTGGATTCAGGCATTAAATACTACTTTCTCAAGTGTTATTTAAAAAATTTTTTTTTTAATGTTTGTTTATTCTTGAGACAGAGACAGAGCATGAACAGGGGAGGGGCAGAGAGAGAGGGAGACACAGAATCTGAAACAGGCTCCAGGCTCTGAGCTGTCAGCACAGAGCCCAACACCGGGCTCAAACCCACAAACTGTGAGATCATGACCTGAGCCAAAGTCGGACACTTAACCAACTGAGCCACCCAGGCGCCCCTCTTAAGTATTATTTAATACATTTTTAAAAATCATTCTTGCTAAATAGTTGGCAAGAAGTATTTTAAATATTTTAGAAGACTTTACACCAGCCCATTTTCCTTCAAATTATTTCTTCAAACTAATACATGCAATTTGCATTAAATGCAATTAGTGTTCTGAGACAATGATCAACTACTTCACAAACCTATTAAATATTTGAAACTTCAGTAACATGCAAAATGACTATTAAGCAACCTTATTTTAACTTTTTTTTAAGTTTATTTATTTTGAGAGAGAGAGACAGAGCAAGCAGGGGAGGGGCAGAGAGAGAGGGAGAGAGAATCCCAAGCAGGCTCCACACTGCCAGTGGGAAGCCTGATGTGGGGCTTGAACCCATGAACAGAACTGTGAGATCATGACCTAAGCTGACTGAACCACCCAGGCTCCCCACAACCTTACTTATCTTAGAGCCAACTTATTCAAATATTATGTTAAGTCACCTGAAGAGGCTACCCCAAGGACAACATCACTGTTTAATACATTTTTTTTTAATTTTTTTCAACGTTTTTTATTTATTTTTGGGACAGAGAGAGACAGAGCATGAACGGGGGAGGGGCAGAGAGAGAGGGAGACACAGAATCGGAAGTAGGCTCCAGGCTCCGAGCCATCAGCCCAGAGCCTGACGCGGGGCTCGAACTCACGGACCGCGAGATCGTGACCTGGCTGAAGTCGGACGCTTAACCGACGGCGCCACCCAGGCGCCCCACTGTTTAATACATTTAAAAAACTTCCCATTAGTAATTATTATCAGAGGCTGTTAAGTATTCCTTCAGGTATGCTCAGTGATATGACTTCAAATAGGAATTTGTGATCTCCGGTGCTCAATTCATAAGTCTATATGATTCCTCTAAAGGAAAATTCTGAATAAAAACTAATACAAATTCTGGGGCGCCTGGGGGGCTCAGTCGGTTAGGCGTCCGACTTCGGCTCAGGTCACGATCTCACGGTCCACGAGTTCAACCCCAAGTCAGGCTCCGTGCTGACAGCTCAGAGCCTGGAGCCTGTTTCAGATTGTGTGTCTCCCTCTCTCTCTCTGCCCCTCCCCTGTTCATGCTCTCTCTCTTCTCAAAAATAAATAAACGTTAAGAAAAAAATGAAAAAAAAAAACTAATACATATTCTAATACTTGAATATTAAAAAAAATCATAAAGTAGGGCAAATACTGTATGATCCCATTTATATGAGGTACCTAGAGTAGTCAAATTCATATAGACATAAAGTAGATGATCATTGCCAGAGGTAGGGAGGCAGGGAAAAATGGGAGTTAATGATTAACGGGTAGAGAGTTTTTAATTTAAGAAGATGAAAAGGTTTCTGGAGATAGACAGTGGTGATGGTTGCACAACAATGTGAATGTACTTAATGCCACAGAACTGTACACTTAAAAATGGTTAAAATGGTAAATCTTATGTTATCACTTACTGGGGATATTTTACCACAAAAAAAAAAAAACAAAAAAAAAAAACTAACCCAGATGGCCGGTGCTATTGTTGGTCAGTGGGCTATAGTTTGGATGGGCTATAGTTTGCTGACCCCCAACACAGTTTATTAATGTAACTCTGAGTAAATCATATTATTCTTACTGCTTCACCTTCCTCCAATTAGAGTGTCAGAAATGAAGCCATACTATCTATTTCATATGGTTCTTGTGGATATCAAGTAAGATAACAGATTTTGACCAAAACGAAGTTTATACTAGTAAGACTTCATATTTACAGCACTTTTTTTTGAACAAGCAAGATTTAATTCAACATCTATTACTTAAACAAGATTGAAAAGCAGGAGTCACAAGAGAATTAATGAGATTCACACACAGATAAAGCTTTAATCACTCCTGCACTATGTTCCAGAATAGCCTCTAAACTATTATGCTAAAGACAAATGTTTTTTGTTTTTTGAAATTTAATATTTTACAGCTTTATTGATATATATATTTACATAAAATTCATCCTTTTAAAGTGCACAGTTGAGAGTTTTTAGTATACTCAGAGTTGTGCAACCATCACCATAATCTAATTTTTTGTTATATATGTATCTTTAATGCAAGGTAGTTAACATATAGTGTAATAATGGTTTCAGAGTAGAATTTAGTGATTCATCACTTACATATAACACCCAGTGCTCATTCCAAGTGCCCTCCTTAATGTCCATCACACATTTAATACATCCCCCCCACTCTCCTCCTTCAGGCAGCCCTCAGTTTGTTCTCTGTATTTAAAAGTCTCTTATGGTTTGACTCCCTCTCTGTTTTTATCTTATTTTTCCTTATGTTCATCCATTTTGTTTCTCAAATTCCACGAGTGAAATCATATAACTTTCTCTGACTTATTATGCTTCATATAATACATTCTAGTCCCATCCACGTTGTAGCACATGGCCAGATTTCATTCTGATCACTGAGTAATACTCCACTGTGTGTATATATACCACATCTTCTTTACCCATTCATCAGTCAGTGGACATTTGGGCTCTTTACATACTTTGGCTATTGTTGATAGTGCTGCTATAAACACTGGGGTGCATGTGTCCCTTCGAATCAGCATTTTTGTATCCTTTGGTATCCTAAATACCTAGTAGTGCAATTGTTGGGTAATAGGGTAGCTCTATTTTTAATTTTTCAAGCTTATCCATTTATTTTTGAGAGAGAGAGTGAGCAAAAGTGGGCAGAGAGAGGGAGACACAGAATCCAAAGCAGGCTATAGGCTCTGAGCTGTCAGCGCAGAGCTCAACGTGGGGCTTGAACCCACGAACTGCAAGATCGTAACCTGAAGTCTGACGCTCAACCAAATAAGCCACCCAGGTGCCTCTATTTTCAACCTTTTGAGGAACCTCCATACTGTTTTCCAGAGTGGCTGCACCAGTTTGCATTCCCACCAAGAGTGCAAAAGGGTTCCCCTTTCTCCGCATCCTTGCCAAAGTTTGTTTCCTGAGTTGTTAATTTTAGCCATTCTGATAGATGTGAGGTAGTATCTCATCGTGGTTTTGATTTGTATTTCCCTGATGATGAGTGATGCTGAGCATCTTTTCATGTGTCTGTTTCATGTGGAGGTCTTCTTTGGAAAAGTATCTGTAAATCTCTTCCACCCATTTCTTCACTGGATTATTTATTTTTTGGGTGTTGAGTTTGAGAAGTTCTTTATAGATTTTGGATACTAGCTCATTATCCAATATGTCATTTGCAAATACCTTTTCCCATTCAGTTGGTTGCCTTTTCGTTTTATTGTTTGTTTCCTTCTCTGTGCAGAAGATTTTAATATCCCAATGAGGTCTCAAAAGTTCTTTCTTGCTTTTGTTTCCCTCGCATCTGGAGACATGCCTAGTAAGAAGTTGCTACTGCCAAGGTCAAAGAGGTTGTTGCTGGTTTTGTCCTGTACGATTTTAATGGTTTCCTGTCTTATATTTAGGTCTTTGATCCATTTTAAATTTATATTTGTGTATGGTGTAAGAAAGTGGATCAGGTTCATTCTTCTGCATCTTACTGTCCAGTTTTCCCAACACCATTTGCTGAAGAAAGTCTTTTTTTCCACTGGGTATTCTTTCCTGCTTTGTTGAAGATTACTTGGCCATACATTTATGGGTCCATTTCTGGGGTCTCTATTCTGTTCCATTGATCTGAGTGCCTTGTTTTTGTGCCAGTACCATACTGTCTTGATGATTACAGCTTTGTAATAGTTTGAAGTCTGGAATTGTGATGCCTCCAGCTTTTTCTTTTTCAACATTACCTTGGCTATTTGGGATCTTTTCTGGTTCCACACAAATTTTAGAATTGTTTGTTCTAGCTCTGTAAAGAATGCTGATGTTATTTTGATGGGGATTGCACTGAATATATAGATTACTCTGGATAGTATAGACATTTTAATAATATTTATTCTTCCAATCCATAAGCATGGAATGTTTTTCCATTTCTTTGTGCTTTCAATTTCTTTCATAAGCTTTCTATAGTTTTCAGTAAACAAATCTTTTACCTCTTTGGTAAGGTTTATTCCTAGCTATCTTATGGTTTTTGGTACAACTGTAAATGTGAAGACAAAGGTTAATACTAACTCTGGGGGGAAAAATACATACTGCAGGAAATTAAAAAAACAATGTATGTATTTGAGAATTATTAATCCATGAGGTGTTAGTGTGAAATACAGCCCTTCCATCAGATTTAGGAAATTTTCAATGAAGAAAAAGAGGCCAGAGAGTCCCTAACTTGAATTAATAAAAGGTTGTCAAAAAGAAAAAAAAAAAAAAAAATCACAAATATGCTTGGAGCCAAGTATGAGAAACAAAATGAGTGACCAACATGGTTAATAATAGTTTTTTGGTTAAATTTAAAATGACTATGGTAACTTTTTTAAGTTTATTTATTTTGAAACAGAGTACAAGTGGGGGAGGGGCAGAGAGGGAGAGCAAGAGAGAATCTCAAACAGGCTCCATGCTGCCAGTGCAGAGCCTGATGCAGGGATCAAACTCACAAAACCGCAAGATCATGACCTGAGCCAAAACCAGAGTTGGATACTTAACTGACTGAGCCACCCAGAAGAGCCTAAAATGACTATTAAATGCACTTAAACAATTGGAAAATATTGAAAATGTATGAGTTAAGCTTTTAAGAATATAGAAAAACAAAGTAATTCTAAGAAAAGCATTAGTAAGAAAATTAGCACAGAAATAACTGAATTAAAAAGATAATCCTCTAACAAGACTGATCAAGGTAGAATAAAGAGAACATACATTACAAACAAAAAAATGGTAAAACAAAACATACATGAATAACTTTATACCAGTGTATTTAAAAAGTTAGATAAAATAATATTCAAAAAAGTATATAAATTAACAAAATGCCCTAAGAAGAAATAAAGCTATGGGGCACCTGGGTAGATCAGTCAGTTAAGTGTCTGACTTCGGCTCAGGTGGTGATCTTGCAGTTCATGAGTTTGAGCCCTACACTGGGCTCTGGGATGACAGCTCAGAGCCTGGAGCCTGTTTCAGATTCTGTGTCTCCCTCTCTCTCTGCCCCTCCCCTGCTTGCACTCTGTTTCTCTCTCTCTCTCAAAAATAAAAAAAAAAAAACATTAAAAATAATTTTATTTAAAAAGGAGAAATACAACTATTACTATTTGAGAAACTGAAATAGTAATTTAAAAACCTAGTGTCTTCCACAACTTCTCTCTTCTTACTTTAAAGCTATTAGGACAGTTTTTAACAGGAGGCTATACCAACTCTTTCAAAGAGCAGATAGCCCCTATTTGCTGTAAAAATTATTTCAGAGAATTAAAGAAAAAAAAAACACCTCTCTTTATGAAGCTGTTATAACCTTGACACTCAGAACTGGACAATACAAGAAAAGTAAAAATTATCATAAACTATTTTACTTATGAGTATAGATGCAAAAATCTTAAAATGTAAGAACCAGAAAGCAAGCAAGAGACAAGTCTGTCCTTATTTGCAGACAACAATTCTACAAAGAATATTTAAAAGAATCTACATGATTAGAATTCAAAAAAAAGAGTTCAGCAGAGATGGATGCTTGAGCATCCATTATATTACTTACTATATGTCTATATATTTAAAACATTTTACAATATAAACTTCCTTAAAAGGAAACACATTTTAAAAAATAAACTAGAGCTATAGCATTACTATAAATACATCTCAAAAACTAAATGTTAAAAGTTAAAAAACCAAGTTACAAAAATATGTGTAGTATAGTATCACTGTATTACATATTATGTAAAACAAAGTTTTACTATAGCTCATACATATTGGCAGTTGTATAGACTTTCATGGAATGGCATACTCAAGTTCAGGATGACAGTTACCTCTGGGTAGGGAATAAGAGGTGAAGAGGCCTGGGGAAGGGTACATAGGGAGCTTCAGACAAATCTGTAAAGATTTCTTTCAAAAGTCTGAAGCAAGGGGCACCTGGCTGGCTCAGTCAGTAGAGTGTGTGACTCTTGATCTCGGGGTCGTGATTCAAGCCCCGCGTTGGGTGTTGAGCTTAAAAATATTAAATAAACAAAGCGTGAAGCAAATACATCATTTGGTAAAGATTGGTACTGGATGGTTTTAAGAAGCCCATATTCATATATGTATATATACACACAAATGCGTGTAAATAACAACAGTAGGAACAATAATAGGTGAAGAAAATGAGAGCTAACATCCACACACTTATGTAGCAGGCACTCTTCTAAGTGTGTGTGCTTCTCTACTCCTAAGAACAACCTCAGGGGATAGATTCTACTTATATTTCTACTTAACATTATCTATCTATTACTATTTTACTACTATTATAGTCTATTATTCATTTTACAGATGAGGAACTAAAGCAGAGAGGTCAAGTTGGCCTAAGGTTATAAAGCTAGTAAATAATGAAAGTAAGATATGAAGCTGGGATTCATGTTCTAGGGTTTACAGCTTAATAACTATGTTATTGTTGTTAAGTCATTCTCTATTCTTTTCAGTATTCATTTCCAATGTTATTTCTATATGCTGGAAATGAAAAACACTTTTTAACCCATGACCATAAAAAGATGCATACACACACATATTTCTGTGTAGCTCAAACTGATTATAAAGATGCTGAGGGGTGCATGGATGGCTCAGTCGTTAAGTGTCTGACTCGATTCTGGCTCAGGTCGTGATCTCGTTGTTTGTGAGTTTGAGCTCCACGCTGGGCTCAGCACTGACAAGCATGGCAAACCTGCTTGGGATTCTCTCTCTCCCTTTCTCTCTGCCCCTCCCCCTGCTCGTGCTGGCTCTCTCTCAAAATAAATAAACATTAAAAAAAGATGTTGACAGGGGTGCCTGGGTGGCTCAGTTGGTTAAGCGTCTGACTTCAGTTCAGGTCATGATCTCATGGTTCGTGGGTTTGACCCCACGTCAGGCTCTGTACTGACAGCTCAGAACCTGAAGCCCACTTCAGATTGTCTCCCCGTCACTCTACCCCTCCCCCGCTTGCACTCTCTCTCTCTCTCTCTCTCAAAAATAAATAAACGTTAAAAAAAAAAAAAAAAAAGATGCTCATAGGGGTGCCTGTGTGGCTCAGCTGGTTAAGTATCCAACTTTGACTCAGGTCATGAACTCACCGTTTGTGAGTTCAAGCCCCAAGTCGGGCTTTGTGACAGCTCTGAGCCTGGAGCCTGCTTTGGATTCTGTGTTTCCATCTCTTTCTCTGCCCCACCGCTGCTTGCATTCTGTCTCTCAAAAATGAATAAATGTTAGGGGCGCCTGGGTGGCTCAGTCGGTTAAGCGTCCGACTTCAGCTCAGGTCACGATCTCGCGGTCCGCGAGTTCGAGCCCCGCGTCGGGCTCTGGGCTGATGGCTCAGAGCCTGGAGCCTGCTTCCAATTCTGTGTCTCCCTCTCTCTCTGCCCCTCCCCCATTCATGCTGTGTCTCTCTCTGTCTCAAAAATAAATAAACGTTAAAAAAAAATTAAAAAAAAAATAAATGTTAAAAAAATATATATTAAAAAATAAAAAAAAATTTAAAAGATACTGAAAGAATTCTAGGAATGTCTTGAAAACAGTGGCATCCCAACTACTCTAATTTATCAATTTACATGTTTCAGGTTTGGTATTTTTTAGATCATCATTTCATAGTCAAATATTATTCTTTAATAGTCCTAAGATAACATATATTTAGAATCCTAAATAAGTTATATAGAGAAGCATATATGATGTAATTCTACCATCTCTCTCTCTCATTAAAGGCAAAATTCCATTACTTGGCTTCAGGTCTGAAAACTAATATTAAGAGTTTTAAATAAGTCATTCTGCCAAGAAATTCAATTTCAATTATTTTTTTTTTTTTTGGTCTCTCAGTAGGAGTTGGTTTTTTTTAAAAGCCCAGAGCTAATATTTATACAATAATAAAAATATTTTGTATAGGACTGTTTACACCGCAAAATAAAAGAAGGGGAATTGGCATTCTCAGTCATTAAATATTTATAAGCATTAAGTGCTAATCACACTTTGTCCCCAGTACCACTGTTACCAGTTCTTGAAAATGTCTTTTCTCCATCTATAGCCACATTCTCAATGTTATCATCTACTAACCTACAGAATATGAATTCAGAAATTATGAAAATAAAGGGGTGCCTAGGTGGCTCAGTCTGTTAAGCTTCCAACTTCAGCTCAGGCCATGATCTCGTGGTTCTTGAGTTTGAGCCCCGCATTGGGCTCTGTGCTGACAGCTCAGAGCCTGGAGCTGCTTCAGATTCTGTGTCTCCCTCTTTCTCTGCCCCTCCCCTGCTCACACTCTGTCTCTATCAAAAATAAACAAACACTAAAATAAAAATAATTATAAAAATATGAAAAAAGTTCTTGCTTTCAAAGAGTTCACTGTCTAGCAGGGGAAAGAGACAAGTAAACAAAAATTATCTATAATACCTAAGTACTTTAATAAAGGTAATTAAAACACAAAGATCAGGGGAGATGAAAGGGTGGCTGGTGCACTTTTAACAGCAAACCTGAAACACGATGAAGGAGACAGCAATGGAGACTGCTGTTTCAAGAAAACTTGTCTTGAAGGGAGGATGATAGCTAGGGGCACAGGTTCTAGAGAAGGTTTTAAGATAGAGACGTAACTTAGCATCAACTATTCTGGACAACTTTCCTTGCTTCATTCCTCCCTTAGCAATGAAATCTCAGTTTGAATGTAAGAAGAAAGTCATCGAACATTTCTAAGCCTCGAATGAGATAGATGTTTAAGAACTCTAAATTATAAAGGAAACGAATAAATTATCTCAAATTCTTTCTAGACCTAAAATTCTATGATTTCATGACTATGATTATCTGATCTGTTTAAATTCAAAGGTAAATCATAAAATATTCACCATGCAAAAAAGAAAAACTAAGACCAATTAAGGGATGAACTAGTTCATACAAGTGCATTCTATTATTTTTTCAAAACTGTTAAAACAATTCCTCTTCCGACCATCAGTAAAATTTTCACAAAAGACAGTGCCTTTTTATCAGTTGGTAAAGTGCTTCTTGCTCTCAAACCTGTAGACTTCTAAACAATCAACAAGCAAACTATTTTGTGAGAACAGAAGTAAACTGCTTAAAAGCCCATAGCTTAGACTTGTAAAAGTCATCTTTTAAAAAGAAGACGTTTATGGAAACACGTGCATTACCTTCTTTCTACAATGTATTTGTTCATTATCTTCACTTTAAAATTTTAATGTACAGATTGAAATTCATAAACAGTTTTGTTTAAAATAAAAAAACTAGCTAAAATTAGATCTTCATAGTAATATGCCTTCTTTCCACTATTACACATTCTGAAATTTAGAACAAGGTTTCCCTTACCTGATATGGACATGGAATGTGATATTCTCTGCAGCGTTCTTGTATCCATGTTGTTTCCCAGATGCCACGGTAAGCTTGCTCATAAAAGTAGCATCCAATTACAACCAAGAGTGGTACGAGATAGAGAATGCTGAAAACACCAATCCGGATCATAAACTTCACCAATTTATCTTGGTTCTCCTTTTCTAATGGAATTTCAATTCGAACTCTGTTTAAGGATATAATGCCAGCTAAGAGGAGAGAAACTCCAACTACCACATACAGGCAGAGGGGAGCAAGAACAAAATATCTCAATGCATCAACATCGTAGAGGCCAACAAAACACACGCCACTGATATTGTCACCTTCAATTTTATTCATCGCTAAAAGGATGATAGTTAGAGTTCCGGGGATGCCCCATGCACTGGCATGAAATAGCAATGCTTTCTTCTCAATAGCTTCACTACCCCACTTTGGCACAGCTGCCAAGAACCATGTGATGGTAAGAATTACCCACCAAACACTGCCAGCCATAGTAAAAAAATAGAGTACCATAAAAAGCATGGTACAGGCTTTATTATGAGATCCTTGTGTCACTGTGGAAGCCTTATACTGTGAAGGGCTAGATGCATTGCAGGCTACTCGGTCCTCAAGCAAAAACCCAATGAAGAAAATTAATGACACCATCATGTAGCAGACTGCATAAAATATAATAGGTCTTTCAGGATAACGGAATCTTGTGACATCAATCAAAAAAGTTAAAAAAGTAAACAACGTGGCAGAGAGGCAAATGATTGAAATCAATCCTATGAAGTATCGAGCAAATGAAAGTTCTTCTCTCCTAAAGTACATATTTGGACAAGGAGGTGAACAATCACGCACGTGTAAAAAAGAATAACCAAGATCAGGATCAATTTTCAATTCTCGAGGACACCAAAAACCATAGTCCCTCTGCACTGCCACTGGAGCTCCTTCAGTAGGATCACCAGCTAAATTCAGATCCACAAGTCGAGGATATGGCTCATCACAATCTGGGAACCTAAAAAACAAAACAAAACAAGATGAGAACCATTTTCACTTACTGGGAAATCTATGGATACCAAACAATTTGGATTTCCAAATTTAGTACTCATGACCTTATTGATTCTTATATCCTTAGAGTACAATCACATTAAGTAGGAATAAAGTAAATGTTGATATCTTGTTTATGGGTCATACAACTAGATTTTCCATTGTTGATCAAAAAAGGATATGGTTTGGGGTGCCTAGGTGGCTCAATCAGTTGAGCGTCCGACTTCAGCTCAGGTTATGATCTCATGGTTCATGGGTTTGAGCCCCACGTCAGGCTCCGTGTTGACAGCTCGGAGCTTGAAGCCTGCTTCAGATTCTGTGTCTCCTTCTCTCTCTGCCTCTCCCCCAGCCCCCACTCACACTCTGTTTCTCTCTCTCAAAAAACTAAATAAAAACTTAAAAAAAATTTTTTTTAAACTATATGGTTTTATACTTAATTTTGTTTTGGCTTCAAAAACAGTACTTTTTTAAAGTTTATTATCTTTTTAGTAACCGCTATACCCAACATGGGGCTCAGACTCATGACTCCTGAGATCAAGAGTCCCATGCTCTTCTGACTGAGCCAGCCAGGTTCCCCAAACAGTACTCTTTATTACAATAGTCTAACATAGCCATCAATAAGTAACACTGTATAAAGAAACTATTTCTGACATTATCTATTTATTATCTCCCACTACTACCGTAACTACTAAAATTTTAGTTCTGTAAGAACCAAGACTATATTTTGTTCACTACTCATCTTCAGGATCTAGACTAGTGCCTAGCACAGGGGACACATCCAATTAACATTTGTTGAGTTAATGACTGTTGAAGAAATATATACATATAGACCTAACCCAAGTAATTAGAAATATGACTAGCAGCAGTGTGGAAGACAGACTTGGGCAAAAATGGGAGCAGAGATACTAGCTGAGCCAGAATGAAAACCAGATAAGGTAGGGGCACCTGACTGGCTCAGTCGGTAGAACATACAACTCTTGATCTTAGGGTTAAAAGTTCAAGACCCACACTGGGTGTAGAGATTACTTAAAAATAACAAAATCTTAAAAAAATAACATAAAACAAAGACAAATAAGGCAGTGGGAATGAGACAGACATGAAACTGATTAGATAAAAGCAACAGTTTGTAACTGATTGGATGCAGAAGCTAAAGTGAATGAAGGAGAAACAGAAGATAACTTATAGAGAATTAAAAAACGAGCAAAGGAATAAATCAATTTTAGGTCTGTTGAAACTGAGGAATTTAAGACAAATGCAGGTTAGAATTTCCAAAATGGATGCTAGATACGCAGATTTGGAACTCAGCAGAAGAGTCAAGTCTAAGATTTAGGTGTAGGAGTCATTAGCAGATGAGTAAGAGTTAAAATGAGTGAGATGAGATCATCCAGGGAAAGCACATAGAATAAAAACGAATAGGTACAGAACTCTGTGAAGCACCAATATTTAAGGTGTAGAAAGAGGAACAGGATCAAAAAAAAAAAAAAAAATTGAGAATAACTGGTCTGAGAAGTAGCCGACCACAATAGTTCATACATTAAGGCCTAAATGATTTTCATGAAAAGAGGGCAAACTGAGGTTGAGGGGAATATAGAATAAAGGCAAAATATGGGTTTGAAGCAAGAGATATAGATTTGGCAGAGATGCTGAGAGTAATAAACAAATTATTCTGTTGATCAAACTGGAAATTTACCAAAGACAAACAGCAAATAGAACGGCTATGGTTGGCATCATTAAATATATAGCATAATTAATCTGTTGGAAATTGATTCAATGGATCCATCTGGGGATCTGAACAAGTTTAGTAGAAGGAATGAATTGAAATTGCTAGCAAGAATGTTATTACAAGTGATGGGCCACAAAGCTTAAGCTAAGTAAGGAAATAAATGAGATTAGGAAGAGGGATGTGAGGAAGGGGAAATACAAATCCAAAGTCTGGGAGTGTCAATTAAGTTCAAGAACAGCAGGAACAAGGATTTGAGCAATGCAGAAGAATGAAAGGTTGTTAGGGGCGCTGGGTGGCTCAGTCGGTTGAGCGTCCAACTTCAGCTCAGGTCATGATCTCGTGGTTGAGGAATTCGAGCCCCGCATCTGGCTCTGTGCTGACAGCTCAGAGCCTGGAGCCTGCTTTGGATTCTGTGTCTCCCTCTCTTTCTGTCCCTCCCTCGCTCATGCTCTGCCTCTGTCTCAAAAATTAGCAAACAGTAAAAAAAAATTAAAAAAAAAAAAAAAAAAAAAATGAAAGGTTGTTATGAAAGACCACCGTGCCAGACTTTAAGGTTTCAGAGTTACTCAATCCCAGACGACAGTAAGGACATAAAATAGATTTAATCCCAACAAAACAAAGAAATAAAGATAATAATGAGATGTCTATACTTGTATACAAACTGTTAATATAAAAGACTACTAAACAGTGGGAGTTAATTACAAGAAACAAAATAGGGTTCTTGCCCAAGCAATTCATAGCTATTATAAACACCAAGAAATTAACAGACTTCTAAAAGAGGAACTATAAACACTACCATATTCTTGGGGAGAAGGTGGATGAATGGCTACATGGGGCTAGATAAGAAAACAGGTTAAACATGTGGGAAACAGAATAAATAAATACAAGAAAGCAAAATGTCCGTGAACTGACTAGGAGAAACTAATATATGTTTTATTTCTTAAGTTTTTCAAATGCCAAATGAGAGTAACAAGTCCTGCTATTAACCTACCTCCAAGGGCCATTGTTAGGTGGTAAACAAAATTAATTTTAAACATGAAGGAAAAAAGAATGTTCACTGCAGCATTATTGATAACAGCAAACACCCAGAAATAACTTAAGTGACCATCAACAGGAAATGGTCAAATTGCCCTAGAATATTAATACCATTATGTAGCAATTAAAAGGAATGAACCAAATCTACAGATACAACTATATATACATATAAAAAAATTAATGTTGTTTATAGATATGTATATATGTAGCAAGAGTATAAAAACAAATATAGGAATGATTAACAACACAATCATTATTACCTCATCTCTGAGGAGGAAAGAAGGGAATGAAATCAAGATAGGTACCAAGAAAGGAACTTTCAACTCTATCTGTATTGTTTTATTTGAGGGGGAAAAAAAAAGTGACTGAGGCAAGTATCACAAAATGTTAAGACTGGATAAAGTTAGACAACAATAGGTACATACCCATTTATCTTACTATTCTTTATCCTTGAAATACTTCACAATACAGAAAGGTACATTATCATATAAGAAATACAGTATTACTGTACACGTTATTACTCTCATATAAATCTGTAAGACTGTCTAGTAAACATCTTGAATCTTTAGAAAATGCTTACAATCTATATTTGGAAGTGATCTGAAAAGTATCTGACATTTTCTGATTCTGGTTTGCTAATACATGACAGAAAAGCAGAGTTGACAGAACTTCTTTAGTCATTAACACATTTAAATCATATGGATACTTAACTTCCATTAAATCATCATTAAAGACATTTAATGGTGAGGTAATGAATGATTATTTTCTTCTCTATATTTTCTAACTGCATTACTCATACTTGTATAACCAGAAATTTTTTGAGGAAAAAAATTGTCTTGTTTTTCTTCATTCTTTTAAAAATTTCTTCACAGAAACGTTTTTTCTTTTCTACCTTTTTCGTTTAGTGATTCCAAGTCCCTAAGGAAATGAACAGTTCAGAGGTCATGAAACCTCTGTTCAAAATTAAAACTAATATATGCTACATTTCAAAAGTTTTAAAAAACTGATGAACTAGAAGACAATTTTAACATACTGCAGCATACCATAAGTAATGATCTATGAAAATCTGATTTTCGCACCTACTGCATTCCATATCTTCAGGCCAAGGAACACCAAACATCTCCATGAGCTCCGAACACTCACTGTAAGCCCGCTGACACAGCCTACGACAGGGAAGTGTGACACGTCCATATTCCATACAAATAGGAGCATAGAGTGCACAAAGAAATGGCCGAAAATCCCGAGAACAATCCAGATTCACCATTGGGTGGAATGGCTAGGAAAAAGTTAAAATTGAATAATTAGAGAAGGAGTTGTATACAAGTTAAAGTTTACTATATGAAATATTACAAGATTCTTTTTTTTTCCATTTTAAAAATGTCTGGAGGTTATTAAACTTTTCTGAAAAAAAGATTTTGTTTTTCTAAACAAAATCCTCTTAGCTATATCCCTGAAGAGTCTGAATTGGTTAAGACTGAGTTATATCTCAGAATCTAAATTTTAATTCTTAAAGGTGATATTAATGAAGAGGCAGGGCTCAGAATCACATTATGATCCATTTTACATATGAAAATAAAAATTCATGAAAGATATGCCAAAAGCTCAAAAAGTGATTTCTGCTTGGTGACAGGATTTTAAGAAATTTTGATTTTCTTCTTTTCATGTATTTCAATTTCTACATTTTCTTCAACTAACAAGTATCAACAGAGAGCAGACAAAAGTTAAAAGAGGAAAGGGAGAGGGGGTGGAGGAAGAGAAGTAGCTATACATAGCAGTAGTTATTTTGAGCGTAAGGGAGAGGGAAGAATCTTTCACATTTGTCCATATTTTCTTGTTCTCGTTACATTAAAAATTTTATAGAGAGTTCTTTGAACTCTGGTATCGCATAATGTAAGCAGAAATAACACTGTAAGCTGATATTAAGGAAACAAAAGGAAAAAAATAGCGGCGCAAACATAAAACCATGTTAAAATAATTATAACCACAAGAATAGATCAAATATCCCAATAAATGTGCACCTGGGTTTTTGACTATCAAATACATTTCCCACTTATTTATACAATAATTTCAGAGTCATTGCTGATTTTGATCTGGTAACACATATTTTCACCACTAAGCCTTTCTACTGAGTAAGAATCAATTTCTACATTGATATATAATATTTTCCAAAGGTCCGCCATACACAATGCAGTCAGAAAACCAAGAGTCACTTAAGGAAACTGATGTCAAAGAAGTTAACTGTATACTGGATGTGGTAACCAACAAATAACAACAAACTGTATATGGCCATCACTTCCATGAATGAAGGAATAGTTTATGTTATACCAATGTTTCCATCAAGAACAATTTTAAAATACAGAAAAAAAGTTTAAAAACACCTATTTAAAGCTACTGAAGAACTGCTGAAGTAAAAGAACTAAAAGAACCAAGAATACAGAAGAGCAGGGAAACATGGAGAGGTGGCCTGATAAATGCAGCCACTTTTCCAAGGAGGCATTTGTTGAAATTGGGCATAAGGCAAGAGGCCGTGAATCAGGCTTTGACTGGGCTGGTGCTAGAAAACGGAGAAACCAGCAGAACTGTGGTGGTCTTACAAGGCTACAAACAAAATTCAAAACAAAAGGAATAACACACAGGTGAGAAGGGCAAGTGCCAAGGATAGAGTCTGACACACAGCCAATTTTCCCTTCAAGAAATTTGAAAATTCTGAAGCTGCATAAGGAAGGACACTAAGAAGCTAAGCAGAAAACCTCTGAAAAGCAGAGTGGAGATTTTGGCAGTTTTACATGCTGGATTAGAGTTCAAGTTCTGCCAGGGGAACTGAACATACCAGACTCAGCCTCTGAATGGCTATACTCGAGTTGCAGGAGCAAATCAGAGGGAGGCAGAGACCTGCCAAAACTGTAACCCAGCCTCAACTCAGCTCACTTCCTGATGGAAGTAAGGTGATCTCCCATTTATCTGCTTATCAGAAGAAAGGGTGAACCTCCTCTGGAGCTATATGACATCATCTGGAACCTCGCCAATATTTTGTAATATCTAACACTCAATAAAAAATTACTAGGCATTTCTAAAAACAGGACCACATTGGGCACTTGGGTGGCTCAGTCGGCTGAACAGCCGACTTAGGCTCAGG
Source organism: Panthera pardus (assembly GCF_024362965.1). Taxonomy (NCBI): domain Eukaryota; kingdom Metazoa; phylum Chordata; class Mammalia; order Carnivora; family Felidae; genus Panthera; species Panthera pardus. The sequence goes on along the minus strand of NW_026526688.1, from coordinate 50,047,906 downwards.
TCATGATCTTATGGTTAGTGAGTTTGAGCCCTGCATCGGGCTCTGTGCTGACAGCTAGGAGCCTGGAGCCTGCTTCAGATTCTGTCTCCCTCTCTCTCTGCCCCTTCCCAGCTCATGCGCTCTTTCTCTCTCAAAAATAAACATTAAAAAACAAAACAAAACAAAAACAGGATCATACGATTAAAACCCAGAAAAAAAATTACATCGATTTGGTGACCCAGCTATTGATCTTAATACACAAGACTGTATATAATTACATCAAATATATTCAGGGAAACAAAAATGTATTTTATCAGAAACTAAAATCTATTATAAAAGGAATCAAATGGAAATTCTATAACTGAAATATACAATCTGAAGAACTCATTAGATCAGAAGACAGAATTGGCAAAATGGAACACAAGACAATAGGAAATATTCAAACAGAAGCACACAGACCAAAAAAATACTGAAAAAATACATAAAATAAGAGACGTGTAAAACATGGAAAAGTCTAAGATATGCATACCTGGAACCTCAGAAGGAGGGGAGAGAGAGAATGTGCAGAGGCAATATATAAAAAGATGATGACTGAGAATTTTCTAAAACTAATTGAAGACAACAACCTACAGATTCAAAAACTTTTACAAACCCCAAGGATAAATACAAGAAAATCACACCTAGGCAAATGTTATCTCGATTGTTGAAAACAGAAGAAAAATATCTAAAAAGCAGCCAGTGTTAAAAAAGACAACTTACTTTTAACAGAGCAACAGTTAACATTCAGAGCTTGCTTTGGAAAACCATAAATCAATAGAGCTTAAAGAGCTAAGAAAATATAACTGCAAACCCATAATTCTATAGCCAGCAAAAATATCCTTCATAAATGAAGGCAAAGTAAAGACATTTTCAGACAGACAAAAATGGGAGAAAATAGGTCACCAGCAAACCTGCACTACAAGGAATACTCAACAGTTCTTTAGACAGAAGGAAAACGATCAAAGATAAAAACTCCAGAAGTACTTAAAAGAAACAAAAGGGGTGAATATGTGGGAAAATATAAATGAATACTCCTTGTACCAATAACAAAATAATGCCTTAAAATACATACAACCCACAGGTATATTAATATATAATAATCAAATGGAAAAGACGGGAGGCCAGAGGAACACTAATGGGGTAGTGGTTTAAACAATGATTTTTATTAGAATATTATATATTATAAGTCATGGGTACATATCAATTTCTATGATAAGCAATAAAAAAATGCACAACATGGTAAAAGAGAGGCAAACAGAGTAACACAAAAGGCGGCAAAACTGGAGAGAAAGAAACACAAAACAGTCTGCACATATTGAAATCAAATAGTAAGACAGTAAATATTAACCCAAGTATATCAGTAATTACTTTAAATATACATGGACTAAAAACTCTAAGTAAAAGACTAAGAGTTTTGGACTAGGTAAAAACAAAAACAGGAAAAAAAAACCCAACTATGCTGTTTACAAAAGACATTTTTCAATATAAGCAAATGGGTTAAAAATAAAAGAAAGAGGGGCACCTGGGTGGCTCAGTCAGTTGAGTGTCCAACTTCAGCTCAGGTGTCATGATCTCACAGTTTGTGAGTTTGGGCCCCGTATCGAGCCCTGTGCTGTCAGCTGAAAGCCTGGAGCCTGCTTCCAATTCTGTGTCTCCCTCTCTCTCTGCCCCTCCCTCACTCACACTCTGTCTCTCTCTGCCTCTTAAAAATAAATTAAAAAAAATTTTTTTAAATAAGTAAAAGAAAGGTAAATGGTAATGGAAGAATTAGCCAAAGGAAAGAGTAGATTTTATGACAAGTGTTCCCAGAGATAAAGAGCATTTCATAAGACAAAGAATCAATTCACTGATCCTAAAAAGCAAATCTAAACATATATGCACCACTTAACATAGCTTCAAAATATTTTAATCAGAAATATACAAAATAAAAGGGAAAATGTACAAACCCACACTCTGAGCGAAAGACTGATACACTTCTTTCAGTAAGTGACAGAAGAGTGAGGCAAAAATTCTGTAAGAATACAGAAAATCTAAACAAGCCAACTACAAATTTGATCTACATATTTATAATCATGATGCCCAACAATGACTGGATCCTATTTAACAGACACATGGAATCTATCAAAATTGACCATATTCTAGATCGTAAAAATCATGCCACAACAAAACAGAGAACTAAAATCATTCATAGAAGGTTCTATGACTAAAATGTAATTAAGGTAGAAAAAAGTTACAGAAAAAGCCCAAACCCACTGTTTGAAATAGCAGACAACAAGCTTGTAAATAACTCATAATCAACAAAAGGAATCATAATTGAAATTTAAATTGTATAATTACATAGATTATATAGAGAAGTAAATAAAAACAATAAAACAACAGCAAAAGCTGTACCGAGAAGAAATTTACAAGCCGATATACACATATAAGAAACTAAGAAAGCCTGAAAACAAGCAATGATATTAGCACCATCTCCAGAAGCTAGAAAAAGAGTGGCCAAACTTAGAGAATATAGAAGACAGACAATAATTAGGAAAAGAAAAGGGAGGGGAAAAAAAAAAACCCAAATCTCAAATTACCAATATCAGAAATGGAGGAGAGAACATTACTAGAAAAATAATGTAGATATCATAAATAATAAATTTGATATGTTAGATGAAATGAACAATTGCCTTGGGAAAAAATTAAAATTTACCAAAACTCAAAGAAAATCCAGTCTTCTATCTACAAAGAAATTTAATCCATTATTAGCAATGGCCCCCCCTCAAAGAAACCCCTAAGTTATGATGTCACTAGAAAAATGTATCAAACATCAAAGCAAGAAGTTGCAGTAATCATACACAAACTCTAAAAAAGGAAAAAAAGGAACCTTTCCCAATTCATCTTATGAAACCAGAGTAATTTTTATAACAAAACCCAACGGGACTACCTAAGAAGGAAAATTATTCTTCATGACCATAGATGTAAAAATCATATCCCAGTATCAGTAAATTAATCCATAATATATAAAAAGTCAATATACCACACTAAATGCATTTTTTCCCCAAGGATTAACATCTGAAAAACCAGTTAATATAATTAATGTCATTAATTGAAAAAGGGGGGGTAATCACATGATCCATTAAAAAGCTGTAGTAAAAGTATTAGATGAAATTCAACATCCATTTATTATGAACTCTTAAGAGACTAAGAAATTTCCTCAAATCTTATGGCAAGTATATACATCAAACCACAGAAAACCTCATACTTGTTGGTAAATTATTAAAGGCTTCCTGAGATCAAAGATGAGACAAAAATAACTGTTACCACTATCTTATTTAACACTGTATTGAAAGTCCTCACCAAGGCAGTAAAAATATAGGAATAAAAGGTAAAAGAATTAGAAGGCAAGAAATATAAAAATTAAAGGTATATGGATCAGAAAGAAACTATCATTATTCAGAGAGGACTTGTGTTCTAGTTACCAAACTTTTATCTCTGTTCCACATTCACTCTTCAATATCAATGCTCTATGATAATAGATGGGATTTATGTCACCACTTCTCCTTTACAGTAAGCATGTGTTTAAACTTTCTCAATAAAGAGTGTTAGAGGAACACTGCAGGACAAAGGGGGCTTCCTTGTTGGTTGTGGCTGCTGTGCAGTCAGGCAGCAGTGCAAATGTAAAGAAATCTATGGTGCTGTGTCCCAGCCATGTGCCCAGAAATGTCTCTTAGTAAGTAGCCTCACAATCACGACATAGCCTAGTGACACCCTTCCTGCAGCCCTTCCAATATGGACACTGCATGCTTGAGGCCTCCTACCTGCGGCAGTGCCTTGACTCCCTCTATCTACTCAACCACCAGCTAACACTTGCCTATGTATGCCCTGAAGAACTGCTTCTTGCTTGCCCAGCAACCATGGACCAGCTCTGGCCCAGGCAACCCAGTGAACGTCTCTGCCATCCACTGAGTTGCAACTACATCATCTACAATTAAGGTCTGAGCCTTGGTGTTTGGAAGTCCCTTCCAAGATTGTCCCTCTGCCCTAGAGAGCCCTACTGAGCTCTCTCTATATTTTATAAATACTCTCCTATAATGGCTTATTATTTTTATTATACTTCCCTTATTTAAATCATTGAGTGTGTCTGCCTTTGTTTTAAACTTTTTTTTTTTTAATGTTTATTTTTGAGAGAGAGAGAGAGGCGGGGGGGGGGGGGGGGGGGGAGAGGATGAGTGCCAGAGGGGAAGAGAGGGAGACACAGAATTTGAAGCAGGCTCCAGGCTCTGAGCTGTCAGCACAGAGCCCGACGTGGGGCTTGAACTCATGAAATACAAGATCATGATCTGAGCCGAAGTTGAACGCTTAACCAACTGAGCCACCCAGATGCCCCAAGAGTGTCTGTCTTCTAATAGAACCAGACTAATAAAAACCTGTCACAAAGAAAATCCAAAATAATCTATAAACCATTAGAATAAATGAATTTACTAGGAACACTGGATATAAAGTCAATAAAGATAAAAGCTATGTTTCTACCTTTCAGCAATACACTAAAAATGAAATTAAAAAAAAAAAACAATTGAAATTAAGAAAACAACTTCAGTTTAAGACCATCAAAAGGAAAGTACAGCATCCTATATTCAGGAATAAAGTTAACCAATGTGGTGCAAGACAGAAAACTACGACGTGTTACCGAAAAAAACTGAAGACTACCTAACAAATAGACATCCTATATTCAGGAATTAGAGGACAATGTTGTTAAGATGGCAATAGTCCTTAAAGTGATCCAGAGATTCAATTTAAACCCTTAAAATGGCAGTTTTTTGTTTTTTTTTTTTGCAAAAATGGAAAAGTTGATCCTAAAATTCCTATGGAATTGCAACAGAGTCTGAACAGATCAAAACAACCTTGAAAAAAAGAACAAAGTTGGTGTACTCATACTTTCCAATTTCAAAACTTAACATAAAGCTATAGTAATCAAAACACTCTGGTATTGGCAGAAGTCTAAACATGCAAAAGAATAAAGCTGGGGACCCTGTGTTATACCACATACAAAAATTAACTCAAAACTTGTAAAAGAAAATAGAGGTAAACCTTCATGACCTTGGATTTGGCAATGGTTTCTTAGATCTGACAACAAAAGCACAAGCACAAAATAAAAAAAAACCAGATATATCAGACTTCATCTAAACAGAATGCTTTCATGTATTTCAGAACATTTTCAGTAGAGTACACAGACAACTCACAAAATGGAAAAAAATATTTATAAGACATATATCTGATAAGAGTCTAGTATCCAGAATAAAGAACCCCACAACTCAACCAAAAGACAACCTAATTTTTTGAATGGGCAAAGAACTTGAAGAGACATTTCTTTAAAGAAGTTAATGCAATGGCCAATAAACATATGAAAAAATGTTCAATGTCATTAGGAAAACATAAATCAAAATGACAATGAAATACTATATTACACCAAGATAGCTGTAATCTATAAACAAATAAATAAATGAATGAATAAATGAATAAATAACAAATGCTGACAAGGATATGGAGAAATCATGGAGAACACATGGAGAACCCCCATGTGTTGCTGTGGGAATGCAAAATGATGCAACCACTACGGAAAACAATTTGGTGATTCCTTAAGAAGTTAAACATAGATTACCATATGACCCAGCAATTTTACTCCTAGGTATATACCCAAAAGAATTAAAAAATGACGTTCAAGGGAAAACTTGTATATGAATTTTCACAGAACATTATTTGTAATAGCCCTAGAGAGCAAAATAAAGCAAAAACAAGCAAAGAGAAGGAATAAAGAAGAAAAATTGGGGCACCTGGGTGATCAGTCAGTTACGCGTCTGACTTCAGCTCAGGTCATCATTTCGTGCATGGTCCAGGAGTTCAAGCCCTGCGTCGGGCTCTGTGCTGACAGCTCAGAGCCTGAAGCCTGCTTCGGATTCTATGTCTCCCTCTCTCTCTGCCCCTCCCCAGCTCACGCGTGTGCACGCATGCTCTCTCTCTCTCAAAAACGAACATTAAAAAAATTTAAAAATTTTAAAAAAGAAAAAAATCAATAAAACTGGAAACAGTAAAATAGAGAAAAATCACTCAAATAAGAGATGGTTCTTTGAAATTACCAATAAAATTGATTAGCTTCTGGCAAGATTATTTAAGTTTATTTATTTTGAGAGAGAGAGAGAGAGAGAGAGAGAGAGAGACAGAGAGGGAGACAGTGTGTGTGTGTGTGTGTGTGTGTGTGTGTGTGTGTGTGTGTGTATGGGAGGGAGGGAGGGAGGGAGGGAGAGGGAGAGAGACAGAGAGAGAGAATCCTGAGAAGGCTCTGAATTGACAGCATGGAGTCCAACGCGGGGCTTGAACTCTCACAAACCATGAGATCATGACCTGAGCAGAAATCAAGAGTTGGATGCTTTTAACCAACTGAACCACCCAGGTGCCCCTAGCAACGCTATTAAATAAAAAGGAAAAACACAAATTACCAATACTAAGACTGAAAAAGAAGATGTCACTGAGGCTCCACCAGCATTAAAAAGGCAGTTAAGCGGGGGCGCCTGGGTGGCTCAGTCAGTTAAGTGACCAACTTCGGCTCAGGTCATGATCTCATGGTTGTGGGTTTGAGCCCCACGTCAGGCTCTGTGCTGAACACTTGCTCGGAGCCTGGAGCCTGCTTCAGATTCTGTGTCTCCTTCTCTCTCTGCCCCTCCCCCAATTGTGTTCTGTCTCACTCTGTCCCTCAAAAATAAATAAATGTAAGGAAAAAATTTTTTTTAAATAAATAAAAATAAAAAGGCAATAAGGGAATATTACAAACAACCCTGTGCACATAAACTAGATGCCTTACATGAAGTAGACCAATTCTTCAAAGTCAGACTACCAAAACTCACTCAAGATGAAGCTGATAATCTGAATAGTCCTGTTAAGTACTAAAGAATTTGAATTTGTGGTTAAAAACCTCCAGAAAAGAAGTCCAGGCCAGATGGTTTCATAGCTAAAATCTAACATTTAAAGAAATAGTAACACCAACTCTACATAACCTCTTCAAGATAACAGCAGAGAAGGGAACACATCTCAACTAATTCTATGAAACAAGGGGTGTTTAATATTAAAACCAAACAAAGATAGCACAAAAGAAGAAACTACAGACCAATATCTCTCATGAACATAAATGTAAAAATCCTTAAAAAACAGTAGCAAAGCAAATCCAAAAATATATTAAAAGCATTATATACCACAACCTAGTAGAGTTTCCTCCAGAAATTCAAGGCTGGCTCAATATTCAAAAACCAATTAATGTAATCCCAATTACCAGGCTAAGAGAAAAATCGCATTATCATACCAAATGATGCAGAAAAAGCACTCATGAGGGGCACCTGGGTGGCTCGGTTGAGTGTCCAACTTCAGCTCAGGTCATGATCTCACATTTCATGAGTTCAAGCCCCACATCGGGCTCACTACTGCCAGCACAGAACCTGCTTCGGATTCTCTGTCTCCCTCTCACTGTCCCTCCCCTGCTTACACTCTCTCAAAAATAAATAAAACGTTAAAAAAAGAAAAAGAAAAAGAAAAAGCACTCATGATTTTAAGTTTTCAACAAACTAGAAATAGAGGATAATTTCCTCATCTTGATAAAGAACATCTACAAACACCCTGCAGCTATCATAATTAATGGTGAAACATGGATTCTTACTCCTAAGATTGTAAATAAGGGAAGGATGCCTATTCTTACCACTCTTATTCAACATGGGACGGGAAATCCTACCAATACAATAAAGCAAGAAAAGGAGAGACTAGAAAAAGAAAACTGCTCCTATTTGCAGGTGACATTATTGTCTACGTAGAAAATCCCAAGGCATTTACAAAGAACACCTCTTTGAACTAGTGAGTTCAGCAAGGTTGCAGGACACAAGAAAAACATACAAAAACCCCAACTATTTCTATATAGATTTGCACTCCATATATAAAGAGCACATGAAAAACTAAAACAATACACTTATAACCACAAAAGAAAGAAAGAAAGTGAAAAAGAAAAAGAAAGAAAGAAAAAACACCTGTGTAGAAATTCAACAAAACATGTATAGGGCTTGTATGCAAAAAACCATAAAATGCTGATAAAAATAAATCAAAGAATATAAAAAAAAAAGACAGATATATACTTGTGTTAGTTTGCTAGGGCTACTGTAACAAAGTACCATAAGCTGAATGACTTAAACAACAGAAATTCACTGTCTCATATATCTAAAAGCTAGAAGTCTCAATCAAGATGTCAACAGAACCATGTTTGCTCTGCAGATGCTAGAGAAGGATCTGCTCCAGGCCTCTCTCCTAGCTTTTCGTATCCTCAGATTGTGATAGCATAAATCTGATCTTCACATTGCATTCCCCCCGTGCCTCTTCACATCATCATCCCTCCATGTGTGTCTGTGTCCAAATTTCCCTTTTCTAAGGATACCAGTCATAACTAAATTAGGGACCCTTCCTACTCCAGTATGACCTCATTTTAACTAATTACACTTGTAATGATCCTACTTCCAAAAAAGGTCACATTCTGAGGTACTGGAGTTAGTACTTCATCATATATGTTTTAGGGGGACTCAATTCAACCCATAACAACACTGTTCATGGTTTGAAGATTCAACATTAAAGATGCCAATTCTCCCCCAAAAGATTTCCAGATTTAACGAAATTTTTATCAAAACTCAGCATGACTGTTAGTAGATAAAAAGGAACTTATTCTAAAATTATATGGGGAAAAAATAGATTTTGAAAAAAAAAGTGGAAAGAATCATGCTATCCAATTTTAAGACTTACTATATTGTTAACAGTAATCAAGACAATGTGGAGAATCAGTGGAGACAATATGGACAATCAGTGGAGAGACAGATACAAAAGATCAACAGAACATAAAGAGAACCCAGAATTAAACCTACCTAAGAATGGACAACTGAGTTTTGAGAAAAGAGCAAGAGCAATTCAATGGTGAAAGGATAGTTTTTTCAATAAATGGTGCTGGAACCAGAGGACATTAATAGACAAGAAAATGAACCATACTTTATACAGATTAACTCAAAAGTGATCATGGATTTAAATGTACAAAACGAATAAGAAAGAAGAAGAAAGAAGAATTCTGGACCAAGAGTTAGATGAAAAGTTCTTAGAAATTATACCAAAAGGACAATTCATAAAGGAAAAAAAAATTGGTAAATTGGACTTAATTTTAACATTTACAACTTTTGTTCTCTTCAGGACCTTGTTAAAAGGATATAAAGACATGCTACAGACTAGGATAAACTATTTGCACACCATACATCCAATAATGGATTTGCATCCAGAGTATGTATAGCATTCTGAAAACTCAAAAGAAACCATTGCAAAACGAACAAAAGACATAAACAGATATTTAACCAAAAAGGATACATGAATGACAAATAAGCACACGAAAAGATGTTCACTATCACTAGCCACAAGGGAAATGTAAATTAAAATCACATGAGGTACCACTATATACATATATACTATATATATATTAGAAAAACTGAAATAAAAAACTGTGATAATACCAAATGATAGTAAGAATGCAGACAAAGTAAATCTCTCATACACTGCTGGTGAGAATGTAAAAAAAAATTTTTTTAACATTTATTTAGAGAGACAGAGAGAGACAGAGCATGAGCAGGGGAGGGGCAGAGAGAGAGGGAGACACAGAATCAGAAGGAGGCTTCAGGCTCTGAGCTGTCAGCACAGAGCCCAATGCAGGTCTCGAACCCACGAATCATGAGATCATGACCCGAGCCGAGGTCAGACGCTTAACCGACTGAGCCACCCAGGTGCCCCTGTTGGTGAGAATGTAAAATGGTACAACCACTATGGAAAACAGTTCAGCAGTTTCTTAAAAATCCAAATATATGCTTATCACATGATCCAGCAATTACACTCCTGGGCATTTGTCCCCCAAAATAAAAATGTATGTCTACACAAAAACCTATACACCAATGTTCATAGCAACGTTATTTGTAATAGCAAAGAACTGGAAACTGAAATGTCCTTCAATGGGTGGTTGATTAAACAAATTGTGGTATATCTATAAAACAAAGTATTCTGAAATTAAAAATAATGACTACTGATACCTGGAATAACGAGTATGGATCCCAAACGGTATTATGCTAAGTGAAATAAAACCAATCTCAAAAGATTACATACTATATGACTCCATTTATACAACATTCTTGAAATGACAAAATTATAGAGAACAAAGTAGTGGTTGCTTAGGATTGGAAAAAGGGAGGAGAGAGAAAATAAGCATGAGGGAGTTCCTTGGTGGTGATAAAACAGTTCTTTAACGGTATATATTTTATATATAATTTTTATATATTTTATATATTTTTTTTTAATTTTTTTTTTTAATGTTTATTTACTTTTGAGACAGAGAGAGACAGAGCATGAACAGGGGAGGGTCAGAGAGAGAGGGAGACACAGAATCTGAAGCAGGCTCCAGGCTCTGAGCTGTCAGCACGGAGCCCGATGCGGGGCTTGAACTCACTGACCGTGAGATCATGACCCGAGCCGAAGTCGGACGCCCAACCAACTGAGCCACCCAGGCGCCCCTATTTTATATATATTTAAGGGAAATAGATCTATATCTGTGTATCTATATCTACATATAATTACAAAGACTAGGGGTGCCTGGCTGGCTCATTTGGTGAAGCATGCAACTCTTGATCCTGAGTTCAAGCCCCATGTTAGGCACAGAGCTTTTTTTTTTTTTTTTTTTTTTTTAATTGCAGGGGCACCTGGGTGGCTCAATCGTTTAAGCGTCCAACTTCAGCTCAGGTCATGATCTCAGGCTTGTTGAGTTCAGACCTGGAGTCAGGCTCTGTACTGACAGTTTGGAGCCTGGAGCTTGCTTGGGATTCTGTGTCTCCCTTTCTCTCTGCCCCTCCCTTGCTCACGCTCTGCCTCTCTTTCTCAAAAATAAACAAACATAAAAAAAACAAACATTTTAAAAAGTTGCAAAGACTACACATAGATGGACAAGTGCATATACACACACAAAACTGAGTACATGTAAAAACTGATGAAATATGGTAAGGCCTGTAAATAATGTCTATAGTACCAATGTTAATTGCCTAGTTTTGATGCTGTATGATAGTTATATAAGATACTAAGATGGGGGGGGGCAGCGGGTAGGGGTGGAGCAGGCTAGGTAAGGTACAAAGAATTTCTCTGTACTGTTTGTAAATTACTATAAAATTAAAAATTAAAAACATATCCACATGCTAATGATATATGTACATATATGCACATGTATGCCTTTTAATGTATGTCTTAGGTCTCAAAACTTGCTTGGTACTTAGCAATATATAAAATACCAACCAATCCAATATCGCTGTGTTACTATGTTAGTCAAACCTCCATCTGTGAATTACATATGAATTATAAAATTGATTTGAGTGGCTATTTTGTGCTGCCTGCAATGAGCCTAAATCTAGAAGTTCATGCTTTTGCCATTTATTAGCTATTAAGTATCCTGTGCTGAGTATCTCAGCTAGTTAATTACTAACACTAAAGGGACAGGCAGTGTTCTAAGTGTCTTACACACATTATCTCATTTAATCCTCTCAATAATCCCATAAGGTAGGTACTATTAGTAATCACATTTTATAATATATATGAAGAAAATGAGACACAGAAATCAAGTAACTTGCCCAAGATCACAGAGCTACAAAGAGACCCAAGATTCAAGACCCTGACATTCCTGTCTAGAGCCCTTGAACTTAATGTTCTACATAACCTCCCTAAACTTCAATTTTCTCGTCTGCAAAATGGTCTTAATAACATATAAATAATAGTATATTCAACAGTTAGCATACAGAACCCAGCAAAAGCTTTAAAAAGGGATTAAGGAAGCACTGCAAGTTAACAGAGCAATAGCAATCCTTTAAGGTGGGTGTAAGGAACCCTGAATTCCCTGTTCTCAACAAGTAAAAGTCAACTGGAATGATGATTAAAAAGAAAAACAAAACATGGATGAATATCAAAGTCATTATGCTGGGTAAAGGAAACCAGACAAAAAAAAAAATAGGTACCATATGATTATATAAAACTCTAGTAAATGAAAACTAATCCACAGTGACAGAAAACAGATCACTAGTTGCTTGGAGCAGGGTGTAACGATGGGGGTAGACTACAAAGGCATACAAGAAAGCTTTTGAGGTAATAGAAATGTTCTATATCTTGATCGTGTTGATTGGTTTTATGGGTATATAATTTGTCAGAACACTGAACACTTTAGGTGAAGTTGTGTATATATACTGTACCTCAATAAAGCAGTTATACAAAAACAAAAATATTAATATTTTTCAAATGAGCAAATTGCGTTGACTTTAACAATTTTAAACTCAGCAAAATCAAAATTAAATGAGGTAGCCTGAATACTGTAAAGCCGAGAATATATAAGAAATACTATTAAAGTTCTATCAAATAGAAAAACAATTTAGCTGATTAATTTTTTAAAGATTCCTACTGAGTACCTCCTTAAATAGTAATACTTTTGTTCACTAAATCAAGACCAAGGTATACGAAGTTTACAAACTGAAAAGTAACATTCTAAAATTAAATTTCTGGTTTCTACAACAAAGGTGCAGTACATGGAACCTTCTATTCTTTGTTCAAATTCAAATCAACCAAGCCTTTGTGCTCCCATTCTCTTTCTTCTTTCAAATTTCCATTCCTGTTACCATAGGAACCTGGTAGCTGACAAGCCTTCAAGCAAGCAACAGCCCAAGCTTAGCAAGGGGTATGAAAAGGGAACAGAGTCAAAGGCCAAAATTTGACTCATGAGAATCAGAATTCCAATCTTTGTCATTCTACAAAGGGTCTGGTAACCATAGAAACTGTATCCCACTGGGTTTGGGAATATTATGACTAAATTCACTAAATGTGAAACCAAATGTGGAATGGCCTTGGAAATTCAAAAAAATGGTATTCATTCTACTTCAGATCCAAATTAGAATAAGAAATTATTCAAAAACAACTTTTTACAATAATTTTAAATGATTAAAAATAAGACCTTTAAAAAACTCCTTTTCTGTAAAAATAAATTCTCAATGAGAAAGGATCTAAAACTTTAGGAATTTTGTATTAAAAAAAGTTCTAGGTTTGAAAAACACCTTTAACCTATAAATTTGCTTTTCTTTTACAAATCTTAATTAAAAAAAAAAGTCTTGGGATAGCGGTTTGCAGAAATTTGCCATTATGAGAGGAACATGTTTATCTTCTTAAGTCAATGGAGAGTTCCCAGAGCAACCCGTAACATTTGACTTTAAGGAAGCAAATTTTAATATTTCAAATATCATGAACAGTTCTGAACTATGGTTTCTCTCAAAAGATAAAACTTTACAAAATTCCACCACACTTCATAATTTAATTGGAAATAAGTATTTTAAAGGTATTTCTTTAAAGTGATTTGTCATACAAGAAAATCAAAGAAAAAATTTTTTAAGTTTTTCCACAGAGTCAGAAATAAATAAATGCAATTAATTCTCTACTACTTCTATGTACATTTTTCGATTTAGAAGATTCTTAATTACTGACAGGTTTCCCTGTCACACAACAGACTTTTCAAGCTACTTCACTAGACTGTTGTTTGCTTAGGGAAAACCACCTATGAATACTAACCCAAACAAAAGATAATAAGGGAAATAAATTTGATAATACATGTATTCTGAAGATATAAACCATGAATTGCAAGAATATAATCAAATTTCGTTTTCTAAAAAGCCTACCTACAAAATATTAATTACTACTACTATACAGGGGTATATTATACTGTTTTCTTACAAAAAACAACAAAAAAAATCTGTCTTTCAAGGCCCATTCAAATACTTTCTACAACTGATCCCTTTCACATAAGATCCTTTGTTTCAGTCATTCAATCAAAATATATTTAATATACTAACTCTTAGGTACTACAACTGAGAACTAAACAAAAAAGAACAGTTTGGATTATTAAAAAAAAAAAGTTTCTGTACCAAATTACTATCTTAAAGGCACAATATGTTTCTTACAGAAAAATAAAAAAATACAAACATTAAATAAGACATAGAAAACACAAATAAATTGTACTAATTCAGGAAAACCACTGTTGGCCTTGGTGAAAATCCTTCCACATCACTTACTCTGCATAAACACGCATATATATTTTTTTAAACAAAAACAGGATGATACCATACATGTTATCTACTTTTTTTTTCCTACTTAATAATGTATCAAATCCAACCATTAGAATTCTGACAAAAGATAGAGACTATTTAAGGCAGAAGGAACATTAAGGGCCTAGAGATGGGAAAGGTGGGTTGCTCTGTTCTTTTGCGTAATTACACCACTTATAAGTACAAACACATAAATGTTCAAAGTTCTGAGTCACTCTGACCAGTTGTTCCTCACCCCTGAAAAGGCAAAGTAAAATACTAGTGTTCACAGTTACATAGTACTCTTGGTACTGGGATTACCATCCCCATTCCCATCCAGCACACTCCTATTTACAACTCCAGGAGATCAAGTGCTTAGATATAACATCATAACCCTGACCAAGTCTGACTACTATCATCTCTTAAGGAACTTACAGTTTATAAAGTTCATTAATTAATTCAAACACTTATTTAGCACCTCCTATGTGTGAGGCATTATGTTGGGTACTAGGTATACAAAGATGAATAAGGACAAGCTCTGGTTTCAAAAGCAAAAGGCAGAAAACCCGAATGTCCATTAACAGTAATTGAATGAAAAAAATGAGAACTTAACACCCATTAGGATGACTATTATAAAAACAAAAAACAAAAATAAAAAATAACAAGTGTTAGCGAGAATGTGGAGAAACTGGAACCTTTGTGGCACTGCTGATGGGAATATAAAATGGAGCAACTGCTATGAAAAACAGTATGGTGGTTCCTCAAAAAATTAAACAGAATTATCATATGTCCCAGCAATTCCACTTCTGGGTATATATCCCCAAAAATTGAAAGCAGAGATTCAAACAGGTATTTACACACATGTTCACAGCAGCATTATTTGTCATAGACAAGAGGTCAAAGGAACTCAAGTGTTTGATGGATGAGTGGATAAACAAAATGTGGTGTGTATATATACCATGGAATATTATTTGGTTTTAAACAGAAAGGAAATTCTGGCATATCCTACATGAATGAACTTTGAAGACATTATGTTAAGTGAAATAAGCCAGTCACAAAGGAGAAATATTGTATGATTCCACTTATTATTGGGTACTTAGAGTAGTCAAACTCGGAGAGAAAGAAAAATGGAAGGAGGGTGCCAGGGGCTCAGAGGAGGGGAGAATGGGGAGTTATTGTTTACTATGTACAGAATTTCAGTTTTGTTAGATGAAAAAGTGCTACGGATAGTGGTTATGACTACATAACAAGATGAATATACTTAATGCACTGAACTATAGTGCACAATCCTTAAAAGGATTGGAATGGTGAACTTTATATGTATTTTGCCAGTTAAAACAAATATTTGTAATGAATATCTGTAAATATTACTATGGAATATCCATGATATTATTGTTAAACAGAAAAAGTAATATAGAGAAAACAAATACTCTATCAAAGAAAGGTAAAAGAATACATGTTTATCACATAAACATTTCACATAAATATATTTATGATTTTTTAATGGAAGAATAAGCAAAAAAAGTTTTTAAAATGACTACATTTAGGAGGAAGGAAAGAACAAGGTAGAAGGGAAAGGGCCAGAAACTAAACTTCTCTGAATATATCTTGTTCTATATATAAAATTGTGAAACACAATTATAAAATAAATTTTAAGTTTATTAATTTTGAGCAGGGGAGGGGCAGAGAGAGAAAGGGAGAAAGAGAATCCCAAGCAAGCTCTGCACCAGCAGCACTGAACCCAGTGCAGTGCTTGAACTCACAAACCATGAGATCAAGAGTCACTCAACTGAATGAGCCACTAAATTTAGACCAAAAAAAATTTAAGTTATTCCTCAAAAAATGAAACATAGGAATCTAAATGTGTTTTGAGTTTAACCACACAGAGAAATATTTAACTTTAAATATAAAACTTTAAACATTTAAATTTTTAAATTAAAACTTTAAAGTAGAGTAATTTGTACTGTATATCAATGGTGAGTCACATCCCTAAAGACAAAAATAAGTACAAAACAATCAATTGGCTTTCAATAATCATATTGTTAGTAATAACACTGTTATTATTCTGAAATGATAGAATGTATGTGTAATATAAAGCTTTAGTATAAGAGAATAGAGAAACAAAAATAAGATATTAAAATGGTAAATAAAAACTCTGTGATAGAGGCACCAGATGGCTCAGCCAGTTCTATCTAAATCTTGATTTTGGCTCACGTCATGATCTCATGGTTCATGGGATCAAGCCCCCCATGGAGCTTTGTGCTGACAGAGTGGAGCCTGCTCGGTATTCTCTCTCTCCCTTTCTGCCCTCCCTCCTCAAAAAAACAAAACAAAACAAAACAACAACCAAAAAAACTGTGATATTATTTGATTTAAAACATCAATCTAAACTCATGATGTACTTAAAAAAAATTTAAAAAGTGGAGAGCCTGGGTGGCTCAGTCAGTTAAGCATCCAACTTCAGCTCAGGTCATGATCTCACAGTTCGGGAGTTTGAGCCCCGTGTCAAGCTCTGTGCTGACAGCTCAGAGCCTGGAGCCTGCTTCAGATTCTAGGTCTACATCTCTCTCTGCCCCTCCCCTGCTCATGCTCTCTCTCTCTCTCTCTCTCTCTCAAGAATAAACATTAAAAAAAATTTTTAAACCCTGTGGAGGTTCCTCAAAAAATTAAAAATAGAACTACCCTATGACCCAGCAATAGCACTGCTAGGAATTTACCCAAGAGATACAGGAGTGCTGATGCATAGGGGCACATGTATCCCAATGTTATGGCAGCACTTTCAACAATAGCCAAATTATGGAAAGAGCCTAAATGTCTATCAACTGACGAATGGATAAAGATGTGGTTTACACCTACAATGGAATACTACTTGGCAATGAGAAAGAATGAAATCTGGCCATTTGCAGCAATGTGGATGGAACTGGAAGATATTAAGCTAAGTGAAATAAGTCAGTCAGAGAAAGATACCATATGTTTTCACTCATATGTGGATCTTGAGAAATTTAACAGAAGACCATGGGGGAAGGGAAGGGGGAAAAGTTACAGAGGGAGGGAGGCAAACCATAAGAGACTCTTGGATACTGAGAACAAAGTGAGGGTAGATGGGGGTGGGGGAGAGGGGAAAGTGGGTGATGGGCATTGAGGAGGGCACTTGTTGGGATGAGCACTGGGTGTTATATGGAAACCAATTTGTCAATAAATTATATATAAAAAAGAAATAAGAACTACAACTATTAAATATATAAAATGATATGTTAACTTATCCATAATAAGAAAAATGCAAATTAAAATCATACTGAGAAGTGAAAAAAAACAATAAAAATTAAAAAAAATTTAAAAAGTGTTTCCTAGTTTTGTCTACAAATAGGCCTAAAAATGGCTAACCTAGTATCAACAGGCTTAGCACCCAGATAATGGTCTCTAAATATCATTTCCAACTAAAAGGAACCAGTGCTTTCTAGGGAAACCTCTGGTTCAAAGTTTGAGGCAGAATTTTAAGAAAGGAGCTTGGATCATACCAGAAAGCAAGCAAGCTAGAGTAGTGTCAAAAACCCAGGAGCTATCTTGAAGAGGCTCCCACTACCAAAGACAGTGCAGTTAGAGCTCCAATAGGAATAATAACTGGAGTAGGATTGAAACACATCAAATATGTTAAATTCACAAGTTCATAATGATACCTTAAAAAAAAAAAAAAAGACTTCATTGGTCACCTCTGAAGGATACTCATTATCTTAAAAACTACTAAATTCAGGAGAATGATCAAGTATATATCCTGTCTTTCTTACATAAACTGTACAAGAGTCTAACTCAGTAGCCCAACAGTAAAGACAGGAAATTTCTGTTTATAAAGCATTCCAGCTGAGAAAAGAATGACAGAATTAGAATATCACCCTTTTACAAAACTTTAATGAAATTACCGATCTAGGAAATGACCAAGAATGGCTGCTAAAAATTATAAAGAGTGACAACCAAGTATTATAGGCCTATGAAGTATTCTTTAAAAAAATTAAAAAGGGAGATAAAGGAACATGGTAAATCAAACCACACGGATGCAATCGGCAAAATAAAGACTATGGGAAACTCCATATGGCAAACGCATTACATGAAAAAAAGGAGAGAGGAAAGGGAAGGAGAAATTATATGTTAAAAGAAACTTAAGAGACCTCTCAATTGAATGGGATAGATGAACCCTGATTTGAAAAGCCAACTATAAAAAATGTGAAATGATCAAAGTAATTTGAACATCAACTGGACATTTGAGGATACTGACAAAGAGATAAAAGTATGGTGTTTATATATTTTGAAAGAGCCCTTACTTTTTAGAGATTTACACAGAAATATTTATGGATGAAATTATGGTGTTAGAGATTTGCTTCAAAGTAACCCAGCTGGACATGCAGTCACAATTGAAACAAAACTAGCTGTCAGTTGATAATTTTTGAAGCTGGATGATGGGTATATGTTGTCCACTATATTATCTTACCTACGTTTCTATATAATTGAGATTTACTATAATAAAAAGGTTGTTTTCTTTTTAATTTTTTTTAACGATTTATTTTTGAGACAGAGAGAGACAGAGCATGAAGAGGGGAGGGTCATAGAGAGAGGGAGACACAGAATCTGAAACAGGCTCCAGGCTCTGAGCTGTCAGCACAGAGCCCGATGCGGGGCTCGAACTCACGGACTGCGAGATCATGACCTGAGCCGAGATCGGATGCTTAACCGACTGAGCCACCCAGGTGCCCCAAAAAGGTTTTTTTTTTTTTATGTTTATTTATTTTTGAGAGAGAGAGAGACAGAGAGAGAGACAAGAGTGTGAGCAGGGGAGGGGCAGATTGAGAGGGAGACACAGAATCTGAAGCAGGCTCCAGGCTCTGAACTGTCAGCACAGAGCCTGATGCGGGGCTCGAACTCACAGACTGTGAGATCATGACCTGAGCCGAGGTTGGACGCTTAACCAAACTGTGCCACCCAGGTGCCCCAGAAGTTTTTTTTTTAAGGTACAATTTGAGTTTGGATAACAGCAAGACTGGTTTGAACATGTTCTGTTCTTTACAAAAAAAAATTTTTTTTAAATGTTTATTTTTGAGAGACAGAGAGAGACAGAGCATGAGCGGGGGGAGGAGCAAAGAGAGGGGGGGAGACACAGAATCCAAAGCAGGCTCCAGGCTCTGAGCTATCAGCATAGAACCCAACACGGGGCTCAAACCCATAAACCTGAGCCAAAGTCAGACACTTAACCAACTGAACCAACCCAGGTGCCCCCAAACATGTTTTGATCTTAATGAATCATAAAGAATACCAAGGATTTGAGGCTTTTAGGCTCTGTTGTTCTCAGTAGGATCTATCCCACTGTCAGCCAGCTCTCCATGCTATAGAAAATCTTTAATGCTGATGACAAAAAACAGGAAATGGAGACAAAACACAAACCATCCCAAAAGTTTTTCCTCTGATTATTCTACAGTGGTCAAGTTTCCTTAAAAAAAAAGACAAGTGATCAACCTCCTAAAAAGGTAAGAGTGCTTGTTCCACATACTAACTGAAGTTAAAAGGATGACAGGGCGACAGACAACAAGGACTACTATTTTGCATTCACACAGCACTTTAACTTTTCAAAGTTTTTATTTTTATTCTTTTGAGAGAAAGAGGGCACAAGTGAGGGGGAGAGAGAATCTCACAAGGAGAGAGACAGAGGGAGAGAGAAGCAGGGCTCATCCGAAGTAGGGCTCATGCTCACCCAAGCGGGGCACAAGCTCACCGGATGTGGGACTCGAACTCACAAACAATGAGATCATGAACTGAAGCCGAACTCAGATGCTAACGACTGAGCCACCCAGGTGCCCCTCAAAGTTTTTAAATATACAGATCACTTACATCATTTGATCTTAACAACCTTGTAAAATGGACAGGGAAAAAGAATCACTTCCTAGAAGAAACCAACACAAAGAAGTGACAAAACTAGTTAGTGGCAAAATACAAATTTCTTATCTCCATTTCAGTGCTTTTTCCACTAAACTGTCCCCTTCCTATTCAACTGCATTTATTTAGTATAGGGGGAGAGGCTCTTAAGATCTCTTTTATTACCAATGGAGTCATAAATACCTGATAACGTGTGGTTGGTAAAGATAGTTACAATTTGTTGACAATTTGTTGTCCACGCTGGACAGCTCCCAAAAATTAACTTAGCAATCCAGACAGCTCAAAATGGTTTGGAAAACTCAGGAAGGAGGAAAAAAAAGTTGTTTTCTATCAAAAGCCACTGATGCTCAAAGAGAAAGATACCAAGTTAAGAACTTACAAAAATTTAGCGTGTGTGTCTGTGTATAGATGAGTATGTTTTGGAAGGGAGGAACAGAGAAACATACAAAGATCTTTTCTAACTTAATGAATTGATACATTAACCCATTTATTTAAACATGTTCCAATTTCAATGAAAGTACTAAGAACCCCGTATCTACAATGAAAGAACACCCAACCTGTTGACTATGAATAATCAAATTTGAGATAACCCAGATTCTATATTTCCTCTCATCTGTGGTATCCCTCTCTCACTGCCATATACTAGTATATTCCAGGCACTCATCAGTACAGGAATGAACCCTAGGCAGGCTTGAAACATGGGCCTGCTAAAAGATGCTGCACTTAGGAAATTATCCTTTAATTCACCAAGTCCCACAATGAACACTCAAAAATATCCTCCAATTGTTGGCTCCAATGACTTGCTCCTGGTAAAAGCTGACATACATTTTCTGAGAGCAGAGATAGAGGGTGTCATCAGCAGATTCAAGTCCTTGTAAGGACCCAAGATCCTTACTTCCATTTGGAAGGGTGTGTTGACTGCTGAGTTCCCATGTCCTCTGCTATTACAGAAACTTTACACTCTCAAACTGTCTGACATCTCTTTTTGTCAGTGGCATCACTGTCCTGATATTGACAACCATGCAATAAAAAACTATCTGCAACTTTACTTCAAAGAACTGGAGCCTTTCCCTTAGAAAATATTGTCCACTGAGGTGCTCTCCCTAGAATGTGTGAAATTTAAACAGAAGCAACCTTATTGCCAATAAAATACGCAGACTACACAGGCAACTTTAAGAAGAGGTTAGTGACAGTTTACTATGTCATCATCGTGAATGTCCCAAGAGCCTACAAATGAATGCAAGTTCATTTGGAACAAATATATTAACTTTTCTAGTACCTTCTCTTTGGGATCATTTAGAAATGGAATTTGGAATAGAATTAACATCTGCAGATCACCTTTTGTATGCTACACAGTGTGCTAGCTACTTTATAAATTTCTTGTTTAATCCTAACAGCCCTTAAAAGTATTTTTGTTATTACTGCCGTTTCACAAATGAAGAAACCAAGGCTAAGGGACTTGTTAAGGGACTTATTCAGTCTTAAAGCTACTACAAAGAAGAGTCAATAGCTGAACCCACATCAATTCAAATATCTTGATGACTTGCTTACTACCCTATCTACTTCCCAAAGGAATTACATTGATTTATGATACTAAAAACAAAGGTTTTCCTACTTCAATTTCTTTGTGAGAGAATTGATAGTTTCAAAAAACAGCAAGGACTGCTATGCCCAGAACCAAATTAATGTACTAAACCAATACCCATTTTCATATCCTAATCTGACAGTCTATACCAAATCTCTCTTGGCTAGCCTGTACCAAGCTAGTTATACCTTGTATATTCAGAAGAGCAGAAAATGTTTTGTTCAACCTCTATAATATTTTCAAATATTTAGAATATATAAGATGCCCTTCACATTTAAAAAATCTATGAACAATAATCTTTCTACCAATTTTCCTAGACACACTTATGCTAGTCTACTTGGAAGTAATGAATCTTTGGGTTTTACCATAAAATGAAAAATTCCAAAACACATAGGCCTCAATGTGCTGAAAACACTGTAACAATAGATTAAAGGCTAAAGTACAAAACATTCAATGTATAATTATTATTAGCTCCATTTTACAAGAAGCTTTACATGCCTTAAACTTACAAGAAGCTTTACATAGCAAAGAAACTACGGTAAGAAAGTTCACATAATTTGCCCAAAGTAATAAAGCTAGAAAGTGACAGAGCTAGAATTCAAACCCAGGTTTGTATAAGCCTATGCTCCCTACTGCCACCATCCACGGCCTCCCTAATTCTCACCTGGTAAACATATTATCCTTGTCCACAATTCTAAAACCTCTACAGAAATGCACGCATATTTATTTAAACCTACTGTTAACTATATTCATTAATTTGTCATAGTTTCTAAAGTAAAATCATTAAAAAGTTACCTGAAGAGT
Source organism: Panthera pardus (assembly GCF_024362965.1). NCBI lineage: Eukaryota > Metazoa > Chordata > Mammalia > Carnivora > Felidae > Panthera > Panthera pardus. Next base: position 50,025,397 of record NW_026526688.1, on the reverse strand, counting down.
TACCACTAGAAAAATTCAAGAAAGGCAACAAATTTTCATAAAATTGTGACAGGTCAACAACAGATAATTTACACATCCAAACCTTCATTCATCAGCATTGATCCTTCTTAAATTGATGTGAACAAAGTAAAATGAGAAAAATGTTTTTAAATTTCAAGAAAATTCAAATATGACAAACCACCAGCCTAAAGGCTGAACAATAGAATTTATTTCACAAGATCATGTTACCTTCAATACTTAAGGACTGAATTATGAATATTATTATTATAGTCTACTCTTTATCTGAGGTTTTATGATCAGCCAAACAGGAAAAAAATGTAATCATAACTTGCACAATTTTGAATTTCTGAATAACTATTATCTCCCATGTACCAGTGTTTCATATTTCTTTATATAAAAGCATGTCTAAAAATAGGTCAAGAGTAACATTCCCCAAACATAAATTCTTCAATCTATTAGAGTTTGAACTTAAATCTCTAACTTTTTAATGTACAAGACAGAGTTAAAAATAATGTATTCTTTTGCTGTTATCAGACACTTTCATTAGATTAGTAACAAGACAATGTAAGAATCATTGTCTAAGATATGTCAAATAATAGAACAAGTCTTACCTCCATTGCTAAAGCAGCTGTCTGTTGGTCATAGTGATTCAGAAGATTAGGCATGAAGGTAGTATTATAAGGCAAATCTTGGCACATCCTCAAGGTAATAGGTTCGCAAGAAAACAAACTGTGCCCACCTATATGCCCCACAAATATAGTCAAGGGCCAAATGTAGAAGACAATCCAACTCATAGCCATCCTTCCTGGATCTGAATGAGATTCGGATGATGAGGCCTACTCAATATGTATTTTAGATCTTTATACACCTGCAGGTCTCAGCTTGAAAGTTTTTCTTCTATATCTTACTGTTAAGTTCTTCAAACAGTTAAATACTCTTTGCACCGTCAGAGGTTTGTTAGCTTGATCTCACAAAAGGCATTTGTTTTTGGTTTCACAATACGGGAAAATGACATCATCTTGTCTCTTCTTTTCATTTTATTACATAGGGCACATTTGGCCAACATATCAAGTTGATCAACCACATTCCCAAACAACAGATTCCATCTTAGGAGAAGAGCTATTTCTTCCTCTGATTGAAATATCTGAGAAGTATTTTTTAATGAAAGAAATTAATTTCCTCTCAAAATCTTTGATGGGTTCAGTGACGTTGCAGGATACAAAATCAATATACAAAAATCTGTGTTTCCGTACACCAACAATGAACTAAGAGAAAGAGAAATAAAACAATCTTTCATGAAAGATGTCATACTGACCTAATAGATAAAATACATGAGTATTTCAGAGACACAGTAGAGTTTTTCTACTTATCATTTATGCTATAGATATACTAAGACAATCCTTAACCAGAATTTAAAGGCAAATTTTCTTCCCTCAATTGCCAACATATGGTTTTATTTCTTATCTAGAATGGCAGTTTTTCATTTGTCACAGATATAACTGATCCATTTTTAAAAATGCTTATGCTATTGTCCTAATTTAAATATGCCATAATTGGAACTATTAAATTTAAAATATACTTTATGTGTTTTAATCATTAATAGTACCTTTTTACATTAACTGGCTTGGCAGAATGTATTTGTGAAAAAGGTGAAATATAAATAAACTGAAAGATATAAATTCAAGTCCCTTACTAGCTGTGTAAGTGTAAACGTACTATTTAACTTCTCTGAACTCAGAATTTTTCTTCTGAAAATACTACCTCCTTTACAAGAATGACATATGAGTGAACTGAGATAATATATGTAAACATACTTTATAAAATGGTAAAGCAGCATCAAAGATTAGGTAATTTTATTACTGAATCACAGTTATACAAAGGCTACCTCCATCAACCAATAGTGAACTGGCAAATAGAAGGTTCTAAAGTACTATCAGGAAATTTTTCCAACATTACATCATCTTTTTAGATAGTACAAAAACTTTGTACCATAGATGTAGAAATATTTGACTAACAAATGTTTCACTGCACAGCCAGGCTGCAAAGAATAAAAATCATCCCTAAAAACAACAACAACAACAACAAAACACAGCAGGAATAGGATTCCCAGTTATGGTTTCCACTAAGCTTTATAGTATTTTCACTTGCTCCTACTTTTCCAGGGGCAAGAATACATATCTTATTTGGGGCTGAGAGGTGGTGGACGGGGTAGAAGGTAGGTCTGGTAGGAAGAAAGCATATACTAAGTTGTTATACTTTCATTTGGCTTAATAATGATGTTGAATTTACTTTAATTTCATTTTGTTTTATATGCATTGAGTATTTTTAAGTTTGTTGTGGAAAGCCTGAGCTCGGAAAACATGAGAAGGGTCAGGTTCAGAAATTCTCAGAGACACAGGTTAATAAGACAAGTTAAATACTAGGGCCCATGACAGTTTAGATCTTGAGACCTGGACTGGTTTCACTGAAGCAGGGAAAGAAACTGTTCTTTGTTCACGCTCAATGCTTGGG